>NC_060141.1:457396606-458003391 GCF_021461385.2 Schistocerca piceifrons
GGGGAGATATAGGGGAGGGAGGGGGGGAGATAGGGAGGGAGGGGAGGGGGGGAGATAGGGAGGGAGGGGGAGGGGGGGAGATAGGGAGAGGGAGGGGAGGGGGGGGGGGAGATAGGGAGGGGAGGGGGGAGGGGGAGATAGGGAGGAGGGAGAGGGAGGGGAGGGGGAGATAGGGAGAGGGAGGGGGAGAGGGGGAGATAGGGAGAGGGAGGGGGAGATAGGGGGAGATAGGGAGAGGGAGGGGGAGATAGGGGGAGATAGGGAGGGGGAGGGGGAGATAGGGGGAGATAGGGAGAGGGAGGGGGAGATAGGGGGGAGATAGGGAGAGGGAGGGGGGAGGGGGAGATAGGGAGAGGGAGGGGGAGAAGGGGGAGATAGGGAGAGGGAGGGGGGATAGGGGGAGATAGGGAGAGGGAGGGGGAGATAGGGGGAGATAGGGAGAAGGGAGGGAGGGGGAGATAGGGGGAGATAGGGAGAGGGAGGGGGAGATAGGGGGAGATAGGGAGAGGGAGGGGGAGATAGGGAGAGGGGAGGGGGAGATAGGGAGAGGGAGGGGGAGATAGGGGGAGATAGGGAGAGGGAGGGGGAGATAGGGGGAGATAGGGAGAGGGAGGGGGAGATAGGGGAGAGGGAGGGGGAGATAGGGAGAGGGAGGGGGAGATAGGGAGAGGGAGAGGGGAGATAGGGAGAGGGGAGGGGGAGATAGGGGGAGATAGGGAGAGGGAGGGGGAGATAGGGGGAGATAGGAGAGGGAGGGGGAGATAGGGAGAGGGAGGGGGAGATAGGGAGAGGGAGGGGGAGATAGGGAGAGGGAGGGGGAGATAGGGAGAGGGAGGGGAGTAGGGAGAGGAGGGGGAGATAGGGAGAGGGAGGGGGAGATAGGGAGAGGTAGGGAGAGGGAGGGGGAGATAGGGAGAGGTAGGGAGAGGGAGGGGGAGATAGGGGGAGGTAGGGAGAGATAGGGGGAGGTAGGGGGAGGTAGGGGGAGATAGGGGGAGATAGGGGGAGATAGGGGGAGATAGGGGAGATAGGGGGAGATAGGGGGAGATAGGGGGAGGTAGGGGGAGGTAGGGGGAGATAGGGAGGGGGGAGGGGGAGGTAGGGGGAGATAGGGAGGGGGAGAGGGGAGGTAGGGGGGAGATAGGGAGGGGGAGGGGGAGAGGTAGGGGGAGATAGGGAGGGGGAGGGGGAGGGTAGGGGGAGATAGGGAGGGGGAGGGGGAGGTAGGGGGAGATAGGGAGGGGGAGATAGGGAGAGGGAGGGGGAGATAGGGTGGGTGAGATAGGGATAGGGAGGGGGAGATAGGGGTGGGGGAGATAGGGAGAGGGAGGGGGAGATAGGGTGGGGGAGATAGGGAGAGGGAGGGGGAGAAAGGGTGGGGGAGATAGGGAGAGGGAGGGGGAGATAGGGTGGGGGAGATAGGGAGAGGGAGGGGGAGATAGGGTGGGGGAGATAGGGAGAGGGAGGGGGAGATAGGGTGGGGGAGATAGGGAGAGGGAGGGGGAGATAGGGTGGGGGAGATAGGGAGAGGGAGGGGGAGATAGGGTGGGGGAGATAGGGAGAGGGAGGGGGAGATAGGGTGGGGGAGATAGGGAGAGGGAGGGGGAGATAGGGTGGGGGAGATAGGGAGAGGGAGGGGGAGATAGGGTGGGGGAGATAGGGAGAGGGAGGGGGAGATAGGGTGGGGGAGATAGGGAGAGGGAGGGGGAGATAGGGTGGGGGAGATAGGGAGAGGGGGGGAGGGGGAGATAGGGTGGGGGAGATAGGGAGAGGGAGGGGGAGATAGGGAGAGGGAGAGGGAGGGGGAGATAGGGAGAGGAGGGAGAGGGAGGGGGAGATAGGGGAGAGGGAGGGGGGAGATAGGGAGAGGGAGAGGGAGGGGGAGATAGGGAGAGGGAGGGGGAGGGGGGAGATAGGGAGAGGGAGAGGGAGGGGGAGATAGGGAGAGGGAGAGGGAGGGGGAGGGGGAGATGGGGAGAGGGAGAGGGAGGGGGAGATAGGGAGAGGGAGTGGGGGAGAGGGAGAGATGGTGGGGTCCATCTTTGATAAACTTTAAGCGGGGTTTTAGCAAGATTAGCACAACTTAATACATCCAGGTAGTACAACAGGGAACTCAGCAGTTACATAAAAATTTGTGAAATTATTGTGGTTACTCAACAAGCAATATAGAAACCATAAAACAGATTTTGTAAAATTTACATTATATTTAGAACACACATTTCACTGCTATTTCACATAATTATCAGCTATTACCATATGTAAATGACTACTAATAGTATGTATACTAGTAGCATGAAATTTTTGCATCATTAATTAAGTGCTTTGTAAATTATTACATTTACTTTATCACCACATACTAAGCAACATGATTAAGTACCAAAATCCTTTCCACATGTCTGTTTCCTCAGTTTCACAGAGGCACAAAATTCAGATCGCATGTTTAAAAATAACATAATTTTCATTCTGAAAGATTGTGTGTCTCAGGTGCATACAAATTTTCCATGAACACATTGGTCACTCTGTGAGAAATAGTGTGATACAGCTTTCTTTTACCATTTCACAGAATCAATCAGTATTGTTAGTAAGCCCTTGAAGCAAACATTTGATGATAGATGATTCTTTTCTGCTTTGGAAGGAGACTACCAATTCTAGTTGAAGTGTGTCATTTTTTTTAAATCATTTAGTTGAATGTTCTTTATTTTCCAGTGCTCGGCAAACTTATCAATTATAATGCTGTTACAAGATCATTTGCTCATTCTTACAAAGTGAACACTTTATATTTGCAATTATGTACAAATTTTAACTCACTTTGAAGCCCAACCATGTCAGAACCAAAGACTGGTGAATTGTGAAAAATCCTGCCTACAATAGTGGAAACAGCATTGCTGCCAAAAGTGAAACGATATAATTTTCATTTCAGTTTTGACATGTATTTATTCTCTGTATCAGCACCATAGAAGTGGCAGAAAAATCAGATGAAAAGTCAGAGCTATGAAAGTGCAGAACGAATACAAGTACAGAAATGAAGAGAAAATCGGCAGTAACAAAGAAAAATGGAAAAAAGTGAAAACAAAATCACTACAAACTAGAAAAAAAGAAGAAGAAGAAAATAGCTTGGAAACAAGAAAAATGTGGCAGGAACTAGAGGATGGAGAACATGCTGAATATTCCTGCCTACAAGTTCTATGGAACTGCTGTTGCAAGGAAGAATCTCCATGCTGATGCATGCATCAAAGATTGCCGAGTGTTCTCTATATTTGGATTATTTGTGTTAACAGTACAAACACACTGCATCAAGTCAGTCTGAATGGCATCACTGCATTCATTATGGCACTAAAAACTCAGTAGGGAGGGGGACTTTCAATTAGGTAGTAGGTTTTGCTAGTGATAGTGTTAAAGCAAGCTGTAATACAAGGATGCAAAGGATGAATTTTGCAATGGAATGAGGGGGTAAAAGACTGGACAGTTCCATAGGCACCCTAGTTTTTGTAAGAGCACCCAAAAAGATTTTGCAAAACCAACATCACCTTTGTTAGAGAGAATCTCTGATCACCCTGTCACACTTTTGTATGTATTGTTCTGATCACTTACAATCTTAGCAATATGCCTCAGAATTCATTACATGTCTGTTGGCATGCCTACTTTTATAAGTACTCAGAACACTGATACATTATTCTAGAACTGGTCATGTAAGCACATTGTATGCAACTCTCCTGCACTTTTCAGAATCTGCCCATAGGATTGCCCTGAGAATCCAAAAAACACTTCCTTGTACTTGCTGCCCCTGCCACTGTTTTCATTAGGTTTTCCCATTTCACATCACTTTATTGCTCTTCTCTTATTACTTATAAATTTCTTGCCAAATCTGTGAAAATCAACTCCAAGCCATTCAACATAATATTTGTAGCAAGTCTCGGAACATATACATATCTAAAAACAAAGATGATGAGACTTACCAAACAAAAGCGCTGGCAGGACGATAGACACACAAACATACACACAAAATTCTAGCTTTCGCAACCAACGGCTGCTTCATCAGGAAAGAGGGAAGGAGAGGGAAAGACGAAAGGATGTGGGTTTTAAGGGAGAGGGTAAGGAGTCATTCTAATCCCGGGAGCGGAAAGACTTAGATTAGGGGGGAAAAAAAGGACAGGTATACACTCGCATACACACACATATCCATCCGCACATACACAGACACAAGCAGACATTTGTAAAGGCAAAGAGTTTGGGCAGAGATGTCAGTCGAGGCGGAAGTAAAGAGGCAAAGACGATGTTGAAAGACAGGTGAGGTATGAGCGGCGGCAACTTGAAATTAGCGGAGGTTGAGGCCTGGCGGATAACGAGAAGAGAGGATATACTGAAGAGCAAGTTCCCATCTCCAGAGTTCTGACAGGTTGGTGTTAGTGGGAAGTATCCAGATAACCCGGACAGTGTAACACTGTGCCAAGATGTGCTGGCCATGCACCAAGGCATGTTTAGCCACAGGGTGATCCTCATTACCAACAAACACTGTCTGCCTGTGTCCATTCATGCGAATGGACAGTTTGTTGCTGGTCATTCCCACATAGAAAGCTTCACAGTGTAGGCAGGTCAGTTGGTAAATCACGTGAGTGCTTTCACACCTTCCGGGTTACAGGACTGGAGTAGGTGGTGGTGGGAGGGTGCATGGGACAGGTTTTACACCGGGGGCAGTTACAAGGGTAGGAGCCAGAGGGTAGGGAAGGTGGTTTGGGATTTCATAGGGATGAACTAAGAGGTTACGAAGGTTAGGTGGATGGTGGAAAGACACTCTTGGTGGAGTGGGGAGGATTTCATGAAGGATGGATCTCATTTCAGGGCAGGATTTGAGAAAGTCGTATCCCTGCTGGAGAGCCACATTCAGAGTCTGATCCAGTCCCGGAAAGTATCCTGTCACAAGTGGGGTACTTTTGGGGTTCTTCTGTTGGAGGTTCTGGGTTTGAAGGAATGAGGAAGTGGCTCTGGTTATTTGCTTCTGTACCAGGTCGGGAGGGTAGGTGTGTGATGCGAAAGCTGTTTTCAGGTTGTTGGTGTAATGGTTCAACGATTCCGGACTGGAGCAGATTCGTTTGCCACGAAGACCTAAGCTGTAGGGAAGGGACCGTTTGATGTGGAATGGGTGGCAGCTGTCATGGAGGTACTGTTGCTTGTTGGTGGGTTTGATGTGGACAGACGTGTGAAACTGGCCATTGGACAGATGGAGGTCAACGTCAAGGAAAGTGGCATGGGATTTAGAGTAGGACCAGGTGAATCTGATGGAACCAAAGGAGTTGAGGTTGGAGAGGAAATTCTGGAGTTGTTCTTCACTGTGAGTCCAGATCATGAAGATGTCATCAATAAATCTATACCAAACTATGGGTTTGTAGGCCTGGGTAACCAAGAAGGCTTCCTCTAAGCGACCCATGAATAGGTTGGCGTACGAGGGGGCCGTCCTGGTACCCATGGCTGTTCCCTTTAATTGTTGGTATGTCTGGCCTTCAAAAGTGAAGAAGTTGTGGGTCAGGATGAAGCTGGCTAAGGTAATGAGGAAAGAGGTTTTAGGTAGGGTGGCAGGTGATCGGCGTGAAAGGAAGTGCTCCATCACAGCGAGGCCCTGGACGTGTGGAATATTTGTGTATAAGGAAGTGGCATCAATGGTTACAAGGATGGTTTCCGAGGGTAACAGACTGGGTGAGGATTCTAGGTGTTGGAGAAAGTGGTTGGTGTCTTTGATGAAGGATGGGAGGCTGCATGTAATGGGTTGAAGGTGTTGATCTACGTAGGCAGAGATACGTATGTGTAAAATTATTTGTAAAGATAAGAAATAAAATATACTGAAGAAAGATTTGGTGCATTAGAATGATACTCTAAATCATACACAGTAATTGGAACACTGAAGCAACAACGTGGCTGACATTGCTCTGTAAAAACAAAATTTTAAAGCATGTACAATGAACTGTACCACTTTGAACACTCATATGTCAGTTATGTAGAAATAACATTTAAGTAGAAGTCACAATTTTATTGGAACTGCTCTGATTTATGGTTCCAATTTACAGTATTTTTGCTTTTTTTTCTCATATTGGGAAAAGAGAGTGATCAAGAATAACGATGTTGACAGCATTTTTAAGGGAGACATTACTTCTAGTGCCATGCTCATTCTCTTTCTCAATATATGGAGGATTCTCTATTGAAAAAAATTCTGAAACTGAAATATTGTTCAGAAAAATAACCTATAATGCTGAATAAAATTCTTTGATTCTAAGTTAAACATTGAACTTCAAATTTTTAATCAACAGCTCATTCTGTTCATGATTTCAAGTATCATTCAAAAGCGTGTCAAAAGTTTCTTTAAGCTATTTCATTTCTTACCTTTAGACAAATTATTTCACAAAACGTTTTATTTTCCCCCCACATTTTGTTCAGAAAGCATAAAAATATAATAAATTTTCACTCTGGAGCAGAGATTGAATGGATTTAAAAATGCCTGGTAGATTAAAACTCTGATGGATCGGGAGTCTAAACAGGGATCCTTGAATACATGGGCATGTGCTCTACCAACTAAGTTACCCAAGCACGACTCACAAACATCCCTCAATGCTTTACTTCTGGCAGTACCTAGCCTCCTATCTTCCAAACTTTTATAATTTTTTCAGGAAAGTCCTGCATGGTGTGGAAGGTAGGAAATGTGGTACTGGCAGAAGTGAAGCTGTGAGAACTGGTCATGAGTTATGCTTGGATAGCTCAGTCAGTAGAGCAATTGCAAATGAAAGGCAAAGGTCCAAGGTTTGAGTCTCTGTCTGGCACACAGTGTTAGTATGCCAGGAAGCTTCAATTAAATATTTTTATTTTTACAAAACTAGACCTCACACTGGTCAATTTGGTACCCCTTTTTCTCATTTCCCACTCTTCATTTGGCTACAAAAATTTTGCTTCAACTCACTAAGATCCTTAATTCCGTATACCCTGATTACTGTCAAGTAATATTTCAGAATTAAAAACTTGTGCATGTTGTTGAGTAACACACATATGTGAAAATTGTCTGTTTGCTAAATACAATTACTATCACAAGACAGGGCACACAGCAGACACCAGCAATTTGAAGCATACAGGCAATGAAACAAGGTACTCAGGCATACAAAAGTGATTAAGGATAAAAAATTCAAATCAGTTTCACAATGAACTTAAAGAAACAGACAAATTTTCACATACAAGGAATGACAAAGTGCCATTAAAACTCAAATTTGTATAGGCTTGTCGATTTAAATAATTAATCTACAGGTGTACAACAAATGAAGATCACTGAAATTAACAAAATTTCAGTGTTCACTATTGAGTTACAGCAACCTGCAGATTCCAGTAAAAGGTCAATTTACAACTGATGTGGCATAAAAGCAATTTAACGAACAATCATAGTTCATAGTTTTCAATTCTCAGAAAGTAATACATTTGCCTTTTTGTTTTTTTTTTTTTTTTTTTTTTTTTTTTTTGCTAAAATTTTGTAAAGCCCACAACATTTCGTTTGTGTTTAAAAGAAAAAGTCAAACAGGAACTTGACTGCCTCAAACACAATGGTATCGCAGAATCTATAACCAGCCAGTGAACCAGTGGGCTATAACAATCATGGTAGTAGAGGAACGATGTGGCACATTATGGACCTGTGGCAACTTCAAAGTCCTTGCACAGTCAATCAATGATTTTTATCCAATTTGGAGACAGAAGAAATAATTTCAAAATTAGCCAATGAAGTTTACTTTGCAAAACTCCATCTCATGGAGGCTTCGAAATTTCACTGAATGAAGAAACGCAAAGATTCATACAGATCAATATTCCACTTGGTGTATACCAATACAAAAGGTTATCATTTGGAACTGCCAGCACACCAAGTTTGTTCAAGCAATATTTAGAATAAGTACTTCAGAATGTCCGAATGCCACAAACAATCTTGACAAAATCACCTGTCTTAGGAAAAACTTTGGCTGAACTGTTATGTAATTTGGACTCTGTCTTCAAACTTCTGCAAGCAGCAAATGTAAAATGTAATAAAGAAAAGTGCATTTTCTTCCACAGCAAAATACAATACTTAGGTCACATTAAGTCTGCACACAGCAATAGACCAATGCCACAGCATACTGAAGTAATTAAAAGTCTTCCACCTTCCAAAGCCATCAAGTGAGTATGTAGCATATTAGGACATGTAATTTAGTATGGGAGGTCCATCACACATGCTGCTTCAATAGGTGAACCACCTTACAAATTATTACCCAAAGGAACAAAGCAGAAATGGAACAATGAATGCCAGTTTGTATTAAATAAATTGAAGCGAAGTTTGCCTGATGCTACATATGTTAGGACATATTATCCACTTAAAATGACAGCATTTGCAGCCGAAGCTTTGGAATATACATAGGCACCATTTTGTTGCTTCAACAACATGGATTCGGATGACCAAAAGCATTCGCATCAAAAACACTAGCTGTAGCTCACAAACTGTGGTTAGATTGAGGATGAGGTTCTTGTGATTATTTTTGCTGTGAAAAATTTCATGAATACTTGTATGGTCAAAAATTCATTGTCCTGAAGCCTTCAGTGGTTGTCTCCAGACCAAACAATACTTTTCCTTCAACAACTGCAGCACCGTACACTGCTTTTGTCGAAGTATGAATACAAAATTATTTTCATGTCCAGTACACAATACATGATTGCAGATTTGCTTTCCCACCTGAAAATAGGGCAAGACAAAAACTGATTCATCAGCAGGTGCATATTTTTCCTTAATATTTCATTAGTGAAAGTATGTGTAAAATTCCTGTTTAAATCCAGTTTAACCATGATACTTGTGCCAAAGGTCCAGTTCTATCTAACATTTAACAGTACAATCAGATGTAGAAGGCTACGGACAGGAAATTGATTAATCAACATGAAATTAAATCTTGAAGGTAACAGGGAACATGCACTCACAGTGTACAAAGGTCTTCTGGTACATTCATAATCAGTGGTAATTTCTGAGGTACTAAATCCAACACGTTGCAAATCTTACATCAATTCCACTGGGCCATAATATGTACCAAATACATTGCCAGAGAGCATTGCTACTGGAAAAATATAGGCATAAACACTTATTTAAAAAAATACTAGTCAGCTCTTAGTTGATAATATTGTCCCTGCTCAGAGGCATTCGAACCCTAGTCATTTCTGCATGCTTATTTTGCAGTACCATTTTTAGAAAGCTACTGACTGTCATCACTGCATTTTCAAAATATCCCTTTGTGATTAAAATATTACTGATTGTGTCAACGAAAGCATTCAGGCTTTGCTGAGGATCTTCTCCACTGATAGAGTGCAGAAAGCATTTGTCATAGCCAACACTCAATTTTGATTTCACAAATTCGAAACTTTTCTGAAAGGAATTGCATTTTACACTACAAAATCACACCATTTCATTCTAGACTTGCAGAACAATTTGTACAAACTTTCAACTTGCACATTACAATGCTTATTAGCAGTACAACAAATACAATGCTTTATTGATTTTTCTCTCTCACTACAGAGTCACGCAGCATCTCAGTCACTCAGATCTCCATCTGAGAAATTACATAGGAGGTCGCATCACACTTTAATGTCAATTTTAAGGATTTTAAGGTTACTTTAGCGTCCACAGCCTGAACTTTGACAACAGGAAAGACAGAATTTTTTAAAATAAGCTGGTACTCTTTACTACGTATAAGGATGGTAAGAAATCTTGGGTACACGGTACACTCATACAGCAACTTGGTAATGCAATGTTTAGAATAAAATGTCACCAAGGTGTCATAACATTCCATAGGAATCAAATCAAGCCACAACACACCCATTCACATATAGGTACTACTCTAAGCGGTTACTTTTTCCAGACTCAGACTTCAATGCAGCCAGCTATCTGGATGATATGTAGATACAGCCAGCACCCACATTCATCTCCAGCAGCAGGGCTCAGCTGCAGCCAACCAGTGATGCCCAGATGAATGCAGGTGCCCAGAGAGTGATACACAGATAAATGCCAGGTGTTGCAGCTGACGCCACAGATGAACTGAGCCTACAGAGATAGACAGGTGCAACACTTAGCCAATCGCCCCCTCACTGGTGTTTTGTGTGGATTTCCCTTGGAGCCACAGGCAAATCCCAGGGGGAACAACATGTGTGCACCCAACATATTCATACAATGCAAAGCCAGGAAACATGAAACCTATAAAGCCAGTTTTCTCAACTTCTCCCACCCTTCCCTTCCACACGAGGGATGCTGTGTATTCAGTCACTGGTACACAGCAGCATGCACTAAGAGGTGTCACCATCCAAGCACTCCAGCTTTGATGTCACACAGTTGCAACATATTTATGTCTGGATGTGACTCAAAATATGGGATTGATTTTTGCTTCTGCTGTATGGATGTGGAAGCATCCAATTTATCCACTGCTAGTGATAATAGCCGCCGCAATGGACGCTGATATCTGGAACTCCTTTCCTCTTTGCAAATACAAGTGTGTTCTGCCAATCATGGGATGGATAGAAATGTGTGGTCTTTATCCCTAGCTGTCCACCCCGGTAACTGAGTGGTCAGCATGACAGAATGTCAATCCTAAGGACCCGGGTTCGATTCCCGAGTGGGTCGGAGGTTTTCTCCAGTCAGGGACTGGGTGTTGTGTTGTCCTAATCATCATCATTTCATCCCCATCAATGCCCAAGTCACCGAAGTGGCATCAAATCGAAAGATTTGCACCTGGCGAATGGTCTACCTGACGGAAGGCCCTAGTCACATGACATTTATTTATCCCCAGCTCATATCCAGCACAGTTCCACTCAAGTTCACGTCTGGGCAGTCTGCCAATTGCAGCTCACATATGAGTGCCTACAGTTCCAATCTACATCAGTTGATGCTACCTTCATTTGCCACAAAGTAGCAATCCATTACTTATGAGTATGCCTTGAACTGTGCAACAAGAAATGTGTAGTGAAATTATTAGTCAGTGTCAGAATAGAATAACTGTTAAATACAGGAGTCCTGATAAACAATTTCAGATTAGATATCTGTAGTACATTTGGATTGTCAGTGTATTAGACTTTGAATATTGAGCCAAACATCTGTCAATGCTCAAAGGCGACTATTTCTTTTGTACATAAACTTAATAAATTTTGATCATTCTGTGTTGGACACCTTGTGCGTTTTTTTAGGAGCCTGTGCTTACATAAAGCTATGAAGTGTGTGAGCCAGTCACCTTTCACAGCAACTAAATATCTGTAGCCATGAGTTTGCTTCCTGCTACTTTTGATGCTGGGCACCACAAGATTGTGATGAATACGCCACTCTGTCATAAGCAACGTGGCATTCTTAAGGGTTTTCTTTTTTTAACTCCTTGTTTTGTGAATTAACTTTGTAATTCCACATTCTAAAAATGTGGTCAGGCTATGTGGGTTTAAAACTACTCAAACATAAAAGGAAGACCACTACCTTAAATTTAAACACTGGAATAATGACAACGGTTTCTAAATTAATGTGCTTAAAGAAACAAAGGGAAACAGATAAATACTATTGATATGTCATTTCTGCTCTTTCTCTCTCTCTCTCTCTCTCTCTCTCTCTCTCTCTCTCTCTCTCTCTCTCTCTCTCTTTCTCTCTCTCTCTCTCTCTCTCTCTACATAAATTGAAGTCCCCCGCTTGCTTCCATCTGTATGTTCTGAATAAGCTCAGAAACTACTGTGGGGATTTTGATCTGGTTTCCACTAGACAGACCAATTCATGAGGAAGGTTTGTGTATATAATTTATAAATGTTTCATGGAAACTGGCTGAGCTGCAATGAATTAAAATCTGCTACAGTTTTAAAGACAACACCACTGCCATTTAGTAGTACAGCTGCTGCAACTCCAGAAAGCAGCAAAGCTTGAGCATAATCCAAGTTAGGCCTGGTAGTCTAATTGTAAAGTGCATGCCTGGAAACTTGAAGATTGGAGGGTCAAATCCTTGTCAGACCACAGATTTTTCACTTTGTCTTTTAACATAGTATTCCCGTCTCAACATCATGGAAGTCCCCAGAAACAAAATGTGGTCTGGATTCCACATTAAAGTGTAGGATGCATGTTCCAGGATGAATATTAATATTTGTTGTACAGTAACCCATCTGGGTGGCTGTCGTGGGGTGAAGTTACCTTTTCCTTGGCAAGTACCCAGAGCTATCCCAAAGAGCAACAAATGAAAAGCAATTTGTCATCATACCAGTGATTGATGGTGTTGACTGAAAATTTGTTTTGTCTGGGGGAGGGGGTTGGGGGGGGGGGGGGGGGTGTACACATTTCTCAGTTGATATACTAACAATTTCGTTAGTGATCTTAAGTCAAAACCTTTTTTTTACATTCAATGTTGCCAAGAACCACTAAGAAAGTAACATTTATGCTTTCAAACAAGGGGACACTACTACAGAATGATACTCCATTCTTCCACTGAGTTACTGTATTTATAAAATTAAATTCATCATCTCTATCTGTTCTATTGAGTCTATCTGGAAAGTTTCCTGCATTGATGAGCAACCACCGAGACTGTCAGATGAGTATTTTTTACGTAACCTCCATCATGGTTAAATTAAATTTTCTTCTGATTCTAATGAGTAATTCTGGCACCTGCCTTTTTGACAACTAATTTTATGTGATTGTTGTACATTAAGTCACTCCAGGCACAAACATCTAACCACTGACAGTCATGACTTCAGCAACTGGTTACCAGTCATGAAATCAAATGATGATGGGTCTTTCAACCTATTTATGTTTAACACACACACACACACACACACACACACACACACATATATATATATATATATATATATATATATATATATATATATATATATATATATATATATATATATATATATATATATATATATATATATATATATATTTTTGGGTCAATTGCCATACTCTGCTACAAATGCCAATCTTGTATAGGTCATCTTAATGCATTATTTTTTTATTATCTGGTCAATCTCCAGAAAGCTTTCTCCACATCATCTTTTTGATGATCCATATTAGATGTTTACCTTTTCCTTTCTCCTTAACTTGGAAATGGCTTATCAACACACAAGATAACTAATGAGTGTCCAAGAGAAAATGCACCTCTCAGTTTTCTATGCTAAGTGACCCTGATACTTGCTGTCTTTCTATGGGATGCTCAAGTGATATTAAGTCAGAAGATTATAATGCAATGGTTACCAATAAGCATAAAATCCTTCTCTGCTTAAAAACTTCACATCATATTACAAACAGAAATCATTCTCAGAAGTGACACAATGATCAGTATTGCAGTATTAAATCCCCAAAATTTTTTCTAAATCTTGTACATTCTGTCCATTGTACATTTCTAGAAAGTCTCTATGAGAACAGATCTTTTTGGTGTTTATTTCGACTGTCAAACCTTTGTTAAGCACACTATGCAGCCTAATGACAAGAATCTTTCAAAGAATTTCAATGATAATTTAAAATTAAATCTACATATTTTCGAGAAATAAAAAAGGAAATCTTAATTTTTATGAAAATGAATTAGGCAAATTTTGTAACCTATTATTTAACTCACATTTTCTCATTTGTTTTCATCTATTTTACTTTATAATTTTGTTCCTTTATCTAACTATGAGGTCTAAAGTATGTTTTTTGTTTGTTACATGAATGTAACATGTATGTTTGTCCATAGTTTAACATGTTATTAATTTCACTTAACATTATGACTGAAAATAATATCCTATACTGATACATTTGCTGGTTAATGAGTTCCTACATCTATACAGGATGATTAAAAAAGGAGGACACAATTTCAGTTGGTGCAATTTTCTGAACTCTATGTTGTATTTTAATTCAGTAAGTTACATTTGATTGTACCTACATGGAAGTTAACACATGTTCAATACACTATCGTCCAGCTACAGCAGATAACATCCAGACTGTAATTGGATTCATCGATGATGACTGTTATGTCACAGAGTTCACCATAGCAGTGATGCATTTTCTTAAATCATTCAAATCTGCTGTGGGAATAGGGATACATGGACTGCATCTTTCATAAACTCCCACAAGAAAATAACCACAGGGTGTGAGATCAGTAGCCTCAGTGGTCAGAAGTGAAATGCTTAGTCTTCATTTCCCTGTGATCTATCCATAACTGAGGTTGAGATTCATTCAGGAAACATCAAATATTCCGATTCCAAAGGAGTGGAGCTCCATCTTGCTGGAATGTGTAATCTCCTGAATCTTTGTTCATTTGAGAAACAAGCCATTTTTGTAGTATTCTGAGATATGTTACTCCGATAAAATTGTTGCCAAAAAGGAAGGTCCATAAACATTTGTCATTGATATGGCTCAAAACACATTAACTTTAGGGCTGTCCCACTCATATTCCAGTGTTACAGGGGGATTTTGTGGGTTCCATGTGCAAACACTGTGCCTGTTGATTTTCCCATTTGGGTGAAACATAGTTTCATCACAAAAAATTACACAAGGCAGAAAGAAGTTCATTTTTTTCCATGTTTCAGAACGTACTGTCACAAAATTCTACATGCTTTACCTTATTTGCACAAAGAGCCTGTGACAGTTGTAGATGGTATGGTTTATACACTAACTGGCACCTCAATGCATCCCAGACAGTTGTCTGCAGTAGTCCAAGTTCCCCACTTGCTCTATGGGTTGATTTCGGGCAGTATTCAGAACTCACTTTAATACATCCCATGTGCTCCTCCAATACAATCAGTCAGCCTGTACAGCCTGTACACATAGAACCAGTTTCATCTAACTGTTTATTCCAATGATTAATGCTCTTGATCACTGGAAGTTCAATGTCAAACTTATGCTGAAATGCATGGTGCACTGCATTCACAGACACACTTTTACTGAACTCATGAATGCAAAGATCTTGTGCTGAAAACCATCTCACATCTGACACAGCATACACTACAGGCAGCACATATCTGGAGCACTCTTGCAGTAGTGTCAAACTTTACAACATCCTCTTTCAAATATACTTGATGGAATTCAAGTACAATATATAGCACAGGAAATAGAGCCACCTGAAATTGTGTCCATCTTTCTAAATTGCCCTATAATTTTTCACTTTTACTCATCTATACTAAATGATTATTTTTGTTCTTGTTCAACAAAGAATAAGCCAACATTGTACTTTTTTCCCTTTCTTAACAACAGGTCTTCAAACTATTGTTTAGTTTGTACTTATTTAATAAATTTTCACATATTTCCCCCCCCCCCCCTTTCGGAGTTCTTTTTCACTGCATGAATACATTTTGCTGAATATCCATATGGAACTGACAATTATTATAAAGTTTTTCGACAACAGATAAAGCTCCAGCTGGCACAACAACAATCTGTCTGAGGTGCCCGTAGTTTCATCAGTTATGAACTGCTATTAACCCAAATTTAATGGCACAGCTGGAACGGAGTAACCTCCTGGATACCAACCAGCATGGATTCTGATAACATGATAATGTGAAACTGAACTTTTACTTTTCTCTCAGGACACCCTGAAAGTCACGAATCAAGGTAATCAGATAGATGCACTTTTAAGAACTTTACTTATGTCTTGGACACACTTATTTTTCATCAGCCTTACGCATTTCGAATTTTCGTCATTTTCAAAAGTATCTAATGTCTTTATATGACTGGCTTAACCTTTGAAAATGATGGAAAGTTGAAATGCATAAGGCTGATGAAAAATAAGTGTGGTAAAGACATATGTGAAGTTATTAAAAGTTTATCCAGATGGCTGCATCATCTCTCAGCATTTCCATGCAAATTGCAGCTGAATTAGGTAGATGCAGCATTTCTTGACTTGCAAAAAGTATTTGTCTCAGTACTGTATCTACACTTATTTTTGAAAATATGATTATATGTAGTATCATGTGAAATTTGTGACTAGTTTAAGGATTTCTTGATAGGGGGGATGTAGCATATTATCATGGGTGTAGAAGTAACTTCTGGTGTGCCCCAGCAAAGTGTGTTGGGATCCTTGCTGTTCATGTTGTATATTAGTGACCTTTCAGACAACCTCAAACTTTGTAGATGATGGCAGTGATCTGTAGCAAAGTAATGTCTGAAAATAACTGCACAAATATTCAGCCAAATAGTGAATGGATTTCAAGGTGCTACAAGGATTGGCAACTATGTTAAATGTTCAGAAATGTAAAACTTTGCCCTTCACAAAAAAGTAATATCCTATGGCTACAGTATCAAATAATCACAGTCACAACTGATCAACTTGTACAAATATCTGGATACAACAATTTCTGGGGATATGAAATGAAATGATCACATAGGCTCACTTGCAGGTAAAGCAGGTGGCAGTCTTCTCTTAGTTGGCAGAATACTAGGGAAACACACTCAGTATGCTAAGGAGATTGCTTATAGGACATTCACGAAACTCATCCTAGAATATTGCTCAAGTCTGTGGAACCTGTCCGAAGAGGACTAGTGTGGGATATTGAGCATACACAAAGCAGAGCAATACAACTGATCACAGGTTTGTCTGATCTGTGGTAGAGTGTCAAGCAGATTGTGAAAAAACTGAACTCCTAAATGTCTTAAAATAGATGCAAACCATTTTGGGGAAGCCCATATAAAAAGTTTTAAGAACCAACTTTCAGTGATGAATCTAAATATATCACTGCCCCCTACACATCACCCCTAAAGGGATCATGAAGACAAGACTAGATTAATTACAGCATGCACAGAGGTGTTTAAGCAATAATCCTTCACACACTCCATACATGAATGAAATGGGAAAAGCCTTAATAACTGGCAGAACTGGGAATACTGCCTGCCATGTACTTCAAGTCATATGCGGAGTACAAACGTAGATATCGAAGGTGACTATTTACATGTCTGGCAATTCTGCGTATTACATTGTTAGTTTTGTAACTTTTGAGACTAACAGGCTATGGTATCAAATGGAAAACAGCCTAAAATATATCGTATGTGAAAGAAAGAACTAGGTGATTGGCAGGATATGAAAAACTGGATTTCATAAGGGATGAAGTAGTAATTTATCTTCCATTTAACTGTGAACTTTATTTCCTTTACCTCTCAGATCTGTTTCAATTCCCCTAAATAATAGAAGTTACAGGGTTACAAAAATTTGCATAAATTAATAATGAAACATTTTAAGTAACATACTCACAGTTATGATTTATCTACGATTTGGTACACCATATTAAATATCAAAGCTGATTAAATGTGTACAAATTTTACAGCTTAGTACAGAAGAATGCAAGATTACGGTAAATCTCAATCACAAAAGCAAAGGAATGACAACATTTTTACAAGTCAGCACACAAATCATGCTACTAAAACAGCCCCTGTTAAGGGTATATGCACAACTGTCTCCTGCATGAACTCAAGCAACCCTGCTGTCTGCACAATTCACACCACAGACACAGACTCCCACTCACCTTCGTGTACCACCCTTACTCTTCTACCCTCCACGGTATTTTCTTCAGAAGACAGCGATGATAAAACACGGAAAAACACTAAATAATAATGTCTGATGTATGTACACATTCTTTAACTATTATTCACATATCTTATGCATCAAAATAAAGACAACTAGAAATATACATGTACACTTTTAAATTTCCAAGTGTAAATAATTTACTTTTATACTTTATAGACTTACACCGCATGACTAGTAACACAATTTCGATATAAATGTATCATCACAGTGTCACATTCGGGTTTTTTGTTACTTATTGAAAATAACTACTTTTGAGTCTTTTCTGTTCGATTTAAATGTGCAGATAAAAGGTGGCACTACAAATTTTAGTGTCGTGTATTTCTACGATACACTTTGCAAAAATAACAATGAATGTTTTCCATTCTACAAATATGTTTCTCCAAGATATATTGTGTAAACACGTGAATGAGTCATGTTATAAGGAAGTCATCATAGGCTTAATGTAGCATTTACATGATGAATGTCATGTAACACCATTCATTCCCATTTTTACGCAATACATCTTGGAGTAATGGGTGTCACACATGCATATAAGCAGAAAATGTTAACATTTTATTGCTTTATGCAGATGCAAGTTCTTACATCTTATAGTGCTGTCATTTGTCTGCAGAATTACAATGAAAATTTTCAGTGAGTGAGTTGTTGGAAATAAATATGTAAAAACTCACATTTAAAAAATCTGAAGATGAGTGGTTATTAACTCAAAATTAGTAATGTATTTTAATTAAATAACAGACCAAAACTGGTTGGCTGCAATAATTTTATCACTACGTAAAAACACTGTTTTGAATAATAACAGTTACCCATAATATAGAAACAGCAATCATAGGTGATCTGGACATAATAAATGTGATAAGTACTTCGGCTACTGAACTCATATTCTAGGTCAGAACAAACAAACAAATGGGGTTCAGGGTAGAGAGAGAGTGAGTGACTATCTTCTGAGGTCTTCAATAAAGAATACAAGCACAACAGCTAAACTATAGTTTTTTACCCAGAATTTATGCACCTATCTCCTGCACAATACTTCTCAAGACGGTGAGAAATTTTTGTTCCTCATAAAATTCTCCCCATTTAATAGAGGTTTATCTATGGCCATATTAATAAGATTGTTTATGAGATATATTCTTGATCAAGGTTTCACAGTTTCAGTGAACACACACGAATAAAATGCTCACTCTCTGCTTCACACCTCAACTGAATGAGATGTTTCACTTAGCATGGCTTATACTGTTCACACTATATGACAATCTTAAGTGAGGAACTGACAGAAAGAAAAAGACTACTAAACTGTCT
Organism: Schistocerca piceifrons; assembly: GCF_021461385.2. Taxonomy (NCBI): domain Eukaryota; kingdom Metazoa; phylum Arthropoda; class Insecta; order Orthoptera; family Acrididae; genus Schistocerca; species Schistocerca piceifrons. Next base: position 457,415,440 of record NC_060141.1, read on the forward strand.
GACAAAATTATTTTTAAATATAAGCCAAATAGAATTCTAAGTGGTTAATCTGTCACAGTGCTTGAATACATAGCTGGTTTTGTAAGTGATGCATCAAGCCCTGGTTCATGTTCTTAGTATCAAGCTTACTTTCTGTTCTCTACCCTGAAACTAAGCCCCATTCCAACAATTTGCTTTCAACGAAAATAGTCTAAAAAATAATGGTTTCATATTCAATTTTAGCAGCAAGAACACTTAATTCCTCCTCCTAACATTGTATTATTATTCTGATTCAAGGGTTGGAAGAATATTGCACATTGACTTATTGCCCCAGAAGGTTTTGTTATTTTCACTAGCTGGTCGAAATGCCCTATTAAGATACACTGCAACTACTGAACCATAGTTAATATAAATAATGTCAGTAGTGAAGCATCTGAAATTCCGTACCACCCAATTCATCTCTGTTCGAAGTTCTCCCATAATTTCTTATAAATAAACTAACAACAGTTTACTTCAAATTTGGAAAATAATTGTGCTAAAACACAGAGTAAAATTATAACAATTTTGGGCTAGCAGAATTCTCTTATTGCATTTTTTCAGCACATGATACAAAGCAATATTACAATTCATTTTGACTTTTTAGAAAGTCATTGCCACAAGATGTATTTAAAAAGAAAGAAGAAGAATAGTAAATACTAAAAACTAAATTATAAAGTCAAACCAACATCTATTTTCAGCTCTATACACATAACCATGTAAACAAATGTGCATTCTGTCTGTTGGAAGCAGAGAGCCTTTCTTAGCTTGTGCAGTTTTACTGTGATGGATGACTAACTTATTCCCCAACTTCGACATAATCACATGTACAAACAGTGATCCAATACTGTAAAATGCTTTTTTATTCCAGTCTGATCACAAATGAATTCTGTAGATGATGACCGGTTTCAGTCTGTAATGGCGATCTTCAGATCTTCAACTGCTTGTAGTTGAATACAAAAGTTGTTCTGATTTTGCAATTTGGTTTTCTAGTATTTTACTTTTCCCTTTTTTCTTTATTTTTAAGTAAACCATATGACAGTATCACTTGTGTGGGCAAAGCCTGAAAAACATGATCAAATAATTTTTTTTTCAAGACAGTTAATGTGCTCCACTTGGGCAGTATGCCTTGTCAATGAAATTTTGACCAATCTGATTCCATTATGAACCACTGTGCACAGTAGCCTTAGATCATAAGGAGGACAGGCACACAGCAGTCAGTCGCAATCCCATTAGTTTTTATTATGCTTGCAAATCTTTCAGCTATAAATAGCCTATACACCTGTAAGAAGATATGGTGATGCGTACTGCCATGAGTATACTGAATTTTAACGAAAATGCACTGAAGATGGCTTTTTATGGAATCTAAATTTGGAAGCATAACAAAAACTAAAGGTATTGCGATTGACTGCTGTGTGCCTCTCCCCCCTTACTACGTAATTTTGGATTAAGTTTGCTTATCAGCACTTCACGTCAGAAGGTGAATGTGAATTCTACCAGTGAGGTATCAAAGGTTGATCAAGAGTGTTTTTACATAAGGAACTGACTACAAGTGCTTGTCACAGAGTAGTTCAATCAGTTATTTACCCTAATTTCTTTAGGGCATGTATTGTGAGAATACCAGAGAAAATGAATCTATCACAGCATGCGCATTATATCTGCAAAGTAAACATCACTACTGACTGACACTATTCACTGTAAACAAAACTCTTTTAGGCCCTACCTTCATGATCACATTTCACTTGAGAACTTCTCGTTCCTGATTCACACTTTTTTTTGTTGCATATTTCATAAATGAAATGTTTTACTCTCTAACAGGCATCCAAAAGTTGGTTCATGGTTTTCTAACTCACCCTGTAGGATGTTTGCATATCTTAGAAACACTTTACAGTGTTGAGAAAGGAATCTCTTTATCTTTAGTTATCTGTGGTAACTATTTTAATATTTCCTTCAGAGTACTACTGGGTGGTTATAATTAAACTTTCCCAATTTAACAAGCTATAACACAGAAACTAATTAAGATATGAGGATCAAACTTTGTAGCATTCGTGTCAAGGATATGGCGATGAGAAATAATCCAGAATCAATGCAACTGAAACATTTTTAATGTGCTGGTATGGTACATCATATAATTACAAACCAGTACCATTACTGCTACAAAAGGGGCTCAATATGGCACCCATCGATGTCCAGAAGAGTGTGAAAGCACAGGATTGCATTCTGCACAGCAGAACAAAGCATGTCTGTAGGTTCGCTGGCTACCTCTCTATGTGCTGTGCTTCACATCAGCACATGTGTGAATGTTCCTCTGGTAAACCCTGTCCTTCAGGTAGCCCCACAACCAGAAATCACAGGGACTGAGATCAGGTGATCATGTCAACCAAGCATTTGGAAACAATCAACTGACAATTCAATAATTTCCCAATGTGTTTTGGAGAAGCAGGTGAACTTGCATCTTTTACTGATACCATTAGAGAATGGGTCAAAGCACTTTCCGTACAGTGGACCACTGGGTGTTCAACTCTTGCGACATAGCACGTGCACTGCCTGATCAGGAATTGTATTCCTCATTGTCTGCCATAGCAAAAGTGATTTCATCAACTACATGTGGTGCAATTAGTCATCAGTCTCTTCCCGGAGCGACACCCATGCTTTTCATGCATCCTGCAGATATGGTGTTACTTTTAATTAACTTTTACATCTGTTCTGCTACATGACAGTGCATAGTATGAACTAAATCAGAGTTTTCGTTGATAATCTATCAACCTACAATGTTTGGTACCAATCTGAGCATCTGACATCTGGAGGTTTGGGTGTAGGATTCTACAACAAATCTATGTCAAGGATAGTGGACAGTAATTTCTGTGGATCACTTCTGCTACCCTTCTTGTAGATTGGTGTGACATATGTCTTTCTCCAGGAACTGGACACTTCTTTTTGTCTGAGTGATCTACGATAAGACTATAGTTAGTGGAGTGGCTAACTCAGATGCAAATTCAGTATAGATTGTGAGTGATTCCCTTGGGCCATGGAGCTTTGCTCAATTTTAATGATTTCAGCTGTTTCTCAACACCATTGACACTAATACTTATTTTAATCATCATCTCAGTGGTATGAGGATTGAACTGGGAAATTCTCCTGGGTTTTCCTTTACAAAGGAAAATTTGGAAACTGAGTTAAGCATTTCAGCTTTTGCTTTGCTACCCTGAATTTCAGTTCCTGTCTCATTCACTAGGGACTGGACACTAACTTCAGTGCCACTAACAGCCTTTACAAATTGAGTTAGCCCCTCTTCTAAGTACTGTATAATCTATCCAAAAAGCTGTACCCAGTACTTAGGAAACGCACAGGTCACACCCGTCTGCAAGAAGGGTAGTGGAAGGTATCCACAAAACTACAGTCCAATATCCTTGACATCTATTTGTTGTTCTAACCTCAAACAATGAGATATCTTGAACAGAACAACTTCCTCAATGCCAACCAGCATGGATTTCAAAAACACCAATCATGTGAAACCCAACTTGCACTTTTCTCACATGACATACTGAAAGCTTTGAATCCAGGCAATCAGGTAGAGGCTGTATTTCTTGATTTATAAAACACATTTGACTCCGTATCACACCTATGCTTATTGTCAAAAGTATGATCATAGGGGGTACTAAGCGAAATTTGTGGCTGGACTGAGGACATTTTGGTAGGAACGATGTAGAGTATTATCTTAGTTGGTGAGTCATCGTCAGATGTAGCTTCAGGTGTGTCCCAGGGAAGTGTGTTAGGGCCTTTGCTATTCATGTCCTATATTAATTACCTTGCAGACAATATTAATAGTATAATCAGCCTTTTTGCAGATGATGCAGTTATTTATAATTAAGTACTATCTGAAAGAAGCTTTGTAAATATTCAGTCAGATCTCCATAAGATTTCAAATTACTGCAGGGATTGGTAACTTGCTTTAAATGTTCAGAAATGTAAAATTGTGCAGTTCACTAAATACAGACAATATGTATCATACAACTACAACATAAATGAGTCACAATTACAGTAAGTCAGTTTATATAAATACCTGCATTTAATAATTTGCAGGACTATGAAATGAAATGATTACACAGGCTCAGTCAAAGTACAGCGGGTGCCAGACAGAGAAGTGTGACTGGGATGAGGTGTACAAGGAACCCAATGCTAATTTAAAATACAATTTATTTCATGATACACTTTTAAGAGATTTTGAAAACTGTTTCCCCAAGAAAGTAGTTAAATCTAATTATAAGAAACTATGCAAAAAACCTTGGCTTACTAAAGGAATAAAAATATCTTTTAGCCACAAAAGGGAACTGTATCTAACAATAAGAAAGAGTAATGACCTAGAAACAGCCAAATATTATAAAAACTACCATGCTACACTAAGAAAGGTTATTAAAAAGTCCTGAAGCATGTGCATCATGTCTGAGATTAATACATCTGATAACAAAATCAAAACAATTTGGAATATTATTACAAGGGAGACATAATCATTTTTTAAATGTTGTAGAGAAAATAAGATCTAAATGTTCATTCGAAGAAGCAAGGCAGTTAATGGAAGAGGCCTTACCCACACCATTTGGTACAATTGAAATTCCACCCACCTTTCCATCTGAAATTAGGAAGATGATAAACTCTCTCAAGAATAAAAGCTCACATGGGATTGATGGCATTTCCAGCAGGATAATAAAAGTTTGTACCCAAGAAATAAGTGGGATTCTTAGCCACATATGTATAAGCTAGGGTATTTTCCCAGATAGACTGAAGTATGCCATTGTTATACCACTGCATAAAAAAGGGGATACATCTGATGTCAACAACTACTGCCCAATCTCTCTTCTGACTGCCTTATCCAAAATTCTTGAAAAGGTAATGTATTGTAGAGTAGCTTCACACCTTTGTAAAAATAAAGTTTTAACAAAATGTCAGTTTGGTTTCCAGAAGGGTTTTCCAACAGAAAATGCTATATATACTTTCACTAATAAAATATTAAATGCTCTGAGTAACCGGAAGTCACCCGTTGCGATTTTTGTAATCGATCAAAGGCTTTTGATTGTGTAAATCATGGAATACTTCTAGATAAACTCAAGTATTGTGGTATGAATGGGACAGTACTCAAATGGTTTAAATCATACCTAACTGGAAGAGTGCAGAAAGTTGAAATAAACAGTTCACGTAATATGCAAAAACTGGTGATTTCTCAAACTGGGGAACAATCAAGAATGGGGTGCCACAAGGTTCGGTCTTGGGTCCTCTGCTGTTCTTAATACATATTAATGACTTGCCATTCTATATTCACGAAGATGCAAAGCTGGTACTTTTTGCCGATGATACAAGTATAGCTATCACACCTGACAGACAAGAATTAACTGGTGAAATTGTAAACGAAGTTTTTCAGAAAAATCATTAAGTGGTTCTCTGCAAATGGGCTCTCATTAAACTTTAACAAAACACAGTATATACAGTTCCACAGTAAATGGAATGACCCCATTAATAAATATAGACTTCGATCAGAAATCGGTAGCTAAGGTAGAATATTCAAAATTTCTAGGTGTATGTGTTGATGAGGCGTTGAACTGGAAAAAACACTGAGGATCTGCTGAAACGTTTGAGTTCAGCTACTTATGCTATTAAGGTCACTGCAAATTTTGGCGATATACATCTGAGTAAATTAGCTTACCATGCCTATTTTCATTCTCTGCTTTTGTATGGCATCATATTCTGGGGTAACTCCTCATTGAGTAAAAGAGTGTTCATTCCACAAAAGCGTGTAATCAGAATAATTGCTGGAGCTCATCCAAGATCATCCTGCAGACACTTATTTAAAGAGCTAGAAATCTTCACTATAGCCTCACAATACATATATTCTCTTATGAAATTTGTTATTAACAATCTGAATGAATTCAAAAGTAATAGCAGTGTACATGGCTACAACACTAGGAGAAAGGATGATCTTCACTACTCAAGGTTAAATCTAACTTTGGCTCAGAAGGGGGTAAATTATGCTGCCACAAAAGTCTTTGGTCACTTACCTAATAACATCAAAAGTCTGACAGATAGCCATATAACATTTAAAAGGAAATTAAAAGAATTTCTTAATGGCAACTCCTTCTACTCATTAGATGAATTTTTGGATATAGTAAGTGGGTAATTTCCCAACCTCCAAAAAATATATATATATAAAATAAATAAAAAATTATTGAGTGTCATGTAATATTTTGTCTCATGTAATATTTTGTATGGACACCTTTTATTAACCTGACACATTCCACATCATTACGAAGTGTCGTACTCATGATCTATGGAATAAGTACTAATCTAATCTAATCTAATCTAATCTAATCTAATCTAATCTAATCTAATCTAATCTAATCTAATCTAATCTAATCTAATCTAATCTAATCTAATCTAATCTAATCTAATCTAATCTAATCTAATCTAATCTAATCTAATCTAATCTAATCTAATCTAATCTAATCTAATCTAATCTAATCTAATCTAATCTAATCTAATCTAATCTAATCTAATCTAATCTAATCTAATCTAATCTCTGCAATCTACGAAAGAAAAGGAGATAGCTTACAAATCACTTGTGCCTCCCATCTTAGATTTGTGTTCAAGTGTAGCAGACAGATAGCAAATATGACTAATTGAGACATTGAACATATACAGAGATGGACAGCATACAGGGTTACAGGTTTGTTTGACTGAAGGGAGAAATATTGAAAAACTAAACCAGCAGACTGACAGAGAGACACCAATGACCCAACAAAAAGCATACATACAAAATTTCTAGACTCAGCATTAAGAGAAGAATTTAAATATTATCTTCAGCCCCCTATGATTAGAGATCATTAAGTCTTTCTTACCGAGCTCCAAATTTAGTGGGAAAGGGAAGAAATCCTAGCATTCGGCACCCTCTGCGAAACACTTCACAGTAGTTTGCAAACTGCAGAATAAGCACAACACACAGTGTGTAGACTTTTGACTAAGTTAACTGATTGGCTCCCTAAACTTTAAGCAGTAAAGTCAGAGGACTTTAACTAAGGCTGTGTTCACAGTGACACCAACAAAGGTCATCAGACACTTGTCAGAGGTTACTTGATAACATCGGATGACAGCTTGATCACTGTGTGTCTGATCTCATTCATAAACTCAAACAGTTTAGGTTAGTTTAGAGTCTATTGTGTGTGTCAAGTAGGTTAGATTTTAACCTCTAAGGGCAGGATGGACACCATGACACCCCTGTTATTGGTCACGAGTGATGCAATGTGGCATTTGCTATTAAAGAGGTACTGAAAGAGCTATATCTGTCTCAAAAAGAATGTTTTGAGTGCTGTACACACTGTATTCAGTTGCTGGAACTACCAACCAAGTTTTATGAAATACCCATGTGTTATGAAAATATGTAGTTTCTGTGATACACAGCACTAAGGCGCTCTAAAACACACGTCGATCAGAGTATGGTTTATTGTGCTACAGTGGCGACTTTGGTGTATAAATATTTTGCCAGTGCGGTTATGAGCACAAAATGGTTAATTTACATGAGGAAAGTAGAGTTTTCTGTTATATGATGAATAGCTAAAATTGTGTGATAGTAGACAAATATTATTTAATTAATGAAAAGCAGATTTGTGATTTCTCAGCAGCTCACTTTATTTTAAAACTAATGACTATCAATGCAATACTGACAGCAGGTATATTCTTTATTTTCATTTATTTATTTATTTCCCATAAATCCAATACAATGAGACATTCACATCAATGTAGAACATGTCATTATTACAAATTATACAAAGAAACAAGAGAAGATGTAGGTGTAAGACAAAATACACATTAATAGGTATAGACAAAATTACACTTTAAAAAGTTAAAATAGAGGTAGATCTTAACAGCTACATAAACAACATAGTAATGTTAACAATGATTCCAACTACCATATTGCGTAATAGTGTATTAGATTTAAGTAAAAGAAAAAACTCAATTAGAGTTAACACAATTGAAATATTCTTCAATCGAATGAAAGGAATTATCTGTTAGATAGAATTTGAGGTGCTGTTTAAATCTGGGAAGCTCGTGGAAAAGGGATTTCAGCGATGATGGCAGAGCACTGAACACCTTGCAGCTCATGTAGTGGACTCCTTTTTGTACAATACTAAGGTTTTTCAATCCATAATGGTGGTCTATCTTCCTCCTGGTATTGTGGGTATGGTATGAATAATTTGTTTAGTACAGTTGCTCATTTTTACTAATGAAACATAACAAGGAGTGGATATATTGACGTGCAGTTGTCAGTATTCCTAATTTTCTAAAAAGGTTTCTATAAGAATGTCTAGGCTCAACTCGACTCATTATCCTAATAACTCTCTTTTAGGAAATATTTTTTTCTTTTTTCTTTTTTTATGTGCCTAATTACCCCAGAAAACTATGCCATACAACGAAAGTGCATGGAAGTAACTAAAATAAGCAGTTTTTGTGGTGTGTGTGTGTGTGTGTGTGTGTGTGTGTGTGTGTGTGTGTGTGTGTGTGTGTGTTGCAAATGGAGGAAATAATACCAATAGCGAATGTTGCCGAGCTGAGTTTTTTTTGAGAAGTTGTAAAACATGTTCATACTATTTTAGATTGCTGCCAATGTGAACACCCAGAAACTTTGATGACTCAACTTGTAGTAACTCACTACCATTACATTTAATACTTCATTGATCTTCCACTTTTTTACATACTTTGAAATGAACAAACTGGGTCTTGTTAACATTTATTGATAAACCATTTTTTTTTTTTTTTGTTTGTGGTTTTAGGGCGCAAAACTTCCATGGTCATTAGCACCCAGCCCGTGACGTAGGAAACAGGAAAAAAACGAAATTTAAAATCAGCAGCAATGGGAACAAAGTCATAAAATTTGAGAAACTAAAGGCAGAAGGAATGCTTAAAAATCCACTATAGAGGGGTTGGTTGTCCCCAAAGAAAAGCTTCAAATGACTGACGTCATTTCACTGTCACTAATGAACTGTAGAACGCGGTCAGCTGAGCGCGTGTCATCTGCTAAAATCGACGATAGATCAGGCGATAGCTGGAGACGGGAGCGTAACGGATTAAAATAGGGGCATTCAATTAAAAGGTGTCTGACCGTCCACAGCTGAGAGCAGTGGGGACAGAGTGGGGGAGGATCACCGCTTAAAAGATGTCGATGGCTAAAAAGACAGTGCCCTATCCGGAGTCTAGCTAAAATTACCTCCTCCCAACGATGCGTTCGGGAGGAAGAGGTCCAAGCGCAAGGAAGGGCTTTCACTTCCCGCAATTTATTATGGGGAAGTGTTGACCAATGCGCATGCCATAAATGAGCAACTTGGCGACATAAACCGCTCTGTAGATCGGTAAACGGAAGAGACTGAATAGCTGGCCGAGGAAGAGAGACTGCAGCCTTGGCCGCTATATCGGCCGCCTCATTCCCACAGATACCAGCGTGTCCCGGGAGCCAGAGGAACGCCACTGAGACGCCCCCAGGTGGAGCAAGCGCAGACAGTCCTGAATCCGGTGGACCAGAGGGTGCACAGGGTAAAGAGCTTGGAGACTTAGGAGAGAGCTGAGAGAATCTGAGCAGATTACGTACTGTATCCGCTGATGGCGGCGGATGTAGTGGACAGCCTGGAGAACAGCGTAAAGCTCCGCAGTATAAACCGAACACTGGTCGGGAAGCCGAAAGTGATTTGGGGTGTCGCCAACAATATAGGCACTCCCTACACCTAACGATGTTTTCGAGCCGTTGGTGTAAATAAATGTGGCTTCCGCCATTTGTGCACATAGAGCAGCAAATGCCCGACGGTAAACAAGTGTAGGGGTACCATCCTTGGGAAATTGACATAGGTCTCTGAGCAAGTCGATCCGGGGACGGAGCCAAGGCGGTGCTGTACCCCAAGTTGTCAAGAAGGTTTTAGGAAAGCGGAAGGAAAGAGAATGGAGCAGTTGACGGAAGCGGACTCCCGGGGGTAGTAGGGAGGAGTAGCGGCCTGCATACCCGACATCAAAGGAGGCGTCGAAAAAAAGGTCATGGGCTGGATTAGCAGGCATGGAAGACAGATGGCTAGCATAACGACTCAGAAGGACTGCCCGCCGATTGGACAGTGGAGGTTCAGCAGTCTCAGCATAAAGGCTTTCCACAGGGCTGGTGTAAAAAGCTCCAGACACTAAACGTAATCCACGGTGGTGGATAGAGTCGAGACGCCGAAGAATAGACGGCCGAGCAGAGGAGTAGACTATGCTTCCATAATCCAATTTCGAGCGCACCAAGGCGCGATAGAGGCGGAGAAGGACCACTCGGTCCGCTCCCCAGGAGGTACCATTCAGGACACAGAGGGTGTTAAGGGAACGCAGACAGCGAGCCGAAAGATAGGAAACGTGGGAGGACCAGCACAGTTTTCTGTCAAACATAAGACCCAAGAATTTAGCGACGTCGGAAAACGGAAGGTTGACAGGACCTAGATGTAAGAAGGGCGGAAGAAACTCCTTACGTCGCCAAAAATTAACACAAACGGTCTTACTGGGTGAGAAACGGAAGCCGGTTTCGATGCTCCACGAGTGGAGGCGATCGAGACATCCTTGAAGACGTCTTTCAAGAAGGCTGGTCCGTTGAGAGCTGTAGTAGATCGCAAAATCGTCCACAAAGAGGGAGCCCGAGACATCAGGAAGGAGACAATCCATAATTGGATTAATGGCGATGCAAACAGTACAACACTCAGCACGGAGCCCTGGGGTACCCCGTTTTCTTGGGAGAAAGTACGGGAGAGAGTAGTGTTCACCCGCACCCTAAATGTGCGCTCTGCCATAAATTCGCGAAGAAAAAGGGGCAGCCGGCCTCGAAAGCCCCAAGAGAACAGTGTGCGGAGGATGCCTGTCCTCCAACAGGTATCGTATGCTCTCTCCAGATCAAAGAATATTGCTACCGTTTGGCGTTTCCGGAGAAAATTGTTCATGATATAAGTGGAGAGAGGAACAAGATGGTCAACGGCAGAACGATGCTTTCGGAATCCGCATTGGGCTGGTGTTAAAAGACTGCGGGATTCCAGCCACCAAGCTAAACGGTAATTCACCATACGCTCCAAAACCTTACAGACACTACTCGTGAGAGAAATGGGGCGATAGCTAGAGGGTAGATGTTTGTCCTTTCCAGGTTTCGGAACGGGAACGACAATGGCTTCCCGCCATCGCCTGGGAAAGGTACTGTCGGTCCAAATTCGATTATAAAGGTGAAGGAGGTAACGCAGACTATGGGTTGATAAATGCAGCAGCATTTCGACATGGATACCATCCGGTCCTGGGGCGGAGGAGCGAGAAGAAGAGAGGGCATGTTGGAGTTCCCGCATGGAGAAAACAATATTGTAGCTTTCGTGATTTTGAGAGGAGAAAGCAAGATGTCGCACTTCCGCTGCACGTTTCTTCGGGAGAAATGCTGGCGGGAAATTTGAAGAGCTCGAAATCTCAGCAAAGTGCTGACCCAATGAGTTAGAAATTGCGACGGGGTCCACTAAGGTATCATGCGCGACAGTGAGCCCAGAGACCGGGGAGAAACTAGGCGCGGCTAAGAACCATCGAAGCAGACTCCAAACTTCCGAGGAGGGAGTGAAGGTGTTAAATGAGCTAATAAAGAATTTCCAGCTTGCCTTCTTGCTATCGCAGATGATGCGACGGCATCGCGCACGGAGCTGCTTATATCGGATACAGTTGGGCAAAGTTGGATGGTGACGGAAAATGCGAAGAGCACGTCGCCGCTCATGTATTGCGTCATGGCATGCCTCGTTCCACCAAGGAGCTGGGGGGCGCCGGGGCAATTCAGAGGTGCGTGGTATTGAACGTTCCGCAGCTGTGAGAATAACGTCGGTAACATGTGTGACCTCATCGTCGACGCTGGGAAAGCGACGTTCATCGAATGTCACTAGAGACGAAAAAAGTGTCCAATCGGCTTGGGTAAATTTCCAGCGTCGCGAGCGCAGGTATGGCAGTTGAGGCTGCAGTCTAAGAACACATGGAAAGTGGTCACTCGAGTGTGTATCATCAAGGGCGAACCATTCGAAGCGCCGAGCTAGCGGAACAGTACCGACCGCAAGGACCAAATGAGATAAATTTGTCGTGGAGGCAGACAAAAATGTGGGGACCCCAGTGTTGAGGCAGACTAGATCCACTTGGTGGAAGACGTCTAGCAATAGTGAGCCACGTGGACAAGGATGTGGAGATCCCCAAAGCGGGTGGTGGGCATTGAAGTCCCCAACCAGCAAATAGGGGGGTGGAAGCCGATCAAGAAGATGAAGGCGATCAGCTCGTGCCATTGGTGTGGACGATGGAATGTATACCGTACAAAGAGAGAACGTGTATCCAGAAAGGGATAGATGGACGGCGACAGCTTGGAAGGAAGTGTTTAACGGGATTGGGTGATAATGGAGAGTATCATGGAGCAGAATCATGAGTCCTCCATGGGCTGGAGTGCCTTCAACAGAGGGAAGGTCATATCGGACGGACTGAAAATGAGGGAGAACAAAGCGGTCATGGGAACGCAGCTTTGTTTCCTGAAGACAGAAGATGACCGGCGAGTAGGATCGTAAGAGGATCGACAATTCATCCCGATTGGCTCGAATGCCGCGGATATTCCAGTGGATAATGGACATAGGGTGAACAGAAAATGGAGGAACGTGACCAAGGGTGCTGTCAACTCAACGACTGCTCAGAGCTTGCGACCGACAGCATGGAATGGCATTCAGTCGAAGGCAGAAGATCCTGATCCATGGGTTGGTCAGGAGCAGCTCCTGCCACCAACGATCGGCCAGTTGACCGGCCACCAGCAGTGCGCCTCGGCGACACAGAAGACGGCCGAGGGCGATTTCCGCCAGGTGGTGCTGTAGATGGTAGCCTTCATGGAAGTATGATGTTTAGATGAAGGAGGAACCGATGGTTGTGAAGTTGCGGTACGTAAAAACTCCTCACGAGAATGCTCTTTTTTCGAAGACTTGGCGTCTAACTTTTGGGCTCGAGATTTAGCAGAACCCGACGAAGGGTGAGCCATAGAGTGGGCAGGCGAAAGTGGTGAGGTTGAACGGGCGATCTTTGCGCTGGCCGATCTGACGACCGTGGTACTAAAGGTGAGGTCGCAAGTCTGCGTGGCCGCCTCCTTTGTTGGCCGAGGAGAAGCAAGGACAGTGCTGTATTTTCCTTTCTGAGGCACGGTGGGCTGTCGACTGGCGAGTAACTTTCGAGCAGCAAAGGTCGACACCTTTTCCTTCACTCTTATTTCCTGGATGAGCTTTTCGTCCTTAAAAACGGGGCAATCTCGAGAGGAAGCAGCGTGGTCACCCATACAGTTGATGCAGTGAGGGGATGGAGGTGGACAAGCACCCTCATGGGCATCCTTGCCACACGTAACACATTTGGCCGGATTGGAACAGGACTGGCTGGTGTGATTGAACCGCTGACAACGATAGCAACGCGTAGGGTTTGGGACATAAGGGCGAACGGAAATTATCTCATAGCCTGCTTTGATTTTTGATGGGAGTTGAACTTTGTCAAATGTCAAGAAGACAGTGCGGGTTGGAATGATGTTCGAGTCAACCCTTTTCATAACCCGATGAACAGCCGTGACGCCCTGGTCAGACAGGTAGTGCTGAATTTCTTCGTCAGACAATCCATCGAGGGAGCGTGTATAAACGACTCCACGCGAGGAATTTAAGGTACGGTGCGGTTCCACCCGGACAGGGAAGGTGTGGAGCAGAGAAGTACGCAGCAATTTTTGAGCCTGGAGGGCACTGTGTGTTTCCAACAACAGGGTGCCATTCCGTAATCTGGAACAAGACTTTACAGGACCCGCAATTGCGTCAACACCCTTCTGAATAATGAAAGGGTTGACCGTGGAAGAGTCGTGACCTTCGTCAGACCGAGAAACAACAAGGAACTGTGGCAACGATGGAAGAACCGTCTGTGGCTGAGACTCAGTGAACTTACGTTTGTGAGCAGACATAGTGGAAGGTGAGGAAACCATTGCTGAAGAATCCCCCATGATTACCGGCATCTCCGATGGCGCGCTCCTCCCTTGTGGGGGCCCTCACCGAGGGCACACCCGCCTTAGGTGATTGTTCACACCTCAGGTCACACCTCCCGACAAACGGACGGAGGGACCAATCGGCGCTTTCGGAAGGTATCAGCTCGGGTAATCACCCCTCCCTGGGCCTGGCCGTTACCAGGGGGTATGTACGTGTCCTACCTGTCTACCCGGGGCGGGGAATTACGCGTTACCCCCGTCACCGGCTACGCATGGAAGTGCGTGGGTCGGCCTTCAGACACGCACAGGGAGGAAAAAAGAGAAAGGGAAAGGAAAGAAGAGGGGGTCTCAAACGCCACAGCGGAGAAAAGGGCAAGGAGAAGAGGGAAGGAAAAGAGAAGGACAGAGGAAGGGCGAGGACTTGCAAGTGTAGAAAGCAAGGAAATTGGAACAGTTTCGAGCGTCCGTCTCCGGACGTAGGCACAAACCATACTCCCAGAGGGGGAGAAAGGGAAGGAAAGAGCCAGAGGTGAGGGGGGGGGGGGACGAAGATGGGGGACGGGGAAGGATGCGGAAAGGGAAGGGAAGGTATGCAGCCCGGAAAGGAAGGAGGGCCACATTAGCTCGGGGTCCCGTGCTCGCTACGCACGTGTCCACAAAAGAGTTGTGGACCCCCGGGGGGGTGATAAACCATTGTTTTCAAATCAATTAAGTACTTTATTGAACACAATATTGGCCGATTCCTCAAGATTGTAGTTGGGAGTTTTGTTGTTGAGGATGGACATGTCATCAGTGAAAAGAGTGAAGTGAGTTTTACAGCTAGTACACAAGGGAAGATCACTGGTGGAGATGAGGGAGAGAAGAGGGCCAAGTACAGAGCCCTGAGGATCATCACAGCCAATACAGCCCCTGCTAGATGACAAAGAGCACCCCTTGAGTCATTCAACATGACAACATGCTTTCTTCCAGTTACATGAGATTTAATCCATGAGCCAGTTGATCCACTTACACCATAGGACTCAGTCTTTGCCATGAGAATTTCATGGTTGACACTATCGAAGGCCTTAGAAAGGTCACAGAAGATACAAACATGAGATACTTTATTATTAAAAAGACTAAAATTTGGTGGGTGAAGCAGAAAATAGCTTGTTTGGTTGATACACCCTATTGAAATCCAAACTGTCTACTGTTCAACACCTTATAATGAATGTGATTGTCAGTAAGTGTTTTGCAAATCAATTTCTCAAGAATTTTAGATAAGGTTGTTAAGAGGGAGATAGGCTGATAGTTGGTAATATCACTTTTATCATCTTTTTTCAAGAGAGGTTTGACGATAGCGTATGTTAGTCTCAGGAACAATCCCACACTGGATGGATTCATTGAATATCCAGCACAGAATTTTGAATATTGACTTACAGCATTCCTTCAGTATTCTTGAAGAGATACCATCAATGCCAACAGCATTCCTGCTTTTCATCTCTCTAATTATATTCTCAGTTTCATGTACTGTGACGGGGGACATTTTAATCTGCTTGGTTTTTTATTAATAGCTTTTTGAAGGGATAACATGGCTTCATTAATAGAACATGTTTTTCATGATTGGGCTGCTGATGCCAAAAAAGTGGTTGCTAAAAGTGTCAGTAATTACTTCAACATTTTCATGAATGGTATCATTTGTTTTAATTTCTATGGTGTTTCCAGCAACAGGGATTTTACCTGTTTCTCTTTTTATTATGTCCCACATGATTTTAATTTTATTATTAGAAACACCAATTTCTGAATTTATATAAATGCTCTTTGCCATTCTTAGAACGTTTTTAAGAACAGAGCAGTAAAGTTTGTAATGTTTTTCCTTTTCTAGATTATAACTGGACCTGAGTGAGGCATACACATTCCTTTTCCTTCTGCTGGAGGTTTTGATGCCTAAAGTTAACCAGTGTTTATTAGAATATGTTTCACGTTTGAATATGACAGTCCTTTCAGGAAAGGCTGCTTCGAATAGGCAGATGAATTCGTTTAGAAAAGCATTATACTTCTCATTAACATTTTCAAAGAGCTAAAACTTGTCCCAGTCAACTTCTTGTTGGGAACTAGGAAAGGTATGGATAGATTGTGTGTTAATTACTCTGAAAGTTTTACTGCAGGAATTGTTCTTACTAAGAGGGCTTACACCTTCAATTGAAAGTAGCTGACCATCATGGTCTCAGAGCCCATGTAATGTATGTTTTACAGTTGTGTTTAGATTTCTGCTTCGGCCTAAAATGATGTCAATTTGACTCGCGGAATTAGCTGTGTGGGAAAAGTGCTGTTAAATTAAAAAGAGTTCATTAAATGTGGTAGGTCATTTCTTCCCATCTTAACAGTAAGAAAATTAAGTCAGATAAATTCTAGTGCTAGAAACTTCACTGCTCTTTGTACATTTGCCCAGTGGCTTTGAGGAAGGATGTAACAAGCAGTATTATTTCAGATTCGGTGTAGCTTTTGATAAAGAAAATCAACTATATTACAGTGTCTTATTGGGCACTTGCACAAAGCAGAGATTCAAAAGTTAAGTATAGGATAAATTAAAATTTCATAATATTTGTGGTGCAAGAGAGAAAACATTAAATTAGTATTTAGGGGAATAGTAATTAGCATCCAACATACCACACAAAAGCTTGAAATTGTGCTTTTCAGAACACTGAATATGCCCAATCATGGAAGACAATATCACCAGTTGTCAAATATCAGACTGCCACTTCTGGTTTTACTTGAGCCAGAATTGCATCTTTCATGTGAGTATTGGGTTTCGTGACAGAGCTCAAACCACACCTCTAGGCAAGAACTCAAAATACGTTTTGCTGAATTTATTTGAAGCTGTGCAGATACATGTCAGTTAGCCTTGAATGGCCGTCATTTAGCATACTTGTGAAAAACAAACACGAAGTCTGGAATAAAATACTCCAAACACCTAAAGCACTGTAAAGTGGAAACACGTATGTGCAACACATTTGCAAACCACTTCATGTAACAGAATAACTAGCTTACTGGCATAAAAACGTCAATAAGCAGTAACAGAAATTTGCAGACTGCTAATGTCAACCTACAATGACCCAAAAGATCCACTACAGCAACTTTAATCATAAGACACACTATCCTTGTCATTTGAACAAATTGCTTTTCAAGGTTATAATCTACACAAATTTCTGATGAAGATCTGCCCATTGTGGTTTCTGAAAAAAGTGCATTTAGAGTTATTGGCTGAGGGAAATGCTTCCTCTTGTGGGCAGGAAAAGGAACATGAGAGATAGGAGAAATCAGATTTCTTTCCTGTATACTTCTTAACCCATATTTCTTTTTTGTCAGTTTTGTGTGCCCTCTCGGTGGGGTTCCTACCTCATAAGCCCTCAGTTCGGTACAGCCCTGCTGATACACAGAAACATGTTTGTTTACTGGACACTCGCCACTGATTGGCTGTCATAGTTCCACAAGGGTGTATTTCCAACCTACGGTTACCTGGAAAATTTTGCTCGATTCAACGTAACCTACTTAGCTCTGACCACAAACTCAATTTTTCCCCCTCCCACTCCCCCCATGACATACAATATTGGGCTGAGGACCACTCCATAATGATGTCATTGTGATATTGTTGTGTGGGTGAATCACATCATTCCCTAAGCAAATGTGTGTTCATCAGGCATGAGGCAGCCTGCAGACACTAACGACGAAGGTATCTGTAATTCTAAGAGTGCAGAGCTAACATATTGTTGTTTAGGCACCTTAACCAGTGTCCGAGTGGACAATGTCGAGGGAATTGCGTACATTTGGAGTTTTGAGGCAGTTACTTTGCAAGAGGCCATTGGGTACTGCATCACATGAAGCTGCAGTTCTTCAGTGGACCAGACAACTCAAAACCGGACAGCAGCTGACTAGAGGCGTGTTGTGTAGTCTCAACGAGTGCACAGGACAGGATGATGATAGTGAATGGCACTCTGACATCTGCATAAGAGCTGAGTATCGGCCAAGAAAGAATTGGCCTCGTCAGCCTGTACATTTCGTTTACCTGCAAGTGCGCACCCTAAAGCTCCTTTAATTGGACGACTTTTTGTCTAGAGCGACTACTTGTGACAAGTGGGTGTACCGCAATGTCACTGGCGTTACATCCATATACCGAGTCTTGTTTGTGACAAGTGGTTGGTTTCGTTTCACACACAACCGTCAAAATTTCATTTGTAGTGAGAGGTGCCTGCTGAGTGTTTTGACACTAACAGAGAAAGTGACGATACGAGGGACCATCCATTTTACGAAAAAATCTAAATACAGTAACGGAATTTAGGGACAAACAATAAGAGTTTCTTAATGATCAAAGCAAAATTCATAGTGGATGTTTTTCAACACAGGTCATACTGTATGATAAATTCTCCCAACTCATGAGAACTGAAAGAATATGGAAAGTGTCGTCCAAACATTTGAAAAGTTTATTGTTATTTGTTTGATAAGGCACACCCATCAAACGTTTTGCATTACACCGATATGTTGGGCAGGTCTGTTGATATTGTGGCTGTTCCTTTACCGACAGGAAGGTCACCCCGGACATTGATTGTAAACGTAAACACAGTTACAAAATTGTTAAGATTTTCATGGCCATCTGTTGACAAACTGCCTATTGGCTTCTGTCTCGGGTTCTTCGGCCGAGGTTCGTCTGATGATTTTACTGACGTTTCGCCAGCAAAATCATCATACGAATGTCGGCCGAAGAACTCCAGACAGAAGTCAATAGGCAGTTTGTAAACACAGTTACCATGAGCTACAAACGTATAGAACACTGCAGTCTTAAGTATTGGAGCATTTCAGTTGGAAATAAAGCAGCAGCAGAGACGCATTAGAGACATCTGTGGAACAGCAGAATGAACCATCCATCATGCCATGAAGGACAGTCGTGACCAGTGATCGAATCAGTATTATCACGTTACGTGCAGATGGCTGTTCAACCGGGGAATTTGCTCGATGTGTGCACCGGAGTCAAAATGACGTGGTGCGGACATGGAAACGGTTCCGATTGGCAAGTAGTGTTGAGGACTTACACCCAGACAGACAATGGCACAGGATGATCGACATATACGACTATGGAATCAAAGGTACCGTGGACTGGGTGCTTCAGAAATGAATTCAACATTCGAAAAGGCTACAGAACTTAATATATAGCATCACACTGTTAGGAGACGATTGCATTATGCAAATCTCGAGTCACGAAAATGGGGAGCACCATGTAATACACCGCAACACTATAGACTCCGTTACAGATGGGCAATAAATTATGCAGAATGGACGCCCCAGGATTCGCATCAGGTGTTGCTTAAAGACGAAATTCGGATCTGTTTGTAACCTGATAGTCACAAATCAAGTGCCTGGAGATATCCCGATAATATTGAACGTCTCCATCAGTGTCTCACATGTGCAACAACTTGGTGGTGGAGAGATATTCTGGTTGCCATTACATAAGCATTTTGTGGTTGTCGAGGACAGTGTCACATCTTTACGGTACAGCGATGAGATTCTGCAACCGATAGAGGGACTTCATCGTCAACATTTTTGTGACAGTTGCATCTTGATGGATGATAAATTTAGGTGATAAATTTGTATAGATAACACCACAGCTCTGAATACAAATGTACTGTATAGGTTCGCTACTTTCAACTAATAAAGCGAAAGCAAACTTCCGAAAGAACAATGCTACAAACCCCGAAATGTCCTTTTAGATGTCAAAAACTTTCTCCATTCAACAATTTCAGGCGTAAAGTGTTAAAAAATCCGCCATACATAAGTTTCGAACACTGGACCTTACGTACAGCAATTTGACATTCTACCAACTTTTTTAGTCTGATTTTGTTCGTTGCTGGTCTTTGTATTTGTTTGGGGCGGATGTCCCATGACGCTTGTTCAAGTACATCGTTGAACCACTCACTCAGTTTTTTTTAATTTTATTATTACAGAGGGCAGCTATCCATCTGACCGAACACGCTGAGCTACCGTGCCGGCAACCAACTCATCTACCATTTATCTCCATATTAAGCGCTCACAGATACGTTTTTTCTGTACTCCGTAGTTCCGGTGGTTTTAACTAATTCAAAATTGCCACGAAGAAATAGAATGACGGATGATAGCTTTGTACATAAAAGGATTTAGAAGTCAGTTTTATTTGTTGTGTTATGCGTGTTTTTTTGAGTAACTACTATTGGGATAGACACCTTGACCAGTTTTCCAAGTAGTGTCGCCCCCCCCCCTCCTCCCACCTCCCCTTTAACTGAGTTATTGATCCAGGCAATAGTAACACTTGTTACAAAAGAGGACTGATTTCTCCAAGTACGGGGGGAGACGATTGGCAGGTGAGAGTTCCTTATCTGCTGATAGGGAAACAGTAAAGCAGTCTCCCATTTGAATCTCCCGGCAAGGACTACTGAGGATGTTGTCATTAGGAGAAAAAGCTGGTGCTCTGTGGACCGTAGCGTGGAATGTTAGATCCCCTAATCGGGTAGGTAGGTTAGAAAACTCAAAAAATAAACTGGATACGTTGAAGTTACATATAATGGGAATTAGTGAAGTTCAGTGGCAACACGTACAGGACTTCTTGTCAGATGAATACAGGGTTATAAATACAGACTCAAATAGGGATAAGGCAGGAATAGGTTTAATAATGAATAAGAAAATAGGAACGCCGGTAAGCTACGATGGACAGCATAATGAACGCATTATCGTAGGCAAGACAGACACAAAGCCCTCTCCCACCACAACAGTAAGAATTTATATGCCAACTAGCTCCACAGATGAAGAGATGGAAAAAATGTATGGTGAGATAAAAGAACTGTGATTCGATAGCAGGAAAAGGAAGAGGAGGAAAAATTGTAAGTGAATATGGACTGTGCGAAAGGAATGAAAGAGGAACCCGCCTGCTAGAATTTTGCACAGAGCATAATTTAATCATTACTAACACGTAGTTTAGGAATCACACGTGGAAGAGAACTGGAGATACTGGAAGGTCTCAGATAGTTATATAATTGTAAGACAGAGATTTAAGAAGTCGCTTTTAAAATTTAAGACATTTGCAAAGGCAGATGTGGACTTTGAACACAATTCATTGGTTATGAGTAGTAGATTAGAGCTAAAGAAACTGCAAAATTACAGAGATGGGACCTGGATAATTTGAAAGAACTAGGGGTTGCTGAGAGTTTCAGAGGGAACATTAGGCAACAGTTGACTAGAAAAGTGAGAAAGAATACAGTACAAGACGAATGGGTGGCATTAAGAGATGAAATAGCGAAGGCAGCAGAGGATTAAATAGGTAAAAAGACAAATCCTAGTAGAAATCCTCGGGGGACAAAGAAGATATTGACGACATATGTAAGGATTTGGAAGCATCTATCACCAGGGGAAAGACAGATACCACCCATTTGAAAATTAAAGAGTCCTTTGGAGAAAAGGGAAGCAGCGATGTGAATATCAAGAGCTCAGATGGAAAACCAGCCCTAACCATAGAAGGGAAAGGTGGAAGGAGTATATAGGGAGACTATGAAAGGGAAAAGAACTTGCAGGCAATGTTGTAGAAATGCAGGAGATCACATATAAAAGATGAGACGAGAGACATGATACTGCGAGAAGGATTTGACAGAGCAATAAGCAAGGTCCTAGGAGTAGACGACATTCAGTCAGAACTACTGATAGCTTTAGGAGAACCTGCCATGGCTCAACTCTTCCTTGTGTTGTGCAAGATATATGAATCAGGCGAAATATCCTCAGACTTCATTCCGATTTCAAAGAAAGCCGGTGCTGATAGGTGTCAATATTACCAACTATCAATTCCGTAAGTCACAGCTGCAAAATACTAACATGAATTCTTTGCAGAAGAATGGGAAAACTGATAAAAGCCGACCTCGGGGAAGATCAGTTTGGATTCCGGAGAAATGTGGTCACACGAGAAGCAATATTGACACTGACTTATCTTAGAACATAGATTAAGGAAAGGCAAAACTACATTTATTGCATTTGTAGATTTAGAGAAAGCCTTTGACAATGTTGTCTAAAATACTCTTTGAAATTCTGAATGTAGCAGGGGTAAAATACAGTGAGCGAAAGGCTATTTGCAACTTGTACAGACGCCAGACAGCAGTTAAGGGAGTCGAAGGGCATGAAAAGGAAGCAGTGATTGAGAAGGGTGTGTGAGAAGGTTGTAATATATCCCTGATGTTATGCAAGCTGTACATTGGGCAAGGAGTAAAGGAAACCAAAGAAAAATTTGGAGCACCAGCATCAGCCAACAATGTGTGAAATCTGTCTGCTCCCCAACAACCAACTCACAGCATAGACCAATAATGTGTCAATTACTTGCTGGCATAATACCACAGACGGTATCTTTTCGGAGAAGGTTTAATTTTAAGAAGGCTGATTGTTCAAGATTTGCGGAATTGCTGGAAATTGAAGTATCTTATGTAGAACCAATACCCGTAGAACCAATACCCGAGAATGTCCATTCCTCGCGGCTGTCTAACATATCCCCGGGCCTACTTCAGACCAAGCTACCCGACTAGCCGAATACAGCTACTTATTTGAGGAAAACCCTTTTAGTGAAGCAACTGTGAAAGCAGGGAACAAACTTATTTCCTCTATAAGGGGGACAAAAAGCGATAAGTGGATAAAACAATAGGAAACTTGGATCTGAAAAGTGACAGCCATAAAGCTTGGAAAAATCTGACACACCTAAACAATGATCCGACTTACACATCATAATATCACTGCCAATCAAATAGCAAGTAAATTACTGATGAAAGGGAAGCCACCACACAAACCACAAAGACCGAAATTGCAAAAAGAACAGCATGAGGAGAGTAATGACCTTGCATCATCATTCAGCATTGCAGAACTACAGGAGGCTACCATACGAAGTAAAAATGACAAATCAGCTGGCTTGGATGATATACGAACCGAGCAAACCAAACACTTCGGCTTAAATACAAAGAATGGATTCTCCAACTTTTCGATAACTGTGTAAGCAGAAACCAAATTCCAAAAATATGGCGGAGGAGTAGAGTGATTGCTTTGCTGAAACCTGGCAAAGAAGGAAATGATCCGAAGAATTTTAGACCAGTTGCACTACTTTGTTACCTTTACAAATTGCTGGAAAGACTGATTTTGAATCGCCTATCACTTGCAATTGACCCCTCACTTATAACTCAGCAATCTGAATTTCGTCCAGGCAAAAGCTGTACTGGACAATTGCTAAATCTCACACAGTTTATAGAAGATGGCTTTGAAGCTCTGAAAGTGACAGCAGTGGCACTTAGCGACTTATCAGCGGCGTATGATACGGTCAATCACCAGCTACTACTAGTCAAGATCTACAATCTGACCAAAGATTTAGGTCTAAACAGACTCATCGCCTCCCTTCCGCAGAATCGCAGGTTCTTCGTCGACTTTCAGGGACAGCGTAGTCGATGGAGACTACAGAAGAATGGCCTCCCGCAAGGAAGTGTTTTGGCTCTAATTTTGTTTAATATATACACATACGACCAACCTATAGCCGCGAACACCAGGAGCTTATATGCTGACGACGTCGCTCTAGCCACCCAGAGCGCTGAATTTGAATCAGTGGAGAACAACCTCACGAATGCCCTTTAAGATCTAACCAGATACGACAACACAAACCAGCTTAAACCAAATCCTTCTAAGACCCAAGCGTGTGCCTTTTCATTTGAGAAACAAGGAAACCACTCGCAAGTTGAAAATAGTGTGGTCGGGGGTTGAACTGGAACACTACGAGACTCCAAAATACCTAGGAGTGACACCTGATAGATCTCCACTTTTAAAAAGCACTGCATGAAATGCAAGGAACGATCCCCTATTGAAACTGGCCGGATCACAGTGGGGAGGTCAACCTGAAACAATCTAAACACCTGCAATGGCACTATGCCGTTCTGCAGCAGAGTATGCCTGTCCTGTTTGGTAGAATTCAGCTCATGTCAAACATGTGGATGTAGCTCTCAACGAAACCTGCAGAATTATAACAGGTTGCTTGAAACCCACTCCATTCGAATGGCTTTACCACCTTGCAGGAATACCACCACCACCACCACCACCACCACCCCCCACCACCACCACCCCCCACCACCACCACCCCCCACCACCACCACCACCACCACCACCACTGCGGAAAAGTAAAGAAAGGCAGTGGAACAGGAAATTACTCCTCTGTATGGGCATGAATCTCATCCGCAACGACTAAAGTCGAGGAAGAGTTTCCTTAGGACATCAAACGAACTTAGAATCACTGCTGAAGTAGCTAGGTTACAACTATGGAGGGATACGACAGTCTACCTTCCCCTGGTTGGAAGAGAGTTTCTGAAGCTTTACCCCCGTGGCCATGACAGGGAATGGGCAACGTTGAAGTCCCTGAATAAACTGAAATCTGGAGTTGGAAGGTCAAAAGTTAACCTGACAAAATGAGGATACACTGATCCAAATGATATTCAGTGTGACTGTGGAGAAGAACAGACATCTAGCGCATGCTTCTGTGTCGATTGTGTCCAGTCTCCTGTACAGAAGGTGACCTTCAAAAAGCAACAGAAAATGCACTGGAAGAGGCCAAGTTTTGGTCAGAAGTAATTTAATCATAACTGTGTTAACTGTATGTACACGTACCTGTATGTTTCTGACACGAGAATAATAAATAATAATACCAGAATACAACATCAGGAACATTTAATTTCCTTATACTTAAAAACGTTTTCTTCTCTAGAGCTGTTGGCTATGTGTGACTTACTATTGCTTTGTCTTGTTAGACATTCTTGCTTATGGTAAAGACGACGACTCAGAAATTTTCAGAGACTCCGTTCTACACAAAAACTCATGGAATGCACCGAAACTAGGACCCTTACCAGCAAACCGCGTGATGCCACTCCCTTACGTGGGCGTAGGTGATAAGGTCTCTTTAAATTTTCCATCAGCCCAAATGCTTGAAGGCGGAATAAAGCTGACATCAAAAGATATTTAACTACCGGCTAACTTTAGCACGTACGAAAGTTGAGTGTACTTTTAGTACAGCGTGTAATGAATGGAGTATACTACATCTCCCATTACATATCTATAGGCCTATCTATACATGTACTGCGCAAGACCTCGTACGGTACGGTACCCTCCGAAGCATCTCTATG
This sequence comes from Schistocerca piceifrons, assembly GCF_021461385.2. Taxonomy (NCBI): domain Eukaryota; kingdom Metazoa; phylum Arthropoda; class Insecta; order Orthoptera; family Acrididae; genus Schistocerca; species Schistocerca piceifrons. Next base: position 457,440,673 of record NC_060141.1, read on the forward strand.
ACAGCTGTGTGTTGCTCGAACCTACCAGTAACAAATCTGTAGAAGTACTCAAGAACAGGTCACACTAGCGTCCTATACTCTGCCACATTTACATATGAATCACACTTTCCGAAAATTCTCCCAATAAACCGAAGTCGACCATTCACATTCCTTTTCACAATCTCACATGCGCGTTCTATTTCATATCGATCTGCAACGTTACACCCATATATGCAAACGACGTTACTGTGCCAGGCAGGACACTAAACTGCGTTCATCGTAAGAGTAAATCTAATGTAAACATTACACCTTGTATTCTTCCAAGTTTGCTGGAATCTCACTGGCTTTCGTTTCACGTGGAGCAGAGGCAAAGCTGTTTTACGCACAGTCAAGGACGATAATACGGATACGTTTTATGCTGTGCGTTACGCGCACATCGACTGAGCGATAATGAGGGACAACAGCAGCAGCGATGCGAGCAGTTACAATTAGTACGTAAAAAAGACAAGCAGAGAAACAATACAGATTCGAATGTCATTTAATTTTTAAGTAGAATGAAACAATATTCGGCAAAATTCCAGCAATATCCCTCGGTTCTTAGGGGACCAGGAGAAAAGCATCATAACAAGCTGTAGTGTTCAGATAACGTAGTATTGTAATTAAAAAGAGTAGTGAAAATCCCTAACTTAAACACAGGGTGATGTTTCAACGCCGGCTATATGTGACTCAAAAGCGTGTTGCAGGGATTTCATCGCATACTTAAATATTGAAAGTATTACTTACAGTCAGTCGTCTGGTAATTCTGAACTACTTACACATCCGAATCCGAGAAATGCATTTCAATACCGGAACTTTCATATGCCACGCTGGTAACGAATCTATCAACCCGCCAGCGTTCGGCATTTATGTACGACGAAGCTTCGTGCATTAGTTCCAGTACGTCTGTCAGCTTATCTTTACACATTTCTCGCGGCAAATACCTTACCATAGTTCCAAATCGGTTCTTTTGGGTTCACGTTGCACTGGTACGGCGACAATTGGAAGACGCAGTATTTGTATGGTGTGTTCTATGTGCGAATTTTTTTTCCCATATTTCTACAATGGTAACCACTTTGGCACGTGCGGACTAGATCTCTGATATAAAACAACGGATATAGTCTAAAGATAACTTGATTTTTTTATTTTTGTCCTGAAGTCTTAACTACATTTCCTTAATTTAGCAACCTTGGCTGTCAATTTATATTTGCAATGGAATCTGGAATTTTGTGTGCAATATATAATTAGAAAGAAGAATACGTTCATTTTCATAAAGAGTGATGATTAGACGTGTTAACGTATATTTGATGAACTTTGTATTAAAAAGATGAAAATTTCCAAACTGAACAAATAAAAGAATACCAATGCGAGATTTGAATTAGCAACATTCGGATTATCCCAGATAAACGACTCTACAATGTTACCGATTCAGTTATGCACCACATTTTTCAAACTCCCGTAAGTAAAAATATCCTCACAAAAGTTCAAAGCCGATTTTTTCTGTATACTTGTGAAAAGCTTTGAGAACACTTTCTCGACACTTTTTAACGGTGTTCCACACGCATATTTCACTAGCGAGCAGCATACTGCGCCAGCCATTTTCACACTGCGTATCTACAGCGCGACAATCATAGACAACAGTACACGATTTTCGAAATAAAAACGACATAGCAAGAGTATGATTAACAAAAACGTTGATGGGTGTTAATACATTAGAATATCTTAAATTTCAATTAACATAACACAGTAACAAGATATCTAATACAAAATTAGGACCTACTTCCAGGAGCGCAACTATACCAATATGCGTGCTATGGCTGCTGACCAACATCGCGTTTCTGTTTGTTTACATTAGGTTTATTCTTATGGTGTACAAAATATAGTAGTAACGTATCCGAACATTACAGGTTTGTTGTTCCTATTCATCCGCATTAACTCACATTTTTCTATATTTAGAGCTAGCTGCCATTCAGCACACCAACTAGAAATTTTGTCTAAGTCATCTTGTATCCTCCTGAAGTCATTCAACTTCGACACCTTGTCGTACACTACAGCATTATCAGTAAACATCCGCACGCTGCTGCTCCCTTCGCCCGCCGTATCATTATGTACAGTAAAATTTGCTCAGAACGGAATCGCCTGGGACTAAAATAATTTTCCAAATTGGACAAGTTTCCAGATTACACAAAACTCACTGGGCTACATAAAATTTGTCAGGTATCGTGCACAAACGTACAGTAAAAGTTTTCAATTATGCATATACTGTATTACGTACCTTCACTGCAGCACAGTAGATGTTCGTGTACTGTGTACTGGACAATATAACACTTGACTATTACACTAATTCGTAAATAACGCGGCGTTTTTATATTTTTAATCTAACTTTAAATTCATTTATTATTGTATGTACATACATATTATTCCCATGTTTATTTGCTTTACATTTCGTTTTTTTTTCACCACATATCAAGGAGGGAAACTTGTTTTAATTTCCTGTCCAAATTGTTTTCTCTAGTTAATTTTTTTGCACTATCCTATAGATCCAACAAATTAGGAGAATCTGTGTGTGCTGCAAATTGCATAACATCGTTTATGCATGCAATTGCTTCTTCACGCGTATTAATTTTTCTAGGGACATCATTTTGCTCCTCCTCTTCTTCTTCTTCCTTTTCATCATCATCATCATCATCATCATCATCATCATCCTCCTCCTCATCCTCATCTGTGTTGTGGATTTTTACTAAATCTGTTGCTGCAGTGAAAGTGGAGTGAGTTGACACTTCGAATGTAAGTATCTGCACTACATGAAATGTTTCGTATTTCCTTAATTAAAAAATTGCTGCTGCCTTTTCTTGAACTTCGATGGCCACAGAAGGGTCTTGTTCTTGACCCCCAAACGTCGCTTTGTTGAAGCACTTGGTGACAGTTTCCGGTTTTATTTCCTTTACTGCCAAGCCAATCTAATTTACTGCATCCAGGACAGAAGCTGACCGTGCAAGGGCAAACGCACTTTCGTCTTCTTCAACGCTAAGAAAACGAGATTGCATCAGTAATCGCCTATAACGACACTTGAATGTGTAAATAATCCCCTGGTCCATGGGTTGTGTGAGGCTGGTTGAAACTGGAGGGAACCAAGCCAATTTCACGTTTGATAGCATTTTCGGGTGGCAGGTTGCATTGCCTAGAAAAAGAACTTGGCGATTTCCTTTTCTTCATTTTGGCATTGGAAGAGCCCAGCCGTTCTTCCAGAAGACCACTCACTACCCACGCCTTTTCATTGCTTCGCCAAGTGACTGGAAGCTTACTGACGTCTAGGTTTTTGAAACGAAGTGGTTTTGCCGCCTTTCCAATTACCAGTGGCTTCTCCATTTCACCTAACATGTTTCCACACAGCAGTACATTGAGTCTTTCCTTTGACATTTTTCCACCGGTGAACCTTTAAACTCTAGGTAAATTTTCTCCCGCGCTCTTACAAACCATTCCCACACAATTTTGTTAACTTCATTTCCGGTCTTCGTCGCGTTTATTTTCATCTGTCCGTTCCCTTTCACCCATTCGTCCCGAATCTTATCCTTGTTTCTTAAAGTCGCTTAAATTTGTGTTTTACCGCATTTGAAACGCAATGATTTCGCGACCAGATAGTTTGTCTCTCTCACCCGCCTCGATTACATTAATCTTTTCGTCAAGTGTTAACGACACATGCCGCTTGTTCGACATCATGTTACTGCATCTCTTGGAAGTGCTAAAAAGTCAACAAACTGGCAGAAAATAATGACCTTGCCGGATAAAACCATTGTTTAACGGAACAATACCCACCTCTTTCACTGCGCAGCGTGTTGGTAGACGCGCAACAATATTCTTGTAAGCGCCGGCGTGCGTCAATAATGAGGAAAACGACAAAGCCGACAAACAGAGCGCTGACGAACGAACCGCTTCCTTTGCTGTACTGTACCGCCCCTGAGCGATGTTGCACAGAGCGATGCGGTTTTTAAAAAAATGGCTCTGAGCACTATGGGACTCAACATCTGTGGTCATAAGTCCCCTAGAACTTAGAACTACTTAAACCTAACTAACCTAAGGACATCACACACATCCATGCCCGAGGCAGGATTCGAACCTGCGACCGTAGCAGTCGCGCGGTTCCTGACTGAGCGCCTAGAACCGCTAGACCACCGCGGCCGGCGATGCGGTTTTAGTTCTACCCCAGTAGCGCCACGCTGCGTTGGACAGTTTTTCTTGGTTTTGCGCTGCTTAACAGAGGTTTAAAAGTAAAGTCCTTGTAGAGTCGTGAATAACTAATGAACTGTAATACAGTAGTATTGTACAGGCTCTTTTCTGCATTATACAATGCATTATTAAGTACTGTAAGTTCTAAGATTTGCTTTCCGTTTCAGCTTTGGGCACTTTCCGTATAGAAGTTGACTGAATGCGTCGGGACTGAAATACTTGTACGGTTTGGGCAGATCTCCGGATTATACACGTGCAAACTTAAGCAAGTTTCATTGTATATAGAAAATAATGTCCGTCCTTTCACCCATGGCTGGGCCACTCCTGATGATACCATTGTCTCACGTGTGGAGTATGCCAAACATGTCGTTAAAGCGGCTACAGTAGGCCTACTTCACAGTCATGTTCAAATGAGAGATGAATTTAAAAATGAAAACTTCTCACAAGTATACAAGGACAGAACATTTCATCAGCGGATAACGTTCTGGCTAAATTTACCAAGTATTCCTTCAATGTACAGTCGTGGACAAAATGAGCGAGACCCCTCGCCTTTTCGTTATACTGATCCGCACAGCTGTAAAGTCTGCTACACAGCATAACAGGCAAGACTACGAAGTGCTACCAACATACTATACACAGGCGTGAAATTGACAAACTATCCGAACTTTGTCAGACTGTTTTCAATCATGTGTAAGACTATATCAATGCTGATTAGTGTGTTAAACACAACACATAAATATAAGATATAAATGAAAGAAGAAACGCTAATTAGTATGAACTGTACTAATAAAAGTGAATTTCAGCTTATCGAGATAACACAATTGTTCTAGTAAGACAAAGTATCCCAGATCGTTACGAATTAGCAAAATATTATGCGCATTCGGCCGTGAAACGGTTTGTGTCAACTTTCAGACCAGTCATAGTGGATTACCGTTGCTGACCTACCATGAAAGTGTGCAAATTTAGCAATGCGTGAACATTCATAACGAAATTCAGTTAAAAATCAGTCAGTGCCACACGTAAGTCAATTCAATTATTGACAGAATCGGAAAATGGAAGGCGGTAAAAAGTATGAAATTGTACAAGAGTTTCATATTGACATCTACAGGGCGCCTGTACAGAATAAATGTAGCAATAAAACGTATTGGGGACGCGAGAATTTCTTAAAATTGCTTTACTGATAGTCTATCTGCCTCCATCGAGATTAGAACCGAAAACAAACCAGACCTCCCTTGCAGTAGGAAACACCTTTCACTATGCTAGCAGACAACCCAGGCAAACAGCCCTTTATTATTACCACAGACATGAATAAACCGGCAATTTCTCTATTAAAATGGCAAAATGAACTGCAGTTTCTGTTGCATAGAGCTTTCTGAACTCAAACATGAATATATGTCACCGCTTATGTGACAATCATTCGTGATGTTTATCGAAATAACAAAATACTGTTATTAGCGAGTAACGGGTTCTACACAACGATAGTGACTACTTTGAAGGACAGTAACAGGTGCAAACATGTAACTCTCTTGTATCGGTTGTGAATAAATAGTTGCCACTATTTAAGTTCCACTCCTCGTATAGTCTTACATATGACTGAAAACAGTCTGACAAAGTTTGGATAGTTCGTCAATTTTACGCCTGTGCGTAGTAAGTTGGTAGCACTTCGTCGCCTTGCCTGTTACATTGTGTAGCAGACTTTAAAGCTGTGCGGATCACCATAACGAAAAGGCGAAGGGTCTCGCTCGTTTTGTCCACGACTGTACGTAGGTATTAAGATGCAGATAGTATGATGCGAAGGAAAGTTAATCTGTTAACAATAAAGTTTTACTCATCTATACTATCCCTACGTAAACTTCGCGTTACAGTCGCTCTCATGAGCCCATGCGCCGAGACTCAGTTTGGATTGCGCTATTAGCAGTCTGTTTTCACCAGGAAATCGTCCGTGTAAAAGGGCTTAATTGAGTCCAAAGATGACGTTCGCCGGCCTGTTTTGGTGCCAGAGTCTAGGCTAACGGGTAGCGGGTGGCGGGTGCCCGGCTCGGCATAATACGCGCCTTCCTGTGGAGGGCGGCTGTGGGCTGCAGCGGATGCAGCACTCAGCGTGGGACGGCCGGCCGCCTCCCGCTGCTGCTGCTTGCGTGTGCCGCGTCGACTTTCCCTCCGGCTGCGCTTTGATCCCGCATGACGGCTCACCTCGGTTTGCGTGCACAGTTCAGACACGCCTGTGCGACCGGGCGGGATGCTCTGCTTTCCTCGAAGCCAGGGGTGTGCAATCAGTGCCAAAGCGAGTATCAGCGCGGACCAAGAAGTGAGCATCTATCACATGATCGTAAAGAAAGGAGCCATTTTCACCATAGTTCAGATCACTACAAGTCGGTAAAAGAAAATTTCAAGCGGATTGCAATTTCTGCCAATGTTTGCCGTCGTTCAGAACCGTAACTTTGTTATAACAGGTTTTGTTTTATATCATGTGCAGTGATACGAATAAGAACCACATTTGAACATGAAGGTATACGATAAATCGCACAAATCCAAGGGCTGTCAATTCGACTAAATACCAAACCCATTAAGGAGACAGCCTACATTACTCTTGTCCGTCCTCTGCTGGAATATTGCTGTGCGGTGTGGGATCCTTACCAGGTAGGATTGACGGAGGACATCGAAAAAGTGCAAAGGGCAGCTCGTTTCGTGTTATCACGCAATAGGGTTGAGAGCGTCACTGATATGATACGCAAGTTGGGATGGCAGTCACTGGAACAAAGGCAGTTTTCTTTGTGGCGAGATCTATTTACGAAATTTCAATCACCAACTTTCTCTTCCGAATGCGAAAATATTTTGTTGACACCCACCTACATAGGAAGAAATGTTCATCATAGTAAATCAAAGCTCGAACGGAAAGATTTAGGTGTCCCGTTTTTCCACGCGCCATTTAAGAGTAGAATGGCAGAGAAATAGTATGAAACTGGTTCGATGAACCCTCTGCCAGGCACTGAAGTGTGAATTGTAGAGTACCAATGTAGATGTACATAACGGGCTTTCACGAAGCTTTAATTCAATTCAATTTCTTCATTGGACAGTCCATAGAGTAGCCTCCTACGAGATTGAATCATCGTCAGTTCCAGAAGTTCTTCAGAAGTTTGGATGCTGAGTATGATGATATCGTACATTTCGCAGTAGTAAGGTGACTCAGTCGAGGCCAGGTGTTAAAGATTTTATAGCATAATTAAATTGTTCTTTTTATCAAAAAGCAAAATCTGTGCCGGAACTTGACGATACCAACTGCGTGGCAGTTTTAGCAATTTTGGTAGATCTGAGTGTTCACCTAGGCGTCTTTAAAGTAGAAACCACTTTCGGTACAACATTTCTAACAATAAACTGAAATTATGGGAACCACAAATAAATGCATTTTTTTTATTTCAGTACGTTGGCCTAACATAATCCTAAAGACAGGATGAAACCTGTGGCCATACTTTTCCATTTGATGCAAGAATTTGAAAATCGATTTCAGGATTTTCGGAAAAAATCATTAAAATTTTTGTTTTTCTGCGAGACCTTTTACAAAACAATACAGGCAGTTTTTCGAAAGATTTTCAGGTGGAATGCACGAAGTTTCAGTCTGGCATTCAGCTAACAGAAAAAATTGCTGATATATATGCCTAGTTGTTGAACTTTAAGTCATACCTGTCCAGAGACAAATGTCCTTTGTCGCAAAGTTATACTTTATAGATGTCGTCTTTGTTTGAAAGCACCTATGTTTGTGAAAAGTTATTTTTCAAGAGTAAGCACACAAAGAGTCAGAATAGAACCAAAATCTCAGGTGAACATCTTGATAACTGCTTCGATCGAACCTGATACTGATGTACTACTTTCCCAAATTCTAAGTGAAATATCACATTAATCCTACGTCTTACAACTAATTTTTACGTAAAATTATTTCACATAAAAGGATGACAGCCAAAACAGTTTCAGGATAAAGTTTTTTATTAAAATTCTTGACCAAGGTTTCGATACATATAAATATACCTTCATCAAACAGAAAGACACATTCATTAGAAAAGCCATATCAACGAAAGTGAGAAACAGACGCTTAAGTAACGGTGAAATTACCAAAGTAATACAGGCACAAAATCTTTAGTACTTACTAAAATTACATCATGCAATGGAGAATAATAAAACAATTATGCCAAAGGCGTCGTCAGTAATTAAGATATCATCTCCATTTGTACAACATGTGTAATGGGCGCAGGGTCAAAGCGAACAGTTTAGCACCATTACTTCGCCTATGAACTATTGAAACACGAGTGTGAAAGCACTAAGGCAGATGGTTTCGCCGAGAGAGGGCACTTGCATGTGCCAGACTCGCGCATATTAAAATCCATGAATACATACATAAGCGCATCAAAAATTATTAAAGGTTGTGTTAATTCAAACTCTATCTTAATAAATAAAACGTATCAGCCTAATTAAAGACATTTATGTAAAATAGAAATATAGAACCAGTTTACCTGTGTCCTAGTGTCAAACGGATAAAGCTTGCGCTTAGAACATCTAACGAGAGAGGGCACTAGTGAATGCACGAGAGTCTCGCGTAACGTAGGCAGTGAAATACATACTAGCGAAACAACCAAAATGTTATAATAAAACGAAACCATCTGTCATTATGAATAAAACATAGTAGTCATTTAACCACACATACACATTGAAATTCATAACTAACAAACATCAAAATACGTAGAATCCCAACAAGACAGGAAAAGCGCATATTCACCGGCACCAACAAGCAAGAAATAACTACTAGTCAGCCAGACTATATTACATTAAGGCAATGAGGGGTTTAAAACTGTCTAAAAAAATTTTGTTTCGAAGCTGCACCTGTTCATTAAGAACAAAACCATTTTTTAGAGACAGATGCTTGAAAATCTCTAATTCTTCAAGCAAGTCTAGTTTGTAACCTTTATTAGCTTCATGAAGCAGCTACGTCGTCCAGTTCACATGGCGTGTGCCGTAAGAGCCATAGATGTTCAGCAAAGGTGGAATTATATACGTTTTCCCCGTTTTTACCTAACATGTGTTCTTTATACCTAACTTCAATGGGTCTACCTGTCTGCCCTATGTAATAGTTTGGACAGTCGTTACAAGTAATTTTGTATACCCCGGACTTAGTGCTGAGTTCTTCTCGTGCTCCAATATTATGAATTACTCTACGTTTCAGGCTATTATTTACGGAAAAGGCAACTCTATAACCGTATTGTTTCTGTAAAAGTCTTATCTTATATGAAACGTTCCCTAAGAATGGAATAGAAATAAAGTTATTATCCTCATACTTTTTTGCCCAGTTATCCCCTAAAGTAGAAAATTTTACAGCTGTTTTTTTTCTTAGCAATTTGGTCGATTAATTTAGGGTCGTATCCACTGTCTTTAATTGGGCTGATACGTTTTATTTATTAAGATAGAGTTTGAATTAACACAACCTTTAATAATTTTTGATGCGCTTATGTATGTATTCATGGATTTTAATATGCGCGAGTCTGGCACATGCAAGTGCCCTCTCTCGGCGAAACCATCTGCCCTAGTGCTTTCACACTCGTGTTTCATAGTTCATAGGCGAAGTAATGGTGCTAAACTGTTCGCCTTGACCCTGCGCCCATTACACATGTTGTACAAATGGAGATGATATCTTAATTACTGACGACGCCTTTGGCATAATTGTTTTATTATTCTCCATTGCATGATGTAATTTTAGTAAGTACTAAAGATTTTGTGCCTGTATTACTTTGGTAATTTCACCGTTACTTAAGCGTCTGTCTCTCACTTTCGTTGATATGGCTTTTCTAATGAATGTGTCATTCTGTTCAGGAAGTTTTACTTCTGATGAAAGTATATTTGTATGTACCGAAACCTTGGTCAAGAATTTTAATTAAAAATTTTATCCTGCAACTGTTTTGGCTGTCATCCTTTTATGTGAAGAATTTTAACAGTTGCTGCTGCAGCCATGTTTAAAATCTTGGTAAAATTATTTATGAAATCTCTTATATAAAATGTACCTCCGACCGTCCTGGTTTTTTCCCAGCAGTTGTCAGTGCTAAGTATATTGTGAACGGCCCAATAATGTCTTCTTCCAATGTGGCCCGGGTAAGCTGAATGGTTGGGCATCCCTGCTCTACGTCTCTTTACAGTCACGACGTCCAACGGTCCGTACGTTCCATTTCTCCACACACACACTTCTTGCCTTCGTTCTCAGTATGAAATAAAACGTTTCACCCGAAGTTCTCTGTTTACTTGAGTGTACAGGCTAAAATAAAAAATTGAGAAGCTATACGTGTAAGAAAATAACAGTTAGGCAGCTGTCTCCTTTCCGCCCTATGGGAACAGTATTTGCAAACTTGTATCCCGCTCTGCCGAATAGACAGACATATGATTTCAATTTCAACCTGAAGAGAGCCAGAACATGTAACGGATATTGATTAGCAGTCACTGCTCAGTGAAGCAACTAACATGAGTTGCCCCCATCCCCCTGCACCTGTTACAGAACCTGGGTAGGCTTTTGGTTCCAGCACTTAAATGACATTACGATACAGGCCTGTTAAACATTCGATGTGTTTCCATGCATCAGTTTCCAGTCAGCGGTAGTTGACCATGGTCTAAACTATAGTACTTGTTTTACTTACGAACAGGAGTGTTGAAATTAAGGCACTATAAACTTCATCCGTTTCAAGAGTCCAAGCAACATGAAGGAGTCCTAATTACAACGGGGACTTTATAAACTATATTTACAGGATTTTATCCATCTTCTCGTTTAGATGATAACCTGGAATCTCATGTGTGTGCACCTTCTCGTTCGGAAGCAAAGTGGTAAAACGGTCAGTCAAATACAAAATAGAGATGGAAACAAATAAGTAAACTGTATATTGTTTCAAAACTAATCGCCACAACTGTTAATACATTTATCACATTGAGAGACAAGACGATCAGTCCCTTCAAGGAAGAAAGTCTGCGGTTGCCTACGGACCCGTGATTCTACCCAGACGTGCATCTCGTCATCCGAAGCAAATAGAAGGCCACGAATCTCGCTTACATGCTGCCAAGGCAGATAAGACTATGCAAGAAAGACATTCGTGGCAGTCAGTTTCCTTCGGACGAAGGGGTGACACCTGGGTACGATGATGGTTCAGTAAGCAACCACAAAGTTTTTCCATGAAGGCACTGACCATCTTGTCTCACAGTGGGACAAATGTATTAACTGTTATGGTGACTGCTTCTGAAATAAACAGTTTGCTTGCTTTTTTCCATCTGCCTAATTTTCATTTGATTCCCCCTTATGAACTAGAAAATGTACCTACTTACTCCTCGATAACCAAGAAAATAACTTTATATTTAAATTCAGTCTTGATCACCCAAAGAATCCAGTCTGCTCCACATTTCTTGAGGTAGGTGTGTGTGTGTGTGTGTGTGTGTGAGATCTTATGGGACTTAACTGCTAAGGTCATCGGTCCCTAAGCTTACACACTACTTAACGTAAATTATCCTAAGGGGAGACACACACACACACACACACACACACACACACACACACACACACACCCGAGGGAGGACTCGAACCTCCGCCGGAACCAGCCGCACAGTCCATGACTGCAGCGCCCTAGCCGGCCGCGGTGGTTGGTTGGTTGAGGTTTAAGGGACCAAACAGCAAGGTCATCAGTCCCTTGTTTCAAATATGCGCCATTCCGCTAATGGGACAACTCAGTAAAGTCAGAACAATAAAACGGAAAAAGGGAAAAAACGTAAAAAGGCAGTCACGTTGTCATTGGTAAAAAAAACAAAATGAGGGAAGTCGGCAAGAGAACGAACCCAACACTATGCTGAAGCAGCATAGGCAAGACCATCTGTGACTTAAAAGGTACAACTGCTATAATGTAGAAAGTACGTATGGGAATAGAAAGACTAACCAAGCCTTAAAAAAAAGGGTAAAAACAGAGTAAAAGGGGAAGAAAAGAGGAATTCGGTCAGGGAGATGAATCAGGAATCTCCGAACACTGCTTACAGTGGGAGACACCCAGACACTCACCGCCCTGCCCCAACACCAGAGAGAGATTAAAAATCTTAAAACTGAGAATAAAAACCACTTTCCCGGAGGAAACCGAGAACCAGAGAGACCATCCGGGAATCGTCAGCCAACATCAAAGGTAAAGTGTGGGGGAGCCTGTACTTAGCACGCAGAGCCAAAAGAAGGGGGCATTCAACCAAAATGTGGGCTACTGACTGGAAGGCTTCACAACCACATAGTGGGGGTGGCTCATCACGCAAAAGAAAACCATGGGTCAACCGAGTATGGCCAATGTGGAGACGACACAGTGTGGCCGAGTCCTTTCGGGAGATGCGAAAGGAAGAACGCCACGGGCCTGGTGTCACCTTAATTGCACGAAGTTTATTAGACAGGGGAGTAGCCTCCCAAGAATTGGCCCATGACTGTGTGAAGTGGGATTTGATGTGAAGCCGTAAATCCGCTGCAGGAGGGGCTACAGAAAACGGGGGGTAAGTAACTGCTCCCCCAGCCAAACGATCAGCGAGTTCATTACCCGGGATACCCACATGGCCAGGGACCCAAAGGAAGTCAATAGAACAAGCAGCACGGTGAATATCAGCGAGATGGTCATGGATGGCAGAGACCAAGGGATGGCGCGAAAAACACCGGTCAATAGCAAGAAGGCCACTTATCGAGTCCGTGCATAACAAAACGCGGTTGTGTTGGGACTGTTTAATAGAGGTAAGTAAGGACCTGGGAAATTGCCATCAATTCCTCAGTAAACACCCCACATGTAGGTGGCAGCAGATAACTTTCCGTTCCAACAGAGGACGTGAAGGCATACCCAACACGATCAGCAGATTTAGAGCCATCAGTGTAAAAAACAACAGCATTCCGAAACTCCCACATAATTTGGCGGAAAAAGGAACGGAACACCGCCGGGGGGATGGAATCTTTCGGACCGGGCCGCGGTGGTCTCGCGGTTAAGGCGCTCAGTCCGGAACCGCGCGACTGCTACGGTCGCAGGTTCGAATCGTGCCTCGGGCATGGATGTGTGTGATGTCCTTAGGTTAATTAGGTTTAAGTAGTTCTAGGTTCTGGGGACTGATGACCACAGAAGTTAAGTCCCATAGTGCTCAGAGCCATTTGAACCATTTGCAGCGCCTCAGACCGCTCGGCTAATCCCGCGCGGCTTCCTTGGAGTTACGCTGTCGTGTAAATGTTTCTGTTACGAGCAGGAGAAGTAATGAAGTGCAATGCAGACGACTTTCACACCAATGTTTACCTCGTTGTACGCATCACGTCTTTGGGTTTCTTCCTGAGAAGACATTGTATTGGCGCTAAATTTAGAACAAAAGAGTGCATGCGTATCAGAATTCCGGAAGAATGACCTGCTTCCTTTGTTAGCAAAGGCAGAGGATACAGAGTACCTTGCACATGTCGTCAGACGCACTTGGTAATCGCTGAAAGTAGCATCTATTAAAGCCTCGTTCAAAGTACACAGATGTTTCTTTATTGGTAGGTCACGTGCTGGTTTCACGAGGATCCCAAATACGTTACTCCAAAACTGAAGTTCTGTACAGGTCCAATCATTACTACCACAGTGTTTGGAGAGGCCTTGAATTCCACAAAGCTAAGGAAATCAGAAAATATGAAGGGCTTAAATTTTAAATGTTGTGGGCCTTAATGATAAATAAAACAGTGATAACTAACCGCCAAACCAGCTCCAGGGTATACTAAGGGTGGACTCGGCGCTCTTCGACAACTTTCGGACGACAACACAACAGTCTTTGCACTGTTATGCTTGTGGACCAGTAAACTGTTCAAAATATTCGCTTTTTAAAGCTGTTGACGTTATAAACAGCTAGCAACTTCCGAGGAGAGCATCCGGTTGGTTGTGGTGTACCCGGAAGCGTGGAGGGAGGCTGTCTGGTGGACTTGCAGCTGGGAATGGTGGCGGCTTGCTGTCAACAAGGGGCACCGTTACGGCCTGGAGCAGCAGACGGGGCTTGTTGGATCCATGGAAGGTATTGCGGCCAGGAGTCTAATAACCTGCGGTATGTTTTCGGCTACGACGGCTAAAGAAAATGTCCCAGTTGTGGGCAGTACAGTCTTGTAATGCGGGCCAGTGCGTCTACGTTGACCATATTAACTTACCAAGAGATCAATTTTGAACTATGGAGAAGCCACTGTAGTGAAAGTTGGAGATGTTTATTTTAATGTTTTTTGTTCAGTGAAACTTTAATCTCTCTTTGTAGTTGGCATTCGCTGTCGTGTTCTCATTTATTGTAGCCGGCAGAGGTTAACTTTGATTGGTATATTCGATTGCTTATTTTAGATCTCTCGTTTTTGTGTAGTGTTAGTTAGGGTATCAGCCAGTGGTTGGGCATATTTTACATTTTTCTGTTCCGGCTAATATTTATTGTGTGTTGTCTTGTTCTTTTAATGTAGCGTTGTAATTTTTGGTTTAATTTCTTACTCCCTTTATTGTAAGTTTGATGATATTCAGAGGGACAATTTCACCATGTGCACTATTCTGTCACAAATTACGTTTTTTGCATTTTGGGAAACTGAGTGCTGATTACTTTCTGTCATCTTGTGGATGCGATCGGAGTTCTTGAAATTGATTAATACGTAGATTTACATAATAGTAAGGATTTACACCAACCCAAACAAATAAAGCATCCATTTACCGAAATCTTAACTAACTTTCCTTTGCTATTAAAATCGTGAACAGCTGTGGAGATCTGACATTTTGCATTTTGGATAAAGTAAGGACGGTTAGAATTTAACGTTCGATGAATGTAGAAGCTATTTGGACAAGAATGAGGGCAGGGGCAAGGAAGGAACACACAACAGTGAACGCGTTGGACGAATCTTACTGGCATTCACTTGCATTGAGTTTCTAGACACATCAAACTCATTCTTCGGACTCATTATAGAAAGCCCTAGGAGCGGATTCTTAAGTTCGAGAAGGTAAAAGCATACCGACTTAGAGGGCTCATCGTGGTGTTCAAATAGTATTTATCATTATAATTGCTACATTTCGACAGTATATATGCTTTGTTGAAAGAAAATTTGTATACAGGGCTCGCAAGAATTTTATTTGCAGGAAGCCATAATCTTAATCTATATTCGAGGAAATTAATTTATCACTTTTCGGACCAGCAGAGAAGAATCAACACATTGCGCGACTTTCATCTGAAGTGATTTGAAGAAGCGGTATCGTGAAGAACTTTAAAGAAAAACGGAGATTCGTGGAACGGACGTGTTTTATCACCCAGTGTGAACTAAATTTGCTTTGGTGTGTATTTTTACCACTGGTAAATCTTAAGTTTTCTAAAGAAAACTAAAAATTCGACAACTGAAAGAAGTTAAATTTCTCTACTCTTCCTTCTCTTTTACAAACACACGCACGTCCCCCCCCCGACACACACAGTACGTCCACTCACTCTGTGTTGCTTCTAACCTGAGTCGCCCTTGTGGTTTTGTCGTGATGGGAATATTTCCGGAGGCTATGAAAGAGGCACTTGTCTGCGAAGGTTGCGTGGGGTTTGTGTTCTGGGCGTTAGAGCCTCCCAGTGAAAGTCTACCGGTTTGTTTCTGCAACGTAATGGTGTACTTGTGACGTCGTCTTAACAGAAAGTGTGCTCGATTCGAAGGTCTGTATCGAGGTTGGGGGAATGTTGCTGCTTCACTCTACTGAGAAATTTAATTGACTGGTACGTTACTGCAGTAATATGTTGTTGGTAATATTTTTCGTTCTAGGAGATAAACACCGTTAACTTTCTTTTAAAAACGGGACTGACGCCCATTTGAGAACCAATTTGTTACACAGCCAATTTACGTACAAGGACTACAAAACATGTCTACTACAACCTACCAATAGGGTGAGACATTAGCTGCCTGCATCGTCTGTATTTCGTGAACGGTTCAATTTATCGAAACGAGGTTTTTGGCTAATATACTGGGGAGGATCACAAAAGTCATGGGATAGCGATATGCACATGTACATATGGCGGTAGTATCACTTACGCAAGGTATAAAAGGGCAGTGCATTGGTGGAGCTGTCATTTGTACGCAGGTGATTCTTGTGAAAAGGTGTCCGACGTGATTATGGCCGTACGTCGGGAATTAATATGCTTTGAACGCGGAACGGGAGCTGGAGCTAGACGCATGGGACATTTAATCTCCGAAATCTTAAGGAAATTCAATATTCCGAGATCCAAAGTGTGAATAGTTTGCCGAGAATACCAAATCTGTGGCGTTACCTCTCACCATGGACAACGCAGTGGCTGACTGCCTTCACTTAAGGTCCGAGAGCAGGGAGTTTGCGTAGAATTGTCATTGCTAACAGACAAGTAACCGCGAAAACCAATGTGGAACGTACGACGAAAGTATACGTTAGGACACCGCGGGGAAACCTGGCGTTAATGGGCTATCATGGCTGCAGACGACCGACTGGAATGCCTTTGTTAACAGCACGACTTCGCCTGCAGCGCCTCTCCTGGGCTCGTGACCGTATCGTTTGGACACTAGACTGGAAAACCGTGGCCTGGTCAGATGTGTCAATTTCAGTTCGGCGCAGAGCCATGGACCCAAGTTGTCAACAAGGCACTGTGCATGCTGGTAGTGGTTCCATAATGGTGTGAGCTGATTACATGGAATGGAAAGGGTCCTCTTGTCCAGCCGAACCGATCATTGGCTGGAAACCGTTATGTTCGACTACTGGAGGCGATTTGCATCCATTCACGGACTTCATGTTCTCAAATAACGATGGAATTTTTATGAATGACAATGTTCAATGTCATCGGGTCTCAATTGTTCTTTATTTGTTTGAAGAACATTTTCGACAATTCGAGCCCGACATGAATAGCATCGAACATTTATGGGACATAGTCGAGAGGTCCCTTCGTGCACAACGTCCTGGCGGCAACATTTTCGCAATTAAAGACGGATACATAGGCAGCATGGCTCAATATTTCTGCAGTGGACTTCCAAGGACTCGTTGAGTCGTTTCCGGGTTGCTGCACCACGCCGGGCAGGATTACGTCCGACACGATATTACGAGGTATTGGTTCAAATGGCTCTGAGCACTATGCGACTTCTGAGGTCATCAGTCGCCTAGAACTTAGAACTAATTAAACCTAACTAACCTAAAGACATCACACACATCCATGCCCGAGGCAGGATTCGAACCTGCGACCTCAGCGGTCGCTCGGTTCCAGACAGCAGCGCCTAGAACCACACGGCCACTCTGGCCGTCTAGGAGGTATTCCATGGCTTTTGTCACCTCACTATTATAATAGTAAGAAGGACACGTAATTTTGTTACATGGGCAATACTCTTAATTGCTGTATCACTCGAGATATAATTTTTCAGTCGGATTATGTACTCTTCAAACGGCGTTTGAAAGCCCTTGGAAAGAAGAGTTCAAATGGCTCTAAGCACTATGGGACTTAACATCTGAGGTCATCAGTCCTCCTAGATTTAGAACTACTTAAACTCAACTAACCTAAGGACACCATACACATCCATGCCCGAGGCAGGATTCGAACCTGCGACCGTAGCAGCAGCGCGGTTCCGGACTGAAGTGCCTAGAACCGCTCGGCCACAGGGACCGGCGAAAGACGAGTACAGTGATATGTTTGCCAATATCGGTATAAAATTTTTCGCAAAAATTTACCAGAAAGGTGCTGAAATTGAAAAGTAAGGCTGCTGGAATCGGCTATTGTTGCATACACACCACCAAGTGGAGGCTATCACGCCAGGCTCCACCGTTGAGTGACGCCTTTCGACAATTTACTTGTTTCCACAAAAAGTTGTTCCCTTACGCATACTATGTACAATATTTGACATAGATTTCTTAGGGGTATTCTGACACACTAGAAATTAGCACATACTCTGCCCAAAAAAATTTGAACTACCCACAATACATGGTCGATGCCAATGTAATTTAGTGCACGTACTCGTATGTAAAAGATTACAGTTGCTATTCTCTGTAACAGGCAGAATGGCCAGCAGAGTAAGTTACTGTTGTTTGCTTATAATAACGCAATAATAAGCAACCAGTTGCATAAAATAAATTTAATTTCCTTACTGGTTTCGGGCACTTAGTGCTCTTCTTCAGAAGGCTACATCTATAGCATTATTTGAGAATGTCAACAATAAGAGACATACAGCAAAATACCGTGATCATGTAGTTTATAGTCTGTCCACTACTTTTGTAGAGACACTATGAACCACGTGATCACGACATTTGCTGTACATCTCTTATTGTTGGCACTCGCAAATAATGCTATAGATATAGTCTTCTCAAGAAGGGCACTAAGTGCACGAAACCGGTAAGGAAATTAAATTTATTTTATGCAACTGGTTGCCTATTATTTCGTTACATAGAACAGATGCTGAGGACGGATAAAATACTTTGTGTATAGTGTTGTTACTGGGCCTGGTAATGTACCTAAGGAGCATGAACAGCGTCAGATGCTGAGTGATCACTCTGAAGGACACAGAGAAGCCGCGAACACGTGTGAGACAGCGTTATCAGCACCTGACCTAGTTCGAAAATGACCTCATTGTGGGTCTCCATTTGGCCGTCTGGTCGAATCGTGCATTATCTCGTTTTGTGCGGCATACGGATGTGATAGTGGTTCGGTGTTGGATTTCAAGAGAACATTCCGGTCTAGTGTGTCTGCCCACCACAAGGGAGATTCATCGATTGTGCGCGAACCACGTCTTAAACCATTCACATCTACGCCTGCCATCCGTGAACAAGTGATGCTCTCCCTGCAACGTTCTGTGTCATCCCGCTCCATTGGTAGAAGAGCAGTAGCAGCCGGAGTGGGGAATTACCCCCCGTCCGTAGGCTGCCGTTAACACCACTAGACAAAAATTTGGAATTTTGTGGTAACATCTTATGGGACCAAACTGCTGAAGTCATCGGTCCCTAGGCTTGCACACTACTTAAACTAACTTGCGCTAAGCATAACATATACACCCATGCCCGAGGGAGGACTCAAACCTTCGACGGGTGGAGCTGCGCGGACCGTGACAAGGCGCCTCAAACCACGCGGCCCACAAGACAAACGGCTACGTTTGGAGTGGTGCCGTGACCGGGAAGCGTGATATCGCATTGTGTTCAACAATGGAACATGCTTCTGTATTTCTCTGGCTGACGATGATTGGCGAGTATGGAGTCCATCTGAAGAGTGTTCCGTTCTTCCAATGTTTTGGATGAGCACAGTGGTGTTATCCCTGGCGTCATTGGTGTGGGGTGTCATCGGGTATGACCAGGTCACGGCTGGTAGTGATTGATGGATCTCAAATAGTACAACGGTACGTCACAGACATTCTGCACTCATGTATTACCTTCATGCGACAGTATAGTGGTGTCATTTTTCAATAGGACATTGCTCGTCAACACTTGGCACCCGTCGCCGTTAACTGTCTGCTTGGTGGTGAGGCTCTCCTGTGGCCAAAAAATTCCCAGACAGCACTTTGTGGAACCAGGTCGTGTGTCAAATCTGTCCCAGTATCAGTATCCAGGATATCAAAGCACAATTTCAAATCAACTTGTCTGAAGAGAAGATACGGCGGCATTTTGACAACCTTCCCACCCGAAACAGATCAAGCATTCAAGACCAGATGAAGTGTAACGTCATACTGATAGGCTCATATTCCCTAGCTTTTTCTAAATCTGACCCGATTTTGTAATCAAAGAAGTATCATCACTTACTCCCTCACCCATGAAGTTTCATTTCGTTTCCCCTCCCTTTGTCGGTGCTTCACTTTCTTTCCATTCACGACAATGGATGCTGACCATGTATCTACGTCGTATAAAATAGGGACAAGAGGAAACACTTATCGTAGTAATATGAACGTATCTTCACGATGCATAGAACGACGGAGACAAACTCACGGCATCACACTAGTCGAATCCAAACGCCTTGCCATTCAATTTTAGCACATTTTTCTGATATTTTTGCGAAAAGCTACAACGCGAATATTAACAAGCTTAGCATCATTCTACTCTTGTTTTCAACAGCTTTGGGATGCCGTCAGAAAAATTACATTTTTCGATAAAAAAGGAAACGTACACTATGTGATCGAAAGTATCCGGACACCCTCAAAAATCTTACTTTTTTATATTAGGTGCATTGTGCTGCCACCTACTGCCAGGTACTCCATATCAGCGACCTCAGTAGTCATTAGACATCGTCAGAGCAGAATGGGGTGCTTCGAGGAAGTCACGGACTTCGGACGTGGTCGGGCGATCGGGTGTCACTTGGGTCCTACGTCTGTAAGCGAGATTTCCACATTCCGCTGTTTCCGATGTGTAGAGAAGTGGAAACGTGAAGGGTCACGTACAGCACAAAAGCGTACGGGCCGACCTCGTCTGTTGACTGACAGACGCCGCAAACGGTTGAAGAGGGTCGTAATGTGTAATAGGCAGACATCTATCCACAACATCACACAGGAATTCCAAACTGTATCAGGATCCACTACAAGTACTACGACAGTTAGGCAGGAGGTGAGAAAACTAATTTCATGATCGAGCGGCTACTCATAAGCCACACATCACGCCGGTAAATGCCAAAAGACGCCTCGCTTCGTGTAAGGAGCATAAACATTGGACGATTGAACAGTGGAAAAACGCTATGTGGAGTGAGGAATCACGGTACACAATGTGGCGATCCGATGACAGGGTGTGGGTATGGCGAATGCCCGGTGAACATCATCTGCCAGCGTGTGTAGTGCCAACAGTAAAATTCGGAGGCGGTGGTGTTATGGTGTGGTCATGTTTCATGGAGGGGGCTAACACTCTTTGTTGTTTTGCGCGGCACTATCACAGCACAGGTCTACATTGATGTTTTAAGCACATTCTTTCTTCCGACTATTTAAGACCATTTCGGGGATGGTGGTTGCATCTTTCAGCACGATCGAACACCTGTTTATAATGTACGGCCTGTGGCGGTGTGGTTACACGACAATAACATCCCTGTAATGGACTGGCCTGCACAGAGTCCTGACATGAATCCTATAGAAAAGATTTGTGATGTTTTGGAACGCCGACTTCGTGCCAGGCTCCTATCTATATCGATACCTCTCCTCAGTGTAGCACTCTTTGAAGAATGGGCTGCCATTCCCCAAGAAACCTTCCAGCCTGTGAGAATGGAAGCTGTCACCAAGGCTAAGGCTGGGCCAACACCACATTGAATTCCAGCATTACCGATGGAGGGCGCCAAGTCATTTTCAGCCAGGTGTCCGAATACTTGTGATCACTTAGTGTATCTGCTTCAATATCTCCTCTCTCTCTCTCTCTCTCTCTCTCTCTCTCTCTCTCTCTCTCTCTCTCTCTCAGCGATTGAAAGCATACATGAGGACAGATGAGACAAGTGTGAATGTTCTCTTTGTACTAGTGTTCTAGTGGTTTGGTGGCTGCGTGCCGTCAGCACCGGCTCTACCTCATTGTGTGGTCGGGGTAGATGTCGAAATGACTCCGCACGGAAATGCGGAGGTGACCTGGAGCACCATAACGCAGTAGAGACATTACCCTTTGTGCCACCGAAGGCACGTTTTCCAGCAGCGGCGGCAGTTTCACCCGTATGAAGTGCAGATACGCCTCGCCTGTGGGGCGTCTTGGAAGTATGACTGGTCCCACGAGGCGGTCGCTAAAAATCCGCGCCCGCACATTGAAGCTGAACTGGTGCTGATGGCTCACTGCCATCAGTCACGAAAAACACTGCTACAGGCAGAAAATCCCCACTTGCCTGGTGAGTTCTCGTCTATACTTTGTGACTGACAGTATCAAAGCTCTTTGATCTTCACCTTCAGGTGGATATACCTCCCTTGGAATGCATTTCAGGCTACAAGCCCTTATTTTTGCCTCTTATCGTCCCTGGAATCGTGTCCTGCAGCTGACTTCATCAGGAAAAGCACCTTTTGGTGCATACGGAAACGTCGCATGCGGGAAGCATAGATAAACTGTGACCGAAAATTCCGTTTCCGTATTTTGTTTGGAGAAACATTTAGTCAAGAACAACCAACCAGCCGCACTCCGATGTCGGGACAAGCAGTCGCTTGGGACTTCCTCAGGTTATGAGTACAAGGAAGAATGCCACATTCGACAAGCGACTATGCCATTCAAATTCTGAGAAAGCACGCGTTTTGAACATTACGATGCTCTTTCGTCTGTTTAACTTTTGAAACTTTTCGTGCATTTTGTCAGCAATGAGCTTCGTTTGGAGCTTCATAAAAAGCAAACGGCCTTACCACAGTGTTAACCCTGATTCCTGTCGGATCACCGAAGTTAAGCGATGTCGGGCATAACTGGTACCCGAATGGGTGCCCGCCCGGGTCTGTCACGCGCCGTTGGCCAGCTGGGTGCACTCAGTCCTTGTGAGTCTAATGGAAGAGCTAACTGACATAACTAGAGGCTCTGGTGACGAAGGATGACAACGGTCGGTAGAGCGATTTGCTGGCCACATATCCCTCCATATCCGCATCCAGTGACGCCTCATGGTTAAGGGCTAAGGATGACACGGCGGTCGGCCAGTACCACTGGGCCTTCCCAGGACTATTCGGACGGTGTTTAGTTCAGCTTCATGAAAATGATTTTTTATATGATCCTTTTGCGTACGAATTAGTTGCGTTTATGTTGTTCTGTCTTGTTGGTGAACTATGGAAAAGTAATAGCCCCTGAATTATTGGTTCCCATTAAAAATGGTACAATAACTTTTCGATTCCTTTCAGCACTTCCAGAATGAAATTTTCCCTCTGCAGCGGCGTGTGCACTGGTATGAAACTTCTTGGCAGATTAAAACTGTGAGCCGTACCTAAACTCGAAATCGGGATCTTTGCCTTTCGAGGGCAAGAGCTCTACCAACTGAGCTACCCAAGCACGACTCACAGCCCGCCCTCACAGCTTGACGTCCGCCAGTGCCTTGTCTCCTGCCTTCCAAACTTCACAAACTCTTCTGCGAAACTTGCTGAAGTAGCGCTTCAGGAAGAAAGGTAGGAGACGAGGCACTGGCGGAAGTAAGGCTGTGAGGACGGGTCGTGAGTCGTGCTTGGGTAGCTCAGTTGGTAGAGCACTATCCCGCGAAACGTAAAGGTCCCGAGTTCGAGTCTCGATCCGGCACACAGTTTTAATCTGCCAGGAAATTTCCTTCTGTAAAAAATGCACATCACAACACCACACATTGATGTAAAATCAGTGCATGGTTAAGCGAAAAACTATCCGTAACTTTGCAGGTCTTTGACCGCATGAGAAAACGCAGATGTGAAACGCTTCGTTTGGTATAAATATATGTGGTGAATGCAAGCAGAGTGAAGTAAAATCAGGACGTACACTAATGAGCCAACATATTCTGTTAACTGCCCACCGCAAGACTGAACGCGGCCACATGGTAATGGAAACTATGAAAGTGGAAAAGCGACGCACTGTGTCATTGTGGCGCGGGGGCAGGGGGGTCGTTACAACGACGATACGGGGTGCAAATGGGGAAATCAGTGCCGTAAACTGCTTTCACAAAGGAAACACTGGTGTGATCCGGCGCCTGCCAATGAGGATCTCGGAACCGGCGAAGTTGGTAGGCTTTTTTTTTTTGTTTGTGGTTTTAGGGCGCAAAACTTCTATGGTCATTAGCGCCCAGCCCGTGACGTAGGAAACAGGAAAAAAACGAAATTTAAAATCAGCAGCAATGGGAACAAAGTCATAAAATTTGAGAAACTAAAGGCAGAAGGAATGCTTAAAAATCCACTATAGAAAGGGGTTGGTTGTCCCAAAAAAAAAAGCTTCAGATGACTGACGTCATTTCACTGTCACTAATAAACTGTAGAACGCGGTCAGCTGAGCGCGTGTCATCTGCTAAAATCGACGATAGATCAGGCGATAGCTGGAGACGGGAGCGTAACGGATTAAAATAGGGGCATTCAATTAAAAGGTGTCTGACCGTCCACAGCTGAGAGCAGTGGGGACAGAGTGGGGGAGGATCACCGCTTAAAAGATGTCGATGGCTAAAAAGACAGTGCCCTATCCGGAGTCTAGCTAAAATTACCTCCTCCCGACGACGCGTTCGGGAGGAAGAGGTCCAAGCGCAAGGAAGAGATTTCACTTCCTGCAATTTATTATGGGGAAGTGTTGACCAATGCGCATGCCATAAATGAGCAACTTGGCGACATAAACCGCTCCGTAGATCGATAAACGGAAGAGACTGAATAGCTGGCCGAGGAAGAGAGACTGCAGCCTTGGCCGCTATATCGGCCGCCTCATTCCCACAGATACCAGCGTGTCCCGGGAGCCAGAGGAACGCCACCGAGACGCCCCCCAGGTGGAGCAAGCGCAGACAGTCCTGAATCCGGTGGACCAGAGGGTGCACAGGGTAAAGAGCTTGGAGACTTAGGAGAGAGCTGAGAGAATCTGAGCAGATTACGTACTGTATCCGCTGATGGCGGCGGATGTAGTGGACAGCCTGGAGAACAGCGTAAAGCTCCGCAGTATAAACCGAACACTGGTCGGGAAGCCGAAAGTGATTTGGGGTGTCGCCAACAATATAGGCACTCCCTACACCTAACGATGTTTTCGAGCCGTCGGTGTAAATAAATGTGGCTTCCGTCATTTGTGCACATAGAGCAGCAAATGCCCGACGGTAAACAAGTGTAGGGGTACCATCCTTGGGAAACTGACATAGGTCGCTGAGCAAGTCGATCCGGGGACGGAGCCAAGGCGGTGCTGTACCCCAAGTTGTCAAGAAGGTTTTAGGAAAGCGGAAGGAAAGAGAATGGAGCAGTTGACGGAAGCGGACTCCCGGGGGTAGTAGGGAGGAGGAGCGGCCTGCATACCCGACATCAAAGGAGGCGTCGAAAAAAAGGTCATGGGCTGGATTAGCAGGCATGGAAGACAGATGGCTAGCATAACGACTCAGAAGGACTGCCCGCCGATTGGACAGTGGAGGTTCAGCAGTCTCAGCATAAAGGCTTTCCACAGGGCTGGTGTAAAAAGCTCCAGACACTAAACGTAATCCACGGTGGTGGATAGAGTCGAGACGCCGAAGAATAGACGGCCGAGCAGAGGAGTAGACTATGCTTCCATAATCCAATTTCGAGCGCACCAAGGCGCGATAGAGGCGGAGAAGGACCACTCGGTCCGCTCCCCAGGAGGTACCATTCAGGACACGGAGGGTGTTAAGGGAACGCAGACAGCGAGCCGAAAGATAGGAAACGTGGGAGGACCAGCACAGTTTTCTGTCAAACATAAGACCCAAGAATTTAGCGACGTCGGAAAACGGAAGGTTGACAGGACCTAGATGTAAGAAGGGCGGAAGAAACTCCTTACGTCGCCAAAAATTAACACAAACGGTCTTACTGGGTGAGAAACGGAAGCCGGTTTCGATGCTCCACGAGTGGAGGCGATCGAGACATCCTTGAAGACGTCTTTCAAGAAGGCTGGTCCGTTGAGAGCTGTAGTAGATCGCAAAATCGTCCACAAAGAGGGAGCCCGAGACATCAGGAAGGAGACAATCCATAATTGGATTAATGGCGATGCAAACAGTACAACACTCAGCACGGAGCCCTGGGGTACCCCGTTTTCTTGGGAGAAAGTACGGGAGAGAGTAGTGTTCACCCGCACCCTAAATGTGCGCTCTGCCATAAATTCGCGAAGAAAAAGGGGCAGCCGGCCTCGAAAGCCCCAAGAGAACAGTGTGCGGAGGATGCCTGTCCTCCAACAGGTATCGTATGCTCTCTCCAGATCAAAAAATATTGCTACCGTTTGGCGTTTCCGGAGAAAATTGTTCATGATATAAGTGGAGAGAGGAACAAGATGGTCAACGGCAGAACGATGCTTTCGATATCCGCATTGGGCTGGTGTTAAGAGACTGCGAGATTCCAGCCACCAAGCTAAACGGTAATTCACCATACGCTCCAAAACCTTACAGACACTACTCGTGAGAGAAATGGGGCGATAGCTAGAGGGGAGATGTTTGTCCTTTCCAGGTTTCGGAACGGGAACGACGATAGCTTCCCGCCATCGCCTGGGAAAGGTACTGTCGGTCCAAATTCGATTATAAAGGCGAAGGAGGTAACGCAGGCTATGGGTTGATAAATGCAGCAGCATTTGGACATGGATACCATCCGGTCCTGGGGCGGAGGAGCGAGAAGAAGAGAGGGCATGTTGGAGTTCCCGCATGGAGAAAACAATCTTGTAGCTTTCGTGATTTTGAGAGGAGAAAGCAAGATGTCGCACTTCCGCTGCACGTTTCTTCGGGAGAAACGCTGGCGGGTAATTTGAAGAGCTCGAAATCTCAGCAAAGTGCTGACCCAATGAGTTAGAAATTGCGACGGGGTCCACTAAGGTATCATGCGCGACAGTGAGCCCAGAGACCGGGGAGAAACTAGGCGCGCCTGAGAACCGTCGAAGCAGACTCCAAACTTCCGAGGAGGGAGTGAAGGTGTTAAATGAGCTAATAAAGAATTTCCAGCTTGCCTTCTTGCTATCGCGGATGACGCGACGGCATCGCGGACGGAGCTGCTTATATCGGATACAGTTGGCCAAAGTTGGATGGTGACGCAAAATGCGAAGAGCACGTCGCCGCTCACGTATGGCGTCACGGCATGCCTCGTTCCACCAAGGAACTGGGGGGCGCCGGGGAAATTCAGAGGTGCGTGGTATTGAACGTTCCGCAGCTCTGAGAATAACGTCGGTAACATGTGTGACCTCATCGTCGACGCTGGGAAAGCGACGGTCATCGAATGTCGCTAGAGACGAAAAAAGTGTCCAATCGGCTTGGGCAAACTTCCAGCGTCGCGAGCGCATATATGGCAGTTGAGGCTGCAGTCTAAGAACACATGGAAAGTGGTCACTCGAGTGTGTATCATCAAGAGCGAACCATTCGAAGCGCCGAGCTAGCGGAACAGTACCGACCGCAAGGTCCAAATGAGAGAAATTTGTCGTGGAGACAGACAAAAATGTGGGGACCCCAGTGTTGAGGCAGACTAGATCCGCTTGGTGGAAGACGTCTAGCAATAGTGAGCCACGTGGACAAGGATGTGGAGATCCCCAAAGCGGGTGGTGGGCATTGAAGTCCCCAACCAGCAAATAGGGGGATGGAAGCTGATCAAGAAGATGAAGATCAGGTCGTGCCATTGGTGTGGACGATGGAACGTATACCGTACAAAGAGAGAACGTGTATCCAGAAAGGGAAAGACGGACGGCGACAGCTTGGAAGGAACTGTTTAAGGGGATTGGGTGATAATGGAGAGTATCATGGAGCAGAATCATGAGTCCTCCATGGGCTGGAGTGCCTTCAACAGAGGGGAGGTCATATCGGACGGACTGAAAATGAGGGAGAACAAAGCGGTCATGGGGACGCAGCTTTGTTTCCTGAAGACAGAAGATGACCGGCGAGTAGGATCGTAAGAGGATCGACAATTCATCCCGATTGGCTCGAATGCCGCGGATATTCCAGTGGATAATGGACATAGGGTGAACAGAAAATGGAGGAACGTGACCAAGGGTGCTGTCAACTCAACGACTGCTCAGAGCTTGCGACCGACGGCGTGGAATGGCATTCAGTCGAAGGCAGAAGATCCTGATCCATAGGTTGGTCAGGAGCAGCTCCTGCCACCAACGATCGGCCAGTTGACCGGCCACCAGCAGTGCGCCTCGGCGACACAGAAGACGGCCGAGGGCGATTTCCGCCAGGTGGTGCTGTAGATGGTAGCCTTCTTGGAAGTATGATGTTTAGATGAAGGAGGAACCGATGGTTGTGAAGTTGCGGTACGTAAAAACTCTTCACGAGAATGCTCTTTTTTCGAAGACTTGGCGTCTGACTTTTGTGCTCGAGATTTAGCAGAACCCGACGAAGGGTGAGCCATAGAGTGGGCAGGCGAAAGTGGTGAGGTTGAACGAGCGATCTTTGCGCTGGCCGATCTGACGAACGTGGTACTAAAGCTGAGGTCGCAAGTCTGCGTGGCCGCCTCCTTTGTTGGCCGAGGAGAAGCAAGGACAGTGCTGTATTTTCCTTTCTGAGGCACGGTGGGCTGTCGACTGGCGAGTAACTTTCGAGCAGCAAAGGTCGACACCTTTTCCTTCACTCTTATTTCCTGGATGAGCTTTTCGTCCTTAAAAACGGAGCAATCTCGAGAGGAAGCAGCGTGGTCACCCATACAGTTGATGCAGCGAGGGGATGGAGGTGGACAAGCACCCTCATGGGCATCCTTGCCACATGTAACACATTTGGCCGGATTGGAACAGGACTGGCTGGTGTGATTGAACCGCTGACATCGATAGCAACGCGTAGGGTTTGGGACATAAGGGCGAACGGAAATTATCTCATAGCCTGCTTTGATTTTTGATGGGAGTTGAACTTTGTCAAATGTCAAGAAGACAGTGCGGGTTGGAATGATGTTCGAGGCAACCCTTTTCATAACTCGATGAACAGCCGTGACGCCCTGGTCAGACAGGTAGTGCTGAATTTCTTCGTCTGACAATCCATCGAGGGAGCGTGTATAAACTACTCCATGCGAGGAATTTAAGGTACGGTGCGGTTCCACCCGGACAGGGAAGGTATGGAGCAGAGAAGTACGCAGCAATTTTTGAGCCTGGAGGGCACTGTGTGTTTCTAACAACAGGGTGCCATTCCGTAATCTGGAACAAGACTTTACAAGATCCGCAATTGCGTCGACACCTTTCTGAATAATGAAAGGGTTGACCGTGGAAAAGTCGTGACCTTCGTCAGACCGAGAAACAACAAGGAACTGTGGCAACGATGGAAGAACCGTCTGTGGCTGAGACTCAGTGAACTTATGTTTGTGAGCAGACATAGTGGAAGGTGAGGAAACCATTGCGGAAGAATCCCCCATGATTACCGGCGTCTCCGATGGCGCGCTCCCCCCTTGTGGGGGCCCTCACTGAGGGCACACCCGCCTTAGGTGATTGTTCACACCTCAGGTCACACCTCCCGACAAACAGACGGAGGGACCAATCGGCACTTTCGGAAGGTATCAGCTCGGGTAATCACCCCTCCCTGGGCCTGGCCGTTACCAGGGGGTACGTACGTGTCCTACCTGTCTACCCGGGGCGGGGAATTACGCGTTACCCCGTCACCGGCTACGCATGGAAGTGCGTGGGTCGGCCTTCAGACACGCACAGGGAGGAAAAAAGAGAAAGGGAAAGGAAAAGGAAAGAAGAGGGGGTCTCAAACGCCGCAGCGGAGAAAAGGGCAAGGAGAAGAGGGAAGGAAAAGAGAAGGACAGAGGAAGGACGAGGACTTGCAAGTGTAGAAAGCAAGGAATTTGGAACAGTTTCGAGCGTCCGTCTCCGGACGTAGGCACAAACCATACTCCCAGAGGGGGAGAAAGGGAAGGAAAGAGCCAGAGGTGAGGGGGGGGGGCGAAGATGGGGGACAGGGAGGGATGTGGAAAGGGAAGGGAAGGTATGCAGCCCGGAAAGGAAGGAGGGCCACATTAGCTCGGGGTCCCGTGCTCGCTACGCAAGTGTCCACAAAAGAGTTGTGGACCCCCTGGGGGGAAGTTGGTAGGCTGTTCACGTCCTACACACACACACACACACACACACACACACACACACACACACACACACACAAAAGGCAACACGTTACCATGCCTAACACGTTGCAGGATAAATGTCTGCATTCAAAACAGCTTCCAGTTATCTCAGAACGGATAAACGCAGGTCCTGCATCGTTTTCTACAGACACTTACACCATTCTTCCTGCAAAATAATGGCAACCGCAGGTGATAATGGTGGAGATAGATAGCGATCACGCACAATTATCTCCGAAGAAGACCACAAAGGCTTATAATATTGAGGTTTGGTGACTGGCCCAGAGAGATGCAGCAGTTGATCTTCGTGCTCACAAAATCAATCCTGGACGATGTGACCTATGTGAACAGGGGCCCTGTCGTCTTAAAACACAGCATCACTATTGGAAGCAAACACTGTACCATATGATGGTACATAAATTGTCACATAATCCTTGGCAGTAATGTGTCCTTTGAGACTACCACGTAATCCACGGAACACAGCAATAAGGCTGCGCAACACACCACCTATTTCCCGCTGTGTTTCGCTCTTGGAACGTAAACTCGGCCAGAAGTTGGAAACAAGACGTACCCGACCAAATTACACTCTTCTACTGCCGCATAATCCAGGTTTTATGCCTTCGGCACTACATTTTCCTGTTAAGGCCACTGATGAATGGCTCTGGAATTCCAGTTCGTCCTGAAATTCCCAATTTATGGAGCCCCTTCGTGGTGTTTTGGTGGCGATATGTTCCGCGAGTGCGTCATTCAGTTTTTCAGTGACATTTGCGACTGTAGTCCTCTTATTTTTCCACACAATCCTCTTCAATGCGTCCGTTACGATCACTCAACACACACTTTCGCCCGCGTTCTGGCTTAGCGGATGATGTCTATTCCAGTTTCCCTGTTTGCGGTATAAAAATTCTATACTGTGCCTCTTGAAACACTGAACTCTTCGGCTTCCTTAGTGACGGAAGCACCCATCATACGAGCACCAACATTTTGCTTACATTCGAATTCACGTACGTCTCGCGCAACGCACTCCCAACAACACAGATCGCTGTTACGACCACGACTAAACTTGCAACGTTTTGAGGATATTGCACAGGCGCCGTGGTCAAATACAACAGCGCAACCTGCAGGCATGGCTAGCATCTGCATTTATGTTCAAACACGCCTTTCTCGCCGTGTTTCCGTATTCTGTCCAACCCCTGCATGTAAGCTGGTTGAAGGGAGGTGAAACCACGATTAGGTGACTCCCACGCTTCATACCAGAACGTGGTGGTTGCAGGCTTGCCCATTCTGTAAAACATACTGTTCAGTGTACATTGTTGAACACTGTTCTCTGCAGCAGACTACCCAGATGTATTCTCATGGGGACTCAACGGCGTCGTCAGTTGTATTTGCAGAGGCCACAGAATCATCGAAATTGGACTGTGCATCAATAGAAACGTGTCGCCTGGTCGAATGAATGAAGTTTATTGTTACATCAGGTCGATGGTCGTGTACACATACACCGTCATCATGGCGAATGCCTCCACCAAAGATCTACATCTGTACCACTACTCTGCACTTCACATTTAAGTGCCTGTCAGAGGGTTCTGCGAACACCCTTCAGACTATTTCTCTACCGCTCCATTCTCTAACAACGCTTGGGAAAAATGAACACTTTAATTATTCTGTACGAGCTCTGATTTCTCTAATTTTATTACGATGATCATTTCTCCCCTTGTAAGTTGTCGACAATAAAATATTTTCAGATTCAGAGGAGAAAGTTAGTGATTGCAGTTTCGTGAAAAGATCTTGCTGCAACGTAAAACGAGTTTGTTCTAATGATTGCCACCCCAATTCGCTTATCACATCCATGATATCACCTTCCATATTTCACGATGATTAAAAACGAGCTGCCCTTATTTGGACTTTTCCGACGTCCTCCGTCAAACCTATTTGGTAAGGGTCCCGTACTGCACAGTAATACTCTTTTAGAGGACGAACAAGCATGGTGTAGGCAGTCTCTCCTGTGCATGTTCTACGTGTTCTACCAACAAAACTCAGTCTTTGGTCTGCCTACCACACAACGTTAGCTTTGTGATCGTTCCAGTTTTAGTTGTTTGTAAATGTAATTCCTAAATATTTAACTGAATCCACCCACTTTAAACTTTTTGTGATATATCGTGTAACGAAATTTAACGTATTTCTTTTCGTACTCTTGTGGATAACCTCACACTTTTCCGTATTGAGAGAGAACTGTCACTTTTCGCACCATAGACAGAACGTGCAAAGTCCTTTCACAAGTGGTTTTGATCCTCTGATTCTCCATATCACGCTGCCTAAAATCAGAAGAAAAAATGCAGCTAGACCCAGAACGTGTCTAACTACAGTACGGGAAACTATCTACTGCATTAACTGGGTATCACAGTTGCACAGTACTGAATCAAGACACTTGTACATGCGATTAAGTGATAGCATATGGTCTTCCTTTGATGGCCATTTCCTACCGACATTGTAAACGCGCTGATATTCTGTTGAACTTTTTGTAGGATGCCTGTACTTGGCGTCTCAGTCTGTGAGCTGCAGATACTGTCTTTGTGGCACATGGTTTTGGCTTTACGAACCTTACGTACTTTGGTGCATCATAGAACATGCGATTACCGTACAGAATGTGTTATAATGCACTGTTTCGAAAGGAAGTAAATAGCACTAGCTGTAAGTAGCACCAAAGATCCCGGTCTCGTAAACTACTTTAGTTGAGAAGTGGAAGGGATAGGACCTGGAATGATTTCGCCGACGGCTGTTAACGTTGTTGTTTCTTTGAAAAATATAAAGAATGTTTTAACTCTTTCAGTATAGTATCTTTGCGGGCATGTTTGAGATTTTTTACTCTGTTAGTCCTGCAACAGTGTAAATTCTCTTTATACGCGATAAATCTTAATTGTTTTTACTTCGTTTTGGTCTTTGTAAGCGAACCAAACCCACAATTTAGTGAAGTAAACCCACGATTAAGTCCTAGTTAAAAGAAACGCACAGACCACCACCGAAAGTGATCTACAATTGCATGTCGAGCCAGCACTGAATCTCATTTAGCTCCAGGAATTCATTTCGGCTCAGAGTTTCTTCAAAATGTACCTTTAACAACATTTTTGTCATCTGAAATTTCGGTTCTTCATGTTAAAAGACAAAGACGCTAACCATCTAAACATCGGATCATAATTACCAGGCTCCATGGTATACACAACTGACGGATTTGACATCGGATTAATACTTAGCTAATAAGATGAAAGTTCAAAATCAAATGAATAACGAAAAAAGACTATACAATGAAACAAAACACTGGAAGATTAAATAATGGTATTTAATTTGCTTTATAACTGACCATGGCTAGAAGTCTAGCACCGGTTTTTTCTTTTTTTATTAAATAGCAATAGCCTGGGAAAACAAAGCAACGGACATGAAGCTGAATATGTTGCTGCCACCGTAATGTTACCACTGCTGCCACTTACGAACAATGGTGCTGCAATCCATTTGCGTCAGTTGTACAAAGCAGACAGCTGCATGTTTAAAGAGTAGGAAGGTAGGTAGTGCTATGAGAGCGAGATAGGACACCCAGAACAGCCAAATTAGTCGCACGGCATAAAAACATCTTTCATTCGGGACAGAGTTTCATTTAAATACATCTGATGGAAACGGATTCAAGGGCCGCTCGTTTTTGTGTTGTTACCATATGTTCAAATTGTGGATCAGTTACTTTACAACCGGGAAATTATCCCTTTTAGTAATTCCTTCTCTCCTCCTCCCCCCCCCCTTTTCCCGATTTACGCATGTAAGTGGGAGCTTTCAAAATTTTAACGTGCAAGTACTTTTTGACGATAAAAAAAAACCACTACTACTATTCTTTTCGTCTCAACATTGTACCTTACATACGACTGACGACAGATTAAATCAAAAACAAATCTGTTTTTGACGGCGAGCCAAGTAGTACTGACATCACGGCCAAACAATGCTTGCTTAGAATGTCACTGCCCTGCTCTTAGCGTTCCATGCGCAACGGAAACAGTTTCGCTAACCAGTACCACTGTTCTGTTCTTGGAAACCTGGGATGTGTGTCCGAGTTCTAAGTAGGCATGCTGCCTAAATCAGCCAGGGATGTTATTTTCAGCTACAGCTATGCAGCAACGTGAAATGTTTCTCTTTAAGTCCTGCTTTACTTTACCGTGTTTCTTTTTAAGAATAAAGTTTCATCATACAATGTAAGCTGCCACGAAGTATATTTGCATTCTTGATTTCTATTTTAGAGTCATGAACCCGTAGTCCAAGACATAGTTTTCAGCCTAAAGTTTCGTCTTCCAATGTCGGTGGTATCATCAGAGGCTACACGACTCACATTCTCAAACAAGCTTAGCAAGCCGAGTTGTTTATACACACATTAAGGCAACGAGCTGTTCGTGACATCATCTGACCGCTGCCGAAGATCGGTGAGTCGCGCCGACCTGTGTTATGGAGCTTGTAGTGATTCTGGTTACTTTATTTGGCTTAAGGTTCACAAAATGTCTGATTTCAATCTTCCTCCTCTTCTGTTAAAGATGCCATAGAAATTCGAAAGCACAGAAACCCCTGATTTCAAAGAATTCGTTGTAGATCTAAATGGAAATATACCACTGATCACTACAGCTGTGGGATGTCAGTGAAATAATGGAAAGTAGAAGTGGAGTTGTGGAGAGGTATATGGAGGGGAGCGGTTAGGATTAGGTATTTTGTGCTCGTGAGTGATATTGTCATGTCGCCTGCTTGAAAGATAGAGAATAATTATAGGTAAATCTCTTACACGAGAAAAAAATAGGCATTAATTCTAGAAGTAAGAAATGTTTCGCATCATTATTAGACTTACAGTTATTACATTTGTGGCATAATAGTTTACGATTTCGTGTTTCAAGCTGAGGCTTCACTCCAATTGGCCCTAGGAGCCATTTAAGGTGCTTGAGCCGATGTTCATCTTGACAGTATAATGCATCGGTAGGGATTTCACGTTAAGCTGTAGGTCTCCTAACAACAAAATGGTTGTACTAGTTGGATATCAGTGGAAGTCTAGGGCATACCATCTCGAACAAGACACCATAATTCACGTGTCTTGTTCAAACTAACCTTTACGTTCGTCACTACTTTAATTTCATCACTGAATGTATTACCGATTCCTAATTAGATAAAAAGTAGTTTTTCCTTCAGCTGTGTTTACTAATATAAAAACATTACATGCAATCGATATCGTAGTTAATACGCTTCAAAATCAGTTTCGTGTAATATTTTTACACGAACTTTTACGTCTAAAAGAAGTACTATACGGTCCAGTCATATTAATGTGACCACCACCTATGATTGCCGCCAACGTGCAATAACGAATCAGGGACGGTAAGTGGCAGCGCTGATAGCGGAGGTTTTTTTTTTTCTTTGGTGGCGTTTAAGGGCGCTCAACTACTGAGGTCATTAGCGCCCAGTCACTGTTGTTAGAGCACATGGAATCTAGTAAAACTCAAGGGGATGGGGGGGGACACCAGAAGGACCTGACAAAGATGCAGATAAAATAAATAAAAAGGTTAGATGTCTTTGGACAAGCCAGTCAAAGTTATAAAACGCAGAATACGAGCAGCTGCTCGAGCGTCATCAGCTAAAACATCTGGTAAAGTAGATGGCAGGGACAGGACAACACGAAATTGACTAAAACGGGGACACGACAATAAAACATGGCGCACTGTTAATGACCACAAGGGCACTGCGGGGCTGGGTCACCGGAGAGCAGGTAGCGGTGGCTAAACCGGCAATGCCCAATCCGCAACCCGGTCAGAAGGACCTCCTCTCGCCGAGATGGTTGGGAGGAGGTTGTCCAAGCAGTTGGGAGCGGTTTTACTGCCCGGAGCTCGTTTCCTTGGAGGGATGACCAAGCATCCCACCACAACGACACAAGCCTCTTACATACATCCCCACGAACGTCAGATGACGGGACACAATGGGAGGCTGGCCGAGGCAGGAGGACTGCAGCCTTGGCTGCAGCATCCGCAGCCTCATTCCCAGGCACTCCTACATGTCTGGGAACCCACAGAAAGCTGACAGGAGAACCATTATCAGCGAAAGAATGGAGGGACTGCTGTATCCGTTGAATCAAGGGATGGACCGGGTAGGGAGCTCCAAGGCTCTGAAGAGCACTGAGTGAGTCAGAGCAGAGTACATACGATGAATGGCGGTGGCGGCGGGCATACTGAACGGCCTGATGGAGAGCAAAAAGCTCGGCCATAAAGCTCTAACATTGGTCGAGGAGCCGGTATTTAAAGGTGGCGGCCCCGACGACAAAGGCACAGCCGACACCATCGTCAGTTTTGGAGCCATCGGTGTAAATAAAGTTGTGACCGGCAAGTCGAGCACGAAGTTCGACAAACCATGAGCAATACACTGCAGCCGGAGTACCCTCCTTCGGGAGTGAGCCGAGGTCGAGATAAATATGAACCGGAGCCTGGAGCCAAGGTGGTGTCGGGCTCTCACCCTCTCTGAAGGTGGGAGGGCAAAATCCAATTGTCGAAGCAGGCGACGTAAGCGGACTCTGGGGGGCAGCAGGGCAGACACATACAACCCGTACTGACGGTCAAGAGAATCGGCGAAGAAGGACTGGTAAGAGGGGTGGTCGGGCATAGACAACAGCCGGCAGGCATACCGACACAGCAGTACGTCGCGCCGGTAGGTCAATGGTAATTCGGCAGCTTCAGCATAAAGACTCTCGACAGGACTAGTGTAGAAGGCTCCGCTCACAAGACGTATTCCCCGATGATGGATGGAGTTGAGCCGGCGTAAGAGGGATGGCCGAGCGGACGAGTAGACGAAGCTCCCATAATCCAGCTTCGATTGGACTATGGACCAATACAAGCGAAGCAGGACAGTGCGATCCGCTCCCCAAGATGAACCGCTAAGAACTCTGAGGACATTAAGGGAACGTGTACAATGGGCCGCCAAATAAGAGAGATGTGGAGACCAACACAGTTTCCTGTCCAACGTGAGCCCTAGAAACTTAGTTGTTTCCACGAATGGGAGAACAACAGGACCGAGATGTAAGGATGGCGGAAGGAACGCTTTATATCGCCAAAAGTTGATACAAACCGTCTTCTCTCTTCTCTTCAGAGAACCGGAAGCCATTTGCCATGCTCCATGAGTAGAGGCTGTCTAGACAACGCTGAAGGCAGCGCTCCAGGAGGCATGTTCTCTGCGCACTGCAGTAGATCGCGAAGTCATCGACAAAGAGAGAGCCTGAGACATTAGGTGGAATACAATCCGTAATTGGATTGATCGCTATGGCAAAAAGGGCTACGCTCAAGACGGAGCCCTGAGGCACTCCGTTCTCCTGGAGGAAGACGTCGGACAATACGGAACCCACACGTACCCTAAACTTTCGATCTGTTAAAAAGGAATCAATAAAAAGGGGCAGGCGACCGCGTAGGCCCCACCTGTGCATAGTGCGGAGGACACCTCCTCTCCAACAGGTATCATAAGCCTTCTCCAAGTCGAAGAACACGGCTACCGTTTGGCGCCTTCGCAAAAAGTTGTTCATGATGAATGTCGACAAGGTCACAAGGTTGTCAATAGCGGAGCGGCGGCGACGAAAGCCGCATTGGACGTTAGTAAGTAGCCATCGAGATTCAAGAATCCAGACTAACCGAGCATTAAACATGCGCTCCATCACCTTGCAGACACAGCTTGTAACAGAAATGAGGCGGTAACTAGAAGGAAGGTGTCTATCCTTCCCGGGTTTGGGTATAGGAACAACGACGGCGTCACGCCAACGCTTGGGGACCTGACCTTCGGTCCAGACGCGATTGTAGGTACGAAGAAGGAAGCTTTTGCCCGCCGGAGAAAGGTGTGCCAGCATCTGAACGTGAATGGCATCTGGCCCCGGAGCAGAGGACCGGGACAGTGCAAGCGCACGTTCGAGTTCCCACATAGTAAAGGGGGCATTATA
This sequence comes from Schistocerca piceifrons, assembly GCF_021461385.2. NCBI lineage: Eukaryota > Metazoa > Arthropoda > Insecta > Orthoptera > Acrididae > Schistocerca > Schistocerca piceifrons. Next base: position 457,478,478 of record NC_060141.1, read on the forward strand.
AGTTTCCAGATTCAGCGAGTGGAAGGAAGGTCGCCGAGCCTCTTCTGCCTCTTTCCTGGGAAGGAAGGCAGGGTGGTAATGGGTGGAGCTTGAAACCTCCGCGAAAAAGCGGCCAAAGGCGTTGGAGACATCCACAGGATCAACAAGGACCTCATTACCTGAGGTCAGGCCAGGTACCGAGGAGTGGGCCTTAATGCCCGACAGCCGGCGCAGGCCACCCCAAACGACGGAAGAGGGAGTAAAACTGTTAAAGGAGCTGGTGAAAGAGGCCCAACAAGCTTTTTTGCTGTCTTTGATGACTCGACGGCATTGCGCTCGGAGTCGTTTGTATTCAATACAATTCGCCAACGTAGGATGGCGGCGAAAGGTGCGTAAAGCACGTCGTCGAGCACGGATAGCGTCCCTACAAGCCTCGTTCCACCAGGGGACGGAAACGCGACGTGAAGAAGAGGTAGTACGAGGAATGGAACGTTCGGCAGCATTGATAATAACAGCCGTGAGGTATTCGACCTGACTGTCACAACTGAGAAAATCGTGGTCCGGAAATGTCTCCAGGGAGGAGTAAAGTCCCCAGTCAGCTTTCGGTATGTTCCAGCGCGAAGGACGTGGAGATGGGGTGTTTGCAGGAGACGAACGACGCAGGGGAAGTGGTCGCTCAAATAGGTGTCAGAAAGGACATACCACTCGAACCGACAGGCAAGAGTGGTAGAACAGACCAAGAGGTCCAAGTGGCAGTAGGTACGAGTAGAGTCCGAGAGGAAAGTCGGGGCGCTGGTATTGAGGCAGACAAGATTGAGATGGTTGAAGACATTCGCCAAGAGTGAGCCTCTTTGACAGGATGCAGGAGAGCCCCAAAGGGGATGATGGGCATTGAAGTCGCCAAACAATAAAAACGGCGGGGGAAGCTGAACGATCAGGTGCATCATGTCAGCCCGACTAACAGCAGATGACGGTGGAGTGTAGATGGTACAACCCGAAAAAGTAAAAGCAGAAACAGTAATACGGACAGCTATTGCTTGGAGTGGGGTGGTCAATGGGATGGGATGGTAATAGACATCGTCCCGAACGAGCAACATGACCCCACCATGAGCTGGGATACCGTCCACAGGGGTGAGGTCATACCGCTCCGAGGTATAGTGGGTAAAGGCAATACGGTCAGTTGGGCGCAACTTGGTTTCCTGGAGACCAAGGATGAGCGGACAGTGCAGGCGGAGGAGTAGTTGTAATTCCTCCCGATTAGATCGAATACCTCTTATGTTCCAATGTAACAAGGCCATCGCTAGTCAAAAAGTGGGGAGAACGAGACGGGGGAAGAGCTGGTCACATTGACGGCCGCGGAGGGCCAGGTTGCGAGGGAACAAGGCTACAACCGGCGGGAGGCGGATCCGGTTCCATCGAGTAGTCGCCAGGTGCGGCCGCTGTCCCTGGTTGTGTAGGAGGGGCAGCATCATTTGCCGACGAGAGGACAGGTGAGCGCCTGGCAGCAGAGCATCCCGGTGAAACTGACGACGGCCGGGAGCAGCGACTCACGGATGGAGCGTCAGACGAAACGCGCCGGGGTGGAGAGGGGTATAGAGACTACTTCTTGGAGGCCTTCTTGGAAGGCCGAGGAGGCACAGGGATGGTGGGCTGGACCCGAAGAAGGTCCTCACGCACGGGGTCCGTTTTGGAACGCCGGACCTTGGAAGCTGGGGTCCGGAACGTTTCCCCGATGGACGCCTGAGAAGAGGATCGCTTCTCAGGTGGCGTGGGGAGAGGAGGAGGAGGAAGGGTGGCCCCTGGGGCAGAGGGGGCGGGGGCCATGAGGGAGGAGGATTTGGAAGGGAGGGATTTGGGAGGCGGAGGCAGAGCCCCCTGATGGGCGGAGGAGGCGGAGGGGGGACGGGATAGGGGTGAGGATACCGCGGAAGGAGTGGACACAACTGAGGCAAACGAAGTGGTCAACGGCACGGGATGGAGGTGGTCATACTTCTTCCTGGCCTCAGAATAAGAGAGCCGATCCAAAGTTTTGAGTTCTTGTATCTTCTTCTCCTTCTGATATGCGGGGCAGTCTGAGGATCTAGGCGAGTGGATGCCAGGACAATTAATGCACCGAGGTGGTGGGGTGCATGTATGTTCCTCACGAAGAGGACGTCCACAATCGCCACACCGTGACGATATGTGCCCAAAGCGCAAACACCGAAAACAGCGCATAGGAGGCGGGACGTAAGGTCGCACGTCGCACCGGTAGCACATCACCTTTACCTTCTCTGGGAGAACGTCCCCCTCGAAGGCGAGGATAAAGGCCCCGGTGTCGATGCGACAGTCTTTGGGGCCGCACTGGACTCGCCGGACGAAATGCACGCCTTGGCGCTCCAGGTTGGCCTTGAGCTCCTCGTCAGATTGTAGCAGGAGGTCCCAATGAAAAATAACCCCCTGCGTCCTATTTAGTGCCAGATGCGGGACAATGGACACTGGGATGTCCCCTAGGCGGTCGCACGCCTGGCGCGCCGCCGACTGTGTGGCGGAGGTGGTCTTGATAAGAACGGACCCTGAACGCATCTTGCTGAGAGCCTCGATTTCCCCGAAGATGTCCTCAATGTGCTGAACAAAGAACATGGGCTTGGAGGTGGCGAACGTGCCCCCATCGGTTCGAGAACAGACCAAATAGCGGGGGAAGTACTTCGCCCCAAGCCGGCGGGCCTGTCCCTCCTCCCAGGGAGTGGCCAAGGGGGAAAGGGCAGGAGAACCAGAACTAGAAACGGTACCTTTTCTTTTGAAAGACTCGGCCGCAGAGCGACCTGATACGTGTTGACGTTTCATCTGCGGAACGTCCGCCCCAATACCACCCACTCCGACCAGGGGCTCTCCCCACGGGCGCCACCCAGCCTCAGCAAGGGCCACCTGGCCGGATGACCGTTGCCGGGAGTCCTGATGCCCCAAGGAGACGGGCATCTACTCCTTGGCCGACGTGGGGAGGGTGCAGCTCAGGTATCGGCAGTACGATTCCTGTGTTGTCAGGGGGCTACAACCTAGAGGGTACATGACGACCCCACCACAACGGGCTGGCTACCGTGCTGGATTTCTGGTGCCATGGAAAGTCCATCATGATCGCTGGTGCAGATGGGGACGCACTATGGGCGTAACTTGTACAACCCATCAGACGTTTAGGCCCAATTTGAGGAATAGTGGGTATGGTTACAACGCCGGTACAATGCTGAGTGCCAAGGTCTTAGTGCACTTAGGACCAGTGGTACACCACGTAAGGTGTCCTTCCCCAAAAGGCTCGTACTTCTGTAGAATTTTGAAAAATGGAGGTCAAACCCCAAGGGGGACCATCACATGGAAGGCCGAAACGGTTGAAACTCCTTTTAGTCGCCTCTTACGACAGGCAGGAATACCTCGGGCCTATTCTTACCCCGGACCCGCAGGGAGATATATAGCGGAGGGTATACAAAGCGTATTGAGGGGCGGGGGACGCGGAAAACGGTGCGGTCATTCGGTGATTGTCGCATTGCGGAAACAGAGCGATTTATCCGATCTCCAAAAGGGCATGAACATCGGCTTTCGGGCCAAAGGTGGAAGCATTTCCGAAACGGCTACGTTTATAAACCGTTCGCGAGCCATCACGGTTAAAATATACCATGCATGGCAAAATTTCGCTCTCCAAAACCGGTGTTGAGGCAACTGTGGTGCACCATAGGCCATTGATGACGTGTGAATGATGGCTGTGGATGTGTGTACAAGCGAATATATGTGCAACTGTTGAGCAATTGACCGTCCAGATGAACCAAGGGGTTACCAACAATGTCTCCTCAACGACTGTTCAGCGAATATTGCGTATGTGCCCCCGCATCAGGCGCATGACTGCTGTTCATCGACGACGAAGGCTGGAAGTTACAAGCCAATACCGCAACTGGACGTCTACTGAGTGGCCTTTTCAGATGAATCACGTTTATACTTCACCGGACAGATGGCCGTTGGCTTGTACGCCCTTACGACAATCGCCGGTAGGGTCCAGGCAGGAGGAGGGAGAAAATGATGACAACCTCAGCTGCCGACAGGTGTTGCTGATATACCTCGATGTGGACAGCTCAAAGTGTGTGCCCCGATCGGGACTCGAACTGGGATCTCCTGCTTACACGGCAGACGCTCTATCCATCTGAGCCACCGAGGACACAGATGAATAGCACGACTGCAGGGACTTATCCCTTGCACGCTTCGCGTGAGACACACATTCCCAACTGTCTACAATTCTAGATATGTATTGTACCTTATAGACATTTACCCACCCACCCACTCATTACTCGCGCACGCTTTGGCGTTTCCCATAAGAGTTTGGGCAACCTGTGCGCATTCGCACAGATGAAGGTCAGTGGCTAGGTAGCCTTTAACTATATATACGAAGACAGTAACTTGTTCTGTAAAGAACTGTTACTGTTGATAACCATGCAGCTTTTCTCTGGAATAAATTATGACGGACCGACCCGACCCGACCGGACCGACCGGACCGACAACCTCAGCTGCCGACAGGTGGCTCAGATGGATAGAGCGTCTGCCATGTAAGCAAGAGATTCCAGTTCGAGTCCCGATCGGGGCACACACTTTGAGCTGTCCACATCGAGGTATATCAACAACACCTGTCGGCAGCTGAGGTTATCAGTCATCATTTATTCCAGGGAAAGGCTGCATGGTCATCAACAGTAACTGATCTTTCGAGAACAAGTTACTGTCTTCGTATATATAGGAGGAAGGAGAGTTGTGGTCTGGGGAATGGTTTCGTGGCATTCGCCGGGCAATCTCCTCTTTCTGGAAGGCACAATGGATCAATAGGCTGTTCGCGCCATCGATCCTCGACCGAGAAACCTAGCTATGGCACTGGGGTCGGCACGATTCCACAACCCTGTCGTCACCCTCACGAACTTCACTGACACTTCCCGCACGTCTCGCAGCGGACCGCCCTGCAAATGGTGGCTATTCAGCCTTTTGACAGACAGTCACACTAATGTCACAGTACAGTGTATTTTACCACGAGCAGCTAGAACTAATACACCTTCACCAGTATAGAAGAAAGAAAATTATCGACCCGTTTTGTATTACTTTCTCAGCCAAACTGAGCCACTCACAGAAATGCTCCGCAGCCTTTCTTGCTAACTTTCGTATCCCGCCTGGAAGGCGGCGCGTGGGTCTGCTCCTGTAAACTGAAGGGTAGCCCGAATGTAGGAAGTGAGTAGGAGCAGGAAAAGGTGAAATCTTCGTACTGCAATTAAAAGTAGTTTTACTTAACTTTGGCTGAGATGAGAACGTAGATGCCAAGCCGTACAGGTATCAACGCTAACTGCTGCTAGTAGTTGGACAAACTATCATTGAAGTAACTGAAGTAACAAAGTCTGTAATGGCCCCCTATGAAGTAGAAACAATGTTGCTAGGTCGTCTCCTCGGAATGAAATGGGCTGTATCTTCAGCGGTGCTCGTAGAGCTGCACAGCTCCGGCTAGAGGGCGCTGTCGTCGGTGTCGGTGTGGTGAGTGCCAACCTACGAACTTGCACCTACGCCGTGGCATCGTAGCTATTGATACCATACTAACTCTTGGGAATGTATGTCTGACTTTCACTGTATACTGTTCTGTCTCTAGGCCTCTCATCTACTATATTTTCTAGTAAGATCTGTTCAAGCCACTCTCGATCCCTACAGATACGGTGGCAAAAAAATCTGTTTATCTAATTCACTACAAATGACAAAGTTTCTCTTACCTTCAAGTCGTCTCCTTTCCTACAGCGACAACGACGCGGAATTAAAAGGTTTTTATCTGGAAGAAATTATCGAAGGCCAGTTGTGGCCGCTAGAGGAAGGACGTGAGGTGGTGTGCAATTGTACATACCAGACTCTGCGCCAACATCCTGATGAAGTCCAAATTCCTGCATAAAGTCTCGCAGGACGACAAAATGTGACAGACTAACTATATCGCCTGTACATGGGCTTTTTTAAATTCCCTCTTTAACATAATAACGCTAGGTGGCTCACTGAAAACATTTGCTACGTGATGGAATTTGTGCTCCAAGTGGGGATAATCATTTATAAATAGTTTTGGAAATTTTTTCACGCTGCGTAACGAACTACCATACCGTATTTCAACCCATCAGTGGATGAAGTACTTGACGGAGAGGTATGGGCAGTGTCGCCAACACTTTAATGGCTTGTGCAGCATGGAACTTACGGAAGCCGTAGCCGTCGCCGAACTAAACGAAGTCCCTATAATAATTTCTTAACGACATTGTATCCATATCTGACTGAAGTATTACGTCAGTCAGGATTATTTTTAGTTGTGCCAGGCCAGAATAATTGAGCGACTATAAACCTTACTGATTCTGCTCAAGTTAAATATTAGAGACTCATTAAGTATAACCATGGTTTCAGAATCTACTTTAGAGAGTTCAGCGATCTATTTTTTTTTCTTTTACAAATTGAGAGGACTGAATGACAGACTTACCTTTTTTCATTTATTACAACGCCATGTGAATTTCTTTCCATTTAATGAATATTCCCGTTTTAAGGGGGAGAGAATTATTTGCACAAATGAATGAAATACATTAGCTGCCATTGGGGATTGATTTATATCAAGTGGTTGTGCCAGACTCTGTATTTGAACCCAGGTCTCCTGCTTACTAGGCAAATGCGCTGACCACTACGCCGTTCAGACATAGTAGTCAACAGAACGGCACTGACAACACTAGCTCAACTCCCGTCAGACCCAAATTCTCAACGTATACCACACACTGCTCACATGGTGCCCCTGCTCATTCGCCTTATTGCTCATAGCGCTCCCAGATTCCCGTAGAACTTCGTGCTCTGTGTGCACCTGAACTGGAGGGATCATTCGCTGTTATCAGTAGTGTATCGTGTAAGTTGAGAATCTGAGCCTGACGGGAGGCGTGCAGTTCTGGTCACTAAGTCTAGATGGAGTAGTGGTCAGCGCACCTGCATAGTAAGCAGAAGAGCTGCGTTCGAATCCCGTTCGGGCACAAATTTTCTTTTCCCATTGATATTAATCAATGCCGCTGGCAGCTAATGTCTTTAATCCTTTGAGTCTTGATTCATAGTGCCTATAGGAACAAAACTGTGTGTTCTTTTGGAAATGTCCGAACAGACATAACATGTATAATTATTCTTTGATTGTGCCGATTACTCCTTGGAATCGTTATTCGCTCACAGCGGTGGAACTTTTCTGTTCTAAGAATCACTTGCACAGACAGTCAGATGCAAATTTGGAACTCCAGTAAGACTTTATATACTGTATCCTTTGCGCATAATCGGGAATTTTTACGTTAGGCTCTTTTTATGGACGGTTCACCCGAGCCACATTAGCGCAAATGATATTTAGCTTGAAGTGAGTACTCTGGAACTGAAGACTGACTTATCAGAAAAATCCAATATTTCATGTCACTGAATACGAAAACGGCCACATCGCTAATCTCAGTGGCTTCTGTGTTGCTGTTCGAGAGAACTTGGCGATGCATCGGCTCCCTTCTTCACCTAACACTCATCTACACCAAATATATACGCATTACACAGCACTCTTCCAGATTCTTTTACTGTATACTTCAGCCACGGGTTGCACAAATATTTGGTGCCCGCAGTTCTCCAGCCGAGTACCGTCAACAGTGTCACAGATTCTCACTCTACGAGAAATTGAGCACATACTTTTATTTCATCCAGGACTCTGGCACAAAGTCTTGTAATCAAGAACCGTACAACACCATCTCGTCTCACTTCCTGGCCAAATACTGGCGATGATTGCCAGATTTTATAGCGGGGACGTTAACTTCTAAGACTTTCACGGCGGAAAAGTAAACTGTTTATTCCCTTTCTTATTTCTGTATTAAACTCAGCTTGCCCCTTTCTCACAGGATATTCCACGAACTATGCAAGAAGGGCAACGGCAGATTCCCTATTCCTCAGTTTCCGTGAAGCGATTGACAAGGTGCCCCACTGCAATCTGTTAATGACGTTACGAGCATACGAAGTAGGTTCCGAAGTATGCCAGCGTCTCGAAGACTTCTTATGTAATACACCCTATTATGTTGTCCTCAACGGCGAAGGTTCATCAGAGACAAGGATATGGTCAGCAGTGCTCAAGTGTGATAGGACCATTTTAATTGTTTTTATACAAAAACGATCTGACAGGCAGTGTGAGCAGTGATCGGTGGCTGTTTGCAGATGATGCTGTGGTGTACAGGAAGGTGTCTAAGTTGAGTGACTATAGGAGGATACAAGATCACTTCAACAAAATTTCCAGTTGATGTGATGAATGGCAGCTAGCTCTAAATGTAGAAAAATGCAAGTTAACACAGATGAATGGGAAAAACAACTCCGTAATGTTCGAATACAGAATTAATAATTGTTGCTCGACACAGTCACGTCAATTAAATATCTGGGCGCAACGTTGCAAAGCGATATGAAATGCAACGAGCAGGTAACGATTATAGTAGGGAAGGCGAGTGGTCGACTTCGGTTTATTGGAAGAAGTTTAGAATACGGTGGGTTGTCTGAAAGAGACAAAGTACGGAACACTAGTGCCACCCTTTCCTGAGTACTGCTTGAGTGTTTGGGATATCTGCCAGGCCGGATTAAAGGAAGACACTGAAGCAACTCAGAGGCCGGCTGCTATTTTTGTTACCGGTTGGTTAGATCAACTTTAACTATTACGGAGATGCTTTGGGAACTCAAATGGGAATCCCTGAAGAAATGGCGACGTCCTTTTTGAGAAACACAGTGAAGAAAATTTATAGAACCGGTATTTGAATGACTACAGAGCGAGACTGCCACAAACGTACTATTGCATTTACTATTTGCGTATTTAATTGCTATCGCTTTCGAAGCATGAAGATCATCATCTGACAAACCATGAACTGATGTGCAGTACATCCCCAAGTATTGAATACTTGAATTAATTCTCGCTGCATGTTGGACAAAGAGAGATTTATTTTAATAGATTGGTATAAGAAGTTACTGAGAGCAGTGTCCTCCAGCAGCTACAATCTTTTCCCACTTTTCGGGTAACTAACGGATTCCACGATTTAAAAAATGTTCTTTTCAGGTGACCTACTCACAGAGCCAGTTTTCCAGATCGCTACAAAGGTGTTGCCCAGAAATGTCATGCTGCATGGACCGAAAGAAATGTTAATCGGAAGGGGTGATGTCTGGTAAAGATGTCGGGTGGGGTAAGACAACCCATCGAAAGCTCTTACAAGATTTCCTTCACTATTTGAAATATGTGGTGTGGTATTGTCATGAAGCAGAATGACTGTCATGTCACTGAGCATGTTGCGGCCTTTGTCTAAGTGCGCGCTTCTGATTAATTGTGCTTTGCAGTGTCCAGCATTCACCATTTGATCCGGTTGTAGCAGCTGATGAGATATCACGCTGACAGGGCACATTGTCTCTCACCTCAGGACCATTGTCTCTGAATCGTCGAAACTAATCTCTGCTTGTTTCCAACAAAACATATTTACACACTTCCACTTGCAAACGATGACTTTCCGCACCACATTTCTTGGCATGAAAGAACATAATCCGCAAATGCTGTAGATGCAAAACCTGACAAATTCAAGCACTAAATAGGAATGTTCCTTTCACTGTACCCTAAAGTCACACACAAATCTGAAAGCCTAATATTTCTACTGTTAACGAGACTTCATGTTGCTGTCCACTACGCTGCACTAATACAAATACTACCCTCTCGTTGTCAACAGCGAGAATTAATTCAGACACCCGAAATATCATCTGAGCATACGCTATTGCAGTTTCAGCTGGTGGACTGATGAGCAGTTTGCTCATGTGCAGGTGATATACTTGCTAATGTTCTGTACCTAGATTGTCGCATTCTTATGGTTGAAAATGGAGTCTTGTAAAGTCGAAAACAACACTTAGAGAACAATAAGCATAGCTGTCTGAATAAAGAAATAAAATGGTTCAAATGGCTCTGATCACTATGGGACTTAACATCTTAGGTCATCAGTCCCCTAGAACTTAGAACTACTTAAACGTAACTAACCTAAGGACATCACACACACCCATGCCCGAGGCAGGATTCGAACCTGCGACCGTAACGGTTGCGTAGTTCCAGACTGAAGCGCCTAGAATCGCTCGGCCACCACGGCCGGCAAAATGGCTTATGTTTACTCATGTTTACGTAAAGGAAACACAAAGCATAATGCTTGACCAGTCAAACATAAGTGATAGGAAATCATCTCGAGTCGTTTATCAGTGTAAGAGTAGCATCCTCATAAGACAAACAGTAAGAAAGCTGCCGAAATGTTGCATCATGATACCACACAATTCCTCGACCGATAACCTTGAGAAGAAGCAAGAGGGAACAATAATAATATAAGACCAATAACGAAGTGCTCGGATTAAAATGGGTGTAAGACAGGGGTGTAGTCTTTCTCCCCTACCTTTCAATCTATACGAGGAAGAAGCAATACAGAAATAAAATAAATGTTCAAGAAGTAGATTGAAGTTCAGGGTGAAAGGGTATCGTTGATAACATTCGTTAATGACATTGCTATCCTCAGTGAAAGTGAAGAAGAATTACGTGACGCGTTGAATGCGAAGAAGAAAGCAGCAGAAAAGAAATTAGTGATAAACTTATAATTGCGAGACCGCGAAGTAAAGGTATTTAAGGAATTCTGCTACCTCGAAAGCCAAGTAATACATGACAGACGAAACAAGGAGGACGTAAAAAGCAGATTAGAGTACGCAATGAGGACATTGTCAGGAACTCGGATAGTGTCAGACACTGGGCTTAGTCTGAGAAATTTCTGAGAATGAACGTTTGGAGCACAGCATTGTATTGTAGTGATAGTGGACTGTGGGAAAACCGAAACAGGAGAGAATCGAAGCGTCTGAAATATGGTGCTATAAAATAATATTGGAGATGAGGTGCACTGATAAGGTAAAGAATGAGGAGATTCTCCGGACAATCAGCGAGGAAAGGAATATACGGAAAACACTGACAAGAAGGATGGGCAGGATTGTAGAACATGTGTTAAGGCCTCAGGGAATAACTACCTTGGTACTAGATGGTACTAGTGGGAACTGTAGAGGGTAAAAATTATAGACGAAGACAGAGGCTGAAATGCATGCAACAAATAATTGAGGACGTAGGGTGCAATTGCTTCTTTGAGATGAAAAGATTGGCACGGGAGCAGAATTCGTCGCGGGCCGTATGATTCCTCCCCCTCCTCCCCCCCCCCCCCCTTCACCAACAAAATGTGTTTCCGTACATTATAATACAAGGTAGTAAACAGTAGTACAGCACCAGGCGGGAATTTTATTGTTTGTCAGTTAGGTAGCTTTCAAGTGTCAATACGCTCTTCGATTATATTTAAAGTAGACTGCACAGCAAGCAACATGAAAATCATCGCAAAATTTTTAGCGGTAGCGATAACATTTATATGGAATGTTCTACCAAAGTAAGAAGTAGAATCGTTCTATTCCGAAATGTTACATATAACAGATAAAATCGAGGCAATATATGGGATGCTATCGATCAAATTCATCGCATGAAAGGTGATAAACTAATAAAATATCCGATATTAGATCTCGAAATCTCGAGGGATAAAACTCTAAAAAACTACTGTTGTAAGACGACACCCAATAATGAAAGTTTTGTGAAGATGAGAGAGGGATCTGTCAGAGGGTGTGTGTGTGCGCGTGCGTGTGCGTGCGCTCATAAAGGAACCGAACTGAACTGATGTCGGACAACGGACCGGCGAAGAGAGGTACTCGTCTCGATATGTATTTATTACGTATAAGTTACTTTTAATTTGACGTCGTGTGCACATACTTTGTAAGACCTGACCTCTTTTCTATTTATTGCCTTTTTCATCAAAAGTTACGTAACTGTTTTATCTACTACTGTTATCCTTAAGGGATTAGTCAGACTTGCCACCCTTAGAATTTCTATTGTAGAAATACTTGTTTGACCTGTTTACGTTCAGCTAACGGCGACAGATAACAAGCAAACTTTAGTCAGGATCGTACATTTGCCGAACTTGCGCAAGCAGGCAAGTTGAGCTACAGTGAAAGTCAAATCCAGTATTATGCATCAAAGGGAGGCAGACCACACAGCGTAAGTAAATCAAGAACTTTTCAGATGTTTCTTGTATAAATATAGCTCTTTGCCCATAACTTTATTTATGCCAAGACTCGCTTCGAATTTTAATCCCTCTTCAGTTATATATGAAGATAGTAACTGTTCTCGAAAGAACAGATACCGTTGATGACCGTGCAAGGGGTAAGTTCCTGCAGTCGCGCTATTCATGAGTGTCCTCGGTGGCTCAGATGGATAGAGCGTCTGCCATGTAAACAGGAGATCCCCGATTCGGGTCCCGGTCGGGGCACACATTTTCAGCTGTCCCCATCTAAGGATATCAACACCTGTCGGCAGCTGAGGGTTTCAATTATCATCCATCTTCAATTGCGTAATAATTCGCACTTTCACCCTTATTAAATTTATGTATACTGTAATTTCAACGAAGCAGCTGTTTATTATCCTGTGTATTGGAGCTCACTGTTCCACATTTACATACGTGACACACTCCTTTAGATTCAATGGTGTACTCATGCAACGCAGTATTCGTTGGGATAATTACCATATACCTCGAGCACCGGCCAGCCAATCTATTGTATTTAGGCAGTTTTCCACACTAGCCTAGGTAAGTGCTGGACGGTGTCCCTCTCTTCTTCTTAGATACACAAGACGCACAGTTGAAATATGATTACACGCAGAACAAAGTTTACACGATTTGCAGGCAATTTTACTTGTGTAATTCACGAACTGAGGTAATGTCATTTGGAATGCTTGTGTGTCGTGTTCCTCAACTGGAAACTTTTCGTGTAGCTGACGCTGATGAGTGCATATGTAGTGTACTGTTGTGTTTATGCTGCACATGAAAGAGAGCGAGTGGTTGAAACTTTATGCTGGCACGTACTCTACTCCTCTCGAATAGCATCAAAGGGGTCGCCGAGCTCAACGTCCCTCATTTGATAGACGAATCAGCATCAACAGTTGCACATTCCCTTACTCAATGAAATATTGTGCGAGGCTTTTGAATTTAATCCAGGACATTCATGCAAAATCTGTTGATGCTCTTTCACTTCCGCACCTCTCATGTTCTTGCCTGTCAAATCCTGGCAATGAGACGTTTTCACACCAGTATTTGAAGTGAATACATCTGGGTTGGGCAACATAAGAATGCGTACAGATTACATATACAGCTGTTGAGAGCAAAACTTTCCACTGAATTCTATGATAGGAAGAGCATCTGATTACGGATTTAAATTTAAATTACTGGAAAGTCGTCGATGGGCGAATTATTTAACGGACCCTGTCACAGTGGGAGGGCATATGCTGTAGGAAAAAAGGTGTATGACAGAATTTTTCTATTACCGTGTCACTCGCTAAAAATGATACAATAGTTTTCTATAAAATATCGCAAAGCCTCCTTACTCATTAGGCTATGATACGTTAGTATGACGGAAAGGAGTGACATCGCATGAACGCCACTACAATTATGGGAGAGACTTCACACTGGTCTTTGTGTGCAGTCAGTAATGCTACACAATGGGCAAGGCAATGCTCTAAGGAGCAAGGGCCATAAAACATTACTGCCACATAGAACATGAAGGTGTACTGATTCTGGAGACAAATTATCTGGATAGCATATGAAATCCATCAACGTTACAGCTGTTGTTTTGAAATGAAAGAACATCACAAAATATTTTTACAGGGTCGGGGGGGGGGGGGGGGGGGGGGGGTAGCAAAGTGTTCAACGTAATAAGTAAGGAGCAATACTACTTATCATCCAATCGTTTCGTGTTTGTCCGAGAGCTTTTTTGGTGACCTGTTCGCTGTTTGTACTACCGACTTTTATAAATTTTACCATGTTATGATAGACAGTTGACGGTACGAAGGTAGTCAAATGGAGGGATAAAAGTCCCAAAAGATAAAAATCACTTGTTTTCTTTTTCTCTATCGGCTCTGCTGCGTGACCGTATAGAGTACTTAAAAATGCTTAAATAAGCGATGTTTCGTCGGTGTTTCAGAGGTCATTCTGAAGACGCACGTTTGGTATTTCAATATATTGCTTCTCTGTGTTATACGACTAACAATGACAATATTTTAAGTTTTCTTTGGCCTTAAATATCATTGGTCTGTTGTGGGGCACAGGAAGGTAATATATGGGAGAATATTCGTACATTTGAAAGCAGCGTGGCAATTACCAAGCCACAGTGAATCGGCTGTAATTATCTTGGGTGGCGTTACCGTGCTGGAAGTTGCGGGAATGTAACGCTAGATCTACCTGCAGAGTCAGCTTGTACCAATTTCAGGCGTGGCGCCATGATCACTGATTTGACAGTGTCCACCAAGAATGCAGTAAAAGTTACCAATACTGCAGATGTGCACAAGATATATTGAGCGCAGTGCCGACTATATGAGGGAGACGAAGGCTTGTTAGCATCTTCACAGCAGAACGCGAATACTGTGGATCAATTGGTGCAGCACTACAAACCGGCGCTAGAGGATTATCATCGTGATTGACGCAATCTACGTATAAAGTTCCGGGAAGCTCTAGTACTTGGGAGGCCGCTGCGGCACACACGAATAAAGAGGCGACAAACTGTGAAGCAAAGTAACAATAATAATTTCTACCGCATCCCGACGCATTGGTTACCATCAATTCCATACGACAGGCTGTAACTGGTTGCTGCGTACAGCTCTGAGCAGGCACTGAGGTGGATGCCTGAACAAATTCCTCTTGCAGAATTAAGTCGTACGAGGCAAGAATTACATCATACTAATCGTAGTTTTGAGACCGAAACAGGAACAAGACCAACATGAACAACAATAACAATAACAAAGCTGTTTCACAGAGGAAGACCGCACTGCAGTTCCTTCTCTAAATCCTCGCACAAACGAAAAAATGGCTGACATCGAAATAAGTGTCCAAGGAATAGAAAAGCAACTGGAATCACTCAATAGAGGAAAGTCCACTGGACTTGACGGGATACCAATTCGATTCTACACAGAGTACGAGAAAGAACTTGCCCCCCTTCTAACAGCCGTGTACCGCAAGTCTCTAGAGGAACGGAAGCTTCCAAATGATTGGAAAAGAGCACAGGTAGTCCCAGTCTTCAAGAAGGGTCGTCGAGCAGATGCGCAAAACTATAGACCTATATCTCTGACGTCGATCTGTTGTAGAATTTTAGAACATGTTTTTTGCTCGAGTATCATGTCGTTTTTGGAAACCCAGAATCTACTATGTAGGAATCAACATGGATTCCGGAAACAGCGATCGTGTGAGACCCAACTCGCTTTATTTGTTCATGAGACCCAGTAAATATTAGATACAGGCTCCCAGGTAGATGCTATTTTTCTTGACTTCCGGAAGGCGTTCGATACAGTTCCGCACTGTCGCCTGATAAACAAAGTAAGAGCCTATGGAATATCAGACCAACTGTGTGGCTGGATTGAAGAGTTTTTAGCAAACAGAACACAGCATGTTGTTATCAATGGAGAGACGTCTACAGACGTTAAAGTAACCTCTGGCGTGCCACAGGTGAGTGTTATGGGACCATTGCTTTTCACAACATATATAAATGACCTAGTAGATAGTGTCGGAAGTTCCATGCGGCTTTTCGCGGATGATGCTGTAGTATACAGAGAAGTTGCAGCATTAGAAAATTGTAGCGAAATGCAGGAAGATCTGCAGCGAATAGGCACTTGGTGCAGGGAGTGGCAACTGACCCTTAACATAGACAAATGTAATGTATTGCGAATACATAGAAATATCTGGGAGTATGCGTGCGGAACGATTTGAAGTGGAATGATCATATAAAATTAATTGTTGGTAAGGCGGGTACCAGGTTGAGATTCATTGGGAGAGTCCCTAGAAAATGTAGTCCATCAACAAAGGAGGTGGCTTACAGAACACTCGTTCGACGTGTACTTGAGTATTGCTCATCGGTGTGGGATCCGTACCAGATCGGTCTGACGGAGGAGATAGAGAAGATCCAAAGAAGAGCGGCGCGTTTCGTCACAGGGTCAAATAACCGTGATAGCGTTACGGAGATGTTTAATAAACTCAAGTGGCAGACTCTGCAAGAGAGGCGCTCTGCATCGCGGTGTAGCTTGCTCGCCAGGTTTCGAGAGGGTGCGTTTCTGGATGAGGTATCGAATATATTGCTTCCCCCTACTTATACCTCCCGAGGAGATCACGAATGTAAAATTAGAGAGATTAGAGCGCGCACGGAGGCTTTCAGACAGTCGTTCTTCCCGCGAACCATACGCGACTGGAACAGGAAAGGGAGGTAATGACAGTGGCACGTAAAGTGTCCTCCGCCACACACCGTTGGGTGGCTTGCGGAGTATAAATGTAGATGTAGATGTAGAACAGGAACAACAACAGGAACAACAGTACAAATAATTTACAGAGTTAGTCATTGTAGCTTATAATTTTTATAAAAACAAAATATTGTTTGAACAGGCTTTCTGCCGTTTTCATAAGATGTTGCAAAACGTTGCAAGTGTAATTGGAGGGGGCAGGCAGAAAAATGAAATATTAAGAACATATAAGCGAGAGTGGTAGGGCAGTGTTAAAGACAGCAGCAAAGTTTGAGATCTCCCTCTGACCTGTGTAGTCGCAACACGGAGGTAACGAATGATAAAGGATAGAAACGTCCAGGAGCTAGTCGACAGCCGCCGGAAGCTTCTCGCCTATTCGCTGTGGGCTCAGAATCATCAGCAAGCTGTGGAATCCACAGTTCCTCTCTTCTGCTGGGGTTGTTTTAGGGCCAGTAAAACCTTGTAGCATCTACATCTTGTGACATGGGAAGAGAAGCAATTCGATGAAGTACCCACTTTACACGCGTAGCAAGACCACGGCAACACGGCCCAGACGTGCATCATTCTCGTTTTTTCTGGTGTGGTTCTGTAACACCTAAAACTTGTCAGTAGGTGCTAGACTTCAAATCCAGTCGTCTGGTTTCGACCTCCAGCCGGTCTTATTTTTTTGTCGTTTATCATTTCTTTCACCTGTGTAAGATGATTTGGTAATAAGAAAACTGCCCTGTTATAGGCCAGCCTTTGACTGGTTGGATAGATGAAGTACGTATTCCCTCAAAGTAGATATGGTTACTATGGCTCCATGGTGTTCAAACCAGGCTTCAATCTGAGGATAGCTTTATCGAGTTTTTCGTGTACTGAAACGGCAGTACGCCCAGAAGAATTTCAATTCATCTGAGAGCGGTAGTGGAAGCCTACGTATTTACACAATGACAGCGTTCAGCATCGTGTACGATGCGAGAGATACGAGGGTCAATCAGAAAATAGCGCCTCCAATTTTATCATCTTCATTTTACGAGAAAACTAAATGCTAGATACATCATTTGTAAGACTTGACATCGTCGCGTGAAGGAGATGCAGCGGTATGTATTATACGTTAATAAGTGATACTCTTGATCGCAATAAAAAACAGAATTATAATTTCCTGATTGCCGGTTTCGGTTGATTAACAACTATTCTTAAATCACACTAAAGAATCAGTAACTATGCACAATACTGGCATTAACAGCACCGATACTATGTGTAGCTCAGATCATGTCTTCTAGTTAATTTGTGCTTAATGTAAGTACAAGGTTGGCCACGTCTATGCTAATAATAAAATATGTAACTCCGTCGTATCTGTCTCTGTTTAAACAGAGTATTCTCCAAAAGTACTACACGGATTTTCATCGCGCTTCCACAAGCTCCTTGACTGCAGCTTGGGTCAACCTATACTGTAAGCTTTATTTCATCTAAATCGGATCACAAAAAAAGTATCGAGATTAAAAATTTTAGGAGTCTGCTCAGCTTAGTAGTTCGGATGTTTACCTAAGTGACACGATCATGGCATAGTACCAAAAGTACCAACAGATGGCACTAATGTTTTTACTCAGGGACATAAGTATTTTCGGAAGTTGTCAGTGACAGAATTAAACGCCGTGAACTAATCTTTACTAATACAAACTAACATTGAATTTTGATGGCCGTGATACACGGATTTACTGATTTTGCTTTGTGTATAAAAAAATTAACGAAATCACTGCTTCTTTCGATAGGTTTTATTTATATTTGACTTCTTGGCTAGCAAAAACGGATTTATTGCCAAAGTGATCTTTCAATATTTCAATTTTCGCCGATTTAGGTCCGGAACCCCAAACAGCGACGGTATGCAAAGGCACTTCTTTTACTTCCTTTGCGAAGCATAGGCGTATAGTTAGTTGTCGCTAAGTGTAACACGCCTGGCCATCCAAACTTGCGTCTTCCAAGTGTCACCAAGCTGCTAAGGTGACTGCTGGGAAGATTCCTTTGATCAGCCCACGGTCGACTTCTGGCCTATCTTTGCCTATTTCTCTCATGTTGATATTGTTTATATATGTCTTATTACTGATTGTATGTCCGCTACTGTTGTACCGAATGGTCTACGGACGAATAAATAAATAGTAAAAAGTTTGTCGAAGCATGACTGTTACCGTTATGATTCTTCTGATGGTTTCAAGCTCGTATATCTCTAAAGAACGTCGAAAGTATTGTATACTCTTCTCAGATACTGGAATACCATACAAATTTTACGAATGTATTCTTGGGAACACTGAAAAGTAAGATTACAAACACACTGACAACTTCGAATAAATTCAGCAAAACCCGCATATGTCAATCTTCAATGATAATCATTCAGCATGTGTGTGGAAGGTAAACTTTAGAATGAGATACTATGAACACATAAAACACTAAACAGCAGAAACGTATAAACCACATTTGCAAATCGCCTCACATATCAGAATCATCACCTTACTGGTATAAAAAGATCATTCATAGGCGGCTAATACCCAACTATCACAAAAAAATATCCACTACTATAACTTTAAGCACCAAAGTTTACGTAAGCGACCTTTCTCGAACAATTTTTTAAGGGTATAAGGTAGGCCTAAAATTTCCGATACAGAGTTAACTGTGTTGCATATCCCGTGATCATAAAGTACTGACATGAGGCTGAAATGGCTAGACACAGAAAGTACGTAATTCAATATAAGGTAACTTTCAGTAAGTTATTCAACTTCTGATTTATTCGAAACTTGGTGTTTACAACAAAATAGCAATTTCAGACCATAGATTTCGAGACCTGTCTCTTATTATATTTCTCATCCCCAAGATGCCACTAACTTCTTCGCTCTTGGGCTGAACTTTAAAACAGTTTCTCACAATCATTTGTTTGAATGTGGGATCGTAGCCATACTCTATCGAATGATATGCATTTCGCTGACCGTCGTCCAGAATGTGTATGGTCGGGCGTTATGATCGGTTGCACCGAGACCGCGCACTCACTGGTGTACTGATATGAAAAGATCGACCCATGTCGGTCGTCGGCGGAATGACCGCACGTTGGTGCCGCTATTACCGCGGCGTAAAGGCCCCCGTACACCATCAAACCGGTTTGTCAAATTCGCTCTTTTCTATTTTTGTCAAGCCCATACACGTACCAACAAAGTTTCTCCATTTAACCCCACTTTTGAAGCAGACGTTGTTCGTGTCCCGAAGTATTTTGATGCTAGTGGAACTAGATGCCACTGCAAACAGAGTTTCTTGCACTGACTTTAGTATTGTGTATACAGAACAAAAAGAAAAGATGCTGTTTCAGAGAATGGTTGAAACAAATATATCCATAAAATCTGCTACAGGAAGTATATCACTCGGAACCTGATGATTATATCAACTTTCTCGGAATGGAGAATAAAATTTTTAATAACCGAGATACTTTGCAATTGCATAAAAAAAGAAGGCACAATTATGCGATAATTTGTTTCTACATGGTCCCTTAAAGACAGTTCATTAAAATATCGCCAAGGAAGAAGCGGAAAGTTTCAAATTTTTAACTTCATTGCCCTCCCGTTTGTATGTTGTGCGTAGAATATTGCTTTTCTTCTTAACCTCTTCCTGCGTAATACATAGCTGGAAAAGATGCAACACCTCTATCATATTAGTGACTGTCAGTGGTATTTTGTTTTTATCCTTGGTCATAGTTTTCGTACTTGTGGGCACTAACGATACAGTGAGAAAAACTGTAATAAAACTCTTCTTTAATAAACATGCACGGAGAAACAACACATCTCACTAAACCTGCCGCAAATCAAATTCTATCTCTAACACGTGCAACACGCTTTATCTTGACAAACGGGCCAAACAGCGCTGTACATGGTCAAATATTTGACAAACCTAGTAAAGTTTGACAAATTGTTTTCTGGTGTAAGGTGTCTTAAAGGTGTTTATTTCCATCGTAGCGACCAGCTTCACCCGTTCGTGAATGCGGCGGGACGTTTCACCTTCTGCAGTATGGAATCACAGAACGCTGGCTTAAGCCAGGCTTTAATTACTTTCAAGTGCCTGCCCCACTACCACTTGTGTAAGTCAACTTACATTAGGGAACACCGTACTTGCACACTCATGTCAACATAAACGTAAGTTACGAAAGTTAAAAGCCGTTTAACTTTCTTACACGATGCTGCTTCCTCCACCATCGCCTACGAGATTGCGCAACTGCCGCTAGGTGGATTTGCTCCCATTCTGCTCTCGTTCATTGGACTATATATGTCTTGAATCGCTTGTTTATACACGTGAATAGTAGCAGAGGCTCTCAAGGAAGACAGCCCGTAGCGGAAACGTCACAGAACGTGACACTGCAGGTATTATGAGAACCAGCAGCCGTCTCCGACGGAGAGCGAGTAACTACTCGTATTTCAGACGAGTTTAATAATTCTTGACTGCGTTTTTAAAGACATGCATACGACAAAATTAAGAACTTTAGTGGGTGCATTTTCAATTAAATATTGATTTCCCGTGAGCCCTGCATGGAGCCGAGCGTTCGCGAAGTGTGACGTCACAAGTTCGTTACTGGGCTCGTATATCTCGTTGGCCCCGATAGTAACGCTGTGACGAAACAGTGGTCTTACTGTCCAATTACATGAATGAATACTCTAAAGTGTCAAGATTTTCTCAAACCATATGATAATAGGAGTGTTATTCTAGCATTCTGCAATTCCATATACCCACGTATTTGTAACAAAGTAATACAGCACTGTTTGAAGTGGCGTACGCATTCAAAAATATTGCAACGGATTGTGGACTTTAATAGGTTCATATATATATGTTGGTCATTAAATATTGTAAAGGTATTTTTTGTTTCAGTACAATAATATTTTGCTTCAGCCAGTGAGTGTAAACATTACGGTGAAGAAGAAACAAAATTTCATTTGTGCGTCTAGCGAATTAATCCCATGTAACCACAACAGTATTGTCATTAGCACAATCACTGAGCAATGACTGTTCTACACAGTAGTGGAAGCTTAATTTTTGTAACCAAGTCCCGTACCGTCTTATTTGTGACCTATCATAATCTACATCTACATCTACATCTATACTCCGCGAGCCACCTTACGGTGTGTGGCGGAGGGTACTTATTGTACCACTATCTGATCCCCCCTTCCCTGTTCCATTCACGAATTGTGCGTGAGAAGAACGACTGCTTGTAAGTCTCCGTATTTGCTCTAATTTCTCGGATCTTTTCGTTGTGATCATTACGCGAGATATATGTGGGCGGTAGTAATATGTTGCCCATCACTTCCCGGAATGTGCTCTCTCGTAATTTCGATAATAAACCTCTCCGTATTGCGTAACGCCTTTCTTGAAGTGTCCGCCACTGGAGCTTGTTCAGCATCTCCGTAACGCTCTCGCGCTGACTAAATGTCCCCATGACGAATCGCGCTGCTTTTCGCTGGATCATGTCTATCTCTTCTATTAATCCAACCTGGTAAGGGTCCCATACTGATGAGCAATACTCAAGAATCGGACGAACAAGCGTTTTGTAAGCTACTTCTTTCGTCGATGAGTCACATTTTCTTAGAATTCTTCCTATGAATCTCAACCTGGCGCCTGCTTTTCCCACTATTTGTTTTATGTGATCATTCCACTTCAGATCGCTCCGGATAGTAACTCCTAAGTATTTTACGGTCGTTACCGCTTCCAATGATTTACCACCTATGGCATAATCGTACTGGAATGGATTTCTGCCCCTATGTATGCGCATTATATTACATTTATCTACGTTTAGGGAAAGCTGCCAGCTGTCGCACCATGCATTAATCCTCTGCAGGTCCTCCTGGAGTACGTACGAGTCTTCTGATGTTGCTACTTTCTTGTAGACAACCGTGTCATCTGCAAATAGCCTCACCGAGCTACCGATGTTGTCAACTAAGTCATTTATGTATATTGTAAACAATAAAGGTCCTATCACGCTTCCCTGCGGTACTCCCGAAATTACCTCTACATCTGCAGATTTTGAACCGTTAAGAATGACATGTTGTGTTCTTTCTTCTAGGAAATCCTGAATCCAATCACAAACCTGGTCCGATATTCCGTACGCTCGTATTTTTTTCACTAAACGTAAGTGCGGAACCGTATCAAATGCCTTCCTGAAGTCCAGGAATACGGCATCAATCTGCTCGCCAGTGTCTACGGCACTGTGAATTTCTTGGGCAAATAGGGCGAGCTGAGTTTCACATGATCTCTGTCTGCGGAATCCATGTTGGTTATGATAAAGGAGATTTGTATTATCTAAGAACGTCATAATACGAGAACACAAAACATGTTCCATTATTCTACAACAGATTGACGTAAGCGAAATAGGCCTATAATTATTCGCATCTGATTTATGACCCTTCTTGAAAATGGGAACGACCTGCGCTTTCTTCCAGTCGCTAGGTACTTTACGTTCTTCCAGCGATCTACGATAAATTGCTGATAGAAAGGGGGCAAGTTCTTTAGCATAATCACTGTAGAATCTTAAGGGTATCTCGTCTGGTCCGGATGCTTTTCCGCTACTAAGTGATAGCAGTTGTTTTTCAATTCCGATATCGTTTATTTCAATATTTTCCATTTTGACGTCCGTGCGACGGCTGAAGTCAGGGACCGTGTTACGATTTTCCGCAGTGAAACAGTTTCGGAACACTGAATTCAGTATTTCTGCCTTTCTTCGGTCGTCCTCTGTTTCGGTGCCATCGTGGTCAACGAGTGACTGAATAGGGGATTTAGATCCGCTTACCGATTTTACATATGACCAAAACTTTTTAGGGTTCTTGTTTAGATTGTTTGCCAATGTTTTGTGTTCGAATTCGTTGAATGCTTCTCTCATTGCTCTCTTTACGCTCTTTTTCGCTTCGTTCAGCTTTTCCTTATCAGCTATGATTCGACTACTCTTAAACCTATGATGAAGCTTTCTTTGTTTCCGTAGTACCTTTCGTACATGATTGTTATACCACGGTGGATCTTTCCCCTCGCTTTGGACCTTAGTCGGTACGAACTTATCTAAGGCGTACTGGACGATGTTTCTGAATTTTTTCCATTTTTGTTCCACATCCTCTTCCTCAGAAATGAACGTTTGATGGTGGTCACTCAGATATTCTGCGATTTGTGCCCTATCACTCTTGTTAAGCAAATATATTTTCCTTCCTTTCTTGGCATTTCTTATTACACTTGTAGTCATTGATGCAACCACTGACTTATGATCACTGATACCCTCTTCTACATTCACGGAGTCGAAAAGTTCCGGTCTATTTGTTGCTATGAGGTCTAAAACGTTAGCTTCACGAGTTGGTTCTCTAACTATCTGCTCGAAGTAATTCTCGGACAAGGCAGTCAGGATAATGTCACAAGAGTCTCTGTCCCTGGCTCCAGTTCTGATTGTGTGACTATCCCATTCTATACCTGGTAGATTGAAGTCTCCCTCTATTACAATAGTATGATCACGAAACTTCTTCACGACGTTCTGCAGGTTCTCTCTGAGGCGCTCAACTACTACGGTTGCTGATGCAGGTGGTCTATAGAAGCATCCGACTACCATATCTGACCCACCTTTGATACTTAACCCAGATTATTTCACATTCGCATTCGCTAATAACTTCACTGGATATTATTGAATTCTTTACTGCTATAAATACTCCTCCACCATTGGCGTTTATCCTATCCTTGCGGTATATATTCCATTCTGTGTCTAGGATTTCGTTACTGTTCACTTCCGGTTTTAACCAACTTTCCGTTCCTAATACTATATGCGCACTATTTCCTTCAATAAGAGATACTAATTCAGGAACCTTGCCCTGGATACTCCTGCAGTTTACCAATATTACGTTAACTTTTCCTGTTTTTGGTCTCTGAGGACGGACGTTCTTTATCAACGATGATTATGTCCTCTCTGGTAAGCCGTCAGGTATTTTATCGTTTCGCCCAAGGGGGGGTCCCTCTAACCTAAAAAACCCCCGTGTGCACGCCACACGTACTCTGCTACCCTAGTAGCTGCTTCCGGTGTGTAGTGCACGCCTGACCTGTCTAGGGGGGCCCTACAGTTCTCCACCCAATAACGGAGGTCGATGAATTTGCAACCATTATAGTCGCAGAGTCGTCTGAGCCTCTGGTTTAGACCCTCCACACGGCTCCAAACCAGAGGACCGCGATCGACTCTGGGCACTATGCTGCAGATATTAAGCTCAGCTTGCACTCCGCGTGCGATGCTGGTTGTCTTCACCAAATCAGCCAGCCGCCGGAAGGAACCAAGGATGGCCTCAGAACCCAAGCGGCAGGCGTCATTCGTTCCGACATGTGCTACTATCTGCAGCCGGTCACACCCAGTGCGTTCAATAGCTGCCGGAAGGGCCTCCTCCACATTACGGACGAGACCCCCCGGCAAGCACACCGAGTGCACACTGGCATTCTTCCCCGACCTACCCGCTATTTTCCTGAGGGGCTCCATAACCCGCCTAACGTTGGAGCTCCCTATAACTAATAGGCCCGCCCTCTGTGACTGTCGGGACCTTGCCGGAGAATCGGCCACTGGCCCAACAGGCGAGGCATCCTGTGGTGGCTCGGAAACGATGTCATCACCACTAGGAAGAAGCACCCCGTACCTGTTGGAAAGGGGTAAGGCAGCTGCCACGCGGCCAGATCCCACCTTCGCCTTTCGGCCAGGCACGCGCGAGCCCACCACTGTCCGCCATTCACCCTGGAGTGATGGCTGACCGGTAAGATGCTCACTGCCGGAAGACGCAGCGACATCAGGGGTTCCATGTGATTCCAAGGCCACCGAAGTAGGCATAGGTCTCACCACAGTTGCCCCAACGCCACTACGAGCCGACGCCTGCGCCTCGAGCTCGATGAGCCTAACAGACAAAGCCTCCACCTGCCCCCGAAGAGTGGCCAATTCTCCTTGCGTCCGCTCACAACAACCACAGTCCCTACACATGACTATGTTTACCCTACTCTATACGGTGACAAATTCCCAAGATAATCTTCTTATGAGCTACTCTGATAATCAAGAAACACTCACTGAAATACGAGACGCGATAACTACGCTAGGTTTTCCCAGAAAAACTATTTAAAAGCTAAGTGCAGCAAATAGGTACAAAAACGCTTTATACAAACAGTACTCGCTGGTGCTCTCGCTCTGGCTGTCACAAGACAACTGCTGATTCAAGTGACTAGTGGCTAACGGCCGCGAAACAAACAAAAGACGGTTTTAGGGCGCTTTCTGTTCTAAACGCTCAAGAAAACACTAAGAAATCTAACACGAAAACTACGTAAAGTTTTATCAAGAACTGTTAGTTACTATGCAGAGCAGATAAACACAAATAGAATCCCTTCCTTAGTGGAAGGTCGTAAACAAAATGCAAAATAAACGCTTTATACAAACAGTACTCGCTGCTGCTGGTGCTCTCGCTCTGGCTGTCACAAGACAACTGTGACTTACCAGAATCCTGATCAACTCGAAACAAAACAGAGCTGTTACAACAAAAATCTCACTTTCCGATATACCTTCGCCGTATTATAGACAGCATACAAGTACTAAACAATTTTTTTCGATATAGTGCTCTTCGGAATGTGACACGTGTACTGCAGTAATGAAAATTTTCGTCCTCTGCAGACAGCTCTCATATTAGCGTACTTGTTGACTCCACATCATTTCTACGAGATATCTATTCGCGTAGTTAACCTTTATGTATCCGTTTCTTCTTTGTCAACCACAGAATAAGGTCTTGGGCTAAGAGCTGCGCGACCATATTAACTCCTATTCAGGAAGAAGATACTTTCACCGAAGCTTGCTGTGAACTTCAGGTGACAAGCTTCTCCTTACGAAGAACTTTACGTGTCACTATCTTGGAAGTCGCGTAATCAGCGTTTCCAACTACGGCGTGGGGAAACGGTAACTTGCACTTTAGGGTAGTTGTGGCGTGACGCACATGTAAGTAAACTCGGCTTTATGGGGACGTCAGTGGCGGCCATTTTCTAAACTTTTACAGTGCTCCCATCTGTCTATGTGGGACGCCTTTACTGGAGTTGACTTTAGAAGGTTTGCGGAAGTACACCAGTTGATTACATTACCAACTTAGTGAAGCAGAAGAAACATTGGGATGTTTTACTTTCTGCCTGGCCCTCGTACACTTGCAGTGTAGTGAGAAGGAGCATAGGAGGTGAGAAGGCAGGTAGAGAGAGTGAGCTGAGCAGGTACTCACGGCTGACGTCGAGGTCTATGCAGGCGTGCCACTCGTTGCGCGAGATGCGGCCGTCGCGGTCCCTGTCGCAAAGGCGGGCAAACTGCTTGGCGCAGCGGCGCGGCCGCACAGAGCCCCGAATCAGGCGCCGCAGGGAGGCGCTCTCCTCGCGCGACAGCAGCGCGTCACCGTCTCCGTCCAGCGTCGAGAACTTCCAGTCCAGCACCTCGGCTGCCGTGAAAAAGAAAAGCCTCCTGTAATTCGTCGTTTGGAATCTTCCACAAGCTGGACTACTAGAAGAGAGAGAGAATATTCGGACAAGAAAAGCTGGTTAACAAACTAGTGGCAAACGCTGCAAGAGAAGCGTTATTCAAAAAGGGAAACTTTACTCTCAGAATTACAAGAGTCCTAGTTCCATTGTGAGTGATGAAACATCGCACGGTAGACCGGGTATACTTTGACCGCCGCGGTCACTTTGACCACTCACACACCAAACGTTATACTGCTCTCTGCTGGCTCTCTGCACGCTACATGGCGCTATGCAGTACCGATATTCTTACGCAGCAGTTGCCAGCCTGTTGTTACTTATACACTACTGGCCATTAAAATTGCTACACCACTAAGATGACGTGCTACAGACGCGAAATTTAATCTACAGGAAGAAGATGCTGTGATGTGCAAATCATTAGCTTTTCAGAGCATTCACACAAGGTTGGCGCCGGTGGCGACAGCTACAACGTGCTGACGTAAGGGAAGTTTCCAACCGATTTCTCATACACAAACAGAGACCGGCGTAGCCTGGTGAAACGTTGTTGTGATGCCTCGTGTAAGGAGCAGAAATGCGTACCATCTCGTTTCCGACTTTGATAAAGGTCGGATTGTAGCCTATCGCGATTGCGGTTTATCGTATCGCGACATTGCTGCTCGCGTTGGTCGAGATCCAATGACTGTTAGGACTATATGGAATCGGTGGGTTCAGGAGGGTAATACGGTACGCCGTGCTGGATCCCAACGGCCTCGTATCACTAGCAGTCGAGATGACGGGCATCTTATCCGTATGGCTGTAACGGATCGTGCAGCCACGTCTCGATTCCTGAGTCAACAGATGGGGACGTTCACAAGACAACACGCATCTGCACGAACAGTTCGACAACGTTTGCAGCAGCATGGACTATCAGCTCGGAGACCATGGTTGTGGTTACCCTTGACGCTGCATCACAGACAGGAGCGCCTGCGATGGTGTACTCAACGACGAACCTGGGTGCACGAATGGCAAAACGTCATCTTTTCGGATGAATCCAGGTTCTGTTTACAGCATCATGATGGTCGCGTCCGTGTTTGGCGACATCGCTGTGA
The DNA here is from genome assembly GCF_021461385.2 of Schistocerca piceifrons. NCBI lineage: Eukaryota > Metazoa > Arthropoda > Insecta > Orthoptera > Acrididae > Schistocerca > Schistocerca piceifrons. Next base: position 457,506,450 of record NC_060141.1, read on the forward strand.
ACGCACATTGGAAGCGTGTATTCGTCATCGCCATACTGGCGTATCACCCGGCGCGATGGTATGGGGTGCCATTGGTTACACGTCTCGGCCACCTCTAGTTCGCATTGACGGCACTTTGAACAGTGGACATTACATTTCAGATGTGTTACGACCCGTGGCTCTACCCTTCATTCGATCCCTGCAAAACCCTACATTTCAGCAGGATAATGCACGACCGCATGTTGCAGGTCCTATACGTGCCTTTCTGGATCAGAAAATGCTCGACTGCTGCCCTGGCCAGCACATTCTCCAGATCTCTCACCAATTGAAAACGTCTGGTCAATGGTGGTCGAGCAACTGGCTCGTCACAATACGCCAGTCACTACTCTTGATGAACTGTGGTATCGTGTTGAAGCTGCATGGGTAGCCGTACACGCCATCCAAGCTCTGTTTGAGTCAATGCCCAGACGTATCAAGGCCGTTATTACGGCAGAGGTGGTTGTTCTGGGTACTGATTTCTCAGGATCTATGGACCCACATTTTGTGAAAATGTAGTCACCTGTCAGTTCTAGTATAATATATTTGTCCAATGAATACCCGTTTATCATCTGCATTTCTTCTTGGTGTAGCAATTTTAATGGCCAGTAGTGTAGTTGTATACGAGAAAGTTGGTTAAAATCTGGTTGTGTAAATTCCCCCCATATCATTTAACTGTAAAGGCATCGGTATTTTCAGCTATATCATATACAGGGTGAACACTAATAAAAGCGACAAACTGTAGGGAGGGATTCCTGCCAGAAAATGGAGGAAAGAAGGTCCTATGAACATGTGTCTGGAATGTATCGATGCCACGGTAGATGGCGCTGACGAATGAAGGTTCTTCTGACCACGTGCCGCGTGTGTAGTTCGGCAAGGATACGGGGGCCTATGCGCAGTGACCAGTTTTCGTCCAATTCGTTCATTCATTTGTTCAGAAGGAGAGGCAGATAAAAGTTTTCCACCTTGTAGCCGGTCAGCGACGACAGAATCGCGGTGCGCGCCCTGCAATCTTTCTAAAACAATTTTACAGAAATTATTCGGTAAAAACTAATCGTTTTGCTTTACTTATAGCTTTATATGAAAGGTTCATGATGATGATGATGATGATGATGATGATGTGCCCATCATTTCGTTAATGGTCATAGTTACTGTGATATTTACGTGAAAAGTAAGACACTGCGCGAAATTCGGAAGTGTGTGCAATGAAAAATTGAGGTTGCTATGATTTTGGGTTTGGTGCATATTACATGATATGTTGTTGCATATGAAACGTAGCTAACATACTGAATTTTTCTTTAGACTTGGATAGAGGTATCAATCTGTGACCAATATCGAAAAAATTGACCTGATGTCGCACACTCATTTGCGGTCGCGCCGCGCCAGCAATAAAGACAGAGTGAAGTATCCACAACATTACTTATACTTCGTAAATGGTTTCAGATATCTAAATGATATTTTACAAAATGATAGCATGCAAAGAGGAGAGAATTTTTCAATGCTGTCATTATATAAAACTTCATTATCTACCGTGTTATTCCAATAACTACACACTTCTTTGGTGAAAGAATGTAATTTTTAAAGGCCGTCTATAGCTGGTGAAACGATAAATGCTATGGGTTTTGGATCAACATATATGAAGACATTACACGTTTTTGCTTTTCCATAAGCAAGTGGCTTTCCTTTTCCTCCGTCCCTCACTTAATAAATCACTTTTTCGGAATTCTCTCGCAACTGTGTCTGCACAACATTTTAGTGACTTGAGACAGTGTAAACTCCGCTGTGTTCTGGCAAAAGAAGCAAATTTTGACATGGTAGCCACAGAAACGTGTAGGTTTTACTCAAAGTTCACCCCACGTGACGGTTCTTTGAAAGTTACGACCAATTAACAAGCCAGTACAAGTTCATTTTAGATACTAACGAAAGCAGAGGTGACAGTAGATCTTTTCGAATGGTCATCATGCAAGTGTGGGCATGTAGGGGCCCGATTTAATATTTACAAACTATGCGAGTGTATGCTTCAGTTTAGAACGGCACTTCTCCTCCAACGCTCGGTATTTCGCCTACAGCGCTCTCACTGCCCCCCCCCCCCCCCCCCCCCCGCACCGCCATCGCCGCCCACACCATCACAGCAAGAAAAGAAATATTATTCCATTCCGTTTTTAGGGCCTATCTCTTACAGAATTCAGCGCCTCCTTAAAAGCAGATATAACTGCAATGTTACATGCTCCACTAATAATAACCTGAAAACCAATCTCCTTCACAATTTAAAATCAGTACGTTCCCCTTTGTTACATTCAGCAGATATATAAAATCATTTGCGACACATGTCCTTCATGTTATATAGGACAAACAGGGTGAGCTTTTTCAGTCAGATATAAAGTGCATCTATAGGGGAAAAAAGCCACTAACATTCATAATTCTTCTTTCGCTGATCTTAGGCCACAAACCTAAGGAAATTAATGTAATTAATATTCTGCACACAGAGAAAAAAGGTCGTAGACTTGATGTCCTAGAGGAAATGGAAATATTCAAACAGTTCTCTCTCAATAATAACCTTATTCTTAATGAACAGTTACAGTTACGTAACAAGAATTTTTTCAATGGCTTCAAACCTTTACTGAAGGCTCCTTAAAATATATTTTTCATCTATGTCAATTTTTCCTCGTGTTTTTTCTGAAATGTTGTTTTCCTCCCCATATTCTTATTGCACTTTAATCTCTTACTGTATTTTACTGTAACAAATTACTGAAAAATTTTTTTTCATAATTTCTTACTGCTTTTAGATTATAATGTCTTCATACTATAAAATGTTAAAAAGTTGTAGACACATCTGCTATACAAACTGCTGTAGCCTTTCAATCACGTAAAGCAGATGTTACCAATTATCATCACTAGATGGCGTGACACCTCATGTCCACATCGTACTACAGCCGGCGCACGTGCCACCCAGTCTGATGCCACCTGTTTCAATATACACAAGCAACCCTTAGCGGCAATCTTTAATTTTTAACTAGAAATGACAGAAAAACTTTTACGTAGGATGTTTTATTATGTGACGTGGCCTTTTTGGTGTCGAAATTGTATGACGAGAGCTGTTATGCTCAACTTTTTATGTATGTTAGTACATCTTTATATACGAATATTAATTATTACTGTCTTGTATTTTTCTTATTAATGACTAACTTTGTATCCCCCCCTCATTTAGGTAATATAAATTCTGATGAAGACTCCCTTAGTTTAGGAGTCGAAACCATGGTCAATTCGACTATAAAATCCATTGCAACCAGTGGCCTGTCTTTACTATAAAAATATTTTCACGGTTGCTGCACACAGCTATGTATAAAGTTGTAGTAATTGGCATGAAAAACTTTCATAAAAGCCCCTATGTTAACTAACATAAAATCGCAGAAGTTAAAAAACATTAATGATAGTTTTAATCTGGAAATTAGTCGAAGTATACAAGGTTTACGGTACCCCTTGCGACATACATTTCTTACACTGAAGAGCCACAGAAATTGGTACACCTGCTTTATTTTGTGTAGGGGTCCGCGCGAGCACGCAGAGGTACCGCAACACGACGTAGCATGGACTCGACTAATGTCTGAAGTAGTGCTGCAGGGAACTCACACCATGAATCATGCTGGCCTGTCCATAAATCCATAAGAGAACGAGCGGTGGAGATCTCTTCTGAACAGCAGGTTGCAAGGCATCACAGATACGCTCAGTAATGTTCACGTTTGGGGAGTTTGGGGGGAGCAGAAGGGCCTAAACTCAGAACAGTGTTCCTGCAGCCACTCTGTAACAATTCTTGGCGCGTGGGGCGTCACACTGTCCTGCTGGAATTGTCCAAGTCCGTCGGATTGCACAATGGACTTGAGTGGATGCAGATGATCAGACAGGTTGCTTACGTTCGTGTCACCTGTCAGAGTTGTATCTAGACGTATCAGGGCTCTCATATCACTCGAACTGCACGCGCCCCACACCATTACAAAGTTTTCACCAGCTTGAACAGTCCCCTTACGACATGCAGGGTCCATGGATTCATGAGGTTGTCTTCATACCCGTACACGTTCAACCACTAGACACAATTTGAAATGAGACTCTTCCGACCATGCAACATGTTTCCAGTCATCAACAGTCTAATGTCGGTGTTGACGGACGCAGGCGAGGCATAAAGCTTCGTGTCGTATGGTCATCAAGGGTACACGAGTGGGCCTTCGGCTCCGAAAGCCTATATCAATGATGTTTCGTTGAATGATTCGCACGCTGACACTTGTTTATGAGCAGCATTGAAATCTGCAGCAATTTGCGGAAGCGTTGCACTTCTGTCACGTCAAACGATTCTCTTTAGTTGTCGTTGGTCCTGTTCTTGGAGGATCTTTTTCCGGCCGCAGCGACGTCGGAGATTTGATGTTTTACCGGATTCCTGATATTCACGGTACACTCGAGAAATGGTCGTACGGGAACAGCCCCACCTCATTGCTAGCTCGGAGATGCTGTTTACTATTTCTCGTGGATCGACTATAGCACCACGTTCGAACTCACCTAAATCTTGGTAACCTGCCATTGTAGCAGCAGTAAACGATCTAACAACTGCGCCAGACACTTTTTGTCATACAGGCTTTCCCGACCGCTGCGCCGTACTCTGCCTGTTTACATACCTTTGTATTTGAATACGCATGCCTATACCAATTTCTTTGGCGCTTCAGTGTATAATGATAACTGCTTACTCGTAGCACATAGCCCACCAACATGGCAGTATTGCGCCACGAGTTGCCTACGCCGGAGAGCGCAGGGGCCACGACAGCGCAAGCAAAACAAAAGTTTGTCAGTACGGCAATAACAATAACAAACCATGCTACAGAGAGCTACGGTCACTACCGCTGCGACTCCGGGCTCTTGCCTCGCCGACAGACGGCAGCGGTATCGCACCTAGGAGCCGCAGCTAGCCAGGACCTATTTGCCTCCGCCAGTCACGTTGCCGCAAACGGTTCACTAGGATTTCATCTGCCCACCGTACTTCGCTGTCCGGTTGACATCTGGCAGTTGCAGCCAGCCTCCCACCCCACCTGGGATCGCCGCCTTTCGGAGCAACGTGGAGCCGCCAGGAGTTTTCATCGCAGCCATGCGAAGATTCGGCCTCTTCCCGCCCGAGCATCCTGGGCCTCGGTATCTCTGCTCATTCCATTGATTTGGTTTACAGACAGTTGTCTCACCGCCTGTCCAGTAAGACTTTGACTATCATACAGTTTGACTTAGCCTTCCAAGCCGTTCAGTTAAACTTTGGCTTAACAGTCAGAAGTGTTTAGTAAGCCAGCTCATATCTGTGAACCAAGATGGATTGTGAGATTGTGCTATTAATATTAAGTCTATTGTTCATTGTCGTTAGTTTCTCTACACTGAAATCGGCGGGGGTCACTCGAATAACGAGGAGAACATCAGAGAAATTAGGGTTAATACAGTTGTGTGCCAATATCCCTTCTTCCTGCGAATCATTCGAAAGCGGAACAAAATTCTGGTACACTATCTGTAGTCCACCGCACACAGTACAGTGGGTTGAGCAGTACAGATGTATAATGTACATGAGAAGTCCCCGTCTCCCTAGGTCTAAATATTATAACGTTTGAGTTCAAACACACACAAATTATGTTTCCAGCAGATCCGTGTATGCAGCGTAGGGCCCCATACAGAGATATACAGGGTGTCCATAATTAAAGTTCCAGTCTCAAAACTCTGTAGAAAGTGAACCACTGCTCAGAATGACGTCAAATTTGAACAGCACATTATTGACGGCGACGGAAACGTCATGGTACAAAATAAATAAATAAAATTAACGCAACTTTGACCAACAGACGGCGCTGTAAGCATCATAATATCCACACCAACAGACGCGCGGCACCCGGCTGTTCCTGAGTTTTCGTCCGAGTCGCCGAACATGACTGTCTTCATGAAGGACCACTCGCTGCTGCTAGAGCTGTTTCATAAGAACGGTGACTGTGCGCCAGGAGCCTTGCAGAAGTTCCGGACACGCAAGGGTACGAACAAAGGCATTGGTTCGATGTCTGCTATGGGTCTGGGGAACATGATTAGAAAATTCGAATAGAAAGGTTCTTCTGAAGTGCAATGTAGGAGATGGAACAAAGCAGTTCCTCCGACACCTGTTGAAGATGTGACCACAGCCCTACAGGAGAGGTCGAGCGACAACGTAGAAACATGCAGTGCACGGAGAACCGCCCGAACGTTGGAAATGCCTGCGAGCACGGCCCATAAAATCCTATGAAACATCCTGCACTGCTACCCATACAAGATCGCCCATGTTCAGGAGTTGCTTCCTGCTGACCTGCCAGCAAGAGAAACGTTCGATCTGGAATTTCTTGCTCGCATGGAAGTGGACAATGAATGGCCATGGAACATTCTTTAGACTGACGATGCCCATTTCCATCTCCGGGTATATGCCAATGCGCGGACTCGCAGAATTTGGGCAACAGATATTTCTCATGCGCATTACCTGGTACCACTGACTGTGTGGAGTGGATTGGCGGCATCGTTTATTGTATGGCTGTAGTTTTTCGAGAGGATAAGGTCTGCGGGTTCTGTTACATGTACCGTCACTGGAAAACGCTATGAAACTTTTTGCGCACCAGTGTGATTCCAGCCCTTCAACAGCGTAGATGTGTGGGTAGGATAATTTTTATGCAAGATGGCACTCCTCCTTACATTGCACAACCTATGAGGCGGCAGCTGCAGAGGCATTTAGGAAATGCTAGAATTATTAGCTGTCATTCCCCTACAGGCTGGTCGTCCACATCACCTGATCTTAATCCACACGGCTTCCGGTTGTGGGGCTATCTGAAAGATGATGTGTCCAATGCTCCAGTCACGAACGTAGCTGAATCGAAGGCATACATTGCGCAACTCCGGGCCACTCCGATTTGTTGTGGAACATGCTGTTCCTTGATTTTAACTTATCGCAAATAACGGTGGACAGTATATTAAGCATGTCTTGAGCCAGTCTCAGGACAGTTAGAAAGCGATATCATTTGGAGCTTCCTGGCGGATTGAAACTGTGTGCCGGGCCGTGACTCGAACCTGGGACCTTTGTCTTTCCCGGGCAAGTGCTCGACCACTACCATTCTCGACATCATTTTGCTTTCTAAGCTGCTTTTGGTGTCAGAAAAATTAAAAACCGACTTTTCCTATCAGATATGATACGACCTAACCGTAGTGCACGGGCTTACCAAATTAATAATGCCGCAACTGTTAACTGCCGAACTTGTGCAGTCCTCTTCATTGAACAGTACGGATGATTTAATATGTAACACGAGCACCATAGGCGTCGTATTGCCATTTATCTGTCATTTGCAGCCGACCCTATTTACGTTAAGATGCCATCTGTTGCTAAAATTTTCGTTAAATTTTTTCATTCCATGACATTTCTTCCTTCGTTAGTAACATGTTGTTCAAATTCTACGCCATTTTGAGCAGTCGTTCTCTTTCTACGGCGTTTCGAAACTGGAATTTCAATTATGGACACTCTGCATGTGTCAACGTGTCGTCCTTCAAATTTTGTCGATCGTCTCATAGCTAAGCTTCTTAAGGCTCCCTCGACTCTCTTGAGCAATTGTTCATTATTCTTGTATCGGCGATGAGTCACGCTGTAAGCCTACCACTCCTGAAACTATACCCTACTGTTCATATAAGAATATGAACCCAGTTTATGCTGTGAAAAATATCTCCAAATACACAATATGATCCATTGCCAACGTGATCTCGCTTCAAAAATTAAGTTCTGAAAAGCCAGAGCTTACGCAAAGCTCAACGATAGGGCCTTGTGTGGTCAAAGCGATAACTTACGACGACGTCGTCCCCGCCGCCGTGTAACTCTAAGAACTGCCTTACTGATGCCTTACCGGGATTGCTAAAAATTTCTTATGAAAGATGAACGCAAGAAATGCAAGAATGCTTGGCACCTCCCCTGAACAAATTGAAGAATAAATCAATGGTATGTTCTGCTTGATAGAAATAAATATTCAAAGATGTAGGTAAGATACATATGGTAGAACGTAGAATTTGTGAACAATGAAAAGGTATAATCTAATGCATTCAGGAAGCCCAAAAGCATGAAAATTCCAGTATAATATGCGGATACATCTGATATACGAAGTCAGCCGTTATAGTCAAGCACAAACATCAAATCATAACATGAATCATTCCTTCCAAATATCGAAACATAAAATTAAGTAAAAATAATTTTACAATCTGTTTGGAAGAAGCCTTGTGTGTGAGAAAATCTGCAAGTCATTTGAACTAACCGTTAACTCAGAGACGGATGTCGATCACCACGTGTTCTGACGCAAATGAAAACAACAAAAACACAACTCTATATAAAACAAGTCCTCACGCGAATAATTTCAACACTCTCGCGATTTCCGACCATGTGAATGCAATCCGAATGCTCGTAGCTTGCTGCAGCCTCACCTTTGTCTTGAAACTTGCTGGTCGAATGGGCCAATGCTAAATACTTGAGACAAGAGTCAGAAGTACTTTTGCTCCGGTGTGCTGCCCAGGTGTGCTTTTGTAAGGCGACCAGTTTAACTATGCACGCCAAACGGTCTTATTGGTCACCATCGATCAAAGCTCTAGCGTTGCTACAAGAGATTCCTGCTGTTTTCTGTTCGGCAAAGATATACTGCTTCCGCGAATAGGGACGGCTGGTGAATGATCGTCTGACTCGACAAATGACTTACATACAGAGCGGGTTCGCGATGTATGAAACGAGTTCTCGATGTACGAAACGAGTTGTCGAAAAGGCGATGGGACTTGATTATTCTCTCTAAGAGTTGTCTGCTCTGATAAAATCCGGATTGATGATGGGCATTTCAATGGGACTGGACAGCTTGCTGAACCACGCTGAATCCAGCGGCCACGAAATTTTTCATCACGCAACTCAGGTACCTGAATAGCAAACAGCGCAGCAGCTCCATCCTGCTGTAACCACACGTTATCCACGATTCCCTTATCTGCGACGTGACTTGTTGACCGCGTTTGCAACGTATCCAAATAACAATGTCAGTTCACGTAACCTTTACAGAAGTATGGTTCAAACAGAAATCGTGATGACATCTTGGTCGTTTTCATAATATGAGGTGCGTTTTCCTTTACCACTCTTGTACATAATCGAGATTTTCCTTAGACCACAAAAACAGGTTCCTCTTTCGTGAACTGTGATATATTGTACGTTAATCAGAACGTAACGCTCTTGAGAGAGATACAGCATTTTGACACTGAGTCAGCAAAGTGTGTAACTGCAGCTCGCTGCTGCGTGTCGTCGTCAAATAATTCATTCACAAACGTTGTTCTAAACCCTTTTATTGTCAAATATTTTTCTCGCTTAGTCGTGAATTGTAAATCGCGGTCTTCGAGTTTTAGCTGCTCTTAGTGAAGAAGACTGCTCATTTGACTACGCGACGGTATCAGACGTTTCACTCTTCTGTTCTTACGTCCACTACGCAAATTGTCTTTGACACTGCATGAAACAAAAACATGTTCACGAATGCAGTGTCACGGCGGTAGCACTGAATAAAACATTCTCGGCCTTCCAATCGTGTCAGGTGGTTAAAATGCTACGAACTTTCGGCTAAGCAAATTTTCGCCATTTGTGGCGACTGGAGAACTATTAATCGCTTGGACGTAATAGTGTGATCGAGTCAACTGACGAATCCGCAGCGACTGTGATTAAAGATTGACAAATTACCTCAAATAGTTAGATTAACGCTGTACATAGCGAGTGCCATTAACCAATTAGTATAAGCTGCTTTGTTATGTATGAAAATAGGACCCACTAATTAAATAAGACGGTGGGTTAGTGTGTATAACATAATGTTGTTGCGCGCGAATCACTTGTATCATAATACTTGTTTTTACTTGTATTATTGTGTTGCATCAATAAAGTATTTTTTTTTTTAATTACTTCAAATCTTTTCCGTATCAGACAGACTGACAGTCACTCACTTTTTGTTCTTCTGCCCTTTTATCACGTAAAAATCCGTATTCTTTTCCTACTGGCACGGCAGTTGGTCCTCTAAACGTTGATAGAATTAGCAAATAGAGAACAGGGAAAGCTACGGTCAGTGAATGGCCTCTTGAGATGTTAATTTGAAAATGTATTGTAACCGTAAGAGAACGCAAATTGAGATACCCCTGTTCCAAAAGCTACTATGAACCAAACAAATATTGTCATAAATGGCGAGATTCCAGGTAGTATGGAATAAAAAACACACAGGTTCGATGAAGCAATGAAATCGAGACCACAGGAGTTCAGGTGCGAAAGCAGAATCAAGGGCGGGGCATTGCAACGTATAGCTGCTGCCGGCTCGCGATCGGCACTAATGATGCTGGATAGCGGCAGGGTGTTAAAGGTGACTGCCTACAAAGTGATGGAAAGTTAGCCTTGAACTAAGACTGCTGTAACTTCCTCGTTAAGGCTACTCACGAAGTGACATGTCTAGCGTCTTCAAGCAGCTGCGTACGTCTGTGGTTGGGAGATGGTTTCTCAGGATTTTAGTTGCCTTGGGCATCTCTCCACGGTGCACCTCCGCAGCAGGCCAAAAGGCGCAGCAGCCAACATAACGGACGGGAGGCGCGGCTCGGCCGATTGAAGATTAGGTTGCAGGGCCTGCTTGGGCGGCAACTGTTCGAAGCTCACGACGAATTGGTGTCCCGGTTAGGTATGGCGGCTATAGCTGAAACAATCGGTTTTCGGTTATACCGATTTTTTCCATCTCCGGTTTAACCTGACCTAACGCCGCTCAAGATAAGTCCGTTGCTTTTGTCGAAAAGTAATGAGGAGTTGAATAAATAATAAAAGAACGGAATTCTGCTATTGATTACAATTTCTTGAAGCTCTGCGCAAAACCATGTTGTAATCGACGATTACACCACTGGTTGGGCATTACGATTAGTCAGGGAAACTGAAGTTGTAGAACCCTGTTTTTCGTCTTAAGTTGTCCTGAGTCTAGGGCTACAAGCACATAAAGGCATATTATGTCGACACAGTCAGCTGATCAGCAGCTCTGTATTTTCATCATACGCTATGTATTGTTAAGTTTTTAATTTATCACTGTTGCCTTCATCCCTTACTCTTTTATTCTTTCATAGAAACAACCGGCAGATATAAAAAGCTTTTGTGTAAAAAAAATTGTAGCGTTCTTTTCCTTTAATTATTTTGAATGAAAAATCAGTTTTGTAATCAAACATTTATTTTTTAACGGCACTTTAAATACAATTAATTTTTCGCTGACAGAACTAAAAATGCTCTTCCAAAAATACAGATGAACCATTTAGATAGTAGGTGAAATAAAACATTTATCAGGAACAATAACATGAAAATAGTTCATATTTCAGCAATGAACTCATCCTATGGGCAATATTTATTGTCCAGTCTGTTCAGAAATACTCGCCCTATTATGTGTTGATATGTAAGTCGACTCCTTTCATCAGAAACAATATCATTAAAAGACGGTACCAATCTTTCAGAAGCCACGTAACTTCCTAATAATGATAAATATCGTTGACCTACAAATGACAGCTCTGACACGCTTTTTACTCTGCTCCCATCACCGGTTCTGAGGAGTATATAACAACAGGCATAACACTATCTTAGCAATGATGTGCCACTTCTTGTGTCGTCTATGTTGCTTGTTTTTAACGGTCGGTATTGTTATTAAAATAGCACTGATCGCTTTTTCCTTTCTGTGTAATAATCCAACATTTAAAAGTAATGGAAAATTTACAAATCAGTATTAACTCGTTTAAAAAAGAGATTATTAAGAAAACACATTATCAGTGCTGCTATGACAAACTGATATACCAGCTTTTTACTCTGTTATTAGAAAAACTAAAAATAACAACTATAGCCGAGAAGAAACAAATCCCGAGAAACACCAGTTCTTCCGAATTAAAATACCGGTGTCGATTTTAACCGGTCGGTTTTTCCCATCCCCACTGCGTGTCTTCTGGTCATATTCGAATCTAACGACAGCAAGTTTTAAGAAAGCCACCACCTCGAGGTATTTTAATATTAATGAAACGGCGAACATGAAAAAATAGCCCCTCCACCCAGTAGGCGACATCAGTGTTTGTTGGTCGGAGGTAATTAGCTTTGATACACAAAATGAATTATTTAACTACGGAACTTTTCGCTATTCAGTTGATAGGTCCGTGCTCGGTGTCAATCAACTCGACATCTCGCCAACAACATGAATCAGTAATCGGATTTACTTGAATTAATTCTCTCTCTCTCTGGTTCTTGATAGGGCAGTCTTGGTGGCTTTGTCAAGTGCTGTCTCTACCTACGAAAAGACTATGGCTTACACATTGTCAAGTGGAGTGATAGCTGGTGAGCTGTTGGTACGTACGTACGTAGTCTAGCGGCTGGGTGTGACGTCACAGGTTCTCAGGGCGAGACCCACGAGAAATACAGGACGCGGCACGTACGTCACGAAGGTAAGCCTGAACTCGCTTGATCGCGCAGCTCAGCAGACAAAAATCGTTTCTAAACCTGTTAACTCGCAACTGGACGTGTACGTACCAACAAGGATCGCATCTTCTACTGGGATCTGCTATTATTAAGTCTTACTGATTAACAGTACTGCAACAAAATTTAATTTGAGAGCGGTACTAGATATAAATAGTATAACGGCTTGTTTATAGCATTTAGTCTCTTTTGCTTAACGCCGGCCGCTGTGGCCGAGCGGTTCTAGGCGCTTCAGTCCGGAACCTCGCTGCTGCTACGGTCGCAGGTTCGAATCCTGACTGGGGCAGCCTACCTGCTCGTTCACTACCATTAATTTCTGAGCGACGAGGGAGCCGTAGCTGGTTTACTTTGTTGCTTTACTCTAGATTCATGGCTGTCCATTTCATTGGAGAGCTGCTTGTCTGTCTGTATGAATGAATGAATGAATGTAGATGCTACGATTCTTGTAGCACCTACGAAGATTCTCCACAGCTTACACTCCCACTGTCAATATCTCCGCCTGGAATGTCTAGCTTCCCTAGAAAGACTGGGCTCACTAGTATAGGCTGTACCTCATACACCCCCGCCTCAGCAACCCTATCTGTTTTCGACTCGTTAGTAAACCAGACGCTCCTAAACGGCACCATTCTTCGATTTCTGCCTACTTTCAACTGTTGCAGTGCAAAGTTTGCTGAAGCAGCTGTAAGCTACTGTATATTCACTAGGTATTTTACCGACCACTCCTATAATTTTGACACATTCATTACGTTAGTGGGGGATTCTGGATATCCTGAATGTTTCCAGTTTTTAACCTGTATGGCATCTGGTACGTTACCGACCGAAGTGGTGCAGTGATTAGCACACTGGATTCGCATTTGGGAGGACGACGGTTCAAACCCGCGTCCGGCTATCCAGATTTAGTTTTTTCATGATTTCCCTAAATCGCTCCAGGCAAACGTCGGGATGGTTCCTTTGAAATTGACGGCTGATTTCCTTCCCCTTCCGGGACATTAAACCCAATCTTCCATTCGATACGATACTTTCTATCAAACTGGTTTTCTGGCGTTCTGACGTTGGGCCAACTGAAGTTTTCTTTTGAGTCGTGCAGACTAGTAACGGTGGAGCTGCACTACTCAGAAGACAGGATGGCTGGCCGCACACGCGGTTTCTGTCGTCATCGTAACGGATCAGTTTTTGGAGCGGCGCGATAAACCTGCTCTGCACTTGAGCCGCATGACGCTTGCTGTGGAATGCAAAGCTCCTCTGAGTATAAGCGACAGACGAACGGGCCAAGCGAAGAAGGAAAAAAAAGCTCTCTTGACAGCGACAAACTATTTTGTTTTCCGCGTCATCGCTTCGTGCAAAGGGCGACGGCTCAGTCCGCACGTATCGCTTTACAGCGCTGTAAATACTGATTTATGATGTCAGCCGCTTCTCTGCTCCAACGCTGGATGCTTTAAACCTCTCATTCTCGTGTTCTCGCGGAGTAAACGAAGATGTATTGAGAGAGAAGCTGGTGCCACACTCCTAACGTTATTGTATTTATACTGCTGGCGATCTCGCTGTCGGCACGTTCGCTACGGGGGCGTAGACGTATTTACACGTCGAGCGCACAAACTAACGAAATCGTCACGCAGCACAGAATTCTGGATGCGGACAGCTGTACGGTGCCATCGGCAGAATCATGCACCTGTTTTTAGTTGACAGTACTACTTTTCAGAGAAAACATTGAAAGGTACGCTCACAGAATGAAACATTCGATTAGGTCACCGCTTATCTGCAAAAGCCGATGAAAGGAGTGTTTGCTATAGACAGGGCAGAAGCTGTAGAAAGCGAAAGGAATTCCACATTGATCCATGTAGCCCCATGCAAAATTATGAAAATCTGACAAACATTTATAGCACTGCTTTACGAAGTAGAAGTGACGCCTTCATCTGTAATTGAAGGTTTTATTTTGTTGGAAAGAGATTTAGGTGTTACATTACACCATCTTCAGGCCCGCCTAAGGCAGCAGCTGATCACGTGGTAACCATTATTATACATTTCATACAGACTACGAAAAACTTGCATCAGTTGTACTGAACCTTGTTTCCCGCTTACGTTATTGTAGCTTACGGAACCCTGAAATCGACTGCAAATAAAATAAGAACCAAATATACAGATTAAGGCGTCATCCCTACAACATAAACATATAGTGACTGCCGTTCCACGATGTATCTGAAGATGATGAAAGGTGATTAATAACATTGTTGATATCGGTACATAAGCTCTAGAGCGCCACATAAGCTCTAGAGCAATGCGGAAATATACACGGCGTCGGAGTGTCGCATAGGAGATAAGACTTCTTACGTAGTTGCAGTTTTAACATGAATTTTCATGATGTATTACAGCTCTATTCACTTAGTTATGATTTATGCTTAATACCCGATCAGTCACATGTTTTCATCCGTCACACTGTATCGGCCAAAAAACACTGTAGTTTTCTTCTGAGTGTGCACCATAGACTCGATCAAAAAGAACATTTCCACCAAGCTGCTGGTTTACATGAGTCCTTTACGAGTAGCTGCTAGCAAGTATGATTCCATGATCACCCACGTATGTTAGTCCTGTTCTCGATAATTGCCTCAGCCAGTATCCGGCTGTAGGTGAAGAGGATTTTATTTCGGCCTGAAGAAGATGTGCTTATCATCTCCTAATTCTCCTAAATGGGTGTTGATGGAGCTGCATGAGCTGTTCTTTAGGGCAAGTAATTTCCCCATGAAGGTCGGTTGTTTTCAGACATCCACTACAGAAAAAGTTCACGCAGGATGCAATACCTTACAGAAGTGCTATTAGCGCAAACGGGAAATGACCAATGTAGCAGCTTGGCGCCGTACAGCGTCTCGTCTTTATTCCATATACTGACCATACTGTGTAAGCCGCAGTTAAAAATAAAATTAACATTATGCCTTTCTCACTTGTTAGACTTTTCTAACCTCATCGCATTCCTAATCCATTACATGTGGTAACATTTCTATACGAGGTGGAATCCAAAATTTTCGGGACTGGTGCTGCCATCTGGAAAGTAGGGGTAGCAGATTTTTGCACCGCTAGGTGGTCAGTGTGCGGAGTGGCATTCAGCTCGGAGGACGTGTTGCGTGTCGACAGTGATTTCCGTAATACTCGGTGTTTGGTGTGTGGCGATTTTATGATGGATCCGCGAACAGAACAGCACGTGTGTATCAAATTCTGTGCGAATCTTGGGAAAAGTGCTACTGGGACCCTTGGAATGATTCAAGAAGTGTTTGGGCGACAGAGCATGAGCCGTCCGTGTGTGTTTGGCTGGCATGATCGGTCGAGGGTCGGTCGTACAGACGTCGATGCTCACACTGGAAAGCCCGTGAGCCGCACAACAACAGACATTGTTACCAAAATTCAACAATTGGTTCGTGCGGATCGACGTCGAACTATTCAAGACCTTGCGGATGAAGTGGGTATTGGTTATGGAACATGCCAACGAATGTTGACTGATGAATTGGGCATGCATCGTGTCGCCGCAAAATTTGTGTCAAGGATCTTGACTGCCGATCAGAAGGCACAGCACGTTGAAGTCAGACCGCATCTGATGATCCAACCTTCTTGTTACGGTTTGTCACCGGCGACGAGATCTGGATTTACGGTTATGACAAAGAGACAAAGCAACAATCGTTCTAGTGGAAGAGCCCGGGCTCTCCAAGATCCAGAAAAAGCGAGACAGGTGAAGAGCAAAGAGAAGAGCATGATCATCGTTTTCTTTGATACCTAGGGAATTGTGCACAAAGAATTCGTCCCACCCAACCAAACAGTGAATTCTGTGTACTACTGTAACGTTTTGCGACGGCTCCGTGAAAACGTGCGGCGACGACGGCCCGAACTTTGGCATCAAGGGAACTGGCTGCTGCATCACGACAACGCGCCATATCACACGTCCTTGCTCACCAGGACCTTTTTGGCAAAAACAACATAGCGGTCGCACCCCATCCATCGTAGTCGTCAGATTTGGCACCTTGCGACTTCGCGCTATTCCCAAAACTGAAATTCAAGTTGAAAGGCCGTCGGTTCGACACTCTAGATAGGAATCGAGGAGCATCGCTGGCGGTGGTAAACACCCTCAAAGAACAGGACTTCCAGTGGCAGAGGCGCTGGGACCGGTATGTATGTGCGGTTGGGAACTACTTCGAGGGTGAAGGTGATCGTTAGTCCAACGGTAAGGTTTTCAACAGATGGATAGCACCTGGGATGTCTTTCTTGCCTTCACAGCGCCGATTTGCACGTGGTGGCCGAAATTGGAATTATTTTTTTTTCAGTGTAAATCGGTTTTGCCTTACCGCATTAGAATATCTACCAAGTTTCGCTGCCATACCATAATTACAGCCCACAATGGACCACTATGAGTAGCTGCACTTAAATTATAACCACCCGGTACAAAGCATTCGACAGTGTGTTCCCGTGTGAGGGCGTCCAGTTCTGCATAGGCATATTCCTGTTTTTCTCGAAGAGTATTCAGAGTTCGTCAATGTGGACTCATTCGGTCAACTGAGGTAATAGAGCAGAGCGTGCACGTGACTAGGGTTAGATGATACAACTAAATGTCACATGTTTGCGAATTTGAGTGTTGTGTTTCTGTGTGACTGCTTACTTATTAACTTGGAACGCCGTTCTTGTTTTGTTGTTGAGATGATTATAGGCTGGTGAACAACAGGGGGCGCCGAAATGAACAGTTAGAGGTGAACATGGTCCAGTCGAGTGGTCGGATATCGGGATCTTTCTGAACTCGATTAGATTGCTACAGGACTTTTACCTGATGACTTCGAAACTGTCCCTGTCTCGCGTGTCAGAGCGACGATGGTGACCCTTATTTAGGCATTCAGTTATGTAGTAGAGCTGAGGCCTAATCTGAATTCGCCAACAAACGTTTGCAATTAAATCCGTGGAGCAGTACATTGTGTAATTTGTGTCGCGCACCACACGTACCAAGGAGTGCGTGGACACTGGCCGTAGCCCCGAATGCGGCTTCGCGAGGCACCACACGAGCTTCAGTTGTGCTTTAGAACGTACCTATATAACCTAACTGCCTGGTGGAAGCGATGTCTCTCTTAAAAAAAAAAAGCATTCCATTAAAATCGATCTGGGACTGAGTGCACAGTACCTCTCGTTATGTTGCCGACGTTACTACGATGGTTGTCTCATCTTACATGCACTGAAATGGAACGTGTTTCACCACTAAACACTAGTTCAATATTTACCAAACTATGTGAAAATGTTCATCACATAACGGGGAATTAAATTATTAAACTTATATTCTATTTGGACAATACCCATCATCAACATCATTATGACGTGTTGTAGGGAAGCAGCCTACTCAACCGTAATAAATGCACATCAGTCTTTCCATTGTGTGCCAGCCAGTCCGCTGTAACTAGCTCTGACGTCATAAATCTTGCGCAATACTTTAAAAAATTTAGGAAATAACCTGAAACGGTTTCAGCATGTCAGGAGTAATACTAAACTAATATGTGTTGAATATCAGTTCGATAACTATAACCATTTTCGAAATTTGGACGTTTTTCTGTAAAAATCATTGGCGCAACAGAAAAGAGCTAGAGAATTAAAAATTTATATTTAGATTCCTTTTTCATAATTATTTAATAGAAACAGTACTCTGGATCTCACAAATTAAGATTTTAGTTGAAATTCATGATTTTCTGGTTTTTGTCTTAAAAATTAAGGAAGCAAGATAGATTAAGTAGGCTAATAAATAAGGCTAGGATGTTTATATTTAAGTAGATTGGAGATCCGCTATAATCATAAAGATGTGAGAAGTTTCATTTGAATAACTATAACACTATAGCGATAGCGTATCTCCAAAGGGCAAGTTCAGAGCTCGTCTACTGCGTGCAGTGTAATTAAATTAATTCTCTCGCCCAAAATATTTAACTTAGCCACGTCAAACTTTTATTATGATTACTTACCTGTGTGCTGAATGCACATTTCAATTAAGAGCTTCATCGGCCATCAGCAAAAGAAGCTATGATTTATTCGGTAACTTAATGTGGTGCATTACTAGCCCAGCAGCTAGTCGGGAGAGCCGATTTGATCAGGCGTTCCCTTAGCCGTCCGCACCGCGGCTTTATATATAAGAACGCTGCGCGAGGAAGCAAGGCCCCAGTTCTCTCCAGACGCTGAATGGCACACCATATGTGTCGGGAGTCGCGTCGCGTCGGTATCATTGCTACAAACAGCCTCGGATGCCGTATTAAGTTACTCGAGATATGCGTAACCATGGAATCATTTTCGAGTGAAGTGTTATTTCTGGGATGACTTTAATGATATGTCTTCAGTTTGCATGTGTCGTATTTTCACGTGCCGCCGCGGGACAAACATTCTACCATTATTTAGCGTGGCATTTGATGAGCATATTCATCAAATTATGACGAGCATTCATTTAAATATTTAATTTGGACAGTTATAGTGGCATCAGCGCATTAGACTCTGAACTGCTCTGTTAGTTAGATTGTGTGGATTCTTCTTTTTTTTTTCATCTGTGACTTTCAGAATACAGAGAAAGTTTTTTTTTCACGATCGTTTTTGATTATGAATCCCAGACAATCTCCTATTTCCTCTGAGCTATAAGCTGCAGTTATAAGTGTGTTTCCCAGATGAAGTGGGCACTAGGAATTCTAATTACAGGCTTCACGTTTTGCTAATCACTTTCTGGTTGCCAATATTGTAGTTAGAGAGCCAGTGTTGAGAACGGCAAACAAAAGCATAAATAATAGGAACTGGTTTTACATTCTACAAACCAAACATTATATAAAATACAACAGTAAATTTTCCAACCGCCGCCCCACAGTGTGACTGCTACGGACAAGAATATGCTCTTGTGTTCTTTGTGGCACGGAAGCAAACAGCCTCAGATCGTCATATTGAGCAACGTCTTGCGATGCCTGCAACACAAACTGTGTCAGTTCATGAAGATTGCTTGGTGAAGGCTGGTATGTGCTGTACTCACCAAATAGTCTTGGCGTCACATGTAAATGAGGCAGGAAGAGAACCGCCCATCATTGGAAGTACTGCGTGGTTATAATTAAAGTGCAGTTACTCACAGAAGCCCAGTGTGGGTTGTATTTATGGCATGACAGCGAAACTTGTAAATATTCTAATGCGTTAATACGGTACCGATTTACCCTGTAAAAATATTAGTTCCAGTTTTGGCCATCAAGTGAAAATCTGGCGCTGTCAATGAAAAAAAGACGTATAGAAATGTTTCCATATGTAATAGGTAGCAACGGGACGTGAGCATAAGCTCTTTGATGCAATAATTTACCAACAGCCGTATCTATTGTATAAATTTATTTTATTTTAAGAACTTCTATGTGCTACCAGTTTCAGCATTACATTAATGTCATCTTCAGGTCCCACCCGTCATAGTCGTAAAATCGCTATACACGGAAGGAGCCATATAACTGGATCTGTGAATCAATCGTCCTGCAACAACTCTTGGTGGCCAGGCGACACAAACTCTGAGCAGAAGCGGCCAAACAAGTGGGAAAGGCATAGTGTTGATATTATTAACTGCCGCTTACACAATTTGTTCAATATGAGCACCAGGGACTTCCACGAGATGCTGTACAGCGCCAGATTAACTCCTGGCGGCCGAAATTGGAGCTATTTTTTTTCCAGCTTAAGTCGTTTCTGCATTAACGCATTAGAATATTCAGCAAGTTCGGTTGCCATACTATAATTATAACCCACACTGGACCTCTTTGAGTGACTGCACTTTAGTTATAACCAACCAGTAGTTGCTGCTGTTGAGGTGGCTTGCTTGCACCCAGCAACTATACAGCTTCGTCACAGGGCCAAATAGGTTTAAGCAAGCTACGGCACAACTGAGGGCGTGTTGCCCTAAATATTGCTATAGTTTGCCTGAATGATTTGTTAATATAAATTACACATTACGTAATTCGAGTGTGAAAAAGGTGCGTGGAAATGTTGTTCAAAGTTCACTTGCACTGATCTATCTCTCAACACTGATTTGGCGTTGGATCCAGTGACCGATATCACTGAACCAGTAGAATAACCAGTTAACCAGTTGGACTCTTCTCTGCAACGTTTGTAGGTAAGTCCTAACATTGTATTGAGGCACAGCACTTGTACTGTCCAAGTAACTATTGATACATTCTCTGAATGGAGACATGCTCCACTTAGCGGATGGATGTTGACTTGGGAACTATTTGAGTGATTGAAAATGAACACACCTCATACGCCGCGATAGCAGTGTAGGCACTTGTTGTTCCACGATGACCAGTTTCAACAGTCTTTACATTATATGAAATCAAAGCACAAAAGGCACTCCCTGCTTACACAAGCCTTGATAAAAACGCAGTTGATAAAAAATTATATCTTTGGCAGACATAGCAATCCGAAAGTATACCTCTTCCATATCATCCCAAACATGCTCTATGGGTGAGAGATTAGGAGACTCGACAGGCCTGTCAAGGGCCCATACGTGCCTCAAGGCGTTTTTAGTGTGTGGACTGCGGTGCGGGATCACGTGTTATCCTGCTGGAATATGCCTGCATTATCTTGGATTTGCCATTTCATACCATGATCACGAAATGTACGGCAATAGCGTTTACCGCTCTTGTCACATAGTGGCTAACATTCAAGCAATACCCTTTCAAGAATTACCACATAAGCCCTTTCGTCACGTCCAATAGCTCCTCATACCATGACTCCAGAGCTGGATAGGTGTAGTCTCCAGAATCGCTGCTTCCTGTGACCTTTCACCAGTTCGTCTACGGACGCGTTGCTGTCGATATGACTGCCACAAACCGATGCTTGACATCGCTGAACAGCACTGATTGCCATTCAACATTTCTGTTGGCTCTTTTTCTATATAAAATACAACAGTAAATTTTCTAACCGCCGCCCCACATATGGTGCATCGGCCGGAAAAAAAAACTGAGTAAAAGTGAAAGTGATTTTTAAATATTCGGATTCGCGAGTGAAATGCGACACGCAGCTGAGTAATAGAACAGTGAAAGTGTTACGTGTGCATGTGGACGACGCAATTGGATTAACAACGCATCTGGATTGACGGAGCTGGCACTGAGTCTAGCGGCGCTGCCGGCGTCCCGAGAAGCCAGTTTCGCCGCACCGCGGTCATCCGCCGGAGCAGCCGGAGCCGCGCCTGCAGTTGCGGGCCACGCAAACACAACAGCCGTCGGAGTGCCGTCTGCAATTCAGCGCTGCATCGCATCAGTAATCCGGGTACTCCGTGCCGGCAACGCCATACGTCATGCAGAACGAACTAAGTTAAGTGAAAAGCTGTTAAAAATTTTACTAACCTGCACTAAAAGACTGTCGGCGATGGAGCCGCCAAAAGAAACTGAGGTTAAACTTAAATCAGAACCTATGTCTGTTGAGGGAACTGTAAATCCAGACAACGGTTCAAGTGTAAATATGCATGAAAACAGTAATATTAAAGTGAAATATGAAGTATTGTCTCCTGACAGTAGTGTGAAAAGGGGCAATGATTCAATAATAGAGACCCCTATAGTAAAGCAGAAATCAGAAATTGTTAATTTATTGGATGACAGTTTATCTGATGAATTGAAAACGAAACAGTCCTCAGGGGTGGTAGAGTTTAAACAGGAGAAGTTAGATATGACTGATCAAACAGAAGTTTCATTTAGTTTTGATGGTTCTGGTGTTGGAGCTAGTTTTTCGTCACCTGAGTATGATAAAAAAGCCAGCTAGTGAGCAACCCAAAGACACTGGGGCTATTGATTTAAATGTTATATTACAAGCAATAGCTGCCAGTAATGCAAAAATGTCAGCCAGTAATGCTAGAATGACAGTTGAATTAAAGTCTGAAATTGTGGCCAGCCAATCAAATTTTAATAAACGGTTTGAGGCAATGGACAATAAATTAGAATCCAATAATGCCGAATTAAAGTATGAGATTGTGGCCAGCCAAACTAATTTTAATAAACGATTGGAGGTAATGAACGATACCTTCAAGGCTGGTTGCAATAAGTTGAAAGAGGATCTAGACAGTTTGAATTATAAAATTGATTACAATCATGAGGATATTAAGAAAAAGGTTGCTCAACAATTTTCTGAAATGTATAAAACAGTAAAATCCGAAGTTGCTGAGGTTCGCAAAGACTTCCAAATGGAAGATGCGAAGCTGGAGCACAAGTTAACAGAAAATATCTAGGCGGAATCTGAACTGTGCTCAGATAAGTTTAAAGATGTTAATATAAAAGTAAACATATGTCAAGCAGAAGTAGACGCAATCAAAACTGATACTACTCATATTGTGCAAAGAGTAGATAATGTTGAAATGAGAGTAGAAAATATCAGTACTAACATTGCTAACATTGAGAGTAAAGTAGCTTCAGTAACTTCTGGTAATGGTAGTATACAACAAGTTGTAGCTGAAAACGCCGCTTTTATTGGGTGTCGGCAGTTCTTGCGGTTCGATCCAGATAAAAATATCCACGCGCTAGATTTCTGGAACGATTTTGAAGATGTGATTCCACCAACTTGGTCTGAACGAGAGAAAATCTCATTTATTAGAAGCCATTTAGCAGGTGACGCCATGCGTTGGTCAGCTGATGTTATGTTGAAGTGTAAAACATTAGCGGAATTTAAAACAGCTTTCGTTAATGAGTATTGGTCTAGCAATAAGCAAAATGAAGTGTTGAGAGATTTTTGGAGTGGAAAACGCTTCAATGCAGGCAAGGAATCTATAAAAGAGTTTGCTAAGTCATGGATCTCACGTTTGTCACATTTGGCCGAAAAGCTAAAACCTGAAATTATAATACTAGGTCTTGAAGCCAAACTGCCATGGTATTGGCAAACTAGAATTATATCTGCCCCTAGAGACAATCTGGATCGTTTCATTGAATGTTTGGAACGTGTAGAACGTGTTGCTGCCAATGAGGAGCAAGCACGTAATAACAGAAATGCTAATAACACTAGTAATAATCTGAAGAACGAGTAGAATGGCAATGTAAACATCAGGACAGTAGGTGTTCGCCATCCTAAGAGAGGTAGGAATTGGAGAAATAATTATCAGAACCAACAATGGCATCCAAACGATAGTAATTTTGTTCCAAACAAAATTATGCAGGTAAACAACAGTGCGGAAAGCAATGCTGTGCCAGGTAACTATAATGGAAAAAAAGGAAACAGTAGTAGGCCGAGGCAGGAAAACTAGTTCCCGTCTATGAGGACACTGGCGCTCACCAGGCGGTTACTTTTCCTAAGCCAGTAGTTACAGTAATTGGTAAGACAGATCAGAATACTCAGACTGAACATGTGGATGAAGGGTCGGTAGCATCTAAGGATACAGCAGAAATATTAGATCACTCACAGTATTTGATAGATACCGTGTTGGAGATGCTTTCTAAGTGGAAAGAGAAAGAGAAGGCGCAACAGTGTAACAGTAGGGAAGAGCTACAAAATACTGAATTGTCAGGTGAAGAATGCTTATATTTACAATGAGGATGATGTGCTCTTATCTAAAGTGCCTGTGCAGGAGGTTGATACTGTACTAATAGATTTAGGACAGGAGGTAAGTGAGAATGTAGAGGGTAGCCCTTTGGGGGTCGATGAACCCAGCAGCTGTGACCAGTTGTACTTGAGAAGGAACCCGACGATAACAGTAAAAGTGGTTTAGCTGTAACTAGTGTCATGCCTGGTCTGAAGGCGCAGAAGCGCTCAGACTACAGTAATTCGGGTCATGTTCAGCAAACTAAATGTAATCAAGTCGTGCGGTGTTTCGATTTGAAATTAATAGACCGACTGGAAAAGGCAGCTGAAAATGTAATTCAGGAAACCCCTACACACTTTGACCTAAATGTAATGAAGACAGATGTCGATCACATTAGTTGGAGACAAATCCAAAAGGAACTATTGGATGAGTTTGAGGAACCACCTGTACAACCTAGAATAAGCCACCCTATAATAATAGTGAATATGTTGGGTATCAATGTACGTTGTCTCTTAGACAGTGGAAGTGAGGTGAGTGCGATATCTCAGTCCTTCTTTGCTGCATTACCTGGTAAAGATAAGCTTGCAGTAATGAGGGTATCAGGACTAAGAATAATTGGTGCTACTGGCAAGGTGTCTAAAACGGTAAAGCAAGAAGCTTTGCTGCCCTTTAACATTAATGGTAATTTCATTGATCATCCATGTTTAATTGTAAACAATCTCAGTATTGAGGTTTTAATTGGCGTAGATTTCTTGTCGAAATATCAGAGTATTGTTGACTTTGAAAGAAGCCAGTTAAAAATGGTCTTGCCAATAACCGGAGTAGTTACAGTACCTTTTAGTGATAAACATGTGGTAACTAATGATGAAACTTGGGAGCTGCCTATACGAGTTCTGAAAAATAGGAGATATTGGGACGAAGTAAGCTAAACACAGAAGAAGAAGAAGCAATTATTTTGGACAAAATAGAAGCTAAATTGCAGGAAATCGATAAAATTTCAGCTAATCAGAAGGAAGAACTGAGACAGGTTTTAAAAAGGCATCATAAGGTATTTTCAGATCGACGTGGCGTGGTCATAGGTTATGAATGAACTCTGTAGGGAGGAGGTTTTTCTGTAACCTCTACACAGTGTGGCAGCTGTGCAGTCCCAGCTGTGTGAGATCTTCTTTCCCTTTTCAGGTCTCACTCATTCTTCATCTTTCCTATCCACAAAAATTTCGACCCCTTCTCTCCAATACGAAAATTTTCTGAAACCAATGAATTCTACAGCGAGGAGGTTGTTCTGTAACCTCTACCCAGTGTGGCAGCTGTGCAGTCCCAGCCGTGTGAGATCTTCTTTCCCATTTCAGATCTCACTCATTCTTCATCTTTACTATCCACCAAAATTTCGGCTCTTATTCTCAAATACTAAATTTTTCGTTATGGTTATCAAGCCAATAATAAGCTAATGAATGCTGTAGGGAGGAGGTTGTTCTGTAACCTCTACAGTGTGGCAGCTGTGCAGTCCCAGCTGTGTGAGATCTTCTTCCCTTTTCAGGTCTCACTCATTCTTCATCTTTCCTATCCACCTAAAATTTCGACCTCTTCTTTCCAACACAAAATTTTCCGGTATGGTTATCAAGCCAATAATAAACTAGTGAATTCTGTAGGGAGGAGATTGTTCTGTAACCTCTACACAGTGTGGCAGCTGTGCAGTCCCAGCTGTGTGAGATCTTCTTTCCCATTTTAGATCTCACTCAATCTTCATCTTTCCTATCCATAAAGATGTTGACCTCTTCTTTCCAATATGAAAATTTTCCGTCATGGCTATCAAGCCATGAGTTCTGGAACCATTCTATCCACCGATTAGTGAAGAAAAATACCTAATGTGACAAACCTAACAGTGATGTAAACAACAGAGAAGTATGATGTAATTAAGATATAATGTATTTGAGTAACAAGTATGTATAGAACCCTGGTAATATTATAAGTACAAAGTGTTGTTTTATTGGAAATGGTCCACCAATAGTAATTTAATAAGATATACAAATTCGTGTACAAGCAGGATCTGAAGTGGCAGAGAAACCTATTGTATGCTGTAGAGCTAACTAATTAATAGTAAAAGAGATTGCTTAGTGTTATGAAAAAAAATGCAGATAAGTTGTAAGAATAAACTCACCTTGTGTAGCAAGGAATGGCAGTGTAATAGAATTGAACAGTGTTTGTGGTTGAGACGTGAAGGACACGTCTTTGAAATATTTATAAGGTTGGAGCTGGCCGTTCTTTGGTGTAGTGTGTGACAGGACACACCTACATGTATTGAGGTTATGAGTTGGAGGCGTGAATGCGACCATAGGTACCCTTATGTTAGATGAGACAGAGCAGCTCATGGTGTCCTATAGATTTAAGGAATTTAGCATTACGCTCATCCATAATTACTTGATGCACTTTAGTGGTAGGTCGAGAGAGACTACCTGTGGTTTCAGCGTCCGATCCAGTGGAAATGGATTGCCACGTGAGCAAACTGATAAGCTGCAATACACTATAGATATGAAATAAATGTGCTATCCTATGCTTTAAATGTTAATAGAGTGAGTGTAATTACACTAGCAACATAATTGAGTAACATAATGGCAGACGTGAAACACTATTGATAGCTCAGCATAAATACACTTCAAAGTAAGTAAGTACATAATTGCAGATGTGGAACTGACACAGCAGCAGAGGACCAATAAGTCGATTTAGTAGTCAACTAAACGTGTGTTTTGAACACTCAGAACTGTACTATTACCAAAAGTTACTCACATGTACAAAGAAGCTGAGAAAACAACTACTAATCAAATATACTCATACTATCTCTAAGAATAGGGTAATCAAAGATGAGTCAGCTAAGTGAATAAAATACAAATGTATCAGGAATGTACCGAGCATTGGTTCAGTGTTCCGGCCCAGAAATAATAAATTAAGATTACATAGGATTCATGATTGCATGCCTTGAGCATAAATTTTCTCTAGTACGTCACTAACGGCGTTTAAAGCCATTTGTTTACCGATTTTACGACAATTAAGTAACCACGAGAGTAATATTGAAAAAGTTCTGTTAACTTTGTTCCAGCAAAATATTGATGGATAAAATGTATATATCCCCATTTCATTGTGACCCACCCTTAGATAACAAGTGAACAGAGTCTGAGGCACTCTTTTTGTTTGTTCTACAGGACAAACCAGATAATGGCAGCCTGGTAGCTGCGTGAAAGCGTGGAGTGACTTGGACACAACTCACAGTGACCCCTCCCATTTCCCCATGTAATTTAGAGTGAACGTGAAGGACGCACACCATAGCAACTTCCCCTCCTCTACCCTTGTGAATGGAAGTGTAGAACGCCAGCCAAAGCGGCTACAACAACGTGCGTAAAAAAATGATTTGTGAAATTTTCTTTCAGGTTTAGAAAAGACTGCTAAGATATAATCATCTGTTGTTGTATCATCAATAACTGTGTTATTTTCTGTGAATTTGTGTATGTAAAAATGTATTTAATGGATTTAAGATTTTCATAGTTTTACATATTTTTATGTGTTTGTTTGTCTAAGGCAATATGTATGCCAAAGTGCTTCATTGATTTTGCTTAAATTTTGAGGGATAATATTGCGTAAGAGGCAGTGAACATGCCTGTAATTTAAATAATTTAAGTAGGTAATCAGTTTCCTTTTAATATTTCTATATGTTTACATTTCAATTTTAAATTTTCATAGGGAGTTAAGCTGTACTCTTGCTTCCCTTTTTGTAATTAATTTTTTTTCGTTCATTAACATTCAAAAACAAAAAATTTAAGTAGAGGGTGATGTAGGGAAGCAGCTTACTCAACCGTAATAAATGCACATCAGTCTTTCCATTGTGTGCCAGCCAGTCCGCTGTAACTAGCTCTGACGTCATAAATGTTGTGCAACACTTTAAAAAATTTAGCAAATAACCTGAAACGGTTTTAGCATGTCAGGAGTAATACTAAACTAATATGTGTTGAATATCAGTTCGATAACTATAACCATTTTCGAAATTTGGACGTTTTTCTGTAAAAATCATTGGCGCAACAGAAAAGAGCTAGAGAATTAAAAATTTATATTTAGATTCCTTTTTCATAATTATTTAATAGAAACAGTACTCTGGATCTCACAAATTAAGATTTTAGTTGAAATTCATGATTTTCTGGTTTTTGTCTTAAAAATTAAGGAAGCAAGATAGATTAAGTAGGCTAATAAATAAGGCTAGGATGTTTATATTTAAGTAGATTGGAGATCCGCTATAATCATAAAGATGTGAGAAGTTTCATTTGAATAACTATAACACTATAGCGATAGCATATCTCCAAAGGGCAAGTTCAGAGCTTGTCTACTGCGTGCAGTGTAATTAAATTAATTCTCTCGCCCAAAATATTTAACTTAGCCACGTCAAACTTTTATTATGACTACTTACCTGTGTGCTGAATGCACATTTCAATTAAGAGCTTCATCGGCCATCAGCAAAAGACGCTATGATTTATTCGGTAACTTAATGTGGTGCATTACTAGCCCAGCAGCTAGTCGGGAGAGCCGATTTGATCAGGCGTTCCCTTAGCCGTCCGCACCGCGGCTTTATATATAAGAACGCTGCGCGAGGAAGCAAGGCCCCAGTTCTCTCCAGACGCTGAATAGCACACCATATGTGTCGGGAGTCGCGTCGCGTCGGTATCATTGCTACAAACAGCCTCGGATGCCGTATTAAGTTACTCGAGATATGCGTAACCATGGAATCATTTTCGAGTGAAGTGTTATTTCTGGGATGACTTTAATGATATGTCTTCAGTTTGCATGTGTCGTATTTTCACGTGCCGCCGCGGGACAAACATTCTACCATTATTTAGCGTGGCATTTGATGAGCATATTCATCAAATTATGACGAGCATTCATTTAAATATTTAATTTGGACAGTTATAGTGGCATCAGCGCATTAGACTCTGAACTGCTCTGTTAGTTAGATTGTGTGGATTATTCTTTTTTTTTTCATCTGTGACTTTCAGAATATAGAGAAAGTTTTTTTTTCACGATCGTTTTTGATTATGAATCCCAGACAATCTCCTATTTCCTCTGAGCTATAAGCTGCAGTTATAAGTGTGTTTCCCAGATGAAGTGGGCACTAGGAATTCTAATTACAGGCTTCACGTTTTGCTAATCACTTTCTGGTTGCCAATATTGTAGTTAGAGAGCCAGTGTTGAGAACGGCAAACAAAAGCATAAATAATAGGAACTGGTTTTACATTCTACAAACCAAACATTATATAAAATACAACAGTAAATTTTCCAACCGCCGCCCCACAGTGTGACTGCAACGGACAAGAATATGCTCTTGTGTTCTTTGTGGCACGGAAGCAAACAGCCTCAGATCGTCATATTGAGGAACCTCTTGCGATGCCTGCAACACAAACTGTGTCAGTTCATGAAGATTGCTTGGTGAAGGCTGGTATGTGCTGTACTCACCAAATAGTCTTGGCGTCACACGTAAATGAGGCAGGAAGAGAACCGCCCATCATTGGAAGTACTGCGTGGTTATAATTAAAGTGCAGTTACTCACAGAAGCCCAGTGTGGGTTGTATTTATGGCCTGACAGCGAAACGTGTAAATATTCTAATGCGTTAATACGGTACCGATTTACCCTGTAAAAATATTAGTTCCAGTTTTGGCCATCAAGTGAAAATCTGGCGCTGTCAATGAAAAAAAGACGTATAGAAATGTTTCCATATGTAATAGGTAGCAACGGGACGTGAGCATAAGCTCCTTGATGCAATAATTTACCAACAGCCGTATCTATTGTATAAATTTATTTTATTTTAAGAACTTCTATGTGCTACCAGTTTCGGCATTACATTAATGCCATCTTCAGGTCCCACCCGTCATAGTCGTAAAATCGCTATACACGGAAGGAGCCATATAACTGGATCCGTGAATCAATCGTCCTGCAACAACTCTTGGTGGCCAGGCGACACAAACTCTGAGCAGAAGCGGCCAAACTAGTGGGAAAGGCAGAGTGTTGATATTATTAACTGCCGCTTACACAATTTGTTCAATATGAGCACCGGGGACTCCACGAGATGCTGTACAGCGCCAGATTAACTCCTGGCGGCCGAAATTGGAGCTATTTTTTTTCCAGCTTAAGTCGTTTCTGCATTAACGCATTAGAATATTCAGCAAGTTCGGTTGCCATACTATAATTATAACCCACACTGGACTTCTTTGAGTGACTGCACTTTAGTTATAACCAACCAGTAGTTGCTGCTGTTGAGGTGGCTTGCTTGCACCCAGCAACTATACAGCTTCGTCACAGGGCCAAATAGGTTTAAGCAAGCTACGGCACAACTGAGGGCGTGTTGCCCTAAATATTGCTATAGTTTGCCTGAATGATTTGTTAATATAAATTACACATTACGTAATTCGAGTGTGAAAAAGGTGCGTGGAAATGTTGTTCAAAGTTCACTTGCACTGATCTATCTCTCAACACTGATCTGGCGTTGGATCCAGTGACCGATATCACTGAACCAGTAGAATAACCAGTTAACCAGTTGGACTCTTCTCTGCGACGATTGTAGGTAAGTCCTAACATTGTATTGAGGCACAGCACTTGTACTGTCCAAGTAACTATTGATACATTCTCTGAATGGAGACATGCTCCACTTAGCGGATGGATGTTGACTTGGGAACTATTTGCGTGATTGAAAATGAACACACCTCATACGCTGCGATAGCAGTATAGGCACTTGTTGTTCCACGATGACCAGATTCAACAGTCTTTACATTATATGAAATCAAAGCACAAAAGGCACTCCCTGCTTACACAAGCCTTGATAAAAACCCAGTTGATAAAAAATTATATCTCTGGCAGACACAGCAATCCGAAAGTATACCTCTTCCATATCATCCCAAACATGCTCTATGGGTGAGAGATTAGGAGACTCGACAGGCCTGTCAAGGGCACATACGTGCCTCAAGGTGTTTTTAGTGTGTGGACTGCGGTGCGGGATCACGTGTTATCCTGCTGGAATATGCATTATCTCGGATATGCCATTTCGTACCATGATCACGAAATGTACGGCAATAGCGTTTACCGCTCTTGTCACATAGTGGCTAGCATTCAAGCAAAACCCTTTCAAGAATTACCACATAAGCCCTTTCGTCACGTCCAATAGCTCCTCATACCATGACTCCATAGCTGGATAGGTGTAGTCTCCAGAATCGCTGCTTCCTGTGACCTTTCACCAGTTCGTCTACGGACGCGTTGCTGTCGATATGACTGCCACAAATCGATGTTTGACATCGCTGAACACCACTGATTGCCACTCAACGTTTCTGTTGGCTCTTTCTCTGTATCATGCGAGTCTGCGTTATGGAGTCAGCGGTAAACGACGCACGGCAACACTTCTTACCTCACCGTTGTCTTGAGTGCCCCTCCTCGGTACTTATTCTGCAGTCGCTGCACTCCAGCCAATCGCCTGTGCACTTTGTTTGTACGGTACGCCCACGTCCAACGTGTCAATGATTCGCCTTTTTTCAAAATGCCCGAAAGATGTCAATAAACTGCATGTGCACGTCCTCCGAGCATACTGTGTTGCGATCTACACCTGAAATATTCCAGCAACTTCACACACACACACACACACACACACACACACACACACACACACACACACACACCAGCCATCACGTAATCACACCATTATTCATCTGCAGGAATTACTTTTTTCCGTACTGAAAATAAGCTCGCATAGAGATGAAATATTTAGCAACATATTCCACGGACGTGGAAGTACTGGAGTAGGTAGCGTTCGATAAACGTGTTCATGATTTTAACAGTTTCTACTCCTCAGTGTATTAATTCACTTTTACGCATCTATGCTATTGCTATGCATACCAGTTTAGTTCTAATTGACGTTGTGCTGTTGCCATGTCCATCAATTCACGTCGATGTTCCTAAGAAGACCTCGATCCTGTTCCATGTCCTTAGACTAGCAGAGCTTATTTGGGCTCGTATTTCAGTACAGGCCGCAGGGAAGATATAGGAAATAACTTGCTACATCTATCACTACACTCGTCATCTCGTCCAAAACGTGCAGCAGTATAAGAAGTGTGAAATGCGGTCGAAGCACTGGTAACGAAAGACAAATATTGGTGTTCGTGTCCTGAACCGGTTCACACCAATACCAATCATCAGTATGGAAACAGGAGCAACTTTATTTTTGATCAAGTCAGCACCCTTTTACCAAGGTCTAAGTGTTTATCCAGCGGGTTACTTAATTTTCTATTGTGACTGCTAGCAATATCATGTAAAGTTATGCTTTTTATATTTAGTGACAATGGTCAAGAATGTCGTGAGAAGAGAAAACCTTGTTTTCCAATGTCGTTTTGCGAGAGGTACAACGAGTTTGCTGGGTATCCTCCGTCGCTTGCATTCCAATTTTATCGAACATGATTCTAAGAAGTTTTGCGATGGAAAAGTTTCCAATCACGAAATCCTTGAATAGAATGTTCTCTTCTTTTTTCGCGTCAGATTAAAAAATCGGGCTTTCGTTGACTGCCTCCATCGTCGTCAGCGGTAGGGGTGACTTGCTTCAGACGAAGATGGGCGCTGCCTTCGAAAGATCGAATTTTTACTTCCGTTTGATGCTACAAGAAGGTCGAGAACATTGTTATACACGTTCAGCAGTGCTGGTTCAAGCTTTCAAATCTAGTATTTGACCTCCTGCTTAAGATCAGACAATGTTACGAAAATGTAATAAAGCTGTAATTTGCAAGAAGGGCGATTAAGAGGACTCATTCAATATTGAATTTGCTTGTATACAGTAAACAGTAAAATCAGTAATGTGATTGCAAATCGCAAAATGATGCAGTTGTTAGATAACCAATAGAAGAGGTCAACTCACCTTTGGTGGCAGTTGGCGACGACTGGGGCAGACGGTTGTACTCAATACGGAAGTTCTTGATCAAGTTGTGGCTGAACTTGGACCGGTCATTGTGAGCGCAGCCTGCAAAGCAACATAATCCAATAGATTTGGACGTTGTAAATGCTTGGGCGTGTCAGTCAATTAACAATGCAGAGTATTTAGCAAAAACAGCTGCTGAAATAGCTTTGTTGGAGGGAACTAAAACTTCGTGGCAATTTTACTCTAGTTGTCACTTGACTAATGAAATAAATTTTTTATCAATATAAAGTAAATATTCCACAATCTATATCACCATCTTATGTGAAAATTTCAAGACAGCAAGACAAATATAACAGTTAGAAACTGTGTATAGATATTGAGGCAGCGAAATCACCGCGCGCAAATAGCCAGACTACAGTCAGCTAGAACGAGAGCACTTTGTGACTTGGCAACAAACTCCACACAATTCCACACATCTTCGAAACTTTCTGGCTGACACTCCCCAGAGAACGACAAAAGGAAAAGAAGTTTATCAATACACTTTAGCTTTTCAGGCGGTAAAATTATCTCACCATGCATGACATTTTAATTTATTTATTCTTTGCTACTAACTGTATTCGCAATACATTTTACATGCGGTGTCGACGTAAATCAATGAATGTACTCACAAAGTTATATTATTCTACGACTCTTGCTTCTTGAAATATGACGTTATAAACACTGAGAATCACGAAACACTAGTTTTTGCTTAAAACGGAGCGCAAATTATCCAGATAACGCTCTGCCAATGTTTGATAATGAGAGCACTTAGCGACATCCAAGAAATTTTAGACACAATTGCAAACCTTTTATAAACCTTTTCTCGCTTATGTGCTTAACGCCAAATATTTAACACATTAACTCATTTGTAAAGCAATCAGAAGTTTCGAGCTGTTTCATACAGGGGAGCTCGATTCTTTAGAGAATAGGGGGCTTACTGGTTGTCTACTACGCATAGAATTGATGTTTTATTCCGTTGAGAAGTTTGAGTCAGTACATGCTGCCAGGAATATCAGACTGGTGGCAGAGAATGTGAAAGGTACGACAGAGTGACGTAGTTATCAGTTATGTTCAAAGCTGACGACTGATTATGCTATTTCATTACAAAGATATCAACTTCTAAACTCAGTTCCAGGTGTTGTTGATATTGGTGACAATACTTCATGGATGACCGATCTGCACGGTGCTTATTACACGGGAGTTAGCCATTCCACTTTAGGTTCCTAGGTCTCCGTAAATGACTTAACGTGCGCGAAGAGAGGGTTTCTTGAACTACTTGAGATCACTATAAATGATCCCACACCCTTCCATCCTTCTGTGATAATCCACCATCCGCAATGCACTCTATGTCCAGCGGTACTTTTAAGTCAGTAACCACTTTCTTTACAGTTGTAACCAGATATAAGGGACAGTCAAATAAGAATCCAACGCCCGCCCAACGGGACCATGGAATTCTGCCATTCAAAAGTAATCACCACACATGTTAAGATGTTTGTCCAACTGGGTGACGAAACGATCAGTTCCTGTTCCGTTGAACGAGATCGGACACTGGCGGATTCACAACCACACCCATTCTTGCAACCCTCGTCCGAGTGCAACGGACATCCATGCAGGTCATCAAAGACGTGAAAATCACACGGTGAAAAATCCAGGCTGAACGGAGGATGTTGCAGCATTTCCCAGCCTAATCGCTGAAGCGCAGCCTTCGTCCGATTGGAAGTGCGGGGCCTGGCGTTATCGTGCAACAGGATGATTCCGTCCGACAGCATTCCTTGGCGTTTGGACATAATGGCACGTCGCAGTTTCTGCAAAGTGTCTTGATAGCGCTGCGTAGTGATTGCGGTTCCACGCTCGGGGAACTCGGCTAAAAGCAGAATCATCCTGTTGCACGATAACACCCGACCCGCACTGCCAATGGGACGAAGGCAGAGCTTCAGTGATCTGCCTGGGAAACACTGCAATATCCTCCGTTCAGCCTGGATATTTAACCTTTTGATTTTCACATCTTTGGCGACTTGCATGGACGTCGGTTCCAGTCGGACGAGGAAATGCATGAGTGGGTGCGGTTTTGGATCCGTCAGCCGCCGACTGTGATCTACGAATCTAGTGGGATAAACGTCTTAACGCTTCTGGTGATTACTTTTGAATGAAACCATTCCATCCCATATTGGAAAGTGCTCTTTTTTCATTTTGCTACCCCTCATACATTCAAATGGCAAATACTGGAAATTTTGAACAAATGAGAAAAGTAACGACTGCGAAATAGCAAGTGAAATAGAGCTGGCGCAGAAAAAATAATGTAACAAGGAAGACCTCACTCATGGACAGTGCTAAGGAAGAAAATAGTTCAGTATCTCTCTGCAATTATTGTAAGGCATTTTCATTAACATTCTCGTTAAAATGTTGCCAGTACTGCAATACTCATTGACTGCTGTTAAAGCGTGCGACAATGATCGTGCTCTATATGAACTCATGTTGCAAGTAAAAACGAAAGATCTGTTTTTATCTCCTTTAAATAAAGCAATGATCATGGAATTCTTAAATAAATCTCTCTTCCAGGTTGACTTGTTGGATGTAACATACGTTTTAATTCATGGTGTTTACAGGACAAAAGCATAATTCTGTGCTCAGATGTTCTCTTTGTGATTTGTGCACCTGTTTTCCTGTATGTGGAACACTACCTCTGTTAATAACACAAATTATCTACCATAGGTGATCTTTTCCACCTTCGCACGGTAGCCTCCATAGACTTTCAGCACCACTCGAAAGAAAACAAAAATGCAAACCGAGATTAAAATATAATTAACAACTCCGCTCTTCGACCTATGTGTTTCGCAGGGTGGCCTATGTAAGGCGCAGAAGAGCTTTACAGACCGATCTGCGGCCGCCGAAGGACTAGGAAACCAACAGATTGTTGTCCTCGCTTGTGGGTGATTAGCAACTGAAACCAACAGACACACTTCAGAGGTACACCGTAGAAGCCGCAACCAGAAGGAGCAAAGTTAAACTTAATACTAAAATCCGTATACTGTGTTTTCAGAAGCGTTTATAATTCGCCAATGTACATTTGGAAGTGCAGCTTGTCATCAGGGCTTCAGTTGTCATGTAAGGACCATCACCGCTATGTCGATGCACGATAACTCCTACAAATACGCAATTCTGGCGTGTTTACTTCGTAATTAAGGTCCTTACACTACAACTCAAAATTTTATGATTGAGCTTTTAAATGCTATAAATCTATGCATTTGGGCATGTTTCAAAAATTGACAGATTTCAGTAGTCTAGCCTGCACTTTAAAAAAATCATCTTGTAGAAAAAGTAAACAGCCAATCTGTTACAAAATATAAGGTTCATTAAAACCCCTGTATCATGATTTAAACGTTTATAAAACGTCTTCTTCAGAAGGAAATATTGAAAACTGTTGTGGCAGACGTACGATAAAACATAGTTGATAGGCGTCAGTCAAATACAAAATTTCACCTCCATAATAAGCGAAACATGCACAACACGTTTGCTGTCATTTGGTATTTCCTCACCAATATTCGTCTAGTCCACTAGCGTCACGTACGCAACGCTTCGGCTAAAGGAAGCTCCTCTGCATTGGTGAGGAAATACCAAATGACAACAACCATGTTGTGCATGTTTTAATCATTATGAAGGTGAAATTTTATATCTGACTAACGCTTTTCGGTTGTATTTTAACGTACTTCTGCCACAACATGCAATCCATTTGTCAATATTCCTTTTGAAGACGACGTTTGTATAAACGTTGAAACCATGGTAAAGGAGGTTATAACAAACCTTCCCTTTCGCAACTGATTGGCTATTTGTACAAGAAATTTTCATCCTACTGTTGTTGCTCCAGCCATGTACAAAATAATAATAATAATAATAATAATAATAATAATAATAATAATATTCAAATGTGTGTGAAATCCTAAGGGACCAAACTACTGAAGTCATCGCTCCCTAGACTTACACAATACTTAAACTAACTTACGCTAAGAACAACACACACACTCATGCCCGACGGAGGACTCGAACCTCCGGCGGGAGGCCCCGCAATCCGTGACATGGCGCCTCTAACAACGCGGGCACTCTGTGCGGCAATAATAGTAGTAATAATAATAATAATAATAATAATAATAATAATAATAGTAATAAAGAGACCGGAATGACCAATAACTGTAGAGATATAAGCCTACTTAACTGTGAGAGCTTTCTGAAAGATTAAACATATTAACAGAAACTTTTCTGACAGTGGGTTTTTAGATCAAGATTATGTATGGATTGTTTTTTCTCGATAAACCAGATAATAGATAAGCATAGACACTTCAATGTCTCAACGCATATTGCTTTTGTGGATTATGAAAAGAGCTTCGACAGGATGGTAGGTCATGGGAAATGTCATGAGAGTATGACAGTCCTCAGCATTTAATAACATCCATCCAGAGTTTGTGTGCTGATAACAGTATCAAGAAATGTCTCGACTCAGCTATTAGTACAGGAATGAGAAGACTCACAGAAGGAGTCAGACAAGGCTGTCTTATCGGCCAACTGAAAATGGAAGATCGTTTCCCACCGAGATGTGTCGTATTGAACTCACTCCTTTTTACAGATGACCGGTTATAGTGGCAGCTACGGAGACAACCTACAGCGAGCTTCATGGTCCTTACATATAATTTAACTAAAATCGCAATCGATAATGTTAGGACAAGTCCATATATTTAACTACCTGGGCTTATGTTAATGATTCATAGGGCTTAACCACCTATGGCAAGCTAACATACACCAACAAGCGACAAACGACGGCAAGCCCCTGCATATCAGCAACGTTGACTGGATATACCAGCTGCTATTAAAGCCAATCAACAGGCTGTAGCAGGGAAACCGACGAGCTCGCACACTGACGCACAAACAAATCGCCAACATCACCCTACATTGTGCATCTGATATATGACCTATCAGACACAAAAGGTTGATGAACCTAACTCTTACATGTATGCTGACGCTGACAGAGAGATACACACCGGCACTCAGCGGTAGCCGCCGAGTAATAGCACCGCACAACGTCAAACGTATCGACCTGCATGATACCCACTACTAACAAAGCCTACCCTTGCATGACCTATCGCAGGCAGCAAGACATCCGCTACGGCTCTTACTACCCGACCTACTATCGCAGAGGATTTTTTTCCCTTGGCTCTTGCGTTGGCACTTTTTTCTCTCTGCCCTTCAAACCGCTACCCTTCGTTTACTTTCGACCCAGAGGGGCGCGTATTAATGGTTAATCTTAGCCAAACGTAAGTAAACATCGCAGTACCCACATCCTGCGACACCTTACTTTAGTGAAAACTAATCCTTATGCACAGATGGCAGTAAACCTCTACAGCTGGCCATCATGCCGGTGTGGGCGTGGAGGGGCTCCATTTCTATTTAAAAAATTAATGATTCTGATAAGAAATTACAAAGGTTTTACACGCTTCTTAGGAACGAACCTCTCAACTCACAAATGTTGCCACAGTAGACCTATAACCATGGCACAGATATAGAGCCCCGAAATCTATAATATCTAGATAACACTACAAAATTCTACCGAAGAAGGCATTCCATTTCAGGATGATACCTACAAACCTGGATAAGAACTTCAAAAGAAAAACAAATAGACAAGATTTCAAGACGACAAATAGAATGACGAAAAACGAAAATCTAACAATAAAAAAGGACAAATAGGCAGAAGAACGAAGGACCCATAGGACAGCCTAAGTGCTAACAAAGTCGAGAAAAACCTACCCTTCCTCACAATATAAAAACAAGTAGAAAACGCCAAAGGCGGGTGCGCTTGGGCACAACACATGACAAAAAAAAGAAGAAGAAAGAAAGAAAGAAAGAAAGAGAGAGAGAGAGAGCGCTGCTGGACAAAATAAGCAAAGAGAGAGTTCTTAAATTCTGTAATACTATGACTGTGCTTTTACTGCCCAATGGATCCGAAGTACGCACTTTAAAGACAAAATAATTAC
This sequence comes from Schistocerca piceifrons, assembly GCF_021461385.2. Lineage (NCBI taxonomy): Eukaryota > Metazoa > Arthropoda > Insecta > Orthoptera > Acrididae > Schistocerca > Schistocerca piceifrons. Next base: position 457,545,489 of record NC_060141.1, read on the forward strand.
AGAGATTTGAAACGGCAGAAATGAGACTTCAAAGAACTTTATCAGGTTAGAAATTGCAAGATTATAAGAGAAGCAGTGAAATAAGAGGGGAATAACAGAAGAGATCCAGTAGTACAGAAAGGAACAGCATGACCATCTACTACGCATGGATCAAAGTCAGATATCTAGGAAAATCTATGACTGCAGGCATAGGACGTTGAAGACGATGATCGTGCGATAAGTTTTAAACATCTTATTTTAGGAACAGGCAAATATGCTTGATCCGAAAATGTACATGAAGTTGACGTTACAACAGAAACCTTAATGACGAAGTTCTGCTTATTTCAGAACAGAGACCTCTATGCTTCTGTAATTAAGCTACTTTCCACGGGTGAAGGGGGACCAAAACCAAAAACAGGCAAATACCTAAATAAGGAAGTTTAAGCTCTATCTTTTTTTAGAACTATGTTGGAAACAAGGGTTTGTGCTATTAAAATCCACCTACGGGAGTGGTAGGGATAGTGCGAGCATAATTCCCAGTACAGGTATAACGGCCATTTGAATCTGTGTGTCTTTACAGCGCTACAATCTTACAAGAATTGCATAAATGTGTTACTCGAAACCCCCTCAGTTACCCATTTCTGTTTGAAGAAGCCAGGATATCGCTTTGTCCCGTAATCACAGTCTTGTTTTGAGACCCTCTGATCCAACGCAAGTTCTCACTTCATCTGCATCAATCCTCTGCAAATTACATTTACATGCCTGGCAGAGGGTTCATCGAATCAGCTTCACAATTCTCTATTGTTCCACTCTCTTATAGCGCGCCGAAAGAACTAACACCTGTATCATTCCGTACGAGCTCTGATTGCCCTTATTTTATCATGGTGATCATTTCTCCCTATGCAGGCCTGTATCAACAGAATATTTTCGCGTTCGGAGGAGAAAGTTGTTGACTGTAATTTCGTGAGAAGACTCCGCCGCAGCGAAAAACGCCTTTATTTTAATGATTTCCACCCCTTATCTGAACGTGCAACACCAGCGACCAACCCTTTGATGAGAAATGATCTATTCACAACACACGTCTGTAGACGTTCATGTATGAAGAGCACGCTAGTCCCACGTGCCCATTCAAACCAAGTAACAGCACGTACTTCCATTGGCGACCAAACTGTCAGTACACTTCCGTCTACCATCGTGATTCCTACTCGAATAATATATTTCTGTTTGGCTTAAGCTGAAGGGAGAAATCAGATGTGCTGACTTATGGGAATCATTTTGTTCACAATTGGCCTAGTGAAAGATGATAAAGAGTACCAGAATGAATAGTTACAATGCTTATTGAGAATGTCCCCTGAGAGACTGCCACTGCAGGTATTCAGAGACTCGTCAGCAGGACGTCTGGACTTCAGAGTATAATTGTTTTCAAACAAACCATGTTCAGTATGTATTTTGATTCTGTGGAGTAATTTTTGGCTTACCTTTCTTCGGAGGTGGCGTTCTAGTTGCCCGTTTCCCTGTAAATAAAAATGCCGACATAAATAATTTGAAACGTAAATGACACCTTTCTTAAATCTCATATTTCTGTAAATGATTTCGGCACAGAACATATGTGACATGAGGCTAAAGCTATACTGGCATTCGGTTAAGGTTAATTATCAGTGCCCTAGACAAGAATAGATACTTCTGAAAAAAATATAGCATAAATAGGGGATAGTTCCTAAAGATGTTTAATACTTTTACGTCACTTACAGTAAAGCTGCTTCTCTTTTCTAGATTTTCATTTATTGGACAAATATGTTTCTTCTGCAAGAATTGCAACATTTCAATTGATGTCATGTGATATATCTATAAAAATGGCTTTAAAAAGTTTGTCTTTCATAGTAAGGTAATTGTACATGCGTATTTTGATTTACTCGTTAACTAGTGTAATATACTAGTCGCAAAAGGAAGGTGACCGAACGAAATTATGCGAAGATACACTTTTAATTCATTCTTATATCCTGTCATGCATGATGTACCTACGATACAGTAAATGATATTGATGTAGGTACTCCATAAATTTCGTCTATATTGCGCAAAACGATCGACACTTTTTGCTGACAATCATCAACACTAAACGGTACGTGTGCAAGACGCGGTCAACGAAATTAATCGACAGCGATAATTTATATCCTCTCAGTTTCACGAAATCTTACGCAGCGTTCCTCAAAGCGATCACATATCTGGTATACTAAATTTTGTACACGTATATTAAGTATCACTCCAGGAAGTTGTTCCAGTGAGCGCCTTGTCTTTAAACATGTCGTTCCACTTACTGATCTATAAGGATGTATGTGAACCTCCAATGAGCCAGATCATGAGACAATAAACACCCAACGGCAGTTTTTCAATTTCGTCCCCCCCGTGAGCCGACGCCAACGTCGTGCAGGAGTTCGTTCGTGCGTCAGTGCAGAGTCCCGCTCACACAATCTGTCCCCTACTATGATATGCAATTGTTCACCAGTATTACGGAGCAGGGAATAACGCCCAGTGGTATTCAAGAGAGAAGAATTCAAATCACTGTGTGACCATGCACCTTTAAATTAGCTGCAGCTTCTTCCCATTTTGAGCGGGACAATGTTCAATCTAGACTGTTCGTAGAGAGTTAACAGCCCATAGTACAAAGTCTCTTCATTTTAAGGTGCTATAGGTCTCAAAATAACAACAGCAATGAGGGATACTGTCTGTGTTTCGATACCTGTAGCGCTTAAGAATGATCTGTTAGGCCGAAACGGTTGAAATGTATACGAGGGTGGTTTGACAAGTCTGGTAAATTCCCATTAAAGAATGGAACATTTTTCTTGCGCCTTTATTGTTGGTAACCTTGATTATTCCGAGGATCGTGTACAGAATTTCATTAATGTACAGCATACAGTTCGTTGCTGATAGCCGCCTGAATTGGTCTGTGTGCCGACTGCGACTGATAATGGAGAAAAAGTTTCGTAGTGTTAATAAACGTTTTCGTTTCAAGGATTGGGCTGCTGCACAAATCAAATCAGAATAGAATGAATTTCACGAGGACTCTGCACCATCATTGAAGACCATTTACTTTCGGATGAATGAATTTAAACGTAGTCGACGAGCACCGAAGTCGAATCGTGGTACAGCTGTCGAATTAACGTCATCACAAAGGAAACCATTGACAAAATCCATAATATTGTAATGCAAGACCGTTGAATAAAACTTCGTGAGATTGCTGAGACAGTAGGCATCTTAACTGAATGAATGCATGATATCCTGCACGGAAAATTGTCTATGAAGAAGCTGTGTGCGAGTTGGGTGCCGCGGTTGCTCATAGTCTACGCACCCGGCACATTTCAACAAAATGTCTCGTGATGTTTAACTGCAACCTGCAAGAAGTTTTGTGCCGATTTGTTACTGCTGATGAAACATGGATCCACCATTACACACCAGAGTCGAAATGGCAGTCAAAACAATGGACAAAAACTGATAAAATTTTCCTGAGGAAGGCCGAGACCACATTTTGTCAACTGGTATGGTGATGGCCACTGTTTTTTTTTTTAAAATTCTCAACAAACAAACTTCAGATTTCTTGAAAAAAGGCAGAATCATAAGTGGACTCGATTATGCTTCATTGTTGGATCTTTTGAAACCTGCGTTGGCTGAAAAAAAGGTGAAAGTTTGCACCTGGACAACTCACCAACCCACACATCGGCTATAACAAAGGCGAAGGTACTCTACTTGGGCTTTGACTTAATTCCTCATCCACCTATTCACCACATTTAGTCCCAAGTGATTCCTTCCCGTTCCCTAACTTGAAGCTTTGGCTCGATGGGAAGAAATTTTCATGAAATGTAGAAGTGGTAGTTGCAGTCTACCAGTATTTTGCCAAGTTTCATAGAACCTATTTTTCCGATGGGATGCAAAAGCTGGAGGTCCGCTGAACCAAGTGTATATTCCTCAAAGGAGACTATATCGAGAAGTTAGGTGAGTTCTTTACTAAACAAACATTTCTTACCAAACTTATCAAACCACACGCATAAAATCGAGCAAATAAAAATACTTGAAAGCCAAGTGCCAAGGTGGAACCACATACATAACGCTCGATAAATTTACGGCTGTGGTATCCTTTTATGAAGAAAACGAAATTATATTTGCTTTGTGTGAGCAGTATAGGTTCAAAATGGTTCAAATGGCTCTGAGCACTATGGGACTTAACATCTATGGTCATCAGTCCCCTAGAACTTAGAACTACTTAAACCTAACTAACCTGAGGACATCACACAACACCCAGTCATCACGAGGCAGAGAAAATCCCTAACCCCGCCGGGAATCGAACCCGGAAACCCGGGCGCGGGAAGCGAGAACGCTACCGCACGACCACGAGCTGCGGACTGAGCAGTATAGGAAGGAGAATTAATTTTCAGGCGTCACGGGGTGGGAACTTTAATACACGGAGCTGCTACCTCTTGGCTGCAACGACGATTCTAGACCATCTGACCATTCAGTTGAGCTGAGCTTGGATTTTAAACGGAGGTGACGTCATTCCATGCTACTTCAGCTCTATGCCAGAGTTATTCAGTTGTTGTAGCTGGCAAATGGTCCACGTGACCCATGAAGTATCTGGAACATACTCGCCAGTGCTACAGTCGAACACTCTCTGGATCGAGACTGATCGGGACAGCACGGGTAATATGCGCTCTTGCGTTATCTCGTTGGAAAATAAAGTCAGTGAGATCTCGAAGTAGGGCACATCCATAATAATGCCTGCTGTCCGAATTACCAGTTATGTGAACGAAAGGAGATAGTGTTGTGTACCCATTGGCACCCCATACACCACGCCAGGTGTTAGGGTCATATGGCAATTCTACCTAGGAACGTTCGTTCTTCTCGGACCCTCTACACACGGACACGTTTATTGAGATGATGTATGCAGAACGGGGACTCTTCTGAAAAGATGACACGGTGCCAGTCATGTGCGCAGCATTGCAGCTTGGCGCACCACTGTCGGCGAGCTTCTCTCTGCTGTCCCGTTAGGGTAAACGCAATGATGGTGGTCGTGCTTAAGACCGTGGTGCTCCAGACGTAGTAGCACTGACGTTGTGGATATTTGCCTTGCTGCAGAGTGGCCTATTTCTTGACTTTAGATACAAAATCTGACTGTACCATAATCAGTGCCCAAACAAATAATACGGGGGTTGCGTGGAAGTATGGAAAGACCACGAGAAATGCGTACATCCTGTGCTATTTAGGCAAACCGGTTGTGCTGTTTTATTTGAGCATGAACGGCATCTGTTCAATGACCACAATACGTTAAAGTCTCAGTCGTGGTCAGAAGATCGATCTGTGTTGTTGTGAATGCTTTGCTGGTGCTCGTATGGTGGGTTCTTGAGTAAGCAAGGGAGTCGAAGTGTTCTGTGTTTCCAGATGACCTTATCGAAAATTTACATTGCGTAAAGGGAAACCGAGAAAACATTATCCGCTATGTCGCAACGCGGACGAGAGTGTGTGGTGAGTGGTTGTGACAGATGACACTGGAGAGGATTGTGACGAGAAATAAGAGAACGACATCTGCAAATGTCACTGCGGAAGTTCAAGTCTCGCTTGCAAGCCCTTTCAGCACCAAAACAACACGAAGGGAGCTCCATAAGCAAGGAATTGCTTGGAGAGCTGGAATTCCAAAGCTACTCACCACTGACGCAAATGCCTGTACCAGGAAAACGTGGTGCCGAAGCCATTAAATGTGGTCTGTGGAGCAATAGAAGTAAGTCATGGTCGTTTGAGTCTTGTTTCACACTGTTTCCAACTTCTGACAGAGTTTACGTCCCGAGAGTGAAACGTGATGCGGGTCCAGTGATGTCGTAACCACATCGCTGTATTCCACAGACCCAATGTTTACTGTGCAAGGTCGCATTACTGCCAAGGATAGTGTGACCATTTCAGCTGATCAGGTCCATTCCATGGTACAATGTTTGTTCCCCAGTGGGATACTGTTTTCCAAAACGACGTGACTGCTGTCCACACAGAACGCATCGTCCAGGACTGGTTTAGTGTTCACAAGGACGATCTTTTCCCATCTCCAAAACATGGTTCAAATGGCTCTGAGCACTATGGGACTTAACATCTGAGGTCATCAGTCCCCTAGAACTTAGAACTACTTAAACCTAACTTACCTAAGGACATCACACACATCCATGCCCGAGGCAGCATTCGAACCTGTTACCATAGCGGTCGCGCGGTTACAGTCTGAAGCGCCTAGAACCGCTCGGTCACACCGGCCGGCTTCCCATCTCCCCTGGCCGGCACAATTACCAGATCTTAATATTGTTGAGCCTTTGTGGCATAGTCTGAAGAGAATGGTGCGTGATCGGTTTTCACCTACAGCATCGTTATGTGAACTTGCCACTATTTTGCAGGGAAGATGGTATAAGATAGCCTTGAAAACCACAAGCGTCCTGTTTTTATGTATTCTGCGACGACTGGAAGCTGTTTTTAACACCGAAAGTTTTGCTACGCTACATTAGACATGATACTGTGTTGTGTGTGGTGTTTCCATATTTTTGCCCATGTCTGTATCCTAGTGCCAACGGCCTTGCCGCAGTGTTAACACCGGTTCCCGTCAGATCACCGAAGATAAGCGCTGTCGGGCTGGGCTAGCACTTGGATGGGTGGCCATCCGGTCTGCCGAGCGCTGTTGGCAAGCGGAATGCACTCAGCCCTTGTGAGGCAAACTGAGGGGCTACTTGATTGAGAAGTAGCGCCTCCGGTCTCGGAAACTGACATACGGCCGGGAGAGCGGTGTGCTGACCACATGCCCCTCCATATTCGCATCCAGTGACGTGTATGAACTGAGAATGACACGGCGGCCGGTCAGTACCGTTGGGCCTTCATGGCCTGTTCGGAAGGAGTTTAGTTTTTGTTTCTGTATCCTAGTCATACTGGCAGCTTGTCGCTCGAGGCCGCTTAGTATTTGCATGGAGTTGAGTATAGCCTTCTTGAACCAATCAATACCATATTTTCACGACAGACGTGCGAGCCAGACAAGCGAGCAGCGGTATGGCGGAACAATAAATCCCACTGCCCAAAGGTCACAATCCTGCCGCTGTCGAATCCGACATGAAGTAGAAGGCATTTCTCCTTCTTACACGGAGCATAACACGACCTGCTCACCAAATATGACAATCAACCGCATCTTCTGAATGTGAAATCCGCTGTGTAATCTTTCGTTTTATTTAGAATGTAGTTTGGATTACTCCTGCCTCTTTTGCGCGGTTGCATTGAAATGATAATCGTTTCCACATTCAAACATGTAGTACACTTTACGCGAATATGACGTTTCTTGCTTGCCGTCATCGTCTAGCGGCCTGAACGGACAGCAGTCTGTATCGTGCTGGTAACAATTTGTAGATTCTTGTAGTCCACAGAATGTGAAATATGTAAATTTGTGTGTGTGTGTGTGTGTGTGTGTGTGTGTGTGTGTGTGTGTGTGTGTGTGTACGAGGGGCGTTCAATAAGTAAAACACATTTTTTTCTCGGCCAATTTCGGAAGAAAAACGCAGAATTTGTTGTGTGACATCGTGAAATAATTTCCCTTACCGTGAAATATTTCCGCTTCGGCCCCTATAGTTCCATGTATTTCCGATAGGTGTCGGCGCTATACGTAGCCTCCAAAATGGTGTCTATAACGGAGGTGCGTTCAGAGCAGATAGATGTCACTGTGTTTCTTTTGGCACAAAACCAGAGTAGCGCAGATAACCATGGATGTTGCAAATGTCTATCGAGACCTGGCAGTGAACAAAAGCACGGTATATTACAATTTTCAACATTACCTTGAGCTGAAACTTCCTAGCAGATTAAAACTGTGTGCCGGACCGAGACTCGAACTCGGGACCTTTGCCTTTCGCGTGTAAGTGCTCTACCAACTGAGCTACCCAAGCACGACTCACGCCCCGTCCTCACAGCTTTACTCCTGCCAGAATCTCGTCTCCCACCTTCCAAACTTTACAGAAGCTCTCCTGCGAAACTTGCAGAACTAGCACTCCTGAAAGAGATCTGCCAGGAAGTTTCATATCAGCGCACACTCCGCTGCAGAGTGAAAATCTCTTTCTGGATTACCTTGAGCTGTAATTTCATTATCAATTTATTGGCAGCCGGTTTCGACGATACACTTCATCATCATCAGGCCCTCTAAATACACAGTGGCAGAATTTTCCCGAAAGACTTCAAAGTTCCACCTGAAAGTAACCGGTATCCGCATCAGCTCTTATAAGCATCCACACATGGCGAGACAGCAAAAGCTGTATGTGGTTGCTTACAAGAGCTGATGCGGATGCCAGTTACTTTCACGTTGGACTCTCTGACTGATGTATTTCGGGAAAATTCAGCCACTATGTACTTAGAGAGCCTGATGATTCAGTGTATCGTCAAAACCGGTTGCCAATAAACTGACAACGAAATTTCAGCTGAATGGTAGCGATGAAAATTGTGATCTTCCTATCGGCTGTGATGCTCTCTTCCTCTTTAACGAGGATGGATATGCCGAAAAACACGGTAGGTCATTTGGCGAGGGATCTGTCGTAGCAGTCTGTCATCATCGCAACAAGGTGGTGCAAACGTGTCCGATCTCCCCCGTTCCGGCCGGCCGCACACTGCTGTGACTCCTGCAGCATTTGAAAGTGGGGATGCCCTCTTTCGAGGTGACAGACGGGTCGCAATCAAATACCTCGCTGCTCAACTGGTTGGTAATGCTGAGGAACTCGTCCACCAGTTGAGTACTCAAAGGTGAGTGCCCGCTGCATTTCTCGTCGCCTAACTGAAGACCATAAAGAGCAACGAAGGACCATCTCTGCGGAATATCACGCGCGTTACGAGGCTGATCGTGATATTTTTTTGTCAGATATCATCAAGACGATGAACCATGGGTTCATCACTTCGAATCCACGGAGTGGCGACACATTACCTCTCCACTGAAGAAAATGTTCAAAGCGACATCCCCGTAAAGTGATGGCGACGGTCTTTTGGGACTCTGAAAGTGTTATTTTGTTTGATGTCCTCCCTAATGGCGCAGCGAGCAACTCTCAGGTGTATCTTCACGAAATTGAAGAAATTCGTCGTCACTAAAATGAAACAAACCTCTCCTTTTCCATGATAATGCAAGGCATCTGCGCACATAAGAGGAGCCCAAAACTTCATTAGACTGTTCTTCCTCATCCACTCTATAGCCCGGATCCCGCACATTCCGACTTCCCTCTGTTTGACCCAGTGAAGGATGCAACCGCGGGAAGCAGGAAATGGGTACTGGGGAGGATATGGATGCAGTAAGACGTTAGCTCCGACGTCGGCCAGTAGAGTGGTACGATGCGGGCATACAGGCTCTCTCAGTAAGATGGTGGAAGGCAGTCGCATTGAACCAAGATTATGTTGAAAAATATGTTTTTGTAGACAAAAAATGGGGAATAATATGGTGTACTGGAATCCTCTTTAAAACCAATCTATGAGGGTAATCCCAAAAGTAAAGTCTCCAATTTTTTTTATAAGTTCATAGACCTGTTTATTTCTACAATGGCTTACATCAGTTTACAGATTGAACATTTAGCTATTTTTCGACATAATCACCATTTCTGTCGCTGCTGTGGCAGTTTTTGTATGTCATGTCATACCAGCTCGCCGCCATGCTGTTCACCTCGTCGTCAGAGCTGAATCGCTTTCTGGCCAAATATTCTTTTAACCTAGGGAACAGGTGACAGTCACTGGGAGCCAAGTCAGGACTATAGGGTGGGTGGGTGATTATGTTCCACTGAAATTGTGGAGATTAATGGTTTACCGAGCGATGTGAGGGCGAGCGTTGTCATGCAGAATGTGTACGCCCTTGCACAACATTACTCTTCTCACGTTCTGAATTGCCCGTTTGAGTTTTTTCAAAGTCTCACAGTAGCTGTCAGCGTTAATTGTGGTCCCAGTGGGCATAAAGTCGACCAACAATACCCCTTTCCGATCCCAAAAACGGTTGTCATGACTTTACCGGCAGACTGAAAACTCTCTACACCACTTACGAACATCTTTGACATCCATGCACGACTCACCATACACTTCTGTCAATTGGGGATGGATTTCAATCGGCGCAGTGCCCTTTGCGCTCAAAAACGGAATAACTGCGCGCAATTTGCAACATCCAACGGGAGCTCCATTCTCAACGGCTGCCAAGGCAAGACTGGGCACCTCAGCCTGGCGTGCGCATGTTTACACATAGCGTGTGAAGCACTCTTTATAACAATGTGACCAACTGCCACACAAACAGAGTTCTGTACTTATAAAAAAAAAATAGGAACCCTTACCTATGGGATTACCCTCGTGCATTCAGAAAATAAATGTATTCCATTAGTTATTAGACGACCCTCGTACTTATGTGCCCCATATCACCTGACTTTGGTACAACCTGCAGTACCCGATTGACACTGCACACTGAAATACGGTGGAAACAGAAAACTGAAATATTAATACTACTATGATACGATTACTTGTTACCTTTAAAAGTAAAAACCGGTGCTGAAAATTGCGCTGTTCATCAGCTTCAACACTCCAAATCAAATGAAATTTAGTGTGGCACAATGTTAACAGGTACATCACTGAAGGTGTAACAGTTGGGGAGGGGCGTTGGGGGGAGTGATAAAATGCGTTTTATTTCCATCACTGCATGTGGCATTGTCTAGTGGCGAACTCGAGAAACACCAGGAGGCCCATTGTATTAGGGATGGCGATCATTGCAGAAAACCAATTTTCGGTAATATCGGGTCTATTTCCACGTCACTTTAATCTGACTTAAAACCCCTCAAAATAACCAGTTTATGAAACATCCGATTTTCGGTTTTTATTCCTGTTACTTCCTGGAATAGACGTAGAATCAAAATAGTAAATTAAATAGACCAATAAAAGGAAACTTAGTCCTCCTGTCCTTCGCGGCGTTTCTCGATAAATGTCAAGTGGTTGAATACTATAAGAAATCACCAGCATTCTACCATTGATTCTAATTGTTTGAAACTCTACTCAAAAATCATTTTGTAATCAGGGTCATACCACTATTTCGGCAATAAGTATAGCCAGGGTAAAAACTGAGGTTAAACTGTTTTTCGTGTTGTCAGTTTCAGGAGCTAAAAGCAGATAAAGGCATATTATGAAGACACAGGCACTAAATCAGCTGCTTTATTTTTATTGTGTACTCTGAATTAATTGTTAAATTTTTAATTTATTGCTGTTACCATAATTTCCAACTTTTGTTATTTCATAGAAATGACAGCCAAATGGTTAATCTTTTAAAGCAAATGATGCATTGTACTTCGTTGCTACGTTAGTTCGTAAGAATTTTTTCACGCTAGGGATGGTCCGATTGTGCAATACAACGGATGTCTGGCGACAACAGCGAGAAACTACCGTGTAGATCAGGTGGGGACAGGTCTTGCACACTGCACGTACTCGCGTACCTGAAGCCACGACACACGGCAACAGGGACATTATTGTCTCAACAATGCTGTGACAGTTCTTTTGCCATGTGTTTATTGCTAGTTTCTGTCAGCATTGTTATTAAAATAGCACTGACCGCTTTTCCACATTTTGTTCAATAACGTTTTATTTCAAACCAATGCGAACCTTACTGATAAAAATTCCTGCCCTTTTTTAAAAAAGTTTACTTAACCCTTTCAGATTTGAATTTTTTTCTGGACAAAGGAAAATGTTTCTTAGTGCTGTAATTCTTTTAGGCGATTTTTAAATGATTTTAGATGGAAGATTTATACAAAAATATGGACCAGAATTCAAAATACACTTCTTACATTTGGCTTCTTTTTATGGACTAAAATAACTAATTTTGAAACATTCACTGTTGCAATAAATAAACTGATCACTCACTAATTACCATGCAAGTATCAAAAATAATATTTAATTATTCAGTGGAACAGACAGGGTGGCAATTATTGAACTATATGAAGAAAAGGAAAATCAGTTACAAAGTACGGCCTGCATACACTTTATTTAACATATTAACGTCGCCACTGACATTCGGATTTAGGTTATGAAGTGTTCGATTAGTCTGCCATTACTGGCGAAATTCTGCATGACCCGCTGAAGTATCAGAGCATCGATGCTGTCGATGACATCCTGAATGGCTTTTCTTCAGCTCTGTAATGGTATTGGCGATGTTTCCGTACGCCTTGTCTTGAATAAAGCTCCTCAAAAAGGAGTCGCATGTGTTCAGATCCGGAGAATATGGCCGCCTATCGAGGTCCATGCCAGTGGCCTCCGGGTAACCCAGAGCAGAGTGCGGTACCCTGATTCGATGGGGTCGAGCTCCAACTTGCCTGGACCACATCCCGTCGAAATCAGCTTCACTTTGGATAATGTGGATGAAATCATCTTCCAAAACCATCACGTACTGTTCGGTAGTCACCGTGCCATCAGGGAATGTTGTTGTTGTTGTGGTCTTCAGTCCTGAGACTGGTTTGATGTAGCTCTCCATGCTACTCTATCCTGTGCAAGCTTCTTCATCTCCCAGTACCTACTGCAACCTACATCCTTCTGAATCTGTTTAGTGTACTCATCCCTTGGTCTCCCTCTACGATTTTTACCCTCCACGCTGCCCTCCAATACTAAATTGGTGATCCCTTGATGCTTCAGAATATGCCCTATCAACCGATCCCTTCTTCTAGTCAAGTTGTGCCACAAATTTCTCTTCTGTCCAATTCTGTTCAATACCTCCTCATTAGTTATGTGATCTACCTAACTAATCTTCAGCATTCTTCTGTAGCACTACATTTCGAAAGCTTCTATTCTCTTCTTGTCTAAACTATTTATCATCCACGTTTCACTTCCATACATGGCTACACTCCATACAAATACTTTCAGAAACGACTTCTTGACACTTAAATCTATACTCGATGTTAACAAATTTCTCTTCTTCAGAAACGCTTTCCTTGGCATTGCCAGTCTACATTTTATATCCTCTCTACTTCGGCCATCATCAGTTATTTTGCTCCCCAAATAGCAAAACTCCTTTACTACTTTAAGTGTCTCATTTCCTAATCTAATTCCCTCAGCACCACCCTACCATCAGGGAATATCGTACCGATTATTTCGTGCTGGACATTGCACACCACACAGTCACTCGTTGAGGGTGAAGAGACTTCTCGATAGCGAAATGCAGATTCTTCTTTCTTTCTTTCTTTCACTTGCTCCTTTGTCCCTCAATGGAGGCAGGGTCGGCGTGGTGACAACGGAATTGGCAAGGTTAATTGAAAGGGGTGACCGGATGCCCTTCCTGCCACCACCCATATCCCCCAGGACGGAATCAGTGTACCCCAGCTGTCTGCATCTAGTGTAAACCATGAAATAGTGTGGAAGAGTAACTGAGGTGGGATGTGGGGACCAGCGCGGATTCACCTACTGAGATGTGGAAAACCACCTAAAAACTACATCCAGGTTGGCCGACACACCGGCCCACGTCGTTAATCCGCAGGGCGGATTCGATCCGGGGCCGGCGCGCCTACCCGAGTCCAGGAAGCAACGCATTAGCGCTCTCGGCTAGCCTGGTGGGTTCGCGAAATGCAGATTCTCAGTCCCCCAAATGCGCCAATTCTGCTTATTGACGAACCCACCAAAATGAAAGTGGTCTTCGTCGCTAAACCAGACCCTACTAATTTCCATCATGCCCCGCGACCAACTGTGCAATATGAACGTCGCAAGGCAAACCGTTCACAAGTTATGACGATTTTATTTCATATGGTTCAATAACTGTCACTCTGTAACTAATCGACCACTTCCGCTTATCCTGGCGGCCAACAAGCTCCTGCGCAATGGTACATTGACTTGTTGACATTTTTATACTTACGCCCAACAGCTGGCAGTACTTGCCCATGATGAAAAAACTGAACAATCAATAATGCATACATGAGATTTCCATTGGAGGAAAATATCTCTGTGTCAGCTAAAAAACAGTAAAAGTTAATGTACATACACTACTGGCTATTAAAATAGTACACCATGAAGATGACGTGCTACAGACGCGAAATTTAACCGACGGCAAGAAGATGCTGTGATATGAATGTGGTTAGCTTTTTAGAGCATTCACACGAGGTTGGCGCCGGTGGCGACACCTGCAACGTGCTGACATGGAGAAAGTTTCCAACCGATTTCTCATACACAAACAGCAGTTGACCGGCGTTGCCTGGTGAAACGTTGTTGTGATGCCTCGTGTAAGGGGGAGAAATGCGTACCATCACGTTTCCGACTTTGATAAAGGTCTGATTGTAGCCTATCGCGATTGCGGTTTATCGTATCGCGACATTGCTGCTCGCATTGGTCGAGATCCAATGACTGTTAGCACAATATGGAATCGGTGGGTTCAGGAGGGTAATACGGAACACAGTGCTGGATACCAACGGTCTCGTATCACTAGCAGTCGAGATGACAGGCATCTTATCCGCATGGCTGTAACGGATCGTGCAGCCACATCTCGATCACTGAGTCAACAGATGGGGCGTTTGCAAGACAACAACCATCTGCATGAACAGTTCGACGACGTTTGCAGCAGCATGGACTATGAACTCAGAGACTATGGCTGCGGTTACCGTTGACGCTGCATCACGGACAGGAGCGCCTGTGATGGTGTACTCAACGACGAACCTGGATGACGAATGGCAAAATGTCATTTTTTCGGATGAATCTAGGTTCTGTTTACAGCATCATGATGGTCACATCCGTGTTTGGCGACATCGCGGTGAACGCACATTGGAAGCGTGTATTCGTCATCGCCATATTAGCGTATCACCTGGCGTGATGGTATGGGCTGCCATTGGTTACACGTCTCGGTCACCTATTGTTCGCACTGACGCACTTTGAACAGTGGACGTTACATTTCAGATGCGTTACGACCCGTGGCTCTACCCTGTATTCGAACCCTGCGAAACCCTACATAAGCAGGATTATGCACGACCGCATGTTGCAGGCCCTGTACGGGCCTTTCTGGAGACAGAAAATGTTCGACTGCTGCCCTGGCCAGCACATTCTCCAGATCTCTCACCAACTGAAAACGTCTGGTCAGTGGTGGCCGAGCAACTGGCTCGTCACAATACGCCAGTCACTACTCTTGATGAAACGTGATATCGTGTTGAAGCTGCATGGGCAGCTGTACCTGTACAAGCCATCCAAGCTGTGTTTGACTCAATGCCCAGGCGTATCAAGGCCGTTATTACGGCCAGAGGTGGTTGTTCTGGGTACTGATTTCTCAGGATGTATGCACCCAAATTGCGTGAAAATGTAATTACATGTCAGTTCTAGTATAATATATTTGTGCAATGAATACCCGTTTATCATCTGCATTTCTTCTTGGTGTAGCAATTTTAATGGCCAGTAGAGTAATTGTATCCAGTGAGTGTGAATCGGCTACAAACGAAAAATGGTGGCACTGCTGGTATGGCAAACTGATATTTACGATTACCGAACAAATGCCGACACATGACCGTTATTCAGAAGTAAAATAAAGGTATCGGTTTTAATCGGTCGGCTTTTTCTGTCCCAACATTGTATCTGCCGTCTCGTAATAACCGCTGTTCCCCTAAAACAAAAATTGTAACGCGTAGCGCCTGATGTTGAGGAAGTTAGCCGTGTTAGGTAGTGAGACAGGGGAGGTGGGAGAGGTTTCGGGCTCACCGTGGCCGCCGTCGCAGCGCGGCGGCCGCTCCTTGGGCTGCGTGGTGCCGGGCAACAGGCGGCCGGCCGGCGTCACGCACCAGCAGTAGCCGGTGGCGTCGTGGCACTGCACGCGCGCGTACGTCCCGTCCGGCTCGCATCGGGGCACGAACGGCGCCGGCGTCTGCGGCGCGCGCGACAGCCCCAGCGCGAACTCGCGGTCGCTCCAGCACAGCCGCGCGTCTGCCGACACACACAGGCACACATCAGCACTCCAGACAACAAGCAATCAGTGAGGATTTGCAGAAAATAAATGCATGGTGTAATTTCTCAATATTAGTAGGTGTAACCTACTGCGTATAACAAGGCGAAAATCCCCATTAATGTATGAGTACAATATAAATGATCAGTCTTTGGAAGCGGTAACATCAGTCAAGTATCTGGGTGTCACTATTCGAAATGATCTCAAATGGAAGGATCAGATTACACAAGTAACGGGTAAGGCGGACTCTAGATTGCGGTTTATTGGTAGAATCCTGAAGCGATGCAGTCCTTCAACAAAGGAAATAGCTTACAATACGTTAGTTCGTTCAATCTTGAAGTACTGTTCGTCTGTATGGGACCCTTACCAGTTGGGTCTGATTCAAGAGATTGAGAAGGTCCAAAGAAGAGCGGCAAGATTCGTGACTGGTACATTTAGCCATTGCGAGAGCGTTACAAATCTCATTGAAAGTTTGAAGTGGGACACACTTGCATATAGACGACGCGCTAAACAGAAGGGGCTGCTCACTAAATTCCGAAATCCAATCTTCACCGAGGATGTAGAGCATATATTATTACCACCAACTTTCAAATCGCCTAATGATCATCATTCAAAGATAAGGGAAATTAGAGCTCGTACTGAGGCGTTCAAAAAGTCGTTTTTCCCTCGCTCGATCCGGGAATGAAACAGAGCGGGGGAAATATGACTTTGGCGCGAATTGTGCCCCCCGCCACACACTGCTTGGTGGATAGCGGAGTATATATGTAGATGTAGATGTGGAAATTAGTCCTCGTCAGGCCACGCCACTCTATTACGAGCAGCCGTGTTAGGCCGTTTGCAGATGATGCCGTCGTTTATCTTCTAGTAAAGTCATCAGACAATCAAAACAAACTGCAAAACGATTTAGAAAAGATTTATCGTCTAGTAAAGTCGTCAGAAGATCGAAACAAGTTGGAAAAAAATTTAGAAAAGATATCTGAATGGTGCGAAAATTGGCAATAAAAAGTTTGAGGTCATCCACATGAGTGCTAAAAGGAATCCATTAAACTTTGGTTACACGATAAATCAGTCAAATTGTAAGTAGGCTGTTTAGGTTTTTTTATTAGTAACGCCACCTCTGTATAAAAATCACTGGCTGTGCTGTGTGCAGTCTGTGTCTAGTTTGCATTGTTGTCTGCCATTGTAATGTTGGGCAGCGGCAGCTGGATGATAACAGCGCGTAGCGTTGCGCAGTTGGAGGTGAGCCGCCAGCAGTGGTGGATGTGGGGAGAGAGATGGCGAAGTTTTGAAATTTGTCATGAACTGCTATATATATTATGACTATTAAGGTAAATACATTGTTTGTTCTCTATTAAAATCTTTCATTTGCTAACTATGCCTATCAGTAGTTAGTGCCTTCCGTAGTTTGAATCTTTTATTTAGCTGGCAGTAGTGGCGCTCGCTGTACTGCAGTAGTTCGAGTAACGAAGATTTTTGTGAGGTAAGTGATTTGTGAAACGTATAGGTTAATGTTAGTCAGGGCCATTCTTTTGTAGGGATTTTTGAAAGTTAGATTGCGTTGCGCTAAATATATTGTATGTCGGTTTAAGCACAGTCATGTATAAATTGTTCAGAGGGGACGTTTCAAAATCTAAAGGCCGTAAATTTAACTAAATGCCTAGGAAATACAGTTACGATCAACTTAAATTGGAAAGAACAGATAGCAAGTGTTTTGGGGTAGGAAAACCAAAGACTGCGTTTTATTGGCCGAGCGCTTAGAAAATTTAATAGAACTTTTATCCATTCTGGATTTCGAACACTGCGACTGTCTTGTTAAAGGTTTCAGGAATTACTGCAACCAATCGCCGTTATTTATTCATGACCGGTTTCGAATCGCCTGGTGATTTATCATTAGATGATACAACTTGGTTTGGAGTATTGTGGGGGTCGTGATCTGTGGCAAATATAGAGACGAAAAAGTGAGCACTGTATGTGGGAAGAATATTGAGATTGTAAGATTAATTTGATGGTATTACTCACTGTTTTTATTCTTGTGGCAAGCACTGCTCTGGAAAACATAATGTATGCTTTCCAGTATCGTTAAATAGTACGCAACTGGCACTTTTCCACCGATGGCGACAAAACAAAAAAAGTGCAACGAAAATCTCTGCCTCCACAAAACTCTTTGGTGACAACAACAGCCACATTCTTTGGTTTGTTTATATTTTGTAAAGTACGTGGGAGTCGCTATCGGTGGAAAAGTGCCATCCTTAGTTCATCTACCTCGTAGTCACCGTTTTGATGTTAATTTTCTGACTGATCTTATTTGTGCTACCTCTCATTAGTTTCGTTTTTCTTCGATTTAGACTCAATCCGTATTCTGTGTTGATTAGACTGTTCACACCGTTCAATACGTTCTGGGGCTCTTCATCACGTTTACTGAAGATAGCAACGCCATCAGCACCTCTTATCATTGATACTTTTTCAGCATGAGTTTTAATCCCACTCTTGAAACTTTCTGAACTGCCGTCATTGCTTCTTTGATGTACGGACTGAATAGTAGTGGTGAAAGACTACATCTTGTCTTACACTTTTTGTAATCCGACTACTAATTTCGTAGTCTTCCATTCTTACTGTTTCCTTTAGGTTGTTTGCAATCTGTATATTGCCGGTCTTTCTCTATGGCTTACACATATTTTCTTCAGAATTTCGAATGGCGGACGAGGCAAGGAGAGCATAAAAAAGGAGAGGGCATTCATGGCCAAAACGAGGCTACTAGTATCGGCCTTAATTTGAGGAAGGAATTTCTGAGAATGTACGTTTGGAGCACACCAATGTACGGAAGATGGACAACCAGGAAAAAAGAGAATCGAACCATCTGACACTTGGTGCTATAGAAAGATGTTGGAAATTAGATGGACTGTTAAGATAAGGATTGAGGTGGTTCTCGGCAGAATCGGCGAAGAAATGGACATATGTGGAACACTGGTAAAAAGAAGGGAATTGATCATAGCGCATCTGTTAAGACATCAAGGAAGAATTTCCACGGCACTAGTGCGAGCTGCAGTGGGTGTAGGGGAGAACAGAGATCGGAATACATAAAAACACAAACAAATAATTGAGGGCTCAGTGTGCGAGAACTATTTCCGCAATCAGTCTGATCTGAATTACGTAAACAGGTAAACCACAAAAGAGACACTCTGGACTTAGAAACGCCATCAGGAAATTTCACTGACTTATTAAGTTATTTAGCTCTATAGCCCATCTACTAATCTTCAAAATGTCATGTTAACATCATGAAAGGGGAATTTTTCAGATATAAATATCTTGGAAATGCTAGATTTGAGAGTAGTCTAAGAAAAGAGACAAAGATCACCAAGGCAAAATGTCCGAAACATCGCAAGGTGCAGGACAATGGTAGGTCAAACACAATGGTTATTAGAAATTAAATGTAAAACGAACAAGATCGACATACTTCTAACAGCACTAAACAACTATGAAGTCTGCTCAGTCGCTTGTTAGCTATTTATTATTGTTATAATATTCTTTTCCTTCTAATTCGTTGACTAGTTCCCTAGCAGTCTTATCCATATTGCTAAAGCGAGCTGAATCCGATGTTATTATCGAGTTAAAGATTTCCGAAAGCCATCTGTTTCCAATACACCACTCACAGCGACGCAAAAGACAGGAATAACAAAACGCACCGAGGCCTCTTGTTGCACAGTGTTCTGCCAAGGGCATGCAAGAACAAGTTTTCTGTTGTTACGAAATCTTCATTGTAAGTAAAACACGAACTGTGTATTTTCCTGTTGCCGACGTTGTACCTGAAAAATATCTGTTGGACTTAGCGAGCATTATACATGAATTACAACATGCACTTATACTTTTCACGTCTTTTTCCTGCTGGATCCTAAACTTGGGCGGACGCTGGTCCACAAAGATTACCTCTTGTTTAAAAATACATTCAACTAGCTTTTCATGAAGTTAAGTGTTTACATACGTTTGCCAAGAATGAGGAGAAACGATACGATGCCCAAGATGAAAAACGAGAAAGAATAATTCACACTGTTGACTCGCTCTTGCTGCAGTTTGTGTGCCAAGATCTCAGTTTGCACCCTATTTCAGGTAATTACAGAAAATCAGTCATACTTCAACGAGATTAAGTTTTATTTCGGATAGGATTAATGGTAAAAAAATGGTTCAAATGGCTCTGAGCACTATGGGACTTAACATCTATGGGCATCAGTCCCCTATAACTTAGAACTACTTAAACCTAACTAACCTAAGGACATCACACAACACCCAGTCATCACGAGGCAGAAATAATCCCTGACCCCGCCGGGAATCTAACCCGGGAACCCGGGCGTGGGAAGCGAGAACGCTACCGTACGAATTAATGGTGAAACGATTTGTATAGATACACATCTAACACGTTTCTCCGGGT
Source organism: Schistocerca piceifrons (assembly GCF_021461385.2). NCBI lineage: Eukaryota > Metazoa > Arthropoda > Insecta > Orthoptera > Acrididae > Schistocerca > Schistocerca piceifrons. Next base: position 457,565,828 of record NC_060141.1, read on the forward strand.
GTCTGTGGGACATTTAGCGTCCACATATCCTGCTACACATATGAAACCAAAATTTGCTTCCTCCGTCAGTGTTCTATTCACGAGATCGATGGATGTGGTTAAATGCTGTAATTCCCTCTACTTTTCTCCGTCAGTCGTGAGTGGAAAAGAATCAAACGAAAACAATATGAATATCACGGACGATCTGTCTGCCTCAAATTGCAAAATTCATAGCAGCAGTTTCCATACCAGAAATACTACCATGTGTCAACCTGATAGTTCCATTTGGTACTTAGGTACTTCCCATTTGATTAGTCACTTACATTTGACTTTTTCCATCTGCTGGAGTCGAACGCTTATTTTTCTAAGGCTGGAACAATTACGAGATGCTAGCGAAAGACATGCGTTGCTCCATTTTGACTTAGGCACAAGAATATGTTGCCCTTTGGGGAAAGCAGTATCATTAAAAGTACGTTTTTTGGTAATTCTGATACCCTTATTCGAAACAATAACTATTATTTTTTTAGTTAGGCGCAAAAATAATTCATTTCGTTATTATCTTAACTGCTTTTCTGCCAGTGCAACACTTACATGTGTGGCAGCTGATTTAACATCAGATGCAGTAATAAATTTTCCAATACCTTCAGGAACTCTTCAAGCTGTTTTATACAAGGTACTTTATTAATATATTCCTAAATTATATCATTTTTCACTACAGAGCATCAATTAAAAAAATTCAACTTTTTTGATGACTTATCACCCTGAAGAGATTTGAAGCATTGGTCTTTATCTCTTGTTACTTCTCCACGAATGTGTGTGTATGTGGGGGGGGGGGGGGAGGGGGGGGTGTTAGGGGGGATAGGGGTAAACTTACCAAAACTATTATTTGGTCGATTTCATGAAATATTTAGTCACATACCACAATAAAGAAAATCATTATCGAAAGTAAAATCTAACTGTAAATCTGCGGTTAGAATATTAAACTTCTTGACAAGGCCCTGGCTTACACTGAAGCAGAGCCACAGTCTGGTTCACTGTTTGTAGCCCAAGTTTTTACTAATTACATGGTGAAGATTGGTACTTGTGGGAATGCTTTGTGATAGTATAACGTAGGTGCTAGTGCTACTCGCAAGAATTACTGAACTGCGAAGATGCATTTCAAGCTCTCACATGATCTGGAAAACTCTGGAAAAAAGACTTAATAACTTAGGAGGTAATGCAACGGACTGCAAGTAAAATATAGTCCAGCGGCAGAGGCCAAGGCGACAGGACGCGCCTGGAGTGGTGGCAGCAGTAGTAGGTGTCTGCTACACAGTAATTTAGTTTAGTTCGTTTTTTTCTTTACATACTTCCGCGAAGAAGTGAACTATACTTAGGTGTTTTACTGTGTGGACTAGTGTTTAGAAAATTGTTCTAAGTTTTCGTTTTCGTGTAAATCTTAGTGCATATCCCTGTGTGAGGCTGCTTTCTCACGCAATTTCTCGCTGTCAGAAGCACCACGTCACGTTCCTACGTTTAAATGTTGTCTTACTACACAGAATATACACTGAAGCCCCAAAGAAACTGGTAAAGGCATGCGTATTCAAATACAGAGATATGTAAATAAGCAGAATACGGCGTTGCGGTCGCCAACGCCTATATAAGACACAACTGTCTGGCGCAGTAGTTAGTTCGGTTACTGCTCCGACAATGGCAGGTTATCAAGATTTAAGTGAGTTTGATCGTGGTGGCACGAGCGATGGGACACAGCATTTCCGAGGTACCGATCTACATCTACATCTACGTCCATACTCCGCAAGCCACCTGACGGTGTGTGGCGGAGGGTACCTTCAGTACCTCTATCGGTTCTCCCTTCTATTCCGGTCTCGTATTGTTCGTGGAAAGAAGGACTGTCGGTATGCCTCTGTGTGGGCTCTAATCTCTCTGGTTTTATCCTCATGGTCTCTTCGCGAGATATACGTAGGAGGGAGCAATATACTGCTTGACTCTTCGGTGAAGGTATGTTCTCGAAACTTCAATAAAAGCCCGTACCGAGCTACTGAGCGTCTCTCCTGCAGAGTCTTCCACTGGAGTTTATCTATCATCTCCGTAACGCTTTCGCGATTACTAAATGATCCTGTAACGAAGCGCGCTGCTCTTCGTTGGATCTTCTCTATCTCTTCTATCAACCCTATCTGGTACGGATCCCACACTGCTGAGCAGTATTCAAGCAGTGGGCGAACAAGCGTACTGTAACCTACTTCCTTTGTTTTCGGATTGCATTTCCTTAGGATTCTTCCAATGAATCTCAGTCTGGCATCTGCTTTACCGACGATCAACATTATATGATCATTCCATTTTAAATCACTCCTAATGCGTACTCCCAGATAATTTATGGTATTAACTGCTTCCAGTTGCTGACCTGCTATTTTGTAGTTAAATGATAAAGGATCTATCTTTCTGTATATTCGCAGCACATTACACTTGTCTACATTGAGATTCAATTGCCATTCCCTGCACCATGCGTCAATTCGCTGCAGATCCTCCTGCATTTCAATACAATTTTCCATTGTTACAACCTCTCGGTACACCACAGCATCATCTGCAAAAAGCCTCAGTGAACTTCCGATGTCATCCACCAGGTCATTTATGTATATTGCGAATAGCAACGGTCCTATGACACTCCCCTGCGGCACACCTGAAATCACTCTTACTTCGGAAGACTTCTCTCCATTGAGAATGACACGCTGCATTCTGTTATCTAGGAACTCCTCAATCCAATCACACAATTGGTCTGATAGTCCATATGCTCTTACTTTGTTCATTAAACGACTGTGGGGAACTGTATCGAACGCCTTGCGGAAGTCAAGAAACACGGCATCTACCTGTGAACCCGTGTCTATGGCCCTCTGAGTCTCGTGGACGAATAGCGCGAGCTGGGTTTCACATGACCGTCTTTTTCGAAACCCATGCTGATTCCTACAGAGTAGATTTCTAGTCTCCAGAAAAGTCATTATACTCGAACACAATACGTGTTCCAAAATTCTGCAACTGATCGACGTTAGAGATATAGGTCTATAGTTCTGCACATCTGTTCGACGTCCCTTCTTGAAAACGGGGATGACCTGTGCCCTTTTCCAATCCTTTGGAACGCTACGCTCTTCTAGAGACCTACGGTACACCGCTGCAAGAAGGGGGGCAAGTTCCTTCGCGTACTCTGTGTAAAATTGAACTGGTATCCCATCAGGTCCAGAGGCCTTTCCTCTTTTGAGCGATTTTAATTGTTTCTCTATCCCTCTGTCGTCTATTTCGATATCTACCATTTTGTCATCTGTGCGACAATCTAGAGAAGGAACTACAGTGCAATCTTCCTCTGTGAAACAACTTTGGAAAAAGACATTTAGTATTTCGGCCTTTAGTCTGTCATCCTCTGTTTCAGTACCATTTTGGTCACAGAGTGTCTGGACATTTTGTTTTGATCCACCTACCGCTTTGACATAAGGCCAAAATTTCTTAGGATTTTCTGCCAAGTCAGTACATAGAACTTTACTTTCGAATTCATTGAACGCCTCTCGCATAGCCCTCCTCACAAGTGGGGATTATCCTGTACGACCATTTCACGAGTGTATCGTGAATGTCAGAAATCTGGTAAAACATCAAATTTCCGACATCGCTGCAGCCGGAAAAAGATCCTGCAAGAACGGGACTAACGAGGGCTGAAGAGAATCGTTCAACGTGATAGAAGTGCAAACTTTCGGCAAATTGCTCCAGATTTCAATGCTGGGCCATCAACAAGTGTCAGCTTGCGTACCATTCAAGGAAATATCATCGATATGAGCTTTTGGAGCCGAAGGCCCACTCGTGTACCCTTGATGACTGCACGACACAAAAATTTAAGCCTCCCCTGGGCCCGTCAACACCGACATTAGACTGTTGATGACTGGAAACATGTTGCATGGTCGGAAGAGTCTCGTTTAAAATTGTAATGGGTGGATGAACGTGTATTGGTATGGAGACATCCTTATGAATCCATGGACCCTGTATGTCGTGAGGGGACTGTTCAAGCTGGTGGAGGCTTTGTAATGGTGTGGGGCGTGTGCAGTTCGAGTGATATGAGACCCTTGATACGTCTAGATACAACTCTGACAGGTGACACGTACGTAAGCGTGTCTGATCACCTGTATCCATTCATGTCCATTTTGCATTCCGACGGACTTGGGCAATTCCAGCAGGACTATGTGACATCCCACACGTCCAGAATTGCTACAGAGTGACTCCAGGAATAATATTCTGAGTTTAAACACTTCTGCTGCTCACCAAACTCCCCAGACAACATTAGCACTACTTCAGACGTTAGTCGAGTCCTTGCCACGTCGTGTTGCGGCACTTCTGCGTGCTCGCGGGGGCCCTGCACGGTATTAGGCACGTGTACCAGTTTCTTTGGCTCTTCATTGTAGTTTAGTTGCACTGGAGTTATCATATTTATTTTCTGTGGTAGGTTTTGGGTAAGCGGAGTTTCTAGTAAACAGTAACTGTTGATATATCCATTTTCAATAGAGAAATTTATATCTGTTTTAAGATTTTGCGGATCTCGCGGTCTCTGCCTACAGTGAGAACGCTGCAGAGCATATTTTGGTGTTTGTGTATTATCCTCCTTATATACTGCTTACGTTCGGATAATTTTCTCTTTTGCGGGGTCTGCTAGTATTTCCAAGTTCATCTTGACTACTTTGTTTGTATTTTTTGAGAGCTTATATCAAGTGTTTGGACTTTTTTATATGAATAGGAACTGTGTTTGTTGTGAACGGACATAAGAATTGGTTGCTGTCTGTAAACAGATAGAAGCTGCGTTGGTCGTCGTCGACAGGATTCTGGAAAAGCTCAGAAGCTATGGCAACATCGGAATGCCGTTGACGAGATCTGCGAAACCTTTAGTGCCTTTGGAATCTCCCGGTGACCTAGTTGTTGCTGCGTTTTCCGATATGCAACATCTGACCGGTCTGTCTTCATTCGAGAGTGAGTGCAGACAGTGGTGGGTTCTCGTGTTACTGGGCGGAAGGCAAAAAGAGGGAACGGACTGCACGGCTGGCTCCTTACGCAGGTACGAGGTGCTACCCAGGGTTGGTAAAACTTGTGAGCCAGGACGGGATGCCTCTGCTGTTGGGTCTGCGGCCAGTTTTCCTGCCCACTCCGAAGAAGTGCGGGGGGTTGGTGTGCTAGTCACTGGGAGCTCCATCGTTAGGCGGGTGATGTAGCCGGCCAAGGAAATAGCATGCAGGGCGGGAAAAGGTGCCAGTGTGCACTTGGTATTGTTGCCGGACGTGCATGAGACCCTGCCGGCGGATATCGAGCGCACTGGGTGCAACCGACTGCAAATAGTGGCACACGTCAGCCCGAATATGCCTGCTGCTTGGTTCTGAGGCCATCCTCGGCTCCTTTCGGTGGATGGCTGACTTGGTGAAGGGAACTAGCATCGCACGCGAGGTCTGATCTAATCCGTCTATTTGTAGCATTATACCCAGGGTCGATCGCGGTCGTCTGGAAGATCTACACCAGACGCTCAGACGACTCTGCAGTGGTATCGGATGCGAATTTCTAGACCTCCGCTGTTGGAAGAAAAAATGTAAGGTTCCCCTAAATATGTCAGACGTGCACTAACGTCAGGAAGCGGCCACGAGAGTAGTGGAGTACGTGTTTTGTGTATTTTTTTTTTTTTATTGAGAACCCCCCATCTTCCTAGGGGTCAGAGACGAATCGTCTGCCGAAATCGAGGTTACGTCAACTACAAAGTTTCCAGAGAATGCTTGTCCTCGCAGATCGGATATAAAAAACGTTAATATTAATTAGTAAACTGTAGGTGTATCCAAGAAAAGATTCCAGAATTAGTAGCGCTTGTTGAAGGTTATAATGTCTAGATAGTATTAGGTACAGAAAGCCGGTTGAAACCGGAGGTGAATAGCAATGAAATCCTAAGTTCAGACTACAATACTTATCGTAAGGATAGGTTAGTCGTCAATGGTGGCGGCGTATTTATTGCAGTAAAGAACTAGATAATGTTAGCGAGGCTATCACGGATCCCGAACGTGAATTGATCTGGGTGAACTTAAGCATCGAAAGTCGATCACAAATGCCAGTCAGATGCTCTTATAGACCGCCTGGGTCAGGAGCTGTAGTGTTAAAAGCTTCATAGAGAAATTACAGAATATTGTTAATAATGTGGTAATTGGGGGGGGGGGGGGGAGAGAGGAGAGTGACTTCAACTTGCCCGGTAAAGATTGGGAGAGTCATGCTATCAAAACTGGTGCCAGAGGGTTCGTGTAACATTATTCTGAATGTTTACTCCGAAAATTACTTTGAGTAGAACCAACTCGTGAAGAAAACGTCTTACACGTCCTAGCAACAAACAGACCTGAATTTATCGAATCAGTTAAAGTAGAGGAAGATATCAGTGATCGTAAGGCTGTGACAGCAACTATGGCTACAGATTTTACGAGCAATATTAAGAAAGATAGAAAGACATTTTTGCTTAGCAAGAGTGACAGGATACCAATTGTACAGTGTCTGCGTAGTCAGCATGAAATGAGGAAGAAGATGTAGAGCACAAATGGAAAAAAATCAAAAGATTCGTTCAGTATGCTTTAGATAAGTATGTTCCAAGCAGGGTCATAAGGGAAGGGAAAGAATCAACGTGGTTTCATAGCCGTGTTAGAAAACTGCTCCGTAAGCAATCTTAAGGAAATGTAACTCATCCACGAAGGAAGTGGTTTACAAGACTATTGTTCGACCGATACTTGAGTACTGTTCATCGATATGGGGTTCTTACCAATTACGGCTGATACAAGAGATAGAAAAGGTCCAAAGAAGAGCGGCGCGGTTCGTCAGAGGATCTATTGGCCGATGCGAGAGCGTTACCGGAATGCTCAACAAACCTAATCGACAGACACTGCAAGAGAGGCGTTGTGCATCACGGAGAGGTTTACTATTGAAATTTCGAGAGAGTTCTTTCCGGAAATAGACGGATAACATATTAATTCCTTCCACATACATCTCACGTAATTACCAAGGCGATAAAATTAGAGCCAATACAGAGGATTACCGACAATCTTTCTTCCCAAGCGCTACTCGCGAGTGGAACAGGAGAGTGGGGATCAGTTAGTGGCACCAGAAGTGCCCTCTGCCACATACCATTAGGAAGCTTGACGGGTCTGACGTAGATGTAGGTATTTATGACCGAGTATTGAATTTAACTGAAACAGTGCGCATAAGAGACGTTCACTGAAAGTGAAACTCCTCTGACGAATATCCAGACCAACACATAATGTGACCACATAACCACAGTGGACTGATTAATTTCACTTTTACTCACAATAATAACTTTTTAAAAATAGCTAATGGAGACCAAACCATGAGATTCTATATGAAGTAGAAAATACACAACAATTAACGGTTAGAATGAGAAAATAATAAAAACCCGCTGACGATGGCGAAATTATCATCGTAACTAGCCCAGGAATAGTAAATGAAGAGTTTGCGTCAAAAAAGACCGAAAGTCTCATATAGTTTTCCTGTTGACATGAACTAACCGGAAGGACAGCTGAGAAGCACAATGATATACAGAAATCACGGAAGACTTAAATCAAGGTTACCGCACAGCAAGGAAATAGTTCCTAAAAAAAAATATTTTAATTTCTAATATAAATTAAAGTATTAGTAAGTCTTTTCTGAAAGTGTTGGTTTTGTCTGGATTAGTCCACGTTTCATTCTGGACATGTGGGGTGTCGCATTGTCCTGCTGGAACTGCCCAAGTCCGTCGGAATGGATACAGGTGATCAGACAGGATGCTTATGACGTGCCACCTGTCAGTCGTATCTAGACGTATCAGGGGTCCCATATCACTCCATCTGCACACGACCCACACCATTACAGAGCCTCCGCCAGATGGAACAATCCTCTTCTGGCCCATGGATTCACGAGGTTGTCTACATACCCGTACACGTCCATCGGCTCGATACAATTTGAAACGAGACCCGTCCGACCAGGCAACATGTTTCCAGTCATCAACAGTCCAATTTCGGTGTTGACCGGCCCAGGCGAGGCGTAAAGTTTTGTATCGTGCAGTCATCAGGGGTACACGAGTGGGCCTTCGGCTCCGAAAGCACAATTCGATTATGTTTTGTTGAATGGTTCGCACGCTGACACTTGTTGATGGACCAGCACTGAATCTCCAGCAATTTGCGCCAAGGTTGCACTTCTGTCATCTTGAACGATTCTCTTCAGTTGTCGTTAGTCCCGTTCTTGCAGGATCTTTTTGCGGCCGCAGCGTTGTAGGAGATTTGATGTTTTACCGGATTCCTGATATTCACGGTACATTCGTGAAATGGTCGTACAGGAAAATTCCCATTTCAATGCTACCTCGGAGATACTGGGTCACACCGCTCGTGCGCCGACTACAACACCACGTTCAAACTCACTTATATCTGGATAACCTGGCATTGTAGCAGTAGTAACCGATCTAACAACTGCGCCAGACACTTGTTGTCTTATATAGGCGTTGCCGACCGCAGCGCTGTAGTCTATCTCTATATTTGAATACGCATGCCTATACCAGTTTCTTTGGCCCTTTAGTGTAGACGACAATGCGCGACCGCATCGTACAGCGCAGGCGGAGGAGCTCTCTTGGAAGGAGACGATATATCGGCGAAGAAATTGGCCTAGCCGTTCCCTCGTCTTAAATCTCATCGAACACATGTGGAATCCGTTGGGAAGACGTAATGCAGTTCGGTCACATGTACCAATGACGTCCAGCAGTTGTCAGCCGCACTGGTGGTGGTGTGGAACGCTATACCAGAGGAACACCTTACCAACTACGTTGCAGATCCCTCATTGCCGTTACAAACACTAATAAGAACCATGTACTGCCTTTTTTTAATATTCAGGTGATCATCATAAACCGCGGCGAGCTCAGTACAACTACTATATTTGAATGGAAGTTTCATTTCTGTTCACCTCATTGCGTATTTCTTTCATTTACCTGCTGTACTATAGTGCAGCAATCCTTGTTACGTATGGTCCAAGTTTCATCGAGCTTTGTTATTTGGCAGTGACACATCATATTTAAAGTACTTTCGCCCTTGAGTATTGCACACCAGTGTATTTTGCGAACAATGTATGAAAACAAGTAATCGCTTATCGTGGCATAATATATGCTTTGTTAAATTATTATCGCCAGTCCTCCGCTTGTTTCGTTGTTCAACAGCATGGTTCAAAGCTAGTTCATAAAGCAGAAGCGTGAAAGCCTGTGGCACAGCGAAGTGTTCGCAGGTGTCGTGGCGTAGCCTCCAAAAGGTAACATTAAAGAACGTAAATACTACTGATTATGCGATGGCAAATCACGGCGTAAAAACGACGCGTCGTCTCGTTAAGGTTTGGAAACGCAATAATGCGTCCAGTTTAAACACAAGCGATGTTTCACTGACAGCCACGCAACGTGTAATTTCCCGCGTGTTGTTGCTCGCTGCTTGATCGTGAGAGTTACAGAGCCTCGTCATTATCTCATTGCGAATGGAGATGAGAGCAGCAAAAATAAAAGATGCGAATAACAAACCACGCGTCAAGCTGCTGCCAGCGGTATGCTGGGTGCAAAATTTCGATTCTGCCAAGGAGTACTTTTCTTACAGCAGAACGATATGACTGTTTCGAAGAGAAGACGTCAAATAAATCAATGGTATTGGTAATGTCACAGATTCATGAATTATCCCGCTATTTTCTAGATGCCTAAAGCACTTCCGTGACCAGTTTTTCCTCCGATCATCCATGGTCTACTTCTTTCGAGAAAGCTGTTTACAAGTGGTGAGAATAATCAACACTTGTACGCATTAATACATGCACACAAGAAGAAATAATTTTTATACGCATTTAGCAAGCTATACGTGGTGCGACAAAAAAGTAATGAGACTGATGTGAAAAAAATGTTGCTTACTGTTTTAGTAAAGTTTAGTGTTGTCTCCTTCAAAGTCGTTCCCTTCTGATTGCACACACTTTTTCCAGCGCTTTTGCCATTGATGGTAACATTTCTGGAACTCATCTTCTGTAATATCCTCCAAGACCCTCGTCACAGATTTTTGGACATCTTATGTTGTTTGAAAATGGTGTCCCTTGACCGTCGTTTTGACTCTTGGAAATAGAAAAAAGTCGCACGCAGCGATAACCAACTTTCATCACCAGTGATAACACGGCTCAACAATACTGGATTGATTTCCGTTTGCTCTAACAGGTCGGCTGCCACATTTTTCCGTGTTTCTCGCTGTTGTGGTATGAGATTTTTGGGAACCATTTTTGCACAAATCTTTCTCATACCAATATCTTCTGTTATTATTAGACGAACTGTTTCTCGATTGGTGTTCAGTTCTTCTGCAATCATTTTCACGGATAATCCTCGATCAGATCGTACGAGTTCACGCACCCTGGCCAAGTTGACATCCGTCCGTGAGGTTGAAGGTCGTCCACTGCGGTCTTCATCTTCAACGTTCGTTCTGCCTTCACTAAACATTTTATGCCAACGAAACACTTGAGCTCTTGACATAACTTCCTCTCCAAAAGCCTTCTGAAGCTTACTGTAAGTTGGTGTCACGTTTTCACCCAATTTAACGCAAAAAGAAATGGTATACTATTGCGCAATATTATGCACTTCCATTTCCGTGACGAGAGACACAAACACGTGTTAAATTATTACAGCACAACTCACGACTGACCAGTTGCATCGATGTGCCACTTGGACTAGAAGCAGCTTATAGCCCAAGGTCAAAGATCTTGTGCCTATGCAAGCCTGCAGGGTTGCCGCATCTTGCAAAGAAAATCAGTCTCATTACTTTATTGTCGCACCTCGTACTTATTATTTTTACGCTCACATTTTAAATAATATTTAAAATTTTATTTTTAGATTTCAGTTCTGTAACTGGTGCGCTACACCTTTATTAATAATGCGAAAAACTGAAAAAATCCGTTTCATAATTGTATAGTTCATGCCTATACCTCCAAAAGTTATGTAAGTCCGTGGAAGCAACCACTCTCTTTGGAATTCTAAAAGAACTAAGTCTTAAGGGTAATGTCAGTAGAATGGTGTACACCATCCTGTATAACATCAAACCCATAGTAAAGTTTAGAGCACAAGTTTTAGAGATTTTCTCGATCAACACAGAAGTGACACAAAAATACGGTATTTCGTGTATATTATTTAACTGTGTCCTGTAAAAAATTGTTAAAGAATGGTTCTCTACTAGCAAACACCGGATTATGCATGAGGATCAAAGCAGACAACCCGTGCTTGGCGTTTCCCTATGACCTGACCTCACTGGTGAACAACGTACAAGATGCTTCAATGCAACTCGAAACGCTGCATTTAACAGCATTGGAGACAGGTTTATCGAGCTACGACGGATAGACCAAATTCATTAAAAATATTACAGACACTCCTAGAACGCCAATATTTTGCGCTACGAAAACCAAGAAATACCTCGAAGAATGGATCTCAAATGATATCAGTGAAACGGTAGCTCTGGAACAAAGGAAAATAAAACTAGGTAGGGCATACTGCCCTTGCAGAAAAACGTACGCCTCGAAACACCTAGCGTTCAAAATGGTTCAAATGGCTCTGAGCACTATGCGACTTAATATATGAGGTCATCAGTCGCCTAGAACTTAGAACTAATTAAACCTAACTAACCTAAGGGCATCACACACATCCATGCCCGAGGCAGGATTCGAACCTGCGACCGTAGCGGTCGCTCGGTTCCAGACTGTAGCGCCTAGAACCGCACGGCCACTCCGGCCGGCTGAAACACCTAGCGGTGAATATCAAATTAAGACATTGTCACACAGTAATCCGACCGTCAGTTTTCTATGCAGCAGAATGTCTGTCCCTATCAAAGAAGATCCCAACGAGACTCCTCGACTTAGCAAACTCCTTCAAAAGACAATGGCACCGAGGATCCTACCAGAAGGGAAGGATGGTGCAAACCTAATCGTTACTCTACCAACACCAAGAAAACCTCGCTGATGCCGTCAGGAGAAGACGACAAGATTTCTATTGGCACCCCCCCCCCCCCCTTAGGCTGTCCTATATAATCTTCAAAGTAACCAACAAGGGAAAATCCAATGGATCCCTGTGGATCAAGCAAATAGAGAAAGACCTTGCAGAACTTCATATTACACGAGATATAATAACTAAAGGGGGTTACTATCTTTTAGCTATTCACAACCAGACCCTTCTTAACGTCACTTACAGACGACAGTGACACCAGGAAAAGGTCCGAGGTAAATGACGTAATACTGAGTTGACAGGAAAGCTCTAGGTACCAAAAAGAAGGCAAGAACAAATGAAGTGGCAGACGAGAACAGCACAACTAAAGTACCGTGCTTCACTTGTGGCCCAGACAAGTTAATAAACTGTGTTTGAGGATCTTAGAGAAAACTGATAGGTCACACTTGACGAAGGCAGAACCAGCTTTCATCAGAAAACACACCAGACCTCCACCCAGCCTTCCAATGAGCTCTCGCTTGACATCACTGAAGTCGCAAATGGTGGTGGTGTGGGGTCAGTGGAATGCACACTACAGGACTTCTGGCTCAGAGCTGTCCTTGAAGTAGCCGATTTGTAGCAGTTCGTTCTGTCACTATGGCGCCAACTGGTGCTCAGATTGCTGCTGCAGATGCAGTAGTGCCACGTGACCATCCGGAATCCGGTTGCCCTGCGACCGTACATTCCCACGACCACCGCTGCCAGCAATCACGTACAGTGGCTACATTCCTGCCAAGTCTTTCTGCAGTACCGCAGAATGAATATCCAGCTGCTAGTAACCCTGTTATACGACCTCATTCAAAGTCAGTGAGCTGCTGATAATAGCGTCTTTGTCGCCTTAAAGGCGTCCTTGACTAACATCAACTCACAACGCCCTTTCTTAAAGATAATTAACGCACGTACGTTGCAGCGTGTATTTAAAGCAAACCTGATTTGCATCCTCATAGTGGTACTACTGACGCCACTCTTTTGTTGCTGGCGTGAAATTTGAATACACATAATATTTCGGATGTAGAAACATGCCTACCAAGTTTCGTCTTTTGTCACACAATTCCTTCTCAGTGTTGCGATTTGTTTTGGTCAGTGTATACACCATGATACTGTCATTTGGAAGTTCCTTTTGCAATTAATTTCTATATGAAGGATATTTTGGCTGATTAGGGGTCACCGCTGCATAATCTCTTCCCTTACCTTCGTATGAAATGTGTAACTTGTCATTCCACTGATACCTAATTTTGGCCTCAATCGCACGGAGATAGTTTACCGTACTTTATTCATATGCAGTACACAGTTTTCTTAGTTCAGGCATTGACTTCTTCACTGCCATTAATTCCACTGTGACCACTGTCTACGCCGAAAATGGTTTTCTTCTGCACTGAAAGTCGCTACGCTTCTTCTAAGATGCGGTACACTAGGTAATTGACTTCTGTTATTGTTACTGTGGCGCTTTACTACCATTAGCGCCATTCGCGAGTCTGGTAATATAATCGTGTTGTCCAAGAGAGATTTGGTGCAACTGACTCCCTCTGGAAGTTCAGCTATAACGATGGATGCTGCTGCCAGAAGTTTAATCTCGCCTTACCGTCGCGTCACAAATTTTAAGTATGCCCTGTCTACCCCAACGGAGTTCTTGGACTCATCAATAAACACAGAAGAGCCACAACACTGCCTAACGATAGAAGGATTACCGTTTGGTGGAGCTGCGGACAAGTGACGGAGTAAGGAAAACATATAAGCGGAGGAGAGGCGAATGAGGAATCATTCTAGCGACGATATGAGCCGAAAGTGGGAAGATCTTTCGACTATTGGAAGGTTCTTATGACCGGGCGCCTGCCACGAGCATCTCGGAAAAGACGAAGCTGGTCGGCTGCTTGCAAGCTACTGTCCTGAGCATCTGACGAAAGTTGCTGAGGGAAAGTGAATAGGCGTCCAGGTGTTGGACGTCGACCACGCATCACAGGTGGGACGCTTGCTCTCTCTGTAAAGGACGGCCGGCCGTCGTGGCCGAGCGGTTCTAGGCGCTACAGTCCGGAGCCACGTAGCTGCTACGGTCGCAGGTTCGAATCCTACCTCGGGCATGGATGTGTATGATGTCCTTAGGTTAGTTAGGTTTAAGAAGTTCTAAGTTCTAGGGGACTGATGACCTCGGAAGTTAAGTCCCATAGTGCTCAAAGCCATTTGAACCATTTTTTTTTGTAAAGCACAACAGGCGGCGATCTGTTGCAGATCTGACGAAGAATACAATGTCGGTGCAGGCACAAGTGTTTTGGGAGCTCACAGTTCAGCTCTCTGAAGCAGACGATCCTTGCGTGTTCCCAAGTTCTCCCAACGATGTAATTAATCACAGCTTCAGTGGACACGCGATCATCGAGACAGTACCGTGCGTGCAAAGGTGTCACCTGCCCGGTATTGTCCACCACGTGCTAGAGAAGTATGTGCCTGGCAAAAATATAGGGGAGGGAAAGGATCCACCTTGGTACAAGGTTGCTGATAAAGCAGAGAATTTTGCACAGCCGTTTTAAATGTAGTCACTACCCCGATGACAAACAGAAAATATGCGAAATGAAAGCAGCTGTCAAAAGGTCAATGAAAGACTCTTTTAACGAATTTGAAAGCAATATTTTATCTGCACATTCTAAAAATAACCCCAAAAAGTTTGGTCGTACGTAAAATCTATGAACGCTACTAATAATTCAATACCTTCTGTTGCTGACAGTACGGGTAATGTAACGGATGATGATAAACATAAGGTCGAAATTCTAAACCTAGCTTTCAAAAACTCGTTTACGGTAGAGGACTGCAGCACCATTCCCCCTTTCAGCTATCTAACAAACGCAAGGATGGCTGACATAGTGTTTAATGTATCTGGGATTGTACAACAGTTAAGATCCTTAGACGCCAGGTAGGCATCTGGCCCAGACGGTATCCCCGTAAGATTATATGTTGACTAAGCTACAAATATAGCACCATTCTTATCCATCATCTATCAGAGATCGTTGGAACAGCGGAAAGTTCCAAGGGACTGGAAGAAGACCCAGGCCATAGCAATATATAAAAAGGGTAGAAAATCGGATACACATAATTACGGGCCAATTTCACTGACATCGATTTGTTGTAGAATCATGGAACATATTTTGTGTTCAGACATATTGACCTTTCTAGATTCTGAGAAGCTCATCTGCAGAAACCAGCATCGTTTTAGAAAACAGCGGTCATGCGAGACACAGATGGCCCTCTTTGTGCTTGATATACAACAGGCTATAGATACCGGCTCCCAGGTTGATGCCATATTTCTCGACATTCGAAAGGCGTTCGACTCGGTTCCGCACTGTCGCTTGCTCCAAAAAGTGCGCGCTCAAGGTCTATCCATGACATATGCGGTTGGATAGAAAGTTTTATAACAGACAGAGAGCAGTATGTCGTCCTGAACGGGGTGACTTCAACAGAAACAATCGTAACTTCAGGTGTGCCCCAGGGCAGCCTAATAGGTCCGCTGCTTTTTACGATTTACATAAACGATCTGGTTGATGATATTAACAGCGGGATTAGACTGTTTGCCGATGATGCTGTAGTCTACAGGAAAGTAATATTACACAAAAGTTGTGAACAAATCAATGAGGGCTTGCAGAAAATAAATGCGTGGTGTAATGACTGGCAGTTATCTCTCAATATTAGTAAGTGTAACCTACTGCGTATAACAAGGCGAAAATCCCCATTAATGTATGAGTACAAAATAAATGCTCAGTTTTTGGAAGCGGTAACATCAGTCAAGTATCTGGGTGTGACTATTCGAAATAATCTCAAATGGAATGATCAGATTACACAAGTAACGGGAAAGGCGAACTCTAGATTGCGGTGTATTGGTAGAATCGTGAAACGATTCAGTCATTCAACAAAGGAAATTGCTTTCAATACATTAGTTCGTCCAGTCTTAGAGTATTGTTCGTCTGTATGGGACCCTTACCAGTTGGGTCTAATTCAAGAGATTGAGAAGGTCCAAAGAAGGATTCGTGACGGGTACATTTAGCCATCGCGAGAACGTTACATATATCATCGAAAGTTTGAAGTGGGACATGTTTGCAGCCGGCCGTTGTGGCCGAGCGGTTCTAGGCGATTCAGTTAGGAACCGCGCTGCTGCTACGGTCGCAGGTTCGAATCCTGCCTCGGGCATGGATGTTTGTGATGTCCTTAGGTTAGTTACGTTTAAATAGTTCTAAGTCTAGGGGACTGATGACCTCAGATGCTAAGTCCCATAGTGCTCAGAGCCATTTGAACCATTTTTTGAACACATTTGCAGATAGACGACGCGCTAAATGGAAGGGACTGCTTACTAAATTCCGAAATCCGATCTTCGCCGAGGCTATAGACATTATATTGTTACCACCAACTTTCAAATCGCGAAATGATCACCATTAAAATATAAGGGAAATTAGAGCTCGCATTGAGGCGTTCAGATAGTCGTTTTTCCCTCGCGCGATCCGCGAGTGGAACAGAGGGAAGGGGGGGAGGGGGGGGGGGGGAAATATGAGTTTAGCGCGAATTATGCCCTCTGCCACACACCGCTTGGTGGCTAGCGTAGTATGTATGTAGATGTAGGTGAATCACATTTCCTATTAGACCAAGTTGACTGATCGTGTTCGGATACGCTGGCATTCTGGCAGACGACTGCGTGAAACATGCATTACGTCACGGTCGTACATGATGAGTATTATGGTTGGTTGGTTGGTTTGGGGGAAGAGACCAAACAGCGAGGTCATCTGTCTCATCGGATTAGGGAAGGACGGGGAAGGAAGTCGGCCGTGCCCTTTCAGAGGAACCATCCCGGCGTTTGCCTGCAGCGATTTAGGAAAATCACGGAAAACCTAAATCAGGATGGCCGGACGCGGGATTGAACCGTCGTCCTCCCGAATGCGAGTCCAGTGTGCTAACCACTGCGCCACCTCGCTCGGTCGATGAGTATTATGGTATGAGTCACATTCACCTGCGCTTCCATGGGACATGTGACAGTAATCGAATACATCATGACAACTGTGGACTCCATGAACGTTATTGCGGATGACCTGCATCTGCTCATGCATGATGTCTTCCCCGATGGCGATGGCATCTTCTAGCAGAGATGTAAGAAGGCCAGACAGAATCTAGCGCTTTGAGGAGCACGGTAGTGAACTCATAGCGTCGCCCTGGTCACTAGCTTCGCATCATGTGAACCCGATGGAGTACATCTGGGGCGTATTGACTCCAGCTTCGCCTCAACGAAGTGTGACGGACGGACAAAGTACAGTTAAACATAAATATGATTTTCTCTTGCCTCAAATGCTACTGACGATATGAACAAACACTGTTACGTTGTGCACAGTCTATTGTCCGTGGCCCTCGCAAATTCTACAAGAACCAAGGGACACAAGGTCATTCATTAAGTAAAATAATAATCATCATCACTCTGATCTGAAGCGTGCCAGTTGTTACCTCTGCTTGTCGTTCCGTGCCTCGCAAAGATGTCGTAGTACACTCGATTCCAGAAATAGTTGGTTTGATTCTTGGTACTGGAAGAAAACTTCCCCACCATTATTTGGCTGGAAATATGAGGAGAGGAGATGGCGGCAGTAACTGATCACCGAACTTTGCATCGATCCCCATGGTTATATTGTCCGCAGCCTCTCATGGGGCTATGGTATAAGGGGAGTTCATGAAGTGATTTACAGGGTATTATGGCAGGCCAAGTAACATTTACTGAATGCTGCACTACACTGGAAAGTGACGCAGGTACAGGACACCATTTTTCAACATAGATCTAAGTCTCTCTGAACAATGATCGGAACGATCTACCAGTTGGTTCATCCCTCGACGATAGAAATCCATTCCTTCTTCACGGAGTCACTTAAGAACCTCTCTGTGTACGTCCGCATCGTGGGAAAATGTGCGATTTTTGCGAATCAGTTCCTCGACTGTCTGGACACTGCCGTCTGTGTGGTCGATATCGATGGCCTTCCTTCCCGATCAGCCTCGGCCTCGTAAGTGCGGCCTTTGGTGAAATTGTTGATAGCATTTCACTGTGGTTGGACGGGAAATTGCATTTGGTACACACAACGCCACAATTTCACGATAAATCTATGCGTAATTTGGACGTTTTGCCAAAAAAGAATCGTAATGTCCCGCGTACTTGAACTATGGAGTAAGATTACAGATATTGCGCCGTTTCACCAGCACACTGTGATTTACCTGTTCTCTGCACCGCAGTAGAACTGTGTCTGCAGGAAACCCAGAACATGCACACTTCTGACAATGCACTACTCTTTTTCCGCAATGGCTTTAGCGTGGGGCGACATGTGTAGCTCAAAATCCGATGTCCGCTCGTTTATAGCATTGTTAAGGGCGGTCACTGCGTGCCAGTGGGTTGCTATTTCCGGTGGCGCTACGCAAGGGCAGTAGCCTATGTGCAGATTCTCAGTTATCAACGACACAAACTTGACAGTGTAACTTGACACATTCTCATCACAGTCACCTACACGCAACATGTACGCTGTTTTTCCTTTTTTATTTATTAACTTTTTATTTGTGACCAGGTATGATCCATTTAGTCGGCTTCTGGTACATGACATGCTACAAATTAGAATGAGTAACACTTATTTTAGTAAATAAGAGACATACTGAATCACACGCACACACACACACACACACACACACACAGAGAGAGAGAGAGAGAGAGAGAGATATTCGGATTTAGGTTGTGATATGTTCGATAAGCCTGCCATCATTGGCGATGATGTGACGCAGACGAATAGCGAAATTCTGCATGAGCCGCTGAAGTGTCGGAACATCGATGCTGTCGATGACCTCCTGAATGACTGTTTTCAGCTCAGCAATGGTTTTGGCGTTATTGCTGTGCACCTTGTGTTCAATATACCTCCACAAAAAAGGAGTCGTATGTGTTGAGGTCGGAGAATATGGCGGCCAATCGACGTCCATGCCAGTGGCGTCTGGGGACCTCAGAGCCAGAATGCTGTCCCCAAAGTGCTCTCCCTTCGATGGGGTCGAGCTCCGTCTTGCATGAACCACATCGTGACGAAATCAGCCTCACTTTGGATAATGGGGATGAAACCATCTTCCAAAACCTTCGTGTATCGTTCAGTAGTCACCGTGCCATTAAGGAATGTTGCACAGATTTTTCCGTCACTGGACATTGTGCACCACACAGTCGCCCGTTGAGGGTGAAGATATTTTTCGATCAAGAAATGCGGATCCTCAGTCCCCCAAATGCGCCAATTTTGCTTGTTGGCGAACCCATTCAAGTAAAAGTGGTCTTCGTCAGAAAACCAAACAACAATGCGCATACTAATTCCCATCATGCCTGGCGGCCAACCGTGCAGTTTGAACGTCTTTACGCAAACCGTTCAAAAGTTACGACGATTTTATTTCATATAGTTCAATATCTGACACCTTGTGCATTGGTTGTAAACATAGTCATTAAATCATAGTGCGTTCCGTCGTTAAAAAGTTATGTACACACATCAAAAAAGTTTTGCATCACCTCGGTTCTGAGAGTTCTGTAACCTGTACAAAAAACTGGAGTGGAGATCAACATAAACATCATTTCCGCCCTTTTCATTGGTCATAAAAACCACACATTGCATGTTGTACCCCACCACACAGCGAGACCTTCAGAGGTGATGGTCCAGATTGCTGTACACACCTCTAATACCCAGTAGCTCGTCCTCTTGCATTGATGCATGCCTGTATTCGTCGTGGCATATTACCCACAAGTTCATCAAGGCACTATTGGTACCGATTGTCCCACTCCTCAACGGCGATTCGGCGTAGATCCCTCAAAGTGGTTTGTGGGTCACCTCGTCCATAAACAGCCCATTTCAATCTATCCCAGGCATATTAGACAGGTTTCATGTCTGGAGATCATGCTGGCCACTCTAGTCGAGTGACGTCGTTATCCTGAAGGAAGTCATTCACAAGATGTGCACGTTGGGGGCGCGAATTGTGGTACATGAAGACGAATTCCTCGCCAATAAGGTTGCTCTATCCGTCGGAGGATGGCATTCACGTATCATACAGCCGTACGGCGCCTTACATGACCACCAGCGGCATACGTCGGCCCCACATAATGACACCCCAAAACAGCAGGGAACCTCCACCTTGGTTTACTCGCTGGACAGTGTGTCTAAGGCGTTTAGACTGACCGGGTTGCTTGTAAACACGTCTCCGACGATTGTCTGGTTGAAGGCATATGCGACACTCATCGGTGAAGAGAACGTGATGCCAATCCTGAGTGGTCCATTCGGCATGTTGTTAGGCCCATCTGTATCGCGCTGCATGGTGTCGTGGTTGCAAAGATGGATCTCGCCATGGACGTCGGGAGTGAAGTTGCGCATAATGCAGCCTATTGCGCACATTTTGAGTCGTAACACGACCTCCTGTGGCTGCAAGAAAAGCATTATTCAACCTGGTGGCGTTGCTGTCAGGATTCCTCCGAGCCATAATCCGCAGGTAGCGGTCATCCACTGCAGTTGTAGCCCTTGGGCGGCCTGAGCGACAGTTCCATATCCAAACAACATCGCTTTGGTTCACTCTGAGACGCCTGGACACTTCCCTTGTTAAGAGACCTTCTTGCACTCGAACCGCGTTATTGACCGTCTAGGCATGGTTGATCTACAGACAACGCGAGCCGTGTACCTCCTTCCTGGTGGAATGACTGGAACTGATCGGCTGTAGGCCCCCTCCGTCTAACAGGCGCTGCTCAAGCTTGGTTGTTTACATCTTTGGGCGGGTTTGGTGACATCTCTGAACAGTCAAAAGGACTGTGTCTGTGATACAATATCCACAATCAACGTCTATCATCAGACGTTCTGGGAACCGGTGTGACGCAAAACTTTTTTTTGATGTGTGTAGATGTTTATATAGCGGCACGTAATTCGTTGAAGCAGTATCTTAATCTGGTGTAAAATTGTGACGACGTAATATACTTAGCGAAGTAAAGGTGCCAACCATCGCGAAGGAAGAGAACCTATGCAATTAGGCGGCTGAGTGTGCTCAAGGGGTCTCTGAGCCAACAATGCCACAAGACCTCTACTTTTTCCGTTTATTAAATCTTGAATACATCCCGCCCAGCACTACTTCTTCTTAGGTCTTCAACCATCAGGATGGTTAGCAGTAATTAGACATCCAATTCTCTCTTCGGCCTCCCTCTTGAGAACTGTATGCGTGGGGCAGCTGGTATCCTCCATGATCTGCCTGATGTATTCTAGTCTCGGTCTGCCTCCTGTATTTTTCCCTTCTACTGTTCCTTCAATGATACTTTTAATGATACCATCTTGTCTCGGAAGATGGCTATCCAGGTCTCCCTCCTGCGTCCGATTACCTTCAGGAGACAAGACTTCTCTTTCCCCACTCTGTGGAGCATCTCTTCGTTTGATGTCTTTTCTATCCAGAAAATCTTGAGCATTGTGCGGTAGCGCCACATGTCGAAGGCTAATGTTTTACGTTTTTCTGCTTCTCAGAGCGTCCACTACTTCCATTAAACTATTTTCCCCTTGTTGCCGTACATTCTGCAATCTTTAAAAACACCGAGGTGAGTGTTGTTGACTGCAAAGAGCTCTAACTTGTGATACAGGAATGAGCGCAAGATACGGATTGAATCTGAAGACAGACAACATTTCGTTTCGTACAGCGGTTAACTAGAATTCGGGTTTTACACAGTTTCACATTTCAGACTCATAACACAAAAACACGTAGAATACTACTGCAACAATTCAATGAGATTGACTGCAACTTTGTATTTTTCTAAAATGCTTTTTTGATGACCGAAGTGGAATACAGACACAAAGCCAGCAAGGGCGAGCGCCCGTCATACGCAGATTCAGGAATAACGACTATCGCCTGAAAAGAACAAGAAGAATGGGAACCGTTCCAAAAGCCACCAGAAAGCAAAGACATGAACTCAACAAGCGGACTCTGTTTGCACAACGACACAGATGCATATTTAACTTTCTGCTGGCTACGAGATCGTTGTTTCTCATCAGGATTCCAGTACATCAACAAGGAAACCATGAAGTGTTTAGATGTTAGTGTTTATCGACCTGTCTAGGTCGACTGAATGTACATTCGGTTTGAGACTTCTCTTCGACAGTTCCGGCAAGAGATACGTGAAATATCGTCCTATATTCTGGAAAAGAGTAGGGGGAATAAAAGCACGAAGAATCCAGTAGTACAGTCTGTCCCAAGGAATATGGCCTCATTAGACTTCATTCCATTCAACAGATACTGTAATTCTTTCACATTTTCATTGAGGGTAGCAATGTCTTTGGCGAATCTTGTCGGGGATATTCTGATTTCAAATTTTAATGCCACTCTGAATCTTTCTTTTATTTCCTTCATTGCTTGGGGAGAGACTGTATTCCTGTCTTATATTCTTTTTAATTCGAGCACTTTGTTCTTGAGCTTTGATTCTTATTGTTCCCTCTTCTTTTATGCATGTGTTGTATATTACACGTCTTACAGATCGAATTATTGTGGGCAGCATGTAGCTGAATGATTTCCTCATGCTGTCAAAAAATAACGATTGTTCCCAGAAATATGCGTTTTTATTTACATTCTTGAAAAGTTTACCTTCTGTGAAATCAGGAAGGTTATAGTTTAGGGTATGCAAGAGAAAAAACATTACTTTAGATAATGAGGAACTCTTGTAAATATTTTTTTTCTTTTTCTTAATTTTATTTTAAAATGTCTGATCATTACTATAAATGTATTTTTGTAAACTGGAATAAAAATTGGAAAAGAGGGAGGGGGTGGGGTACAGCTTAAGACATTAATAGGATGCTGGAAAAAATACGGAACATAATGAAAAATAAGCCTAAAGTTTGATCAGACAAATTTTGACAACAATAAAGACTAATGTGGTGATAAACGGAAACGTTATTCAGGAAGTCAATAAATGTAGATTTTTGGGATCTCTCATAACAAAGAGTTGCTCCTGTACTGAGGCATAAGAAGAGAGGTACAACTTAAAAAAAAAGCACCACAATTACTTTAAGCAAATTTTTAAAGAAAATGAAACTGTCACTACCGACAAAAGTAAAAATGCCTGAAACCTTGATCTTTCCCATGTGGACAATGAGAAAAGTGTATTACAAGACGATCGTTTCTTTCGAAATATGGGTTTGGACAATGATCCTGAGAATTTCAAGGGCTGAAATAGTAAAAATAAAATAAACAATGTGTTTGGAGGCCAACAAACTGCAGATGAAAATTATGGTCTATGGTATTTCGGGGCGTATCGCGAGAGTTGAAAACGAACTAGTAAAAGTTGCAATGTTGCGAAGAACTGAAAGAAGGGGAACGAATGAGAATTTGGATAGAGAACTGAAGACCCAAGCAACATCTACGAGTGCAGAGAGGGCCATCGTTTGTATTACCAAGAGTCTGAGATGATTTGATATAGCAATGAAAAATGAAAAGATCGTATGGAATTGTTGGCCGAGAGGTCCCATTCAGGTTCGGCCGCTAAGGCAAGTCTTATTTCAGTCGGCGCCACATTGGGCGACCTATCGCCGATGACGAGAATGAAATGATGATGAGGACAACACAACACCCAGTCCACGAGTGGAGAAAATCTCCAACCCGGCCGGGAATCGAAACCGGGTCCAGTGCATGGGAGGCTAACACGCCACCAACCAGCTAAGCAGGCGAACGATAGATCGATAACACGAGAGGTATTCGGAAAGTAAGGTCCGATTAGGCGCGGAACGGAAACCACTGTGAAAATTCGATAGAACTTTGCACAGATGTATTGGGCAGTGTCTTTATTGTGCCTGTCGATCGTTTCATGTCGGTATTTTCAGTTCAGAGCGGAAACTGATCATGTAGAAATGCCTGAAACAACAATGTCTCCCGCCAAGTAAGTGGCTCTGGTGAGAGATTTCGCCTGAAGCTATGCGGTCCACACAACACAAATGTCATCGTTTCTTTCTTCAAGACAGTTTTCAGCTGCATTCTGTAGGGGCAATGAAGACGCTCCTGCAGATTTTTCCATGCGAAGTGTTTGATACCCACAATGCAGCCCTTAGTTGGCTCCCTCTGTTGTTCATCTCTGCTCACATGACCCACTGGCTACGATGATAACAGTTGGCAAAAACAACGAAATGTGGACAAATGTAGAGAATTGGCGGAAGCACAAGCGGCTACTTTCTGTGACGAGGGTACTGGAAAGTTTGTACAACGCCACGACAAATGTCTCAGTCGGAGCGACGACTGTTTAATGAGGTAGCTGGAAGGTGTGGCTAACTGTTGCGTAGAAAAAATTTTTGGTATGGTTTTCATTTCGCGACCGATCAGACCTTACTTTCCGAACAGCCTTCTAAATATAAGAAATTTCCGTAGCTGCAAGCGTATGCTTAAATCAAAGAGTTGAATGTATAAATAAGCATATCTGTAACGGGAGTTTGCGAAGTCGAGGGTGTGTATCGATAATGGGAGTTTGGCTTGCGGGCGTAGTGTTATGTCTCAGTAATCGCACTGCAATCCAACAGGTAGCCAAATTTAATGTCACTCTTAAGTTTCTGATTTTGAGCTCTCTATTGTCATAGTAAACGAGTGTTTTGTTTGGATTTAGGGAAGAATAGAGGGTCGAAAGGTGAATTAGATCAATTTTATTGGTCATGTCTCGTTGCAGACTTAAATCATGTGTTAACTATCAGATTTAAATAACATAACATAGAAGAGGTGTTTAGGCCAAAGTCTACTAACACGGTCAATTTCTACTTTTAAAAATAGGTAGAACAACCGACTTTGTTACACAATCCATCCTAACTAGTTGACAAATTCTTGCGATTTCAAGATAATTTTGTGGCGCTGCATACATATATAATGAAGTTTATTAAGTCGTTGGCGATCACTAGCAATAAATAAGTTTTAATGAATAGGGAAACGTGACTATTGTTCTTGTGGCTCACTGGCTGTTTGATGATCATATCGTGTCAAAACTATGGATTTCGGCGGGGTTTTATTTGTGTGATAGGATGAAGAGCTACTTAGAAATTAATGTTTGCGCTTTTTACATGCGGTTACCAGTTGACAATGGACGTTTTTCGCTACCTGGCCATGATTTGAAATAAAGTCTAGAATAGAGTCATGATGATTTTAAATTCTGAAGAATCTTCTTCAGTGCTAGTACTACAACTGCTGCAATTACAGTGTTTAACTTTTCTGTCTTTTCGCCAATAAACACCTTTGTCATGGGTATTCCCCTTTGATCTGTCCTCTCTACTTCTAATTGCGACACTCTGTATTGTGCCGCCACTTGGCATGAGCTTTCGTGCTATTATTAACAATTCTAATTTTCAGAACTGGGAAAAACCTTTGACAAACTTGTGAAACCAGTAACTCTTCCTGCAGCCCTGTCGGAGTACTGGGAACCTATGTAATGCCAACTGTGACCATCATAGAGACAACTGAGCTCGTCAGCTTAATATTGCCGAGAAACGGAGCATGCGGTTCTACATCTACATCTACATCTATATCTAAAGGGATACTCAGCAAATCACACATAAGCGTCTGGCGGACGGTTCATAAAACCACCTTCATTATAATTCTCTGTTATTCCGCTCTCGCACAGCGCGCGGAAAAAACTGTTTCCGTGCGAGCTCTGATTGCCCTTATGTTATTGTGATGATCGTTTCTCCCTTTATGTGGGTCGGTATTAGTGAAATATTTTCACATTCCGAGTAGAAATTTTGTGACTGAAATTTCGTGAGGAGATCCCACCCCAACGAAAAACGCCTTTGTTTTAATAATGTCCACCCCAAATCCTGTAGCATGTCTGTGACACTCTCTCCCCTGTTTCTCGATAATACGAAACGTGCTGTTGTTCTGTGAACTTTCTCGATGCACTCCGTTAATCATATCTGGTAAGGACCCCAGGAGATATAAGGACGGACAAGCGGGTGTAGGCAGTCTCTTTAGTAGAACTGTTGCATCTTCTAAGTCTTCTGCCAACAAAACGCAGTATTCGGTTCACCTTCCCCTCAACATTTTCTGAGTGTTCTTTCCAATTTAAGTTGTTCGTAATTGTAATTCATTGGTATTTAGTTGAATTTACGGTCTTTAGATTTGACTGATTTATTGTGTAACCGCAGTGTAACGGATTCCTTTTAGCACTCATATGGATGACCTCACACTTTTCATTATTTAGGGTCAACTGCCAAGTTTCACACCATTCCAATATCTTTTCTAAATCGCCCTCCAAAAACAACTAGAAATTGCTCATGTTCACGTCAGGTTAGGTTAGGTTAGTGTTGTTTAACGTCCCGTCGACAACGAGGTCATTAGAGACGGAGCGCAAGCTCGGGTTAGGGAAGGATGGGGAAGGGAATCGGCCGTGCCCTTTCAAAGGAACCATCCCGGCATTTGCCTGAAACGATTTAGGGAAATCACGGAAAACCTAAATCAGGATGGCTGGAGATGGGATTGAACCGTCGTCCTCCCGAATGCGAGTCCAGTGTATGTTCACGTCAGTGAAACAGCAAATATACAGGGTGTGCCATGATTGTTACGACAAAATTTGAGTGGTTGTAGAGAGTGTCTTGTGGAAAAAAAAAGAGGGTAGGAATCCGAGTCGGGAAACGTCATACAGCGACGGGACAGAGCGTCCATTTTATAGGCACCGGCATGTCAATAGGCCACCCCTTCAGCAGAAAACGTGACTTTGTACAAAGACGGACTGAGTGCGGACCGTCTGTCGATATTGTTTGTTAGTGATCGTGACCGATTTCCTCATTGCCAGTGGAGAAGATGGAGCTACCTGCTCCGTAAATGGGCCTAGTCTCCTATTTATGCTATGCTCTGTTGCCACGGTGGATGACGGTTTCGGACCCGGATTTCCATCTACAGTGTACTCCCCTCCTGTATACCGAAAAAAGTTGTAGATTTTAGAGGGTTTCAGAGAAAAATAAACTGCGGATGGAAATCTATGTCCGAAATCGTCATCCGCCAACAGAGTATCGCATTCATAGAAGGCAAGATCTTTCTACGCAGCAGCTAGCTACACCTTCTTCCACTGGCGATCGTGGCAACCAGTCGCGATCACTGAATAGCAAACAACGTTGCGAGACGTACCGCCTGAGGTCCGCATTTTCTGCCGAAAGGGTGGCAAGTGCTGGCGCCTATAACTTCGACGCTCTGTAGCGTCGATGAATGACGTTTCTGAACACGGGTTTCTATCCTCGATTTGTTTCTCAAGACAACCTCCACAACCCCTTCAAGTTTGTCGCAACGTTTGTGGGACACCCTGTATGCATAATGGGTATGAGTTAGTATGTAAAGCGGAATCTTAAAAACCTTTGCATTTACATATTGAAGAAAATTTAAAGTGGAAGAAGCACGTGTCGGAAACTCTCAAACACTCAGTTCAGCCCCTTTTACAATTTATTGGAAGCGTAAGTCTTGTAGAGAACAAAATCAGAAAAATGATATCCTTTTCTGGAATACCAGTACATAATCTTAAAGACGTATAATTTCTATTGCACAAACGTATGCCATAAGAATAATATGTGATGCTCATCCACGATCGTATTCTAGATGATCCTGTAAGGCATTGGGTAATTTAACTACTCAGTCGCAGTAAATATTTTCTATCACGAAGTTTGTTGTAAATATTCCATTGGAATTCAGAACGGATAATGACGTCCAAAATTACTAAAGTAAAGAAACGAAAGAAGTTCATTACAAAATTTTACTTTTTCTTACAAAGTGGTGGATAACGCTGTTCTGAAAATCTTTGAACACTTGCCCTGAGACACTAAATAACTGACAGAAAGCTGAGTGCTAGAAAGCAATGCTGTATTTGAAATTTAACAACGAAAGTTCATTCTGGGCAACCCTTACTGTTCCACTGAAGATTCTTTCACTTATTAGTTTATTTAGTTCAAAACCATAAAGAACTTACTTCTATTACTAAACAAAATATTTTTTCTGTTGTGTGAACTTGTCTGTAAATGTTCAGCACTCGATCGTGTTAATAAAGTTAAAGACCTATAAATTGACTCATTGCAGTTCATAACGATTTATCGAAAAACTGACCCAAGGAACATGTAACTGACCAACTAATTACACTAGTTTTCCGGAAGACGTGGCCGATAGTATCGTTACGGACTGTGATCGCTAAGTGTCATTTCATACATTTCTGTGAAATGACAGACAATTTAGACGTATGAGAAAAAAGATTGATCCGATAACCTAGTGGACCTTCAACAATGATTTCCCTTCCTCGCTCCCCCCGTCCTCTCCTCCCCAAAAAGTCACAAACTGTTCACTTTCATGTCAGTGAAAAAGAACTAGTTCCGCTTGATATGTATTAAATGACAGGCCATTTAAAAATATGGAAAAGAAGATTGGACCTAATATTGAACCTCGTGAAACTCGACTAAAGATTTAGAAACTGTTCATGCTTGTATTAATGACACAATGTTCCACTAAAAAGCTGAGGCTCCCCACAGCGTTGCACTTGGTGTACGATTGTAGAAGGCTACAGGCTGGAGGACTCACGCTTGCAGCGCCCGCGGTGCAGCAGCGTGACGTTGTCGCCCTTGCAGGCGGCCTGCTCGAGCAGGCAGAGCGTGTGGTAGGTGTTGTTGTCGGAGCCGCAGACGGAGCCGCCGCCCTGCGCCCGGCTGCGCTCGCACTGCCGCAGCTGCGCCTCGCACCGCTCCACCACCAGCTGAGACTCCTGCAACACGGCGCAGTCACGTACCGTCATACTGATGGAAATCTAGAAACACTGTCGACATACACCTGCTTAATAGCTTGTTTGTCCTTCTTTTGGAAAGAAATACACTACTTGCCACTGAAATTGCTACACCAAGAAGAAATGCAGATGATAAACTAGTATTCATTGGACAAATATATTATACTAGAACTGACATTTGATTACATTTTCACGCAATTTGGGTGCATACATCCTGAGAAATCAGTACCCAGAACAACCACCTCTGGCCGTAATAACGGCCTTGTACGCCTGGACATTGAATCAAACAGAGCTTGGATGGCGTGTACAGGTACACTTGTCCATTCAGCTTCAACACGATACCACAGTTCATCAAGAGTAGTGACTGGCGTATTGTGACGAGCCAGTTGCTCGGCCACCATTGACCAGACGTTTTCAGTTGGTGAGAGATCTGGAGAATGTGCTGGACAGGGCAGCAGTCGAACATTTTCTGTATCCAGAAAGGCCCGTACAGGACCTGTAACATTCGGTCGTGCGTTATTCTGCTGAAATGTAGGGTTTCGCAGGGACCGAATGAAGGGTAGAGCTACGGTCGCAGGCACGAATCCTGCCTCGGGCATGGATGTATGTGATGTCCTTAGGTTAGTTAGGTTTAATTAGTTCTAAGTTCTATGGGACTAATGACCTTAGAAGTTAAGTCCCATAGTGCTCAGAGCCATTTGAGCCATTTTTTTGAAGGGTAGAGCCACGGGTCGTAACACATCTGAAATGTAACGTCCACTGTTCAGAGTGCCGTCAATGCGAGAAACAGGTGACCGAGACGTGAAACCAATGGCACCCCATACCATCACGCCGCCAGTATGGCGATGACGAATACACGCTTTCAATGTGCGTTCATCGCGATGTCGCCAAACACGGATACGACCGTCATGATGCTGTAAGCAGAACCGGGATTCATGCGAAAAAATGACGTTTTGCACTCTGTGCAGCCAGGTTCGTCGTTGAGTACACCATCGCAGGCGCTCCTGTCTGTGATGCAGCGTCAAGGGTAACCGCAGCCATAGTCCCCTAGCTGATAGTCCATGCTGCTGCAAACGTCGCCGAACTGTTCGTGCAGATGGTTGTTGTCTTGCAAACGTCCCCATCTGTTGACTCAGGGATAAAGGCGTGGCTGCACGATCCGTTACAGCCATGCGGATAAGGTGCCTCATGTCAGCACGTTGTGTGAATGCTCTGAAAAGCTAATCATTTGCACATTACAGCATCTTCTTCCTGTCGGTTAAATTTCGCGTCTGTAGCACGTCATCTGCGTGGTGTAGGAATTTTAATGGCCAATAGTGTACATTACGAATTCTGCGCATCAGGGATCCGACATTTTGTTGGTAGGTTTGTGGAGGTACGTGGCATTAGATGTCTACCCACAGGTCATGTAATTCGCGTAAATAACGGGCCGTTGATTTGTGTACGCTGTGATGGCGCCCGATAGCGACCCAGATGGGTTCCACATGATTTACACAGGCGAATGAGGTAACCGAGACATCAAAATGAGTCACTAGAGTGCTCCTCAAACCACTGAAGCCACTTCTTGCTTCTAGACTCGAACAGTTATGCTGCCGAAAGATGACACTGTCGTCGGGAAAGACATCAAGCATGAAGGGATGCAGGTGGTTCGCAGCTGCCAGTGTGTCTTCGATTACAAAACAGGTACCATACAAGAGTAGGAGAATGTCGCCCATAGCATAGTACTCGTACTGCTCCCACCAGCATGTCCTTGGCGCGCTGCACGTTTCGGGCCGCCGTTCACCTCGATGATGGCGTTTGTAGAGACGACCAGTGTTCACGTGCCCACTGCAATCGTAGTTGACGTCGTAGGGTCAACGTGTGAACACACAGGGGTGGTCTGCTGCGGAGCTCCCTGCTAAACAATGTACGATGAATGGTATGCTTCGAAACACTCGCGCGTACACCAGCATTGTGCTTTTCCGGCAGAGATGCCACAAATCATCATCTATCCTACTTTACAGAGCAGACAAGGCTCCGCACCCCACGATCTGTGAAGAGTCGTGGACTTCTAACCATTTAGGGCGTAGTGCTAGTTTCACTCTTCTTCTATTTCTTTCCGGAGATGCGCACGACAGTAGCACGTGGGCATTCAACCAGCTTTATCGCTGATACTCGTTCACAGGCTCTGCGTAATAATAAACTGCGCTTTGTCAAAGTCGCTTATAAAATGCATTTCCCCATTTGCAGCCCATACCTCCGTTGACATTCTTTTGTTACTGCGTCACGTGCCCGCTAGTCATTATGCGGCATTCAAAGTCGAGCCGGGCAGTGGCCATAATGTTTAGGCTTATCAGTGTATAAAGTAAACGCAAAATACAAACAAAATCTATTCGTATTCTGAGCAATCTGCTGTACATCCCAGTACTAATTTGGCAACGTTATACACAAAGTTGTTCTGTGTAGATTGCATTTTATTTGTTCTAATTAAGCGTTTCAGCAGATTACCGCCAACATGACAATAACTTACATAATAAATACTACATAGAACTTACATAATAAATACTACGTATTAGGTCAAGTAATACATAACTGGACTGAATAAGTGCGTACTCAGTATACGTAGTGTGTTCGACCAGGTACTGTTTGACTTAATACGTTGTACTTCTAAACAATCTGCGTGGTGTCTGTTTGTTCTATATCGTGTCTCCCTACCACTTTCGCGCAACGACACTCTGAGCGTGTTTTTAGGGAATTGACTAGTTTGAACCTGGGACCTGTTGCTGGTAAGGAGACGTCAGACCACACATGACATGTAGAATTCAGAAGAGTTCAGTGAGACTAGCGATGATATATTCAAATACTTAATGATTTCAGCGTCAGCTCTACTGCACTCCCTGTAAAGGAATCTTAATACTAACTAAATTTAGTGGAAGGAGTTCAAGGCTTTCCTATTTTTAGTTAGCTGGTAAAATAACGTCGAAAAAGCAGTTAAGTTTACCATTGGAAATTTTATTCTACTCACAAAACATCGTTTATAAATTGCACTATTGATAAAAGGAAATGTTTTAATACAGGATGGTAAAAACCAACTGCGTTCAACAAAAATGTGAACGAATATTCCCTGAATGGGTTTCCAAGTTCTACAATGGATCGAAGGATGACCTATGCCATATCACGTCTATAATCTAGGTTTAAATTAAGTTTCACAAGAGAGAAAACTATCAAAATGGTCTACAGTGACCCTCAATTATCTTTAATTACTTATCTAATTTGTCGTAAATTACAGTGGCTGATGTGGCTTCTCAATAACTATATAACAGAAAAATCATCGAGTTTCAGATTTTTACTTCAAGTGGCAAATGTGAACACCATGAGCTTTAATTGACGATCGACACTAGTATTACGTAAAAAGGGGATGTAACAGATGAGACTTCTGCAGTTCTGAGTGAAGCCTTATGCGCTCAAAAATGCGGCATCGCGTGCGTTCATTACCTTGTCGGTGTTCGACAGGGGGCGGCGGCCGGCGCAGCTCCGTCCAGCTCGCCCTCTCGAAAGCAACTCTTTCCTAACTTCTCATTACTACAATTTACCGAAGTTGGTTTAAAAAAAACTATCTGGCTGTGTTTTCATCTGACCAATCAGGGTCTCAATGTTAACCTTAAGCTCCGCCTACAAAAATTCTGTCTATCCAATGAGAAACGTTATACTTTTCGTGGTGGGGCAATGTTTTTAAAGTTTGCAACGTAACAGAGATGCGAAAAAGTCTCACGCTAAAACTTGCAGCTGGTGTGGTCCTTTTAGCGTTATCGTAAGATCTATACTGTTCTTCTGGAGGGCTCTATCTTTTAACATGGGCTAGGGGGTGGTCCTGATGTAACAGAGACGCTAAAAAGTCTCACGCTAAAACTTGCGGGTGGTGTGGCCCTTTTTGTGTTATCGTAAGATCTACACTGTTCTTCTGGAGGGCTCTAGCTTTTAACATGGGCTGGGGGGTGCTCCTAACGTAACAGAGACGCGAAAAAGTCTCACGCTAAAAACTTGCAGGTGGTGTGGTCGTAGCGGTTAGCTGGCAACGTGGGTGTCCGTCCCTTATCGTAGGGCCTTCTCGCTTAACACGGTTCTGCTCTCGGCTTCTGTTCTCGTTTCTCCCCTCGGAACTGCGTCTGTCTCACGGTGGGAAGGTATGACATGCATTTAGGCATTCTTGTGTTAGTCTGTGGTATTCCATTTGGTCACTCGTTACTCGTATTACTTTGGTTAATTTAATGTCACGATTTATTTGGAGCTATGTGACATACTACTGGATTTGCTTATCATGTCAGGGTTTTCATGGAAGGTGTTGGATTTGCCTGACACCTTACATACTGAATCTTTAAGTTACTGATCCGATGATAGTTTATATGGGTATTGACGCTCTGAGGATTTCCGGGAGAGGACCCAAATAGAAAGACTGGATTCCAGAGGTTTTCTCTTCAGCAAAATTCACCGTTCGATAAAAATAAAAACTTTTCTTTATTGCATAAGTAACGAGTGCCAGCAGCTGACAAGAGCAACTGATTAATTAAAAATTAAAGGGCGCGCTAAAAGGATCCAAAGCTGACAACAAGGAAAAAATTTAAACCACACAATATTATTCTATAAAATTAACAAGAAACAAGATAAATAATCTTCTAATAATGGAGCAACATGTCTCCAAAGAGGTTAAAATAGATAGTATAATACTCACGAAATTACTGCCTTTATCAGGGCACTGATACGAACAGCATTTACTTCAACAATTTCTTAAGTACTCAGTATTACTTCACGCAATAAATGTCTTTCTAAAAAACAAAACGAGTACTTATTTAGAGAAAATTCAAAGAGACTCTAAGAATAATTAACTGGCACGAACATGCCAATAAGAGAAATAAGTTTAAAAACATTCAATATTAAAAGTTTACTTTTAAAGAAACTGATAATTTGAACCACTTCTTTCTTTGGTACGCTATAACACGAGACAGATCAAAATCTCACAAGATTCCAAATATAACTATTAGATCAAATCTCAAAACAAGCTAGCAAAAAGCGTACACAGTGATTTTTGACAATAAACTTGAGCTGTCTACCAGATCCGCACAGTGAGAGAGGCAGGCTCTATGTGCTCACTGAAAACCTCTTGCCACTGTTAAACACTCCGCTTAGCATTTCCGACGTGTATGTTGCCTTTTTCGAAAACCAGGAAGCCGGTGGAACCGACCGAACGCTTCGGAGGGACCCGAGCTTGCTCCCGCGACTGGAAGGGCCCAGCTGAACTTAAAACCTTATACAGGTTGTCCCATTTATCTTGACCACCCTAAATAACTGTTTGCCCAGATACAAACTACAAAATTTTTCAAGCAAATGTTCTTTAGCCGTCTGAGGGACATCAATCAGCATGATTTCCTTCGTTATAGGTTTGTTTTTTACAAAGATATGAACAGCGGTATGACTTCTTTAAATGGCACCCTGTATATTTTATTCGGTAATTGATTTCCTCTCCTAAAGACCTGTTCAAAAATGTATCAGCGTACCATTCAGTGAAACACAACGTTATTAATTACATAATACAATAGTGTCTTTGAACCCGGGACCACGAACTCATCCACTTGTCGGAGTTGTCAGAAAACAAATGAAAAACAAGTAAAAACATAACACAAAATTGACTTTGACTCTCATGTACCATTGCCCAGGAGTAGAACATTCAAAGGTGCTCAAAGTGGTGACCCTGGACACCGAAACACTGGGCACTTGTTGACTGAAAGAATTATTCACTGCTTCCAGTGTTGCCTGCTGAAGAGAATTACAAGCAAGCACGATACGTTCCTGCATGTCCTCTGAAGTTGTTGGAATATCGCGATAGACAACGTCTGTAATGCATTCCCAAAGAAAAAAGTCTAGAGTATTTATATCAGGAGACCTAGCAGGCCAAGTAACTGTTCCTCCTCGACCAATCCATCTGGCAGGATACCTTCGGTTCAGAACACGACGTGCACGCAAGGCATTATGTGCTGGACATCCATCGTGTTGATACCACATAAGCATTCTGGTTCTTAGCGGCACTTCATCCAGAAGAGGAGGAAGAATTCGTCTGAGGTAGATGGCATACGCTGTGCCGTTTAGACTACCATTTATGAAATAAGGGCCAATAATTGTAGCACCAAGCATCCAACACCAGACGTTAACTCTCCATTGACGCTGATGTTTAACCTGTCTAAGCCATCGTGGGCTGTCGCTGGACCTATAATGCATGTTCCTTGTATTTACCTGTCCTTTGTTTGAGAAGGAACATTCATCGGTAAATAGAACATTGGAGAAGTAGTTCGGGTTGGCGAGGATTTGCTGCTGTGCTCACTGACAGAACTGTACACGATTCAGGAAATCATTCCCATGCAATTCTTGATGTAGATGTACATCGTAAGGATGGAACCGGTGACGTGTAAGAATACGATGCACACTGGTTTTAGGAATGCCAATCTCGTGTTGAAGCTGTCACGTGCTGACATGTGGATTCATAGCAACGGATAGCGAGAACAGTGACTTCAGCAGCTTCGTCTGTGAGAGTGCTACGATGATTGCATTGTCGTGGGTTGAAACTTCCCGTTTCCTGAAGCGTTGCAATAAGACGAGAAAACATCGGTCGGGAAGGTGGGTTCTCGTCAGGATATCGCTCTCCGTACAGTTGGGCTGCCTGCGTAGTATTACGCCTACCTTCAACAACAACAACAACAACAAGGAAAGAAACATTATGTCGATGCAGTTTGTACGAAGGACAGCTTTTACTGTATGCCTACTCTACACAACAGTATTTAAAAGTCCTGAAGTACTGTACTAAATATACCCGCACATAAGAAAACAGTACTGCAATTACTTCTCTGCTAACATACATTCCCCACAGATGAGTAGCATTTCTACCTTCTCTTCGTTGATGTACATTCTACGCATACAACTCTTCTACTGATGATGGTTGACGGAATGTCGGGTGTGCATTCTACTTGTGTTTACATTTGTCCTGTGTCAACGACAGCACGTGGGTGTGTTCCATTACCCCGAGTACCTACACTAAGCGTCAACGTCAGTGTTGTGTTATGTAATTAATAACGCTGTGTTTCAGTGAATGGCACACTGTGATACATATTTGAATAGCTCTTTAGTAGAGGAAATGAATTACCAAATAAAAAATACAGGGTGCCATTTAAAAGAGTCATACCGCTGTTCACACCTTTGTAAAAAACAAAGCTACAACGAAGGCAATCATGCTGATTGATGTCCCCCTGATGGCTGAAGAACATTTGCTTGAAACACTTTTTAATTTCCATCTGGACAAACAGCTATTTAGGGTGGTCAAGATAAATGGGACACCCTGTATAAAAGGTAACGTCCTGACTGATTAACTAACTGACTAACCCATCATCGCTCAGCCCACCAAGGATAGGAACTTGAAATTGCGGACAGTGTGGATCTTATACCGTAGGCGTCGTTTAAGAAGCGATTTTTCGAAATTCGAATCCTAAGTGGGCGAAATAGGTGACGAAATTTTTTTTGAAAAATGTCGCTAATGAAGCAGTTTTGAAGCCATACCTACGAAAATTGGCATTTGGTTTCTCGGTCAGAAATAAAGAAATACGTGTCTCAGCGTTTTTGGAAATTTAACCCAAACAGGATGAAATAGTAGGTGAAAGATTTTCTTAATAATATATCATTATTAAAGAACTTATGAAGGTATTCTTAAAGCTACATCTGTGAACATTGGTTACAAATAAAAGAAATATGTAGGATGAAATTTTTACTCTACAGCGGAGTGTGCGCTGATACGAAACTTCCTGGCAGATTAAAACTGTGTGCCGGACCGAGACTCGAACTCGGGACCTATGGCCCAGAAAGGCAAAGGTCCCGAGTTCGAGTCTCGGTCCGGCACACGGTTTTAATCTGCCAGGAGGTTTCAAAAGAAGTGTGTGTTTCAGTGTTTTTGGAAATTGAATCCCAAACGGAGTGAAATAGTGGATGACTGTTACATGAAAATATTTTATTGTGAAAGTATTTTAAAGCTAAAGCTATGAAAATTTAAATTTAACTTCTCAGTTAGAAAAAAAAGGGTGTTTCATTGCTTTTAGAAATTCAATGCCTGGGGGGTGAAACGAGGGATGAAAGTTTTTATGGAAATATTTCAATATGCAAGCATTTTTGAAGCTACATCACGACAATTTGTATTTCTGTTTCGTAAATTCAGCACCAAAGGGGGTGAAATAGTGGTGAAACGTTTTATGAAAATAATTCATTGTCAAAGCATTTCCAAAGTCAAATCTTTGAAAAGTAGTGTTTGGTTTCTCGGTTAGAGATGAAAGAAAGCGTGTTTTGCTGTTTTTGGATATTCAGCACCTAAGGGAGTCGCCCAGCCCAAACCCCTATGCCCAGAAACTTGAAGTTTGGAGAAGGTGTGGCTCTTATACTGTAGACATCGTTTAAGAGGGGACTGTCGAAAATTCCACTCCTAAGGCGGTGAAATAAGGGATGAAAACCTTTTTCAAAATATGTCGCTATTAAAGGAATTTTGAAGCTAGCACTACGAAAACTGGTATTTGCTTGCTCAATTAGAAAATAAAAAATACGTGTTTCAGCATTTTTGGGAATTCAGCCACTAAGGGGATAAAATAGTGGGTGAAGTTTTTTAAAAATAAATAATTACTGAAGAACTACTAAATGATTTTTAAGGCTACATCTATGACAATTGGTATTTGACTTCGCGGTTAGAAATAAAGTACGCGTTTCAGTTTTCTGGAAATACAGCCCCTAAGGAAGTGCAACAGGGCATTTAAATCTTTAAGTAAATATTTCGTTGCATTAAAAAGATTTTAAATCTAAATTTACAAAAATTCGTATCTCACTTCTCCGTTAGACATAAACAAATACTTGTTAGGGGATGAAAGTTGCTATGGAAGTTGCAAATTCTGGACTGTAGCTACCAGAACCGCTTTTTGGTCAGAAATACATTCGGAAAAAAACCGTGCTTATATAGCTTTAATTAGTATGAAAAGCTTGGATGATGTTGCAGTTTGCGAACAACATAAAAATTCGATTAAATAAAAACAAAACAAAAAAATCTCTGCAGGATGTACAGTGTACGCAAGCGAAGCAGCGCGCACTAAGCTAGGACAAATATGACAGGCACACCTGAGTTACAGAAAATCTTGTTACGAGTAGTTAAAATACAAATACCAGATCTTCACATGACCCAAATAGAGCGGAAAACATGGCACTGAACCACAGCCTGGGTTGAATTAAGTTAAATAAGTCTTCGTGCTTAATATTTACATTTTAGACTGTCAAAGTCGTAAATTATCGGCCGAAATGCAATCCATGATATGTGATGGATGACAGAAGAGTTAAGGTGCGTGAGATTGCTGGTGCTGTGGGCATCTCGAATGAACTGGTACATAATATTTTGCATGAACATTTGGACATGAGAAAGCTATTTGCAAGATAGGTTCCGCGATTGCTCAAGCTTGGCCAAAAACGGAATCGTGTGAAGTGTTGCAAGCATTGTTTGCCGCTGTTCAGAAAGAGGACTTTAAGCATCGTTTCGTCACCGTGGATGAAACGTGGATACATTACTATACTCCTGAGACCAAACAACAATCTAAACAATGGGTTACCAAGGGAGAATCTGCACCAAAAAAGGCGAAGACCAGACCTTCGGCCGGAAAGGTTATGGCGACTGTCTTTTTTGATTCACAAGGGATAATCCTCATCGAGTATCTAGAAAAGGGTAGAATTATTGCAGGTGCGTATTATTCATCGTTATTGGACCGTTTGAAAACCGAGCTGCAAGAAAAACGCCGGAGATTGGACCCCAAAAAAGTACTTTTCCATCACGACAATGCACCAGCACACATCTCAGCAGTTGTGGTCGCAAAATCAATGCAAATAGGATTCCAACTCGTTTCACATCCTCCCTATTCTACAGACTTGGCTCCCTCGAACTACTATTTGTCCCCAATTTGAGGAAATGGTTGGCGGGACAAAGATTTTATTCAAACGAGGAGGTGACTGCAGCAACAAATAGCTGTTTTGCAGACTTGGACAGTTCCTATTATTGGGAAGGGATCAACAAATTAGAACAGCGTTGGACGAGGTGTATAAGTCTAGAAGGAGACTATGTCGAAAAATAAAAAAGGTTTACCCCAAACACATAAGTACTTTTTATTTTCTCACGTAATTTTCAAACGCCCCTCGTACTCCCCGCCTCCTTTTATTCTGGCGGTTGCGCCTCTCGTGACATTCAACTGTCAATCTTGCATTACATATATGTACTTTTGATCAAGTAGTGTATCTTGTGGGACTAGGAATACTGGAAGAACGCTATGGCTGAGAAATGACATAAGTGACAACCTATGAGGTTCGTACTTGACTGATTAGCGGTAACCATGGAACACCTGCGAAAACGCAATGAGACTTGGACTCGGCTCCTCCTTAACGCAAGTCCAGTATGTTACCCGATCCGACCTCGTTCTGCGCTCGGTGCATCTCAGTGCTATGTTCTGACCACATTACTATCTTCCATTCGATTGGTAAGGACGGTAGAATACATATTAAAACCCATTCTCACGAAATTATTGTGTATAGTTCCCAAAAAATAAAGTAAGGACACCATTTGTCCTAGTAATGTGTAATTTTTATCTACTCCAAGGACATCTTTAAATTTACGTAACTTTGGGACGATATTAGCTACTGGCTTATTAACAATTCGTCTTTAAAAGAGAAAGCACCGCGAGTATTGCAGTTTGTCGCCGTTAAATTTATTGCAACATCGTATCATTGAACTGTGCCAAAAATTGGTGTCAGATTTTGCCTTCGTAAGTGTACGTAAACGAGCAGCATGGAAAAGAAGCTAGTCGGAACACTATTCATCTGTGTAGAGAATATCCAAGGGTTGTTTGGCAGTCATACATAGACATTTCCACCATAAAAGAATTGGCAAGATGCGAGTAGGGCTCATATTATTAATTATAATTACTAATGTAATTAATTATTATTATTAATTATGTATATAAACAGCTCATCCATCCTGAGAATTGAGAATATCGACAATTTTTGCGTGTTATCGTCCTTCATGCTGGCAAGATATCGGTTCCCAGGAATTCCAAGACTTTCAAGAATGCTTTAATTTTAAGTTTGAAATCGGATAACAAACGACAAAAGAAATATTTTTATGGGTGATACAATTACAAGTTAACAATCTCTGATTTTTTTCTTTAACTTGTACTGTGCAACCTTGCTTCTTGCCAAATGTCATGATTTTGGGTCAACGGGAAGTAGCCAATACGTTTTGATGAGTCAGTATAGGAGTATCAAAATATGTGCCATAAATGGCCGTATCTTTTGACTGCACTAACTTAGAAGCTTAATATTATTAGACCATCAAAGGACCATAGACCTTAGTACGTGACATACAGGTCAACTTGATATGTGTAATAGTTCCTGAGAAAACGGGGTTTAGGGAGCAGACATACAGCCGGATAACAAATGAAAAAATATTTTTTCATGTGACTTAATTACAGATCAACAATTTCTGATTTTTTTTCCCTTTTTTATACTGTGAAGCCAAGGTTCTTGGCAGATTTCATGATTCTAGGCCAAAGGGAAGTACTGTATAGGTTTTGATGAGTGAGTTTGTATCAAAACATGTGACATAAATGGCTACATCTTTTGACTGCATTGACTTAGAAGTTTCAGTTTTTTGCATCGGCAACAGAATATAGACTTTTCAATTTAGTACAAATTTCAAATTGATACGTCTGCCCTTCCTTGAGAAAAGTGTTTTGAATTCAATCAGACAGACAAAGAAGTGATCCTATAAGCGTGCCTTTTGTACCGGGCTTCGTTTGTACGACTAAGGTACGGAATCCTAAAAACCAACTAGTCAGGCGTATTCACTTATAATTCTGTTCACTGCCTCTCGCAGTAGCTTAGAGCCTCACTCTAACACATTATTTGTTGTGTACACGACGGTGAATCTATTTTGAGTGTTTTTTTAATTTTATACTTTTTTCTGTTTTCAAATTTTCTTATTTTGAAACATGCTGTGCTCCGTTCCTTGACAAAACAACTTACGTTGTAAAAATGCGATGATAAAAGAAGTCTAGTAGTTGATACGCGACATGACTAACACGTTTCATACACAGGAATGGAACGCACTGTGCGTAGCGGGGCAACGTTGATCTTACTCTGAGCTGCGGTTGCTGCCCGTTGAGTTCCCAAACTGTCATCGTTGCTCGCTTTTACTACCCGATGTATTTATTGCGGACGGGAATCCTGTTCGCAGAGCACGCAGAGTATTTTTGGATCGCGTTCTGTAATATTCCGTCACCAGCCACGCGAACTCGGAGAGCTTTCCTACTTGGAGTCGTGGATGCAATGCACAGACGGAACTGATGCTACCGACCTGGTAGTAGAATAATTTCTTTACAGCTGCGACTCCCAGAAAGAACAGCCCAAATTAATCCAAACCGGGAGACGTGTGGGACAGGAAACCAGCCGTGCAGAGACATGGTGCACAACAGCGACTTCGCTTGGGTAGCCAAGAACGTAAGAATTATATCAATCTCAGTCGAGGAAGTCACCAAATAAAATGGAAACGTGAATCAAATGCCAAG
Source organism: Schistocerca piceifrons (assembly GCF_021461385.2). Classification (NCBI taxonomy): domain Eukaryota; kingdom Metazoa; phylum Arthropoda; class Insecta; order Orthoptera; family Acrididae; genus Schistocerca; species Schistocerca piceifrons. Next base: position 457,607,256 of record NC_060141.1, read on the forward strand.
TTAACTCGTCGACTCAAACGGTGTCATATCAGCGTGTTCTAACGATACAGAATTCTCCGATATGGATCATGATGGGTTAGATGTTTGAATCCGTCGGAGAATCTGAAAATGGGTATTGTGCAAAATGCAGATGCAGTGAACGAGGAAAAAATGGTATGGGAAAAGGCTTAGATTACTTGCACATTATGGAAAGCTTCCAGGAGAAGCTAAATTGATGTGGAAGGAACTGCAGAAAGAACAAATTGTAGGACTCGGCAGAGATTGGAACATGTAAAACAAATCATTACATTGCTCTGGGCAGTATAACAATTAGCCATATAAAGGGATACAGGTTTTTTTGTCTAATGTATCGTCATTTACTCTTCCTGTGGTATACCCAACTCAGTCAGAGGAACTGCCGGATTGGTTCTTTCTAATGGACCGAGATTCTCACTGCACCTTTCCTTGCCCATTTTAATGCTTTTAAAATATATATTTTTTACTGAGTGCGTATCAGTAATATTAATATGATAATTACTATTTCTGTTATTGTTATTGTGTTCAGTACCTTTTCCATTCTGGCGTTTTACAATGGAGGCACTGAGAACCACAAGGGCCCAAAGCACAAACACAAAGTTTTCTGAAAAATAGATGTTTATCAGAATCTATTTTGTAGGCAAACCACTAATCACACAGATTTGACTTGTTTTTTACCCAAGTCTCAACGTCCTGTATTTCATATAAAAAAATGTACCGACTTCATGCCATGAAATTTTGATTAATATTTAGTATTATTATTATTAATGTTAATCCTCTAAATTTTCATATGTAGGCTACAGGAGTAGATTTATATAATGCATTTTAACCTCAGCTGTTAATCTGTGACATTAGTCATTAGTTATGTTTGTCTGTTTGACATAAGATGTGACTGTTAGTATTCTAAGACAAATGGTTTGCACATTTCACTGGATAATTTCGATATTGTTCAGCTTCGAAGGAATATGGGAGGGCTTTAACTAATATGTTGCACCCTACATCGTGTATGATGGTTAATAACCGAAACCGGTAGATGACTAATGAGACAAATGAACAGCTGATGATTAAAATGCGTTTTATAAAATACTTTAAGGCTGTTGAACCTCACATTACGAATATGGCAATAGTGTCTTTTGTATTATTGTGTAGTTTGTAGTTAAAGTGAAACTAGGATCAGAACATAATGAACAGATACTTAAAGCACCACACATACACGATTATCACCTATCCTAACACTTCATGGTCCTCGTATCATCGTTTGCGTTAAGCACATTCTCTTGTTTGAGGTTCAGATACATGAAATCTAGTTGTTCTGTTAAGCCTATGCATTTCAAGCTTTACCTAGTAGTTGTGTTAAGTCTTTGTGTTTCAAGGTTGGTCTTTGCCTCCCAGCTACGTATTTGGGCACTAGATTTTGCAAGTTATCTACAAACTGTGGGGGAAAAACAAATCGTGGTCTCCCTCGATGTGACTTGAAGAAAATGATGGCCTCCCATGACTCCAATGAGAATATATTACCTTAAACATCATTTTATGGCAACCTGTTGAAAACATCCGCGTTAAATTACTGAACCGTGCATTGTCGCCACGAACATGAACGTTTGGTTTGGTAGTTAGATCGGTAACACTTTTAAGGGCTCCGACACCTTCAGTATCCACTTTACAGACTGTAATAATGAAGCCATGGAACATGAGGTTACGGTGGGGCAACTCGTCAATAACTTCCAGCTCTTGTGAAGAAACAGGTGAGAGTGTAACCCGTGAGCACTCCTACAGCAAAGAAAATTTCTGCTATGGTCCCATACTGAAGTGAATCTCAGAAGTCTGAACGTGATAGCAAAGCTAAAAAGTATGAAAGGGGAAATGCTAAGATTCAGTCTAGATATAGTGGTAGTCGTTGAAGCGAAATGGAAAGAAGATAAAGTTTTCTGGGCAGATGAGTTGGGTTGGGTTGTTTGGGGGAAGAGACCAAACAGCGAGGTCATCGGTCTCATCGGATTAGGGAAGGACGGGGAAGGAAGTCGGTCGTGCCCTTTCACAGGGAACCATCCCGGCATTTGCTTGAAACGATTTAGGGATATCAAGGAAAACCTAAATCAGAATGGCCGGACGTGGGTCTGAACCGTCGTACTCCCGAATGCGAGTCCAGTGTGCTAACCACATCACCACCTCGCTCGGTCTGTGCAGATCACTGTAGGGTAATACCAACAATGGAAGAAAATGGTGTAAAGGGAGTACGGTTCGTCACGAATAGGAAGGTATTGCAGAGTGTGAGTTACTGTGGAGTGATAGGGTGGTTATCATCAGAAACGACAGCAAACCAACACCGACAACGGTAGTTCAGGTACACAAGCCGACGTCGCAAGCTAAAGATGAAGACATAGAGAAAATATATCAGGATACCGAAAGCGTAATTCAGTACGTAAAGGGAGATCCAATAATCATGGGGTATTGGAATGCGGTTGTAGGGGAAGGACTAGAAGAAAGAGTTACGGGAGAATATGGGATTGATACTAGGAATGAGAGAGGAGAAATATTAACGGAGTTCTACAGTAAATTTCAGCTAGTAATAGCGAGTACTCTGTTCAAGAATCACAAGAGGAAGAGGGATACTTGGAAAAGACTGGGGGATAAGGGCAGATTTTAATTATATTACATGATGGTCAGGCAGAGATTCCGAAATCGGATACTAGGTTGTAAGACGTACCCAGGAGCAGATATAGCCTCATATCACAATTTAGTAGTGATGACGAGTAGGCTGAAGTTTAACAGACTAATAAGGAAGGATAAATGCGAAAAGAAGTGTAATACTGAAGCACTAAGGAATGAAGAGATACGCCTCAAGTTCGCTGAGGCTATAGATACTGCGATAAGAAATATCTCAGCAGGCAGCTCAGTTGAAGAGAAATGGGCATCTCTAAAAAGGGCGGTCACAGAAGTTGGAAAGAAAATCGTCGGTACAAAGGAGGTAACTGCAAAGAAATCATGGATAACAGAAGAAATACTTCAGTTGATAGATGAAAAAAAAGAAGTAAAAAAATGATCAAGGAAATTCAGGAATCCAGAAGTACATGTCACTTAGGAATGAAATAAATATGAAGTGCAGGGAAGCTAAGGCGGAATGGCTGCGTGAAAAATGTGGAGAAATCGAAAACGAATCGATTGTTACTAGGACTGACTCAGCATACAGGAAAGTCAAAACAACCTTCGCTGAAACTATAAACAAAGGTGGTAACATGAAAAGTTCGATGGAAGTACCACTGCTATATACAAAGGATACAGGGGATAGGTGGAAAGGATACATCCAAAGTCTCTACGATTGGGAGGACTTCTGTGATGGTTATAGAAGAAGAAACAGGAGTCGATATAAAACAGATAAGGGATCAAGTATTAGAATCAGAATTTAAAAGAGCTCTGGAATACTTAAAGTCAAATGAGGCATAAGGGACAGATAATATTCCATGAGAATTTATAAAATCATTGGGGGAAGTGGCAACAAAACGACTATTCACGTTGGTGTGCAGACTGTATGAGTCTGGCAACATACAATCTGACTTGGGGGAAAAATCATCCACACAATTCCGAAAATTGCAAGAGCCGGCAAGTACGACAACTGTCGCACAATCAATTTAACAGCTCATGCATCCAAGTTGCTGACAAGAATAGTACACAGAAGAATGGAAAAGAGAGCTGAGTATTTCTTATATGACTATTAGGTAGGCTTTAGGAAAGACAATTTAGACGTCGCGGTTGGTATAATGGAAGAGAGACTAAAGAAAAATCCAAGACGTGTTCATAGCATTAGCCCATCTGGAAAAAGCGTTCGATAATGTAAAACGGCGTAAAACGTTCGAAATTCTGAGAAAAATAGGGTTAAGCTATAGGGAAAGACGGTGATATACAATATACACAAGAGCCAAGAGAGTATAATAAGAATGAAAGATGAAGCCACTCTTACATGGCCATAAGGCATGATTTTAAATAATTTCGTTAATATCTTGCATAACTGTGAATTATTTCAGAATAACCATTTCAAAAGGTGAAGTAGTTTATTAAGAACTTCTAGGCGTAAGAAGTTATAGTTACATCAACTTTCGTTTTGTATAAGTCTATAAATAGTCGAGATAATAGTATCTCGCTCTCATTGTTCTCATTTTGTCATTTCTTCTCAGCACATCTTAACTCATGTTGTCTGCAATTGTTGAAATATGTAGTGAGAAAGTATCCAAACTTTAATTTCAGAAGTACCTTCCACCTTATTTGAAAGTAATTATCTCTGTAAAAGGGAAAAGTTTTGTTATTAAAATGAACTCATAATTAATTTTTTAAGTGAATGCACGAAAGTCAGATAGGGAGTTGAGTGGATAGGAATTAATTCAAAGTTGAAACTTTAAGAACTTTTATTATTTTCGATCGCTACATTACGCAACACAGCGATCCTCATTTTTTCATCAAATCGAACGAAAGTTAAGACAGGCACAGGATCTTTGACAGCCAGCATTAATGAACGTTGATTTTATAATAACTCGCAAAAATAACTTTTGGTGTGAATTTAATTCACTTGCAAGAGTGTAAAATGAATTTGGACAGGTTCAAAAAAATTGCTCTAGGCATTATGGGACTTAACATCTGAGGTCATCAGTCCCCTAGACTTAGAACTAGTTAAACCTAAGGACATCACACACACCCATGCCCGCGGCAGGATTCGAACCTGCGACCGTAGCAGCAGCGCGCTTCCGGACTGAAACGCCCAGAACCGCTAGGCCACAACGGCCGGCTGGGCAGGACTTACTTAAAGATTATCGTCTGTTCTCATTGATTAATCTACCAAAGTTAAAGAGAGAAAGGTACAACTAAACATTCAGTTTCACTAAGAATCCTGTTTTACGACGAATTTTAAAGACAGTAAACTGAGTCGTCTTCTCGCAAAGAAAATTAACAATTACCACGCTCTAAGATAAAAAAGAAATGAATATTAACAATGGCTAAAAACTACCAACTGGTCAAGAAATATCAAGATTAAGAGAGCCGCCATAAATGACGCCCAACTTGAGGTACGAGCAAAGGACAGGAATTGGAGGCCACAGTTAGCCGATTACCGTGGGACTCAAACAAAGAGGAGAATAGTTAAGTAATTATCGTCAATTGAGACTTTATTTTGTTATCGATTACTGAACAATAACTGTGCAAGTGTGATTAACTGAACTGTGTAGAGTTATAATTGTGATTGTGACTAATCTATGATTTTCTGTTGCATGTACCTATTTTATCGATTGAGTCTTATTGAGAGAGAGCCGCGCGGGGTAGCCGCGTGATCTGAGGCGTCTTGTCACAGTCCGCGCGGCATGGGTGTGTGTGTGTGTATGTAGTGCTTAGCGTGAGTTAGTTTACGTTAGATTAAATAGTGTGTAAGCTTACGGACCTATGACCTCAGCAGTTTGGTCCCATAAGACCTTGCCACAAAATTTATTGAGAGAGAAATTTTTATCACTGAGGCCCTGTCCGAGCATCGATGTACAGTAGCAGAACTACTCAAACCTACAAAAAGGTAAACACGTTGATACTTTCGAGCTTGGTTTTTGATAGCGCTTTAATCTTGATGAGTGACAGTGCAGCAATTTAAATTAGTTTGATTAACTAAGTCAAGATATTTTGTGGTTTGCAATAGTAGATAGTTTTGTATGATTTCATCAGTTATGGTGCATTCAGTTGCGTAGGGAGCTTCATTTACTGGGAGAATCTGTTGAAAGTATCGTGATATGTTTAGGACAATCGCATTAGTTTAACTGAAGCTCAAAAAAATTGCTCTGAGCACTATGGGACTTAACTTCTGAGGTCATCAGTTTCCTGGAACTTAGAACTACTTAAACCTAACTAACCTAAGGACATCACACACATCCATGCCCGAGGCAGGATTCGAACCTGCGACCGTAGCGGTCGCACGGTTCCAGACTGTAGCGCCTAGAACCGCTCGGCCATTCCGGCCGGTTTAACTGAAGCTATGGTGCTTTTATGGGAAATAGTAAGAACACATAAGGGAACGATGATATCTTATAGGTTGATCGATCTGGGATCACGGGAAAAAATTAACTGATTTAGACGATACAGAGGTAAAAAAATTTCCAATGTCAGTAAACAGAAAATTTGGTACACGTGACACATCGAATCCAGGAATCTCTGAATCAATTACTGAACACAGCGAAGCATGTCCTGAAGCGGTTTTGCATAAACTACTTGATGAAACCGTAGAATCTATAGCAAAACACAAGGAGTTATCCAGTTGGAGAATCATTTTTGTCCAATTTACTGCTCTTCTAATGAGATTAGATGAGCGAGATAAGGAAATTGTGAAGGGTCAAGCCGAAAGGGATGAGCGATTAATCGCTGATCTTCAGGAAAAGGAAACAGAACGAGACAGAAAATTAGCACAAAGGGATAAAAGATCGTCATTTTTTCATCGAATCGAACGGAACTTAACATAGGCATAGGATATTTGACTGCCAGCATTAACGAACGTTGACTTATAGTAATTTGTAAAAATAACTTTTGACGGAAATTTAATTTACTTTCAAGAGTGTAAAATTAATTTGGACAGGAATTTCTTGAAGATTATCGTCTGTATACATTGGTTAAGCCATCAAAGTTAAAGAGAGAAAGATACTAAGTAATATTCAGTTCCACTACGAACCCTGTTTCACGACAAATTTTAAAGACAGTAAATTATGTCGTACTCTCGCGAAGAAAATTAACAATTACCGCGCTCTGAAATCAGAAACAAACCAATATTAACAGCGACTAGCTGTCAACTAGCCAAGAGCTATCAAGATTACTAGAGCTGCCACACAGACCAAGTACGAAGTGCTCGGGTTAAAAAGGGTGTAAGGGAGGGATGTAGTCTTTCACCCCTACTGTTCAATCTATACATCGAAGAAGCATTGACGGAAATAAAGGAAAGGTTCAAGAGTGGGATCAAAATTCAAAGTGAAACGATATTAGAGATAAGATTCGCTGATGACATTGCTATTCGCAATGAAAGTGAAAAAGAATTACAGGGTGTGTTGAACGGAATGAATAGTCTAATGAGTACCTTATATGGATTAAGAATAAATCGAAGAAAGATGCAAGCAATGAGAAGTAATGGAAATGAGAACAGCGAGAAGCTTCATATCAGGACTGGTGACCCGAAGTAATTAAGGAATTCTGCAATCTAAGCAGCAAAATAGGTCATGACGGACGGAATAAGAAGGACATAAGGACATGAAAAGCTAACTAGCACTGGCAAAAAGGGCTTTCCTAGCCAAGAGAAGTCTGTTAGTATCAAACATAGGCCTTAGTTTGAGGAAGAAATTTCTAAGAAAGTGCGTTTCGAGCACACCATTGTATGATAGTAAAACATGGACTATAGGAAAACTGGAACAGATGAGTTCGAAGCTGCGATGTGGTACTACAGAAGGATGTTGAAAGTTAGGTGGACTGAAAAAATAAGGAATGACGCGGTTCTCCGCAGAATTGGGAGGACAGGAATACATGAAGAACACTGATAACAAGAAGGGACAGGATGATATAACACGTATTAAGGAATAACTTCCATGGTTCTAGAGGGAGCTGAAGAGGTTAAAAACTGTAGACGGGAGACAGAGATTGGAAAACACCCAGCAAATAACTGAAGACCTAGGTAGCAAATGCTACTCCGAGATGGAGAGGTTGGCACAGGAGAGGAATTCGTGGCGGGCTCATCAATCCTATCAGAAGACTTAAAAAAAGGGTAATGTGGAGAAACAGCTTTTCGAAAAACCTTCACATATACAGTGTAAGAGTACAGCACTGATAAAGCTGGCTCACAGTCAGATCCAACATATCTCAAGAGCATGCATACATGCTACAATTTCAAAATTAAACTTTATGGTTATTAGCGCCTCAATTCTATGTTTTATCATTCTGATTTTACTTTTCTTTTCAATGACTCTTGAAAAGTTCATGACATAGCCTATAACTCTTCATCACTGAAATTCTGATCCAGTTGGAAAAAAGTACATTGGCGCTTTTCACTCGAGGAGGTGAAAAAATTGGGACTGCGTGAACAACAGCATCAGCGAAAGGGAAACCAAATAAAAGTAATCGCGGAAATGGAGATGTCTGACTGAGATTCACTGGAAGAATCTAAAGGAAATGTAGTCCACCCATAAAGATGTAACATATAAAATCATCCTCCTACCAATACTTGAATATTGCTCGTCATTTGGGATCCGTATCAGATTGATAGCGGAAACAGAGAAGATACAAAGAGCAGCGCGTTTCGTTACATGCACATTTACTAAACGCGAAAACGTCACTGAGATGTTGACATATAATTAGAGTAACCGATTATCGATTATTGAAGCAAAGTCGATTGCAGCACCTTAAAGCGGACGGTTTGATCCTAACCTGACATTAAGTAATTTCCATTTTTGTTATACACAGACCGTGTTTTTAACAACAGCAGAACATTGCTGATTGTATGTTATTTCGTAGGTATCATAAATCCTTATGAAATTGTGTTTTCAGATCTCTGTAATAAATCGATATTTCGACTATTGAAACCAGATAAATTCTTTACCCCATACTTTACTACCAAACACTGAGGATCTCTATAACAACTGAAGATCTCGTTAGGATAATAGGTTTCATGGAGGATCCACTCTTTTGGCTAATTACAAAATTCTATCACTTATTGACAAAGGAACGTGTTACGCGGAGATTCAGTTAAAGATGTCTCCAAAAATAATTTTCATTCAACTAACGTTGGAGAACCAAAGATAACGCTTTAACATACAATCTGATCCCAAACAGATGTCGATAAAATATTAATTACAATATTGACTTCTCCAGAACTTGGGAAGTATGTCTGTCTCGCAAAATCTAATACCAATTTTGGAATTAGCAGACCAGTTGCCAAAGATGAGACACTTTACACATGTTTTCAGTCATTCAACAATTCGCAAAAATTCCGTTTATTTTATTTTCCTAATATGGCAGAACGAGTTGTGGTAGGTATAACTGATTCAAATATTGTTGCTTACAACATTTGTATACATTGATACTAATTTAATATACAATCTGTTTTTATGTTAAAAGCCTTCTAAATTAACATACTACTTGCCACCAGGCAGATTAATTCTGCTTCAAGTACGGTTTTGTGACCTCACATACCTTAATCTTGTTGGGAGAGGTATGTTTATTGATAGATTCTTAAGGTGTACCACTGGCCGTTATAATTGAGTTGATGTTGAGGTAGGTCGTTAAGACGTCCAGTGCTTTATTTTTGTGAAGGCCTGCGAAAGTTAAGTTGGCAACCGTGAAAAGAACGTGACTGTCTGTTGTTAGGATGCCGGCCGTTGTGGCCGTGCGGTTCTAGGCGCTTCAGTCTGGAACCGCATGACCGCTATGGTCGCAGGTTCGAATCCTGCCTCTGGCATGGATGTGTGTGATGTCCTTAGGTTAGTTAGGTTTAAGTAGTTCTAAGTTCTAGGGGACTGATGACCTCTGATGTTAAGTCCCATAGTGCTCAGAGCCATTTGAACCATTTTCGTTGTTATGTGAACTGTGTTTACTAATAAAACACATACTTTGAAAAGCGTTTTGACTTACCTCATTGGTCTAACACAGCACCTCAAGCACAAGTGAATATTGGGACCAATAGCCCGGAATGGACTGCACCCAGTCTAATTCATCATTGTTGTTGATGAAATCCATGGTATGGATTTGTAGCGTACTTTATGGGGGCTCAATACTTAATTGAATCGATGAGTTCAAAAAGGAATCGTGTCCCCTCTTGTTTTTAACTTTTTGTCCCCTTTTGTTTTCAAATTACGTTTACCGGAGACAGCTGATCTTTATATCTGTACGCATCGTTTGGTGTAACGAGGGTCATGTCCCATCAAAAGAATTTCTCTTTGGAAGGGTATTGAGTTACAAAAGAGGTCATGTCCATATAAATAAGGAAATAGTGGACCTCCTCCATTAAAATAGAAGAAACTAGGTCATCGTAAAGAAAATTCTGCAACACTTACCTGACGAGTAGAAACTATTTTATAACAATACCCGTCAATATTGTCTACTTTGCTGTATTCTGCTTGTGGTTGTAATTGTGGAACATTACGAATAAACCTGTATTGCTATAACGAATATGAATAAAATAAACGTGCAGAACACAACCTTTCCGCAGCAAACAGAACGCTAGTGGCCTCATCAACATCAGGTTCGAGAAGGGGTCAATTCCACTATTACAGACTCGGTCAATGAGCATAGTCTATGGCTAAATATGTTGTAATCGTGTATATTGTTACACCCTGGAGCCGATTGCTCCGAGGGTTGCCCAGAAAGTAATGCACCGCATTTTCTTTTCTCAACCGAAAACAATGCAAGGAATGCGAAACGTTACGTATGTATTATTTGAACTCTCCTGAGTGAGCGCGCCAAGTTTCTGTCACTTCCGACAGATAGCGTAGCTGCAGGACAGTTTCAAAACGGCGTCTGCAGGCGATGTACGTTACAAGAAAAGTGCCATCATTGAATTTCTCACTGGGGAGAAAGAAACTGTGAGGAATACTCACAAGCTCTTGTGCAAAGTCTATGGAGCAGCTGTTGTCGACAGAAGTACAGTTAGTCGTTGGTCACGGAGGGTGAGGCCATCAGAAGGTCTGGGAGACCATCCACGGCTGTCACACCTGACATGCTGCAGCGAGCTGATGTTGACATTTGCGAGGATAGACGCATTACGACTCGGCAGCTGGCGCTGCATGTGTTAATCAACAAAGGAAGTGTAGAGGCAATTATCCGCACTCTTGGATATTCAAAACCGAGCGAGGTGGCGCTGTGGCTAGCGTTCGGGAGGGCGACGGTTCAAATCCCTCTCTGGCCATCCTGATTTAGGTTTTCCGTGATTTCCCTAAATCATCTCAGGAAAATGCTGGGATGGTTCCTTTGAAAGGGCACGGCCGATTTCCTCCATCATCCTTCCCTAATCCGAGCTCCTACTCCGTCTCTAATGACCTCGTTGTCGACGGGACGTTAAACACTAATTTCCTCTTCCTCCTCAAAAGTGTGTGCAAAATGGGTCCCGCGGTGTCTAACGGTGGATCACAAATTGCACCAAAAAAAAAAAAAAATTATCTTTCCTTGTTGCAACGGTTTGAAGCTGAGGGGGAGGCCATCTTGTTCCGGATTGCGACAGGTGATGAAACCTGGGTTCACCATTTTGAGCCCGAAACAAAACGACGGTCGATGGAATGGCATCATTCGCACTCCCCAGAGAAGAAAGCATACAAAGCAACTACTACCGCCGGGAAAGTCATGATCACAGTGTACTGGGACTGTGAAGGTGTAAATCTAGCTGATGTAATGCAAGAGGCGCTACCGTTAATTCAGAATCATATGTCAACACATCAACAAAACTCAGGACGCGCTTCCGGCGACTTCGGTGCCACAGAAACTCAGGAGATGTTTTGTTGCAACACGATAACGCTCGGCTGCACAAACGTTTGAGCACTGCTGAACACATCACAAAACAGGGTTGGACAGTGTTATCGCATCCACCCTACATCCCTGACCTATCCCCCCCCCCTTTCCCTCGGACTTCCAATTGTTTGGCAGTTTGGCAATTAAATGATGCGATTCGTGAAAGACATTTTGAGGACGATGAGGAAGTGATCCACACAGTGAAGCACTGTCTCCGCCACTGGGACAAAGATTGGTACCTGCAGGGCGTACGCGCCCTTGTTTCGCGCTGGAGGAAGGCCATACAACGGAATGGAGATCACGTGGAAAAATTAGGATGTGTATATAAAACACCATTCTTTCGTGTGTGTAATTCTCATCATGCTCAATAAAAAAATGCGGTGCATTCCTTTCTGGGTAATCCTCGTACATGGCGACTGCAAGACACCATGCTTAAACCCGTAGTGTAGTAAAACAGTTTATTGAGTCTCATGAAAAATCTATTTTGTGGGGCATGGCCCCTTGTCTATCTCACCGGTTCAATTGTTTATAGACTTCAAGTGATAAGAAACGGCACGACGCTCAGCCAACTCCAGTGGCAGATGCTGTAAGAGAGGCGTTCTACATCATCACAGTGTGATTCCAACAGTGTACGTTCCTAGAAGAGTCAACCAATATATTGCTACTACTTACGTGTATTCTGCGAAAATACCATAAAAGTAACAGTAGACACATTATGGCTCACCCGGTGGCTTAAAAATAAATGTTCTCCCTGCAAACCATTCGCTCCTGAAGAGCAAAAGGGAAAAGTGGCACTGGTATGCAACGTACCCACCGCCACACACTATAAGGTGTCTAGCGGAGTACAGATGTAGATGTGCAGCTGTTACGGAGACACATCATCAACACACCTGGCACTGCAAAAGGTATCGGATGACTTGCACATCGCTGGCAACGGGTTATACACAATGCTGAAAACGGCTATGAAGGACAGTAAAACTTTGAAACGTGTATTGTATCATAAATAAATACACGACTGGCCATTAAAATTGCTACACCACGAAGATGACGTACTACAGACGCGAAATTTAACCAACAGGAAGAAGATGCTGTGATATGCAAATGATTAGCTTTTCAGAGCATTCACACAAAGTTTCTGACATGAGGAAAGTTTCCAACCTATTTCTCATACACAAACAACAGTTGACCGGCGTTGCCTGGTGAAACGTTGTTGTGATGCCTAGTGTAAGGAGGAGAAATGCGTACCATCACGTTTCCGACTTCGATAAAGGTCGGATTGTAGCCTACCGCGATTGCGGTTTATCGTATCGCGACATTGCTTCTCGCGTTGGTCGAGATCCAATGACTGTTAGCAGAATATGGAATCAGTGGGTTCAGGAGGGTAATACGGAAAGCCGTGCTGGATCGCAACGGCCTCGTATCACTAGCAGTCGAGATGACAGGCATCTTATCCGCATGGCTGTAACGGATCGTGCAGCCACGTCTCGATCCCTGAGTCAACAGATGGGGACGTTTGAAAGACGACAACCATCTGCACGAACAGTTGGACGACGTTTGCAGCAGCACGGACTATCAGCTCGGAGACCATGGCTGCGGTTACCCTTGACGCTGCATCACAGACAGGAGCGCCTGCGATGGTGTGCTCAACGACAAACCTGAGTGCATGAATGGCAAAACGTCATTTTTTCGGATGAATCCAGGTTCTGTTTACAGCATCATGATGGTCGCATCCGTGTTTGGCGACATCGCGGTGAACGCACATTGGAAGCGTGTATTCGTCATCGCCATACTGGCGCATCACCCGGCGTGATGGTATGGGGTGCCATTGGTTGCACGTCTCGGTCACCTCTTGTTCGCACTGACGGCACTTTGAACAGTGGACGTTCCATTTCAGATGTGTTACGACCCGTGGCTCTAGCCTTCATTCGATCCCTGCCTGACCCTACATTTCAGTAGGATAATGCACGATCGCATGTTGCAGTTCCTGTGCAGGGCTCTCTGGATACAGAAAATGTTCGACTGCTGCCCTGGCCAGCACATTCTCCAGATCTCTCACCAATTGAAAACGTCTGGTCAATGGTGGCCGAGCAACTGACTCGTCACAATACGCCAGTCACTACTCTTGATGAACTGTGGTACCGTGTTGAAGCTGCATGGGCAGCCGTACCTGTACACGCCATCCAAGCTCTGTTTGACTCAATGCCCAGGCGTATGAAGGCCGTTATTACGGCCAGAGGTGGTTGTTCTGGGTACTGATTTCTCAGGATCTATGCACCCAAATTGCGTGAAAATGTAATCACATGTCATTTCTAGTATAATATATTTGTGCAATGAATACTCGTTTATCATCTGCATTTCTTCTTGGTGTAGCAATTTTAATGGCCAGTAGTTTAGATGCCACTGTTAGAGTTCCAGCCGCGCGTACTGGAAAAAGCTTAAAGAAGAACAGACGGGCTGCTCGCTTGAGAGAGAATCGCAAGCATCACTTACGACTGACTTCCCGGCGTGCGGCGAAACAAAGAGCCTCTGAGGGCAACACACAGAGCCGGCAGTGATGCAGAGCGGCGCCTGCAGGCCGGCAGCGTGACGTGTCCCACTTAGGGGGCCGTGCAGCAGGACGCTCTCTCGTATTGCACTGTCCTCTCCTCCGGCCTGCTCTCCAGGAAGACGAATGTGAGACGGATGCGATGCGGCGACTTGCAGCCAGAGAGGCGGCAGCGAGGTTGCACGGACACGTGGTCCGCTGGCGGCGGAGACGGGCACGCCTTGTTTGCGGCGCACACTGGGACCCTTCTTATCCCGGCCTCCCGCAAACAAAGTCCCCTAATGCACCGCTGTTTGCTCCCGGATCCTAGACCGCTCGCCGTTCATAAGGGCCGCGCGCACAGATAATCCCCCCGCTTAATCTGTTTGAGCACACGTAATACCGCCGCTTTCTTTCGTACCCGAGCTCCCGGACGCTTCTAATGCTTTGAACCAACAGTCTACGAAGCACAGCAACCAGTATCAGGCACCAGCCGGAAGGTCCCGAGTTATCAGAACTTTTGCCTGCCTTCTGCGTGCTCCTTATAATGTTTTTAGAGGGCTTAATAGCCAATTAAGGCACTTGCCAAGAGATTGCGTGTAGAAACTAAATTTTTATTTAATTCACCAGCAATGTTCAGAAAATGATTGTTAAATGGTGCAGATACATCTGATTTGTCAGTAACAGAAATATTTTTACTATGAACTGACTTTATACCGTCCCATAATTAAGAAAGGACGGTTTTGGCATCGTTGAAATTTGAGATGTACTTACGAAACGACTACGAAGTACGAGGGACGCTCAATAACTAGAACAACATTCTTTTTTCTCGGCCAGTTTCGGTCAAAAAAATACAGGATTTCGTTTGGAACATCGTGGATTATTCCCGCTTCAGCTATACAGTTTGATTTAGTTCCGATGGATGGCGGACTATATGTAACATTTAAAATGGCACCTGTGACGGTGGTGTGTTCCAAGCAGAGAGCTGTCATTGAGTTTCTCTTGGCGGAAAACCAGATCATCGTAGATACTCACAGGCTCTTGTAAAAAGTCAGAGAGCAAATGCACGGTGTTTGTTTGGAGTCGGTTCCCAATTGGAGTCGGTTCTCAATTGGCAATGGCTCTGAGCACTATGGGACGTAACATCTATGGTCATCAGTCCCCTAGAACTTAGAGCTACTTAAAGCTAACCAACCTAAGGACATCACACAACACCCAGTCATCACGAGGCAGAGAAATTCCCTGACCCCGCCGGGAATCGAGCCCGGGAACCCGGGCGCTGGAAGGGAGAACGCTACCGCACGACCACGAGCTGCGGACGGTTCTCAATTCTCTGCCACCTCGGCAAGATAAAATTACTATTTGAACATTTTGTATCCCTTCAGAATAGGTTCGCCATCGTCATCATCATCACTATTACTATGATTATTATTTGCGATATGTTCATTTTTAAGCAAGAATTAGTTTCGGGGTAATATGATTTATGTTGTTATTTACTGCCAAGTATTTCTGTCTGTTTATGTCATTTAAGTTTGATAAAGTGATATATATTGTTAATAAACGCTATTCTTAAATAATCTCACGCTTGCACAACGTCCTGTCCAAACATTATTCCACTGAAGACTTGTGCAATACTAATCAAACAACACGGTCCAGCCACATTAGTGGCACCAGCAGCAATGTCCGACTTCAGTGCGAAATGGCCACACACAGATGGCAGGAGACAGTATTAACAGTGGAGGGTGTCTAAATCGTGTCGCGGGGGGAGGGGGGGAAGGGCGGGTGCGGAAAACAAAACAGTGCAGTCGTAATGTGGAAATGGAGAGATTTATTCATTATTGGATTTCGGGCCGAGGATGGAAGCATTTCCGAACGGCTGTAAGCTTCGCATTCCACCATCGTTAACCTACACCACACATGGCAAAATAGTGACAAACAAAACTGGTGCCAAGGCAACTGTGGATGTGGTGCACCACACGGCATACAAGACAGGGGTGAACGATGGGTGTATGCCCCCCCCCCCTCCCCCCCCCCCAAAGCTAGATAAAATAAGTTCGTCATCATGATCATCATCATCATTATCACTATTATTACGACATGCGTCTGTCAGGGCGAGGCGTCTGTCATCATCGCAAAGAGGTGGCGTAAACGGGTCCGATCTCGTGAGTGCGGCAGGACGCGCACAGCTGTGACACACACAATTTTCGAACCTGCAGACACACTCATTCAAGCCAACTGACAGATCACTAACACATCGCTGCTCAACTGCCCGTCCCCGTTGGTAGTGCTGCCACGCTCGTCGACCAGTGGGGTACTCAAAGGTGTGTGCCAGCTGGGTTACTTGCCGCCTAACACCAGGCTACAGAGAGCAACGAAGGACCATCTGTGCGGAGTTGCTTGAACTGTACGAGGCTGATCATGACAGTTTGTTCGTGGCGACAGTCTTCTGAGACTCTGTTATTCTGTTTGATGTCCTCCCTCATCGAGCAAGGATCAACAGTTAAGCGTATTGTGCTACCCTCAAGATATTGAAGAAACGACTTCAGTATGTTCGTCGCCACAAAAATGCAAACGAACTTCTCCTTCTCCGTGACAATGCAAGGCCTCACACAAGTCTCGGACCCGAGAAGAGCTCACAAAACTTCATTGAACTGTTCTTCCTCTTCCACTGTACAGCCCAGACCTCGTGCCTTCCTGCTTCCACCTGTCAAGCCCAATGAAGGATGCACTCCGCGAGAGGCAGTACTTGGTTGATGGGGAGATTACTGATACGGCAAGACGTTGTTTCCGACTTCGACTATTAGAGTAGTACCATGCGGGAATACAGGCCCTCCCAGTAAGGTCGTGTAAGGCCGTCGCATTGAACGGAGATTATGTTGAAAAATACGAGGCGTGTTTTTTAAGTAACTACTGTTTTGAATTAAAAAAAAATACGTGCTAAGATATCTCAATAATTTTATTGTTACATGAAATCCTGTACCTCAATCTACGCACAGACGCCATTACAGTCTGAATCTTCCTTGTTTACGTTGTGTACTGAGTGTTTAAGATGCCTCAGATAGTCGTGAGTCCCGCCTACTGTGAAGTACGAGCTGTTATAAGATTTCTTAGTGCTAAAGGCCTAAATGCGATCGATATTCATCGTGAGATCTGTGCAATTTACGGAGAAAACATTATGAGTGATGGAATGGTAAGAAAGTGGGTGAGAGCATTTAAAGATGGCCACACAAATGTGCATGATGAACAACGGAGTGAGCGTCCTTCGGTTGTTAATGAAAGTTTGGTGCAGGAAGTGGACAATAAGGTGAGAGAAAATAGACTCTTTACGATTTCCTCCTTGCGGGATGACTTTCCTATATTTCTCGTAGTGTTTTGTACGGCATTGTGACCGAGCATTTGAATTACCGAAAATTGTGCGCACCTTGGATACCGAAAATGTTGACGGACGCGCATAAAACCAAACGTTTAGACAGTGCATTGACTTTCCTTGATCGGTACCACGACGACGGTGATGATTTCTTAAGCCAAATTGTTACAGGTGATGAAACATGGGTGGCCTACGTCACCCCAGAATCAAAGCAACAGTCCATGGAAGTTGAGCAAGGGCATCGTTTTGCTGCAAGACAATGCCCGTCCGCATGTGATGAATCAGACCAAAGATCTCTCCACATCTTTTCGATGGGAAACTGTAGATCATCCTCCGTACAGCCCCGATCTTACGCCCAGTGTCTACCATCTGTTCCTGCACTTGAAGAAACACCTTGGCGGTCAGCGTCTTTAAGACGATGACGAAGTCAAAACAGTGGTGATGCAGTGGTTAACAAGTCAGGCGGCAGATTTCTATGAGGAGGGTATTCAAAAACTGGTACAACGTTATGACAAGTGCCTCTATATTGACGCAAATTATGTAGAAAATTACATTAAGGTACAGGCTTTCATGTAAAAATAAAATTATTAAGATATCTTAGCGTGTCTTTTTTAATTTCAAAATCGTACTTACTTAAAAAACACGCCTCGTAGGATTTTTACTGCCTGAAAGGTGGGGAATAATACAGGCATTGGAATCCTGAATGAAACCAACCGGATTTCACAAAAAAATATGTGTTGATTACTTACTGAACGACCCTCGTAGTTGTGAAACTGTAATTAATTCCTTGACCAGCATATGGAACGAGGTGGAGCAACTGTAGTATTACTCGGACTCGAATAACAGCTCCAGATGCACTCTTTATCCTGACGTGAAAAGGTCTGTTCGTTCGTCTGTCGAACTTTCTTGTGCGATACAGTAGTGTCAGATTTGAATCGGTAATAACTACTATATAAATTATGTGTAAACAATGATCGAGCCTACAACGGATAGGTACGTGTTTCCCGCTGTGATGTAATCGAGTCTGATACACATTCTGAAACCTTCCATACCCTTGGCTATCGGTAATTTCATTAACATGTAGAAAAGTTCTCTTAAAATTATATCTACCATAAATTCATTACTTCGTATAACTATTTATATTCTTTGTAACTGTAATAATTTTGAAGCTTTAACACGAAGGCCTGTAAATTTAATTTTGCTACGTTTTGCTAAATTATGTAGCAGTTAACCATTTCATTGTCTTTGACGACGATGGGAGTCATTCAAATCTCTTTGCCTCAGATGTAATCTTGGTCCTTCTTCGCACTTAGCGGGAAGATTGGAGTCGAGCCATGTGTTGTGGCCATGCAGAAAGGAGTGGCTAAAAGGAGTGAATGGACGTTAAATATTGTCAGTCTAATAGTTGCAGAGTTGCAAACACAAAAGTTAAAGGTGTGAACATTTTATTTCAGTTCATAGTTAGTGATTCATTAGAACATTCACAAACCTGGAATCAGTATATACCAGGCGTCCCTCCTAAGCGTCGTCAGGCGAATCTTCTATGCTGTTTCGGCAGATACTTGCAATTACGTTTTTGCATTGTGTAGCTAGAGTCAGCACAAACAATTACTGCTTGTCACGTGATTCATGCGACGCTCAGTGTCAACAGGAAGCGTCCGTTCGTATGCTATTACAAACAAAATTATTTTTAAATCGAATTTCCATTCCATAGACAGCTCCAAAGTTAGTGTAGCCCAATATTCGTTTTATCAATATGTGTTAACAGGGACAGTAAGCCACGAAGGATAAACGGCAGTACAACTGCGAGTCAGTAGCGTTGGATGCTTGGCGGTAGCAGTCAGCGCGAGACAGGGCAGTGGTGTCGCTGCTGGGGTACTCGTTATTGTTCTCCCTGTTAATACATATCGGTAAAACGAATATCGGGCTAGACTAATCTGGGACCGCTTTGCCGAATGGACACGTAAAATTCTGCTTTAAGAATCATCACACTGGGTGTTGCATGAAAGACGTGATGAGCACTATTTGTTGAGGCTGGATCCAGTCACAAATTACAAAAACGAAAATTGTAAATACCTGCCGAAACACCACTGAAAATTAGCGTGACGAATCTTGGGAAAAACGCTCTGTATACTCTTTGCACAATCAACACCTATGCCCATCTAAAGACAACGAGACCACCTGCAACACAAACGGCTATATTTTAGTAAAGCGAAAATGTCCCTCAGTGTCATTTTCTTGGAAATAATGACAAAAATCTCTTCAGAAGCCAAGTCATTATTCAGACGTTCTTGAAGAGGCGTATTACACCACGAAGTATTTGATTTGGCTTTGACGTCATCATGCTGGTATAAGCTCACGCGCGTGAGTCTTACGAATTAGTTCTGAATACCGTAATAAATTGGTGTGGCGTGGGAACGCGTTCAGCCATGAGACTGGTTTTGGTGTCATTGTGAAGAGCTACTGGGGCACTTCTAGGAGCCAAAATGAGACAGCAAAAATGTTCGGCGAAATACCGGGTGATCAAAAAGTCAGTATAAATTTGAAAACTTAATAAACCACGGAATAATGTAGATAGAGAGGTAAAAATTGGCACACATGCTTGGAATGACATGGGGTTTTATTAGAACCAAAAAGCACCCCATATTGCTAGACGCGTGAAAGATCTCTGCGCGCGTCGTTTGGTGATGATCGTGTGCTCAGCCGCCACTTTCCTCATGCTTGGCCTCCCGGGTCCCCAGACCTCAGTCCGCGCGATTATTGGCTTTGGGGTTACCTGAAGTCGCAAGTGTATCGTGATCGACCGACATCTCTAGGCATGCTGAAAGACAACATCCGACGCCAATGCCTCACCATAACAGCGGACATGCTTTACAGTGCTGTTCACAACATTATTCCTCGACTACAGCTATTGTTGAGGAATGATGGTGGACGTATTGAGCATTTCCTGTAAAGAACATCGTCTTTGCTTTGTCTTACTTTGCTATGCTAATTATTGCTATTCTGATCAGATGAAGCGCCATCTGTCGGACATTTTTTGAACTTTTGTATTTTTTTGGTTCTAATAAAATCCCATGTCATTCCAAGCATGTGTGTCAATTTGTACCTCTCTAACCACGTTATTCCGAGATTTATTCAGTTTTCAAATTTATACTGACTTTTTGATCATCCGGTATGTGTGAAAACCGGTATTACACTGAAAACTACAGGATAACGAAACATGCCGGCTCATATGACTCGTAAATATGCTCGGAATATAGAAAACGCAAGTAAGAGGAAAGTTCGCGTTAGAAGATATCAAAAAAGCCTGAAAAGTTCAGTGCGGAGAAAATGCTACGGTGATGTCGAAAAAAAAAAAAGGTGCTGACCCATCGGACATACAGCGGTCAATGACCGTCTAAACTTGCGGTTTACCTGTTCTTTAACCATATACTACCTTACATAACTGATGTGTTAAACAAGTTGGTAAATTACAAAGTAATACGAAACACGTGTCAGAAATTATTTTGATTATCACTACTGTGTTCTCCCACGACGACAGACATATAAGCACTGGAAATGGCCTTGGTGTGCGCCCGAAGCCGGTTATGGTAATAAAAATAAAAATAAAAGTGCAACTGTCGCTGTCGTCTAATCTCGAGGAACTGTAATTCCCTTTGTTATATGGCACATTTTGTTCCATTAGCTGGACACAGTGATTTACATATGAACTTATCGGAAAACAGTTATGCACCACTATTGTGTCTGCAAGCGTAACTTAGATTAGTGTCAAGAGGCACAGAAAGTGAAAGAATACGTTTTATGAAACTATAAGTACGAGCGCCGTTCAGTAAGTAATGCACCACATTTTTTTCTGAAAGCAGGTTGATGTTATTCAGAATTCCAATATACTACACTATTCTCCACTCTTTTGGCTACAAATTCCTATTTTTCAAAATAATCTCCGTTCATTGCGATGGTCTCATTCTACCTTACAGGGGCGGTCTGTGAGACCACATGGTACCATTTCTACTGTTTGAAGTCGAAGCCAACGTCTTGCTGCATCAATAACTTCCCCATCTTCCACGTATTGCCTCTCGCAAAGTGCATCCTTTACTGGGACAAACAGATGGAAGTCGGAAGGTGCAAAATACGGCCTGTTAGGTGGATGAGCAAGAACCGTCCAATGAAGTTTTGTGAGCCCCTCCGGGGTGCGCATACTTGGCAGGCCTTGTTTTGTCATGGAGAAGTTCGTTTTCATTGTTGTGGCGCCGAACACGTTGAAGTTGTTTCCTCTTTTTCCTCAAAGTAGCAGAGTACACTTCAGAGTTGCTTGTTGCAGCATAAATGAGAACATCAAAGAGAATAAACCCGTCAGAGTGCCAGAAGACCGTCGCCATAACTTTACCAGCAGAGGGTGCGGCTTTGAACTTTTTTGTTCAGAGGAAAGGTTGTGTGGTCCCACTCCATGGATTGTCGTTCTGTTTCCTGTTCGAAGTGGTGAAACCATGTTTCATTGCCTGTAACGATGTTAGAAAAAAAAATGTCACGATCGGCCTCGTAACTCCGCACATATGGTCCTTCGTTGCTCTTTACCGTCTTCTCTTAGGCGGCGAGGAACCCACCGTCCACATACCTTTGAGTACCCCAACAGCTGCACGAGTATGTCAACACTACCAACAGAGACGTCCAGTTGAGCAGTGAGGTGTTCGTGATCCGTCGATCGCATCGCATGAGTGTGTCTGTACGTTCCAAAACAGCGGGAGCCATAGCTGGGTGCGGCCGTCCCGTACGCGGGAGATTGGAAAGGTTTGCACCACCTCGTTGCGATGATGACAGACACCTCTCGAAATGACCCACTGTGCTTTTCGGTATATTCGTCCCCGTTAAACAGGAAGAGAGGACCAGAGCCGATAGGAAGATTACTGTCTGCTGCAAATTAATTGTCTGTTTATTGGCGCTTCGTCATCAGGCCTTCGAAATACATAGTGGCTGGAGTTTACCGAAAGACATTAGTCAGAAAGTCTCATGTGAAAATAACTGGTATCCACATGAGGTCTTGTAAGCAATCACATACAGAGCCTGATGATGATTAAGTGTGTCGTCGAAACCGGATGCCAATAAATTGGTAATGAAATTACAGTTGACGGTAGTTTTGAAAATTGTAATATACCGTGATTTTGTTCACTGTCAGGTCTCAGTAGACATTCCACAATGTCCATGAATTCTGCGATTCTCTGGTTTTGAGCCAAAAGAAGCTCAATGATAGGTCTCTGCTTGGACGCACCTTCATTATAGACGCCATTTTAAAAGCTACGGCCGGCCGCTGTGGTCGAGCGGTGCTAGGCGCTTCAGTTCGGAACCGCGCTGCTGCTACGGTGGCAGATTCGATTCCTGCCTCGGGCATGGGTGTGTGTGATGTCCTTAGGTTAGTTAGGTTTAAGTAGTTCTAAGTTCTAGGGGACTGATGACCTCAGACGTTAAGTCCCATAGTGCTTAGAGCCATTTGAACCATTTTTTAAAAGCTACGCATATCGTCGCCATCTATCGGAACTTCATGAAACATGGGCTGAAGCGGGAATATTCCACGATGTCCCACAACAATTTTGTTCCAACTGTAATTATTGCATTTTTTATTGAAGGCCCCTATTACTTTGTACCCATCCGATCAACCGTGTGCGAAGCGCTGCTTCTGGGGCAGGGATGTGCTCCGACCCGGATCGAAACCGGCCGGCGGATTAACGACGGTGGTCGGTGTGCTGGCCAGCCTTAGTGTTGTTTTTAGGCGGTTTCCCACATCCCACAAGGCCAGCTGCCAGCAAGCTGCGGCTCACGAACCAGACACGGTACTTTGACCATTTCGCAAAATACCACGTGCGTCCACACATGTTCAGTGCTGCAGATTTTAATCATCGCTCATATAAAGATTTTTTGATGAAATGGAGACCGAGCACAGAGATCTTCTGCTGCATAAACCCGTACCTTGGTTATAGAGAGGGAACATTTTCATGCGTTTCGCTTTCTTATTAACAAAAGCTGAAGCGTTTTTACTTGAAAAGGGTTTCCACACTCGAGAACTAACGAACGAGCAGTGGATCCAAAAACTTTATTTCATGGTAGACATGAAAATCGACTTAATCGTAAACTACAGAGGGAAGAAAACAATTCTTTCAGTGTTAGGAACAATTTCATTCGAAAAAAAAGAGCCCTTTACTCAAAGTTCTGAAAGAGAAACTTTGATTCACTTTAGAAGCCTATTGAAACATCGCCAAAAAATCATTGTGAAATTACTTTTGATATTTCGAAATAACATTTTTAAACACGAGGGAAACTTTTCTAAACAGCTTGTAGAAATGCTGAAACAATAAAACGGTGTTTGCTATTGTAGAACAACTCTTGGAGCTACTGTAACAGAATTAAATTGTTCTCCCTTGGGTACTGACACTGGCAACTTTGCAAAACGATTGCTGGATTAAAAAAAAAAAAGAACATTTGTTGAGCTAGACATTTTGATGTCTTTTTGCCGATATAGAAATAATGGAGGCAAGCGAAAGAGTTTGGTTCACAGCACAAGTGGTCTACTTTGAAAGACCTGGGGAGGGAGATGCGTTAGTTTTTAACACCCAGAACAGCATTTATGACTCATGCAATCATCTGGCAAAGCTAGCTTCGCTGTTCTGAAAATATTCTCCACTAAATTTTGAAAAAAAAAAAAAACACATTACATTCAGTTCTGTACAACAAATAGAGTCATACCAGAAATTGATGCAGCATATAAGCAGAAGTCAGAAGGAGGGGTAGAATGCTCCAAAATTTTGGGTCTATGTATTGATGAAAACTTGAAATGAGAGAAGCATAGTACTGAACTTCTCAAACAGTTAAGTCACCTAATTTTAATCTCCGTATAATTGCCAATCTTGGAAACAAACGTATCAACCGTTTGTCACATTTAGTATATTTCCACGCAGTAATATCGTGCTGAATAACTTTGTGTCTCAGCGATGAATTGCCCCACAAAGTATTGATTGGACAAAAACGAGCAGTAAGAACAATATGTGGTATTCACTCCAGGACGTCATATAGGCACATCTTCAAAGAGCTAGGCATCTTAATTGCGCAGTTACAATACATATTTCCACTAATGAAACTCATCGTAAATAAATCATCACAATTTGAGAATAACAGTAACTAAATACCGACAACTCTAGGATGAAAAATTGCCTTTATTACATATTGTTAAAGCTCTCAGTGGCTCAGAGGGAAGTTCAATCTGCAGCAATAAAATTTTTCGATCATTTGCCCAATAAAATAAAATGTCTGACAGGTAGCCAAGCAAGTTTTAAATATAATTTAAAATCATTACTCTTCGACAACGCTTTTTTTATCATTTGCGCAATAAGATAAGATGTCTGACAGGTAGCGAAGCAAGTTTTAAACCTAATTTAAAATCATTACTCCTGAACAACTCTTTCTATTCCATTGACGAAATTCTACTTAAAAACTGGTAGCCAGAGAAACCTAACAACTGGTTTTTTCAGTGTAGTTGCATGAGTAGGAATAAAGTGGTAACGTGATCATTAATGGTGAGACTAATCATGCATACATATCTTTTAAAATGACTCATTTCACATCATTTCGATAAAAGAATTGTTCAGATGATCTATGGAACAACTAACTAACTAACTTAAGAACAAACGAACGAACCATACCAGTATAATGCATGACCATCAGAAACATTGTATGCCCAATTACTACAATACTTACATACAGGTCTTACATACAGGTCTCGTTTTAGGCTCAACAAATTGAGAGCATAGATTGTTTGGAGTTAAACAATTCTCATTTCATAAAGTCTGCAATGGTATTACAGTTTCAATTCAAAGAAAGCAAGTGTCGTAGCATTAAACTGTCAAAGAAGTAAACTACAGCGAAAGATAGCCTAAGCATTAACCAAACACAATTCACGTCTATGAGTAAATATGCTAATATTAATTTCTCTGCAATATGACGTAGTAACTGTTACAAAAGAAGCTGAATGATATTATAATGTGCAACGAAATTTAACAGTATCACACCCACTATGTGTCATGATCATGTGTTACACTGGTTTATATTACTTATTTTTCTTAGTTTCAGTGCATTGTTCCACAGCTCATGTCGGACAATGATTTTTCGAAACGATTAACATTTAATAAAGAATCGTGCGATGAAAGCTTTTACATAATTGCAATTTGTGTAGAATTTCTGTTCTCTGTTTTTCCATAAAATTGTTCTGGATATTTTTGCAAAAAGTAAACCGATATTTGACTGTGCATTATTATACTTACCTTTTGTGCTATCCAGATTTTGGCTTTTATGCCATTATCAAATACAATGCTTAAAGTTGTTAGACCGTTATTAGGTCGTATTTATTAAGGCAGTCCAAATCTGATAAATAATACACAGTCAAGTGGCGGCTTACTCTTTTTAAAAGTATTTCGTGATTGTGGCTCAACGCCAACTAAAATTTTTCTTCTGGACATGTGACCGCATCATCCTGTTATACTGACCATCGTTTGGCCACAGTTGCAAATAGCTAAATCGTTGGTATGCACAGGAATGCGATGACGCTCTCTTATGAGTATCCTTGTGGAAGTACTACTGGATATGAAAAGGATGTGAAAGCCTCTGTTGTTAAAAATGAGTATGGAAATGAAAAGAAGGAGGCGAGTGAAATCCTGTCCTGGCGAATAATCAACATTTCTTGATTAACGTACGCATGTAGTGGACAGATTACAATCAACAGTGCCATATGTCAAGACTCTTAGGAGATACTGTGGAGAGCTTTGGGATTTTTATTTTCTTATTATAAACCCTGATAATCACTTTTAGTTTTGTTTCAGTTGTCGTCGAGCGCTGTGCCAACTCATTTAGCCATCAAGTAAAATTTGTTTCTTACGTTATAGAAACGCGGACAGTTAGTCGCAGGACGAGGACAAATTATTATACGCAAGTGGCCAACTCGCTGGCGGATATGAATTTCAATTACATGTGTATACGTGTGTTATGTAAAGAATATGTAACGGGTGGCGTTTGCGTCATATTGTACAACTAGTAAACAGACTTAATTCTCCACGACCTTCACCGTCCATCGCAGCATAATGTCAGCTAATTTAAAGAGTGTACAGCATAAATTTCACGGATATCTCTGATTCTCTGTGTTTTAATTAACGTAACTTCTGAAATAAATCCTGTAGCATCTTGTAGTCGGGCCAAAAAATACGTGAGATAAGACGTAGATATTAAAAGGGAAAAAACGTCATAAAAGGTGTTTTGGCAGCGGGTGAGGAGGAGTATCTGAAATATGACATCAAGCATCTAGTCTCTGACTTTCTACCGTTCTTCCTGCTCGAAAGGAATTTGTGGCTAAAGGAAAGAAATATTTGGGTTTAGTGTCGCGTCAACGCTGAGATAATTAGACAACAACATTGCGCATTGTTTAGAACAAAGCTGCCGAATCCTTTTGAAGGAACCACACCGACATTCGTAGTTGTTAATCTGAGGAAACTAAATAAGACTCAAAGTGAACAGTCAAACGAGGATTTGTATCACGCTCCTGCCACATGAGAGTCCGGTACCCTCATCACTGCACCTACGCAGTTGCTCATTTGTGGCTGGACAATCATTTGAGTCGAAAGAATAAATGTGGAATCTACTGCACACCTTCCAGGAATGCCGGCCGGCGTGGCCGAGGGGTTCTAGGCGCTACAGTCTGGAACCGCGCGATCGCTACGGTCGCAGGTTCGAATCCTGCCTCGGGCATGGATGTGTGTGATGTCCTTCGGTTAGTTAGGTTTAAGTAGTTCTAAGTTCTAGGGGACTGATGACCTTAGCAGTTAAGTCCCATAGTGCTCAGAGCCATTTGAACCATTTGAACTTTCCAGGAATGCACTTCAGGTGTGGAGTGGCAGTTGGTACTAGGCCCTAGACCCTAAAAGGGCATCTACGCCAGACAACTGTGCACTTTTTTTTTTTTTTACCTGTCTTTCACTGCTAACCCGAGAAACATTTTTCATGCACTCGCCACTGCCTGATTGCTGTTCCGCTTTCATTACCACTATATAACTGAGCGGTTGAAGGTCAGCTGCGACAAAAATATCATCGTCGAGAATGGAACCGGCGTTTTCTCTGCAAGCGCTGCACATACTCGCTGAATCACCTCATCTGCCGGTTCGACTTAATTAGCGCCAGATGCGAATGCGAGAGTCATGGCGAAGCAAGCTGCCTCGTGACAAAAGAGGACCTCTCCAAGGAGATCTTTGAGATGCCCTCGAGGGCGCCAATGTTTGACAAAGTGACAGCTTCCAGTACTGTAACCGTTACTGACAAGCGGCTGTCTCTGATTTCAATTTATTCTCGTGACCTGCCTTATGCTGCAATTCATTAGCTGTCCATACAATTGAAAGGAAAGAACAGGTTTGATTTCTTTACGATAAACAAGCATGATCCGTTGAGTTATTGCACAGGTGTTAGACACGAATGATCGTTAACGTAAGAAAAGGTCAGTTTGAATTATGTATGGAGGACAGTAAGGATAATTTCGAGACGAGTTCTGCGAGGAAAAAGGAGCAATTGACATGCATTTGAAATGAAACTATATGGCTCTAGAGACTTTTTCAAGTGTCAAACATCAATGATGTATATACGCAAACAAATGTTTCGTTCAAAGCTGAGGTGCTATCCGAATAGAGCTGGAGAGCCCCTGCAATGCTGTTTGCCTTTAGGGGGAATACAAAGTGGGCTGAGGCGTGAATAGGAATTTGGATCGAGGACGGAGATGTGTTAGGGTAATCCGTGCTGTTGCACAAAGCCACCGTGCTAGTGTAGCGTAGTGGTTACCTCATCTGCCAAGTGAGCAGCAGGCCCCGGTTACAATCGCAGCCTTTGTACAAATTTTCATTCGTCGCTTCAGTCTGCATATATACACTACTGGCCATTAAAATTGCTACACCAAGAAGATGACGTGTTACAGACGCGAAATTTAACCGACAGGAAGAAGATACTATGATATGCAAATGATTAGCTTTTCAGAGCATTTACACAAGGTTGCCGCCGGTGGCGACACCTACAATGTGCTGAAATGAGGAAAGTTTCCAACCGATTTCTCACACACAAACAGCAGTTGACCAGCGTTGCGTGGTGAGACGTTGTTGTGATGCCTCGTGTAAGGAGGAGAAATGCGTACCATCACGTTTCCGACTTTGATCAAGGTCGGATTGTAGCCTATAGCTTTGCGGTTTATCGTATCGCGACATTGCTGCTCGCGTTGGTCGAGATCCAATGACTGTTAGCAGAATATGGAATCGGTGGATTCAGGAGGGTAATACGGAACGCCGTGTTGGATCCCAACGGCCTCGTATCACTAGCAGCCGAGATGACAGGCATCTTATACGTACGGCTGTAACGGATCGTGCAGCCACGTCGCGATCCCTGAGTCAACAGATGGAGACGTTTGCAAGACAACAACCATCTGCACGAACAGTTCGACGACGTTTGCAGCAGCATGGAATATCAGCTCGGAGACCATGGCTGCGGTTACCCTTGACTCTGGATTACAGACAGGAGCGTCTGCGATGATGTACTCAACGACGAACCTGGGTGCACAAATAGCAAAACGTCATTTTTTTCGGATGAATCTAGGTTCTGTTTACACCATCAGGATGGTGGCATCCGTGTTTGGCGACATCGCGCTGAACGCACATTGGAAGCGTGTATTCGTCATCGCCATACTGGCGTATCACCCGGCGTAATGGTATGGGGTGCCATTTGCTACACGTCTCGGTCACCTCTTGTTCGCATTGACGGCACTTTGAACAGTGGACGCTACATTTCAGATGTGTTACGACCCGTGGATCTACCCTTCATCCGATCCCTGCGAAACCCTACATTTCAGCAGGATAATGCACGACCGCATGTTGCAGGTCCTGTACGGGCCTTTCTGGATACAGAAAATGTTCGACTGCTGCCCTGGCCATCACATTCTCCAGATCTCTCACCAACTGAAAACGTCTGGTCAATGGTGTCCGAGCAACTGGCTCGTCACAATACACCAGTCACTACTCTTGATGAGCTGTGGTATCGTGTTGAAGCTGCATGGGCAGCTGTACCTGTACACGCCATCCAAGCTGTGTTGGACTCAATGCCCAGGCGTATCAAGGCCGTTATTACGCCCAGAGGTGGTTGTTCTGGGTACTGATTTCTCAGATCTATGCACCCAAATTGCGTGAATATGTAACCACATGCCAGCTCTAGTATAATATATTTGTCGAAGAATACCTTTTTATCACATGCATTTCTTCTTGTTGTAGCAATTTTAATGGCCAGTAATGTATATCACGGTTTGGATTTGTTTGTGTATAAAGGAGAAACAAATTCAAACTACACACATGACTGTCCTCCACCTACAAACTATCAAGGCACAATTTTGATGGATACCATGTCAACATGCGAATGAATTAGCTGGCACATAAGTAAGACATACAGTAAAGAGCCAAAACATTGTAAGTACTGACTTAATAACGTTGATCCATTCCTGGAGCGCAATGCAACAGTGGTTCTGCACGGCATTGATTCGACAACTCCTTGGTAGGCCTCCGTAGCTATGTGGCACCAGATGTCGCGCACTGGTCAAGCAATTCCCGTAAATTACAGCATTTTGTGGTTGGGGACGTGGCACCTGCTAGCGTCGCAGACATGTACTATGGGTTCACATCAGACGAATTTGGTGGTCAAGACATTAACGTGCGCTCACTGTCATCCTCTTGAAACCTCTGTATCAAGATTCTGGGCATGCGGCAGGGGACAATTATCCTGCTAGAAGTTGCTATCGTCGTCGAGGAAGACGTTAAGCATAAAGGGGTGCAGGTGATCCACAGTAATGTTCATGTGGTCCACAGCTGTCATGGTGGGTCCGATTACTACCTCAGGTCCCATGGAAGCCCAGGTGATTGTTCCCCATGGCGTTATACTGTCCCCACCGGGGTGCATTCGTGGTTGGCACATGCAGGCAGGCGTTCGCCTGAATGACGGCTTATCCGGAGACGGCCTCGACCTGATGTAACAAGCAACGTTATTCATCCGACTAGGCGACAC
Organism: Schistocerca piceifrons; assembly: GCF_021461385.2. Taxonomy (NCBI): domain Eukaryota; kingdom Metazoa; phylum Arthropoda; class Insecta; order Orthoptera; family Acrididae; genus Schistocerca; species Schistocerca piceifrons. The sequence continues at coordinate 457,637,768 of NC_060141.1, forward strand.
ATTTCCACTGATAAACGATCCAATCTTGACGTAATTTTTTTAAAATGATATCATACTTACAATTAACTATACTGTTTATTACAAATCGTGGAAATTACAATAAATACTGCAGTCGATAGTGAATATGATGTTAGTTAAATAATTGTACGAAACTGCGATCCCACAAAAGATACAATTGTGCACTCTTAACTGACGGCGTCGTTGGGCGAAGATAGGAAAACCTAGGAGTCGTCTATTGTGGTGTCCTACGTTAAAAGGTGTGCCTTGAATGAGGTGCTTGTGCCTGTCGTCAGACCTGCCACAGATCGCCGCCTATCCTGCTTTACAGTGCGGGCAAACAGCTAACCTCCACGTTCTATAACGAGGCGTGGTTTCACCGCCCTTCAGCCACAGGCGCTAACGACAGTAACTCATTCATGCAACGCTTTCTTTTGTGCCGAGATGACACGTCGATATGCGGTGCGCTTGCTATACAATTTTGCATTGAAGTTATATTTTTTGACGGTGGGAGTATGTATTCCCGAGCTTAACTGCAGCCCTTTGCACTGATGAGTGTGATTTGCGTTTTCAGTTTCGGGTATTGTGTGGCTTCCTTCCAAACCACATTTTTTCGAGTCTCGGTCGGGCACACAGTTTTAATCTGCCAGGAAGTTTCATATCAGCGCACACTCCACTGCAGAGTGAAAATCTCATTCGGGAAACATCCCCCAGGCTGTGGCTAAGCCATGTCTCCGCAATATCCTTTCTTTCAGGAGTGCTAGTCCTGCAAGGTTTGCAGGAGAGCTTCTGTAAAGTTTGGAAGGTAGGAGACGAGGTACTGGCGGAAGCAAAGCTGTGAGAACGGGACGTGAATCCTGCTTGGGTAGCTCAGGTGACGCCGGCACGGTAGCTCAGCGTGTTCGGTCAGAAGGCTGTGTTCTCTCCGTAATTAAAAAAAAAAAACTGAGTCAAGGAATCAGTGATCACCTTGAACTGATGTATTTTGACGTCCACCCAGACCAAACTCAATGACCTATATCGAACAAAATGAAGAGAGAAAAAAAAAAAGCTGGTAGAGCTCTTTCCCGCGAAAGGCAAAGGTCCCGAGTTCAAGTCTCGGTCCGGCACACAGTTTTAATCTGCCAGGAAGTTTCGTATCAGCGCACACTCCGCTGCAGAGTGAAAATCTCATTCTGACACATTTTTTTTAAATTTTTAATCGAGTCATCAGTATTCTGATTAGTTTGCTGCGACCACCAACGAATTCCTCTCCTTTGTTATCATCTTCACTCAGGGTAGCTCTTGCACCCTATGTCCTATATTATTCGTTGGATATGTTCCAATCTACGGCTCCCTCTAGTAACATGGAGGTTATTCTATGATGTCGTAACAAATAACCTATAATTATATCACTTCTCTTTGTCAGTGGTTTACATATCTTCTTTTCTTTATCGATTATGAGCAGAACCTCTCACTTCCTTACCTGATCACATCACTAATTTTCAACATTCCTTTGTAGTACCACATCTCAAATGTGGCGTTCTCGCCTGTTCCGATTTTCCTATAGTCCATAATTCACTAAAATGGAATGCTATGCTGCAAACAGAATGCTGTGCTCCAAGCGTACATTATTATTCATTTCTTCCTCAAATTAAGGCCCATGTTTGTTACCGCTAGAATTCGTTTGGTCAGGAATGGTCTCTTTGCCAGTGCTAATCTGCTTTTTATGTTTATTGTTTCGTTCGTTATGGGTTACTTCGCTTCCAACATAACTGAATTACTCGACTTCGTCCCTTCGTGATCACCAGTTTTGATGTTAAGTTTCCTGCTATTCTCATTTCCGCTACATCTCATTACTTTCATCTTTCTTTGGTTTACTCTCAATCCGTAATCCATACTCATTAAACTGTTCGCCGGCCGCAGTGGCCGAGCGGTTCTAGGCGCTTCAGTCTGGAACCGCGCGAACGCTACGGTCGCAGGTTCGAATCCTGCCTCGGGCATGGATGTGTGTGATGTCCTTAGATTAGTTAGGTTTAAGTAGTTATAACTCAAGGGTACTGATGACCTCAGATGTTAAGTCCCATAGTGCTCAGAGCCATTTGAACCATTAAACTGTTCATTACATTCAACAGGGCCTATAGTAATTCTTCTTCTCTTTCACTCAGGACAGCAATGTCTTTATCATATTCATCCACCCAAAATTTTAATCCTATTCTCGTACCTTTCTCTTATTTATGTAATATCTTATTAGATATACAGGCCGAACATTAGATATGAAGTGCCTATGTTTGATACTAGTAGACTTCTCTTGGCCAGTAATGCTCTTCTTCCCAGTGCTACGCTTTTTTTGTTCTGCTTGCTCCGTCCAACCAGGGTTATTTTGCTGCTTAGATAGCAGAATTCGTTAACTTCATCTACTTCGTGATACCCAATTCTCTTTGATACATATTCTGTACTCATTAGACTGTTCATTCTATTCAACAGATCCTGTAATTATTCTTCACTTCCACTGAGGATAGCAATGTCATCAGCTAATCTTATCATTTATATCCTTGCAGCCTCAATTTTATCCCGCTATTTAACTTATTTCTTAGTTTCGTCATTGTTTGTTCGATGTATAGTAGGGGCGAAAGGCTGCATCCCTGTCTTACACCTTTTTAATCCGAGCATTTCGTTCTTAGTCTTCCATTATTATAGTTCCCTCTGGATTATTGTACGTAGTGCATATTACTCGTCTTTCCCTAGAGCTTATTGCTATTTTTCTCAGAATTTCAACACACTGCACCATTTTAAATTTTCGAACGCTTTTTCTAGGTTGACAAATCTTATTAACTTGATTTTTCTTGAGATTTGCTTCCATTTTCAAGCGCTCTATCAGGACTGCCTGTACCTTCCCTAAAGACAAACTGTTCGTCATCAAGTTCCATAAGTTTATTTTGTATTCTTCTGTATATTATTCTGCTCAGCAACTTGCATGCCTCGCACTTATCACCCTTGCTATTTTCGGAATTGTGTGGAAGGTATTTATCCAAAAGTCTGAAACTACGTCGCCGGTCTCATAGATTCCACACACCAACTTGAATAGTCATGTAGTCACTTGCCCATTGACCTTTAGGAAGTCCACTGGAATGTTACCTATCCCTTCTGCCTTATTTCCTTATATATACTGGATCCCCCATGTCTTCCGAAATGACTCAAATTTCTTCTATCACGTTATAAGAGTCGTCCCCTCATAGATGCTTTCAGTGTACTCTCTCTACCTCTCCGGTCTTTCTTCTGCATTTAACAGTGAAATTCAGGAGTGCTAGTTCTGCAAGGTTCGCAGGAGAGCTTCTGTAAAGTTTGGAAGGTAGGAGACGAGATACTGGCAGAAGGAAAGCTGTGAGTACCGGCCGTGAGTCGTGCTTCGGTAGCTCAGATGGTAGAGCACTTGCCCGCGAAAGGCAAAGGTCCCGAGTTCGAGTCTCGGTCGGGCACACAGTTTTAATCTGCCAGGAAGTTATATATATATATATATATATATATATATATATATATATATATATATATATATATATATATATATATATATTGATGTATTCCTGTCTACCCCTGGTCAGTTTCGTACCTTCTTGTTTGATTGATCAGTTGAAGTACTTCTCCTGTCATGCAACATTTCTTCGCACTTTCTTCCCAGTATCTTTGTTTATCTGTCCAACGTCTGTGATTGCTCTTTGTAGAGATCCACTCCTCTTTAACTAAACCGTCTGCCATAAAACATTGGAAGATCCAGGATGGAATAACAACAGTATCACGAAAAGGACTGATTGCTTCTCACCATATAGAGGAGCCGATGAGCCACACACAGGCTCAACAAAAAGACTGTTGTACATTTAAACTTTCGGCGAAAAGGTCTTCTTCTGCGTTAGAAGTGGCCATTTGGCCGAAAGCTGAGATGTATAGTAGTCTTTTTGTTGTGCCTGTCTGTAACTCATCGTCTCCTCTACATGTGAACTGTCTATTACGGTATTCCTTACCGTAGTATCTACGACTTTAACGAGCTTCAGACGCATCTCATTGTTCTTCAGTATTTTAGTATCCCACTTACTTCCATACTGATTCTTCCGTACGATTCTTTAAACTTTAGTTTTTTAAGTTCTTGCAATATAATGGAGGGATTTTAGTATGTTTTCGCTTTGACAAGCTCTTCCATTTACTAGGTCTGTGTCAGAGAACCACAAATCCTACTTTATTATTTCCGCTCCTTTTCTACTGTACACTGAATACTGAATAGAGACATGTACTACATTCTAAATAGAAATAATTTGTCTGTTCGTGAATTTCATTGTGAAAATGTGAATGTGGAGAGCAGTTCTGATCTTACAATGTCAATGTACGTATTTTAGATCTGTTAACAATATTCGTTACAGATTACTTTGAAAAACTTAAAATATTTTTGTGTTGAACATATTATACCATATTACTGTTTCTACGTCGTATAGTAGTTTATTTTGTACAAGAACTGTGAACACAGTAATAACCAATTAGAGCTCGAGGCGACATTACAACAACGAGACGATGCCGTCACAGCCTGGTACTTTACGTGGAGAAAGTCCAGGGTCACTTCCGAAATCTAATAGCACCCTACAAAACCCTTTCGAGTAAAATCCACAGTCGATAGTAAGGCAAAGCCATCGTGGGATAATCTGCTTGGAAGCAAATAATTAGTAACGTACGGCAGTATACTATAAGACATAAAGCAGAAATGCATTTGTCTTCATACTACGGCCACACCTAAGAACGTTCCACTTGACTATGCGAGTTGTGGCACTCAGCAGATAATACCGGTTTCTTCTATTTTTTATGAGAACTACATTTAATGTAAGCTGCGTTTCAGTAAATCACGTGTCTGAGTCGTTTCTGCATTTCCTTGACGTCCCGTGTTGTTATTTTCCCATAAATAGCAGCATCGTCAGCGAACCAGCTGAGGGTATAGCTATACGAAATTATTTTAGGAAAAGTATCCTAAAATGACGTAGGCTGGTAAAATGAGATACCTCGTATTTCTTGTTACTGCCACAAGAGGCAGAAATTTATGGCACAAGGTTATGTTGTTCTGTTGGCGACACTGTTACACCAGATGCGGCGAGGCCGTTTGCTTGGACGCTTGCGTGTTATGTGAAGAATCCGTACTCAGTGGTGCACACACTTTATTCAACATATAAACGTCATCATAGATATTCGCATTTAGATTATGGCATGTGGGACATGCCTGCCATCATTGGCGATGATGTGGCGCAGATAACTAGCGCAATTCTGCATGACCCGCTGAAGTGTCGGCACATCGATGCTGTCGATGACCTTCTGAATGGCTATTTTCAGCTTGGGGGTATTGCTGTACATTTTGTCTTTAATATAGCCCCACAAAAAGGAGTCGCATGCGTTCAGATCCGGAGAATATGACGGCCAATCAAATGGTTCAAATGGCTCTGAGCACTATGGGACTCAACTGCTGTGGTCGTAAGTCCCCTAGAAATTAGGACTACTTAAACCTAACTAACCTAAGGACATCACACACACCCATGCCCGAGGCAGGATTCGAACCTGCGACGTAGCGGTCGTGCGGTTCCAGACTGTAGCGCCTTTAACCGCTCGGCCACTTCGGCCGGCGACGGCCAATCAAGGCCCATGCGCCGGCCGCTATGGACGAGCGGTTCTAGGCGCTTCAGTCTGGAACCGCGCTGCTGCTACGGTCGCAGGCTCGAATCCTACCTCGGGCATGGATGTGTGTGATGTCCTTAGGTTAGTTAGGTTTAAGTAGTTCTAAGTCTAGGGGACTGATGACCTCAGATGTTAAGTCCCATAGTGCTTAGAGCCATTTGAATCATTTGAGGTCCATGCCAGTAGCGTCTGGGTACCCTAGAGCCAGAATGCGGTCCCTAGATTGCTCCTCTCCTGCTTCGAGCGGGTCGAGCTCCGTCTTGGATGAACCCAAATTGAAATCAGGGTGACTTTGGATAGTGGGGATGAAATAATCTTCCAAAACCTTCGCGTACCCTTCGGTAGTCACCGTGCTATCAAGGATTGTCGCACCGATTGGACATTGCTCGCCACATAGTCACTCGTTGAGCGTGAAGAGACTTCTTGATAGCGAAATTCGGATTCTCAGTCGCCCAAATGCGCCAGTTTTGCTTAGAGACGAACGCATCCAAATGATAGTGGGCTTCATCGCTAAACCAAATCATGCAGTGCATACTACTTCCCATCATGCCCCGCGGCCAGTCGTGTAGTTTGAGCGTACTAAGGCAAGCCGTTCAGAAGTTATGATGATTTTATTGCAGATAGTTCAATAATTGTCACACTGTAATATTTTTTATACAGAAGGTGAGTAAATAACTCATTTGAAAACATTTTAAGCATATTTCGGGGTATGCTGGTAAACACGTGTATGAGCAGTGTCCTTGTACACGGAATACTGTAACAGGTGGTAAAATGATATACCATGAATAGGTGTATAATGACACAGATATCTCTTTTTATGCTTCCGGTCTTTCCATTCGTTTCTGTTTATGATAATATTATAACACGCGGTTCATTGTTATCACTATCACAATTATTATTATGGTTTCAGTAATAATGGTTGGAAATTACAAGATAATCAGTAATCTCCAGCCATAGAACTGAGAGAGCACACAGAAGGCTGTTGACGCTGTTTATAACAAGCAATGCGGCTGGCAGTGTGCCTCAAAAACTTTAAGACAGGCCAAGAATAAGCAAATTGTAGGAGCTGATAAAGCGTTAGGTCGATTCCAGCAAGCGCTTCCAACAGAGCAAGAAATTGAGCTACTCCAGGACATTAAAGGCCTTGAATTCATGCTATTTGGGTTTACATTGATTGACGCAAAGAAACTGGCATTTAACTTAGTCAAGCGGAATGAAATTGGAAATGATGTTGATGGTGATATTTTTGTCTATATTTTCATGACTTATTTAGTCACTCTAAACCAAAAACGACGTGGCACAGATGTATTAAGTTCCCAGTGTCGGCTCACAGAAATTCTGATGTTGTTTCACAGAGGGCGAAGATGTTTCATACGACATTTGCAAATAAAAGTGAACATCTGTAGAAGACATAAGAGTATGTCATTTTGCCCAACGACTCTCATAACATGACAATGTGTCAGGTTTTTAATAATACATTGTAATAATGACACAAAGTGTAATATAGTTTCCGTTCATGAACCACCGTGTAGTTAACAGTTTTTACTGTCAACTTACAAAAAAATGAAGCTTATAATTCAAAAAATGTACTCACAAAAATTTTTTCTTATGGTATGTCATTTTAGGACACCTTCCCCTACAATTACTCCTAGGAACGACCGAGGTTGAGCTCCGGGCTTCTGGAATCTTTATTACGCTACTTGCCCACAGAACCACATATTATGCGGAACAAATTTCAAGGAGAATCGTGAATGTGAAAGTTGGTGTAGCATGGTTACTCTAAGCGGAAGTTTTACCAAATAACAGTATTAAGTGACTTGGGACAATGGGAAATGTTTACAGCAAGTATACTCGAAAAAAGAATGTAAGAAGACTGGTGATGTGGCTTCGGAAGCAAAAGCACACAATGAGACGGTGAAAAGGACCAAAACCTTGAGCTTCAAGCTGGAAGAAGGTGTAAAACAACGGCAGGAAGTACATCTAAAGTACGTCACAATCTATCACCCGAAAGTCAATAGCTTCTGAAAAAAGAACAAAGACGGTAAAATGTGCACTAAGAGCATCTCATCACAGGGAGCGATTCATAGCTAAAGTTGAGGATGACGCGACAAAGTGCTGCAAACAAAGCCACGGAAAAGTTTTGCAGAACAGAAAAAGAAGCTAACATGTAGCCATCATACGGCAAGAGAAATTGGCAATTGTAAATCTCTCTGGTATGAAGAAACGCACGCAGCTCTAATGGCATAAGAAGCGTGCATAACTTATGTCGAGGAGAAGTGACAGAAGCTATTAAGACCCTTAGAAAGAGAAGTGCCCCAAGTGTAAATGGCACAAGCCGTGGACTATTACAGCCTGGAGGTTTGTTTATAGTTCCTAGGCAGCTACATTTATTCATTATGTACTTGGAAAGGAGGATCGTATGAAAACATGGCATAGTTTTTAGTTACATGTTTGTACGATTTTTACTCAAATTTTGTGAGGCGAGTCAGTTTACGAGCTATGATTACACGAATTTTGTTTGTGATTGTGGCTACTTGCATGTCAGTTATAGGTTGCAAACAAGCACAAAGCACAATGGTTTAAATTTGATAAGAGTGAACATGTTAGACTTTTTCTACTGCTCATGTAATTAGTTACGCATTTTTTTTAATGCACCTACACCAGTAGCCAGTTTTTGATTAAACATTCGACTAGGGAACAGAAAGAACTGTCTAGAAGAAATGATTCGGAATTAGATTTAAAATTTGTATTGTTACATATCATATATTTTTAACTTAACTGACAAACGATCAAAGATTTTTGATGGTGCCGAGAGAAGAGGAAATACACGGTGGTTATAACTAAACTTTCGCTAATTGAGCAAATGTAGACGGAAGACAACTGACTGTATAGGTACCTAGCTTTCTGGGTGTTCAGACTGTGCACTGAAGGACTTGAGTTTTTAGTAGTGTTAGTGTCATGGCTTGCCGTTAGGCTCTGCTACTGGTACGGCGGCGTAGGGGTGAAACGCAAAGCATCTGTATGCATTACAGATGCAGACAGTCAAGATGCGTGTGGATAAGGTGAGCAGGGCTTTATTCATGAAGCTGCTTTATGAAATCAACAGCAATAGTGCTGCTGGTCTTTTCGAGTATCGACAAAGTAAAGGAATACAGAAAGCTCCTCTTTCCGCACCGGTGTTTGAGGAACAAGATACGGAAGTTTGAATTAAATGGCGATTTGGAAATTGCTCTTGGGGTAAGCCGACAGCTAGATGCACCGCAAATTGTTACAGAAGCTACTGTGGCCATTACTGAGAATGCGGCAATGTGCGATCAACAAGCATTGTACCAGCTGTGTCACGAAAACTGAAAATTCCGTGGTCCACCGATAGAAAAGTGCTACAAATCACTGTGAATTCGTATCCGTACAAACTTCGCATTACTCTTGGATGCAGACGGTCGTCACATTGAGCAACGTTTGTAACATGGAACGTAAACATAGTACGCTTTTTTCACAAATGTTACCTTCTCATGATGAAATTAGAATGTGTTTCTTTCAATGCTCTGTTCGCTATTCTCCTTCGTACACCCTTACAAATATTTCCACAAAGTTTCAGTGTCCTACGTTCAGTAGTTTCTCATGTGGTTCTCTCACGTAGCTAAACTTGATTTATAGCCATCCCGTACTTTTTCTTACAAACTCGATCGTAGCAGCTGGGAAAATTACATTCACGCTACTAGACACAGCATATATCGCATACCTCTGTACTGTGAATGATCACAAGTGTAATCTGAGGGCCTTTTCAATTGGTAATAAATAGAATTTAAATCAGTAAGTCCAAAGGCAAATGTTGTTTTATGATAAAGTAGATAATCGATAAACACAAAGAGTCTAATAGAGAATCTCATTTAGATTTCATTGTCGCTTGAAAAAAGAAAGAAATCGTGTACTGATATGAAAGAGACCACACATCCAGAGCAGTAAAGGCTTTAAAATGTGTTTAAAAGGTACCGAACAATCGTTGTATCCGCAGACAGTAGCTTGTCAGACTTTATCATGGCTAGCGGACAATGAACTCAATGGAGTAAGTTTCACAATCCCGATCTGCTATCTTCATTTAGTTTAGTTTCCCTACGTCATCTCAGGCGAATGCCGAGGAATTTCCCTTGACAAGGCCAATAGCGTTTTACTTCAAATATCTACCCAGCTGATCCTATGTCCTATCCTTGATGATCTCTGCATAAATCCTTCGTTAAAATATAACCTACGTTCCCTTCTTTTTTCTCAGTATTGGTGGAACAATGAAGACAACCTACAAAAGCGAAACTGTCTTCTGAATAGTATTATTTGGAAATGTCTGAGACAAAATACTGTAATTGTTATTGAAAATAGCGCAAACGCAAAACAGCTCGTTGGAAATGGTACAAGAATAGAATAAATTTATCACGGTAGATGTTCAGCCAGCGATATCACAGTTATGCAAACGACAACAATTTTATTAGAATTTTATTCCATTTTCGATATTTTATGCGGAACAATACGTAAATAAGTGTACATTTATATGTATGTAGTCGAAATCACTGAACAACGCGTAGACACCCCTTATCCTATTCTGTTGCGTGCTCAAAACGTATATTCTCACAAATTTCCTCCCGGAATTAAGACCTATGTTTGACACTAGTAGACTTATTTTGGTAAGTAAGGTTCTCTTTGTCTTTGATAGTCCGCTTTTTATGACTTTTCTTGATTCCTCCTTCATACGATATTTTGCTTCTAAGACAGCAGAATCTATTCAGTTAACCTACTTCGTGAAGACTAATTTCGATAAGTTTATCGCTGATTTCATTTAACTTATTTCATTACTTTTGTCTTTCGGATTACCCTCAATTTTCTTTTCGTTTCCGTCATTGCTTCTTCGATGTACACATGGAACAGTAAGGGCGAAAGACTACATCCCCAATTTCCATCCTTTATAATAAGAGCACTACAGTCTGACACCGTTGTCTAGGAGTAGCGTCTTTGACCATTAATCAAAACGTCCTGCGTCCCGGGTTCTAACCCAGCTACTGCTTTAACTTTGAATAAAAATCATCAGCAACGGTGGCCTAAACTTCCGGCATAAGAAGTCACCCCCTTTCTGCCAAAGCTCTTTCCAAAAAGAGTGAAGAATCGGACAGAGGCTCAGGGCACTCTCCTGCGCTTGGGGTGGGAAACTGCCACTAAAAGGTGGAAGAATCAGCAATGATCAATGGTAAGAGGATGCAGAAAACAATGGAAACCACTGCATTAAAGACACATAACTTGTAACCACAGGACATGTGTCATGCAATTGAAAACTGGCATGATGATCTCTCCAGTAGCAAAAGATTCAGGAATATTCGCATCTCCTAGATAATTGGGGGAAGTGGTAACAAAACGTCTATTCACTTTGGTGTGTAGAATGTATGAGCCTGGCGATATACAATCTCACTTGCGGAAAACCATCATCCACACTATTCTGCAGAAGGAAAGGGCAGCTAAGTGCGAGATCTATCGCACGATCAGGTTAACAGATCACACTCCCAAGTTGCTGACAAGAATAATATACAGAAGAATGGAAAAGATAATTAAGGATGTGTTATATGACCATCGGTTTGACTTCAGGGAAGGTAAAGGTACCAGGGAAGCAGTGCTGACTCTGCGCTAGATAATCGAAGCAAAACTGACGAACAATCAAGACACGTTCATACGACTTGTCGACCTTGAGAAAGTGTTCGTCGATGTAAAATGGTGCTAGATCTGCGAAATTTTGAGGAAATCAAGAGTAAGCTACAGGGAAAGACGGGTAATATACAATATGTAGAAAAAGCAAGAGGGAAGAATAAGACTGGAAGACCAAGAATGAACTGCTCGGACTATGAAGCATGTAAGAATGGGATGCAGTCTTTCGCCTCTGATGTTCAACGTATACACCGAAAAAGCAACGACGGGAAAAAAGGTTCAAGAGTAAGAGAGTAGTTCAGGATGAAAGCATATGAATAATAAGATTCGCTGGTAACATTGTTATCCTTTTTGAAGGTGAAGATGTATTACAGAACCTAGTGAATGGAATGAACAGTCTAATAAGTGCAGAATATGGATCGAGAATAAACCGGAGAAAGACAAAAGTAATGAGAAGTAGCAGTAATGAGAATAGCGAGAAACTTAATAGCGAAACTGGCAATCGCAAAACAGAGGAAGTTTGGGAATTCTGCTATGTTAAATTATAAAGCCGACTAGTACATGCCAAGAAGGCATTCCTGGCTAAGAGAAGTCTACTGGTATCAATCATAAGCCTTAATAAGAGGAAGAAATTTCTGAGAATATACGTTTGCAATACAGCTTTGTATATGCTGTAAAGAGTAAAAACTGCAGGGAAGATGGAACTGGAACACATCCAACAAAAAAATTGAGGATGTAGGGTGAAAGTGCTACTCCGAAATGAGCAAGTTAAGGAAGGAGAGGAATTCGTGGCGGGCTTCATCATGCCAGTCAGAAGACTGATGACTTAGTTCTTGGTCTTCCGTTCTTATTGCTCACTTTGGCTTTTCTGCATTTGTGTATTACCCGTCCTTCACTATACCTTATGTCTGTTTCCCTGAGAATTTCGGACGTCTTGCGCCATAATACATAGTCGGTCGCTTTTTCTGGGTTGAATAATCTTGCACCATTACCAAGCGGAAAGTTAGAACTGACTGGCGTTTTTATCATTCCGAAAACCAAACCGATCGTCATCTAACAGGTACTCAGTTTTCGTGCTGTGATGATTTTCATTATTTGTATTTTTGTTTACCACATACAATGCGACTGGCTCGAACCAAGCTGGTTATTTACGTTTCCAACTTCGTTACTCTCATCGATTCAAATCTATAATACCTTAGAGTAATTAGTGTAATGCGTATGTGCACTTAGGCCCACTTGGCCACTGAACGAATACTTTTCATTTGTTGTTGTTGTGGTCTTCAGTCCAGAGACTGGTTTGAAGCAGCTCTCCATGCTACTCTATCCTGTGCAAGCTTCTTCATCTCCCAGTACCTACTGCAACCTACATCCTTCTGAATCTGTTTAGTGTACTCATCCCTTGTTCTCCCTCACGATTTTTACCCTCCACGCTGCCCTCCAATACTAAATTGGTGATCCCTTGATGCTTCAGAATATGCCCTATCAACCGATCCCTTCTTCTAGTCAAGTTGTCCACAAATTTCTCTTCTGTCCAATTCTGTTCAATACCTCCTCATTAGTTATGTGATCTACCTAACTAATCTTCAGCATTCTTCTGTAGCACCACATTTCTAAAGCTTCTATTCTCTTCTTGTCTAAACTATTTATCATCCACGTTTCACTTCCATACATGGCTACACTCCATACAAATACTTTCAGAAACGACTTCTTGACACTTAAATCTATACTCGATGTTAACAAATTTCTCTTCTTCAGAAACGCTTTCCTTGGCATTGCCAGTCTACATTTTATATCCTCTCTACTTCGGCCATCATCAGTTATTTTGCTCCCCAAATAGCAAAACTCCTTTACTACTTTAAGTGTCTCATTTCCTAATCTAATTCCCTCAGCATCACCCGATTTAATTCCACTACATTCCATTATCCTCGTTTTGTTTTTGCTGATGTTCATCTTATATCCTCCTTTCAAGACATTGTCAATTTCGTTCAACTGCTCTTCCAGGGCCTTTGCTCTCTCTGACAGAATTACAATGTCATCGGCGAACCGCAAAGTTTTTATTTCTTCTCCATGGATTTTAAAACATACTTCGTATTTTTCTTTTGTTTCCTTTACTGACTGCTCAATATATGGATTGAATAACATCGGGGAGAGGCTACAACCCTGTCTCACTCTGTTCCCAACCACTGCTTCCCTTTCATGCCCCTCAACTCTTATAACTGCCACCTGGTTTCTGTACAAATTGTAAATAGCCTTTCGCGCCCTGTATTTTACCCTTGCCACCTTCAGAAGTATTCCAGTCAACGTTATCAAAAGCTTTCTCTAAGTGTACAAATGCTAGAAATGTAGGTTTGCCTTTCCTTAATCTATTTTCTAAGATACGTCGTAGGGTCAGTATTTCCTCACGTGTTCCAACATTTCTACGGAATCCAAACTGATCTTCCCCGAGGTCGGCTTCTACCAGTTTTCCCATTCGTCTGCAAAGAATTCGTGTTAGTATTTTGCAGCCGTGGCTTATTAAACTGATAGTTCGGTAATTTTCACATCTGTCAACACCTGCTTTCTTTGGGATTGGAATTATTATATGCTTCTTGAAGTCTGAGGGTATTTCGCCTGTCTCATACGTCTTGCTCACTAAATGGTAGAGTTTTGTTGAATTCGTTATTTCAAATATTGTTCGCACAACCGGAAAAGCTACGGGTAATGACGACGAAGCCAAACACAGGGCACTTGAAGGCTTCTGCCAAACTACACGTCCCGTCCAGCGGTTGTAGTACACGTTCCAAACTGGAGCGCGCAGCTGCACTAGTTTAGAACTAAAGCTCGAGGCCGAGAACTCTGCCAATTGCGTTAACGACATCACGAACCGATTTATCGCTCTAGGGACATCCCGTACCAATTTACGAGGATTCGCGCCGGACTTGCGACCGCGACTCAACGAGGCCGGCGACTGCCGCCATGATGATGTAATCGTCCAGTCGACACACCACGTTTTACTTCATTGTTGTAATTTACTATGCTGTTTGTACAGTCGTGACGCAACTAATCCGCGAGAGCGTAAGCTTTTATTTCTCCATGTTAGGGCTCCGGCTGCACCGATGACGGGGCTTGCATTTCGTTTGCAAATGAATAATAGACCCTCGCAGACACATAATCACGCTTGAGAACGTAACAGCATCGTGTGACTTTGAATATTGCGCTTATGCATGCATGAAGTCTTCCAGAGGCGTCATATTTACCACGAAATTAACTGCCTGTCAGTGTCCGCGGTCCGGCAATAAACGCAGACTGCAGAGGATTTATTGCAGGGTTTAAAAGCCAGGTTTGTTCAAGTACAGCAAGTGAGATGATTTCGAATGGGACACAAGTAAAGTATATGGTCTTACACTAATGTAATTTTAATGAGAACCTAACTGCAAAGTTACGTTAATTGTCTCTAATACTGATTTCACTTAAGGGGAACTTTTAGGCAAAAAATCGAAAGTTTTGACATTTTACAAGATAAGTCTTACAATATTCTTCACTCTTCCCTGCACAAAGTGATGTATAAATAATCTTTATGTGACGTTTAGGTGTATTTTATTTTTAATTTTATTATATTACTTGCGTATATCTGAAAGTAAGTTATTTCGGATGAGCATCTCTTTATATGCAGGTATCTTGGAAACTACGTCATACAGAAGGCTGTGTTTTTCACCAATCGAAAGAAAATAGGTAGCGCTCAATGCTGGCTACACTGTTTTTAATAGTATGTCTGTCCCTTGACTATTTTTGGTTTGGAAGTTAAAACAAACTCTTTGCACCACCACATTGTAAGATGGCAAGCCACTGAAGGATGGACTGACTGATAAAACAATGTATCAGCTTCAGTGGTATTACGGAATGTCCATCAGGAATAAGGGAAATAACTTAGAAAGTATGAAAAAACCAGTCTAGGCTTCATACTTCCACAAACTCTAACACAACACCGATACATTTACATTGTCCACATTAATATACGCTCAATAGTGAACGCCTGATGGCCTAAAGTTATCGAACAATTGTAAAGTAAAAGAAATGAACCATCGCATAGCAGCGACAGAGTCTATTATTCTTTATCTTTGCCGTTCTTGCGCGGTGCCTTTAAATCTCTATGTACATGTATCGATTAATGGTATAAAAAAGAATTCTGTTGTTTCAAGACAAATGAGGCATTTGGCGCCTCACCTTTTACTGTTTGTATTCTATGAAAGGCGGACGCGGACTTGCTGCGTTCCGCAACTGTATTTTATATTTTATGTGAAAATATTGAGTGAATATGCTAATTGTTATTTTTTCCAATCAGAAAACATATAGTTTCTTGTAACTGATTACGAACAGACAGCATCAAGAGGATATTTTGACTGTTATGTATGAAGTATTTAACCACAATGATCATCTATTGTAATTTAATATGAAAAGGTACGTAGCATTAAAAAAAGTGTGCTTATTTTAGTAAATTAACCTTGATGATTTCCATCTCCTTATTTACCTGAAGCATAATTATTTTGTGTTACTTCATCACCAGAAATTACGATCACGCAGATGGGCCGAACGGAGCATGAGGCAGAAGGAACATTATCGTTTTCCTATTATTTCTGAACCAACTTTTTTTTAAATTGTGTAGTGTTGCATTTCTTTTAAAGTCTATAAATCTTCTGGTCCATTAGTGTTGATCCGGATATGACTACATCGCGACTATAAAAATGCACAGAAATGATAATGTTTCTTCCCAACGGTCTCAAATATGTATCAAAATGCTGTTCTAAATCAGGTATTTAATGCTCAACGTATGTTATTATAATAGTGTAATCAATCCCTGATTCTGTTGCCAAGTGGCCCACCAAAATATTCACTTTTTCGACATTAAAAAAAACAATTCTTTTTATTTTCGTCCCCCAAGAGCAACGCTATAACATAGACCTGAATCGTGGTGTAAACCCAAGGAGGCTAAAGATTCAGGAGTGTCTTTTGAATACAAAACTGTATTCCTGAAGCTGTTATGGAAGCCATAAAGCCAATTTAGAGGAACCTGTTCACTCAGATCTCCTCTGAAAATGTACGTGGGCAATGTCAGAATCCCAATGAGTCTTTCATAAGTGTCCAAAAAGTGTTTGTAGTGTTAAATACACTGACGTGCAGAGTTAGAGATGATGTATTAACATTATTTAATGATGGAAATATGAGGAGGATAAGAGTTCTAACCCATCTCAACATCACACCAGGCTGTCATACTGTTAAAGGGATACAAACTATTAGACAGGTTGAGACATGCCAAGCCATCAACGAGAAGGAAGAAGCTTTTAGAGAATGAAGGTGGCAAACTAGATGACGCTGATCATGCTGATGGGTGCTTTTGAGCCCTAATTTAAAAATATGTGTGAGTTTTTATCATTTTAAACTTTAAAAAATGACGTTTTTTATACATGATGTAAACAAAAATTGCTTGTGACCGCTACGTGAAACTTCGTGACCTGTTTTACTATGGCATACCATGCCTACTCAAGGATAATCATGGTACTGATATATATATATATATATATATATATATATATATATATATATATATATATATGGTTCGTTTGTACTTTATCTCTTAGTTTGGTCTCAACAGACATAAATAACATTGATAGGTTATTTGTAAAAATTTTAGACTGCTATCTTCGTTGATTTCGGAAACAAAGGTACATAAACTAGCCTTATTTAAGGTTGACCGCTTAGGCCCTGCAAATTCCCCTTAAAGGAAAATAATCTGTGCTCAGTGAAAGATACCCGTCAGTAAAGAGAAGAACTGCGATGCGTAGAAACAGTTACGCGTCTCCCACGCAATTTGATTATCAGCTTTGAATCTTCGCCGATTGTAGCAAGCCGCTATCGGCAATCCACAGACAATTTACAAGATTGATATTGTAAGACTGTGCAATGAGGCATTTTATTGGTGACTGTCTTACAAGCAATCTTCCTTTGTATACAGATTGAATATTCCCTGTATCCAACCAATGAAACGAAATCTACCGCCGGCTTTGCCTACAACTGATCCTACAGTGAACGTAGTAGCTATTTATAATTTTAATTTGAATTATTAGTGAGACCGTCCGCCCTAGGTAGCTGAGTGGTCAGCGCGACAGAATGTCAATCCTAAGGGCCCGCGTTCGATTCCCGGCTGGGTCGTAGATTTTCTCCGCTCCGGGACTGGGTGCTGTGTTGTCCTAATCATCGTCGTTTCATCCCCATCGACGCGCAAGTAGCTGATGTGGCGTCAGATCGAAAGACTTGCACCCAGTGAACGGTCTACCTGACGGGAGGCCTTAGTCACACGACATTAGGGAGATCTATGTCAACAAGTAGAAGTGACAGAGCACAGTTACATCTTCTTAACGTAAGTCGCTGCATTTTTAAGCACTAGAATAGACATGTAAGGGGTGGACAAATATATGGAAACACCGCGAGAAATACATGATACAACATGAAAGCAGATGCTGGCGAAGCCTGCAGGTTATGCTGCTGTATTTTACCACAAATGGCACCTGTGCAATATCCTCAATACCATGAAGAGAGCATTATGTCGGAGTTAATCGAATTCTAACTTGAGCAAATTGTTGGCGTAACCGAGAGAGCCGAAGTGTTTCATGTTTTAAGAACCGCATCGAAGGTTCATACGGCATACAGGGAAAGCGCTAAGTCACAACGCGAATGAAAGTGTGTGTTGAGTGACTGTGCAGGCGATCTTTGATGAGGACTTTGACGAAAAATAAGAGGGTGAACGTCACTGCAAAACTGAATGTCGCACTCGTGAACCCTGTCAGCAAAGAAGTAACAAGGAGGGAGCTTCATAAGCCGGGAATTGCAGGGGGCGAGCTGGAATTCCAAAGCTACTCACCAGCGATGAAAATATCCGTTACACGAAAACACGGTGCGGAAATCATAAAACTTGAACTATGAGTATTGTGCAAGATCACATTACTGCCAAGGATTAAGCGTCCATTTTGGCTGATAAGGTTCATTCCTTGGTGCAATGATTATTCCCCAATGGTGATACTGTGATACGAGACAACTGGGCCCCCTCTGCACACACCTCGCTACGTCCAGGACTGATTTTGTGAGAACGAGGATGAATTATCGCGTCTTCCCTGGTCATAACAGTCTCCTCGGTCTCAATATTATTAAGCCTTTGTGGCCTGCTTTGGAGATAAGGGTGCATGATACCCATCCATCGCTATCAACTTTACTTGAACTTGTCACTATTTTGTAGGAAGAATGGTATAAGATCCTCTTGAAATCCATATAGGACGACTGGAAGCTGTTTCGAATGCCATCGGTTTTCCCACACCGTATTAGGCTCGATAATATGGTGTGTTTTTGGCGTTTCTATATTTTTCTCCACTCTGTGTACGATATGAGTAAAGCTAAAGACTGACAATAACACTGCCTAGTACTAAAACTCAAGACTGGCAAATTTCTATAAATGTATAAAAAAATGGCTCTGAGCACTATGGGACTAAACATCTATGGTCATCAGTCCCCTAGAACTTAGAACTACTTAAACCTAACTAACCTAAGGAAATCACACAACATCCAGCCATCACGAGGCAGAGAAAATTCCTGATCCCGCCGCCGGGAATCGAACCCGGGAACCCGGGCGTGGGAAGCGAGAACGCTACCGCACGACCACGAGATGCGGGCTATATATAAATGCATAGAACCGTAAAACTGTGCACTCCACAAAAGGCATAAAAGTAGAGCCCTATGACTTCAATATCGGTGTGTGACGATTGGAATCAGTGAACTAAACTAATACATAGGTGACACAATTTTAGAGACAGGAAATAGAATGATCACAGAGGCTCAGTCGTATATAAACAAGGTATCAGAATTCTGTTCATTGGCAGGAAACTGGCAAAATGCTACGTCTGCAAAGGAGACTGCTTACAATTGTTATATTGTTGAAAACCGTGGAACCCACACCAAGCAGAACTTACAGGGAATAATAAACGCATTCAAAGAATGGCAGCTAACTATGGTCGTGGGGCTGTTTGACTTACGAGAGTGTGTCACGGAAATGCCGAAAATTCTGAACTGGTACAGGTATCAGCTATCCTTCGAAAACCAACTTTTAAAATCTTATGAACAAGTATTAGGGGTCCATTCTCATCAGTCGACTTCAAAAAAATCGAATTTTCGTTTTATGATTTTTTAAGCTACAAGTGTGTAGAATATCGGAACAAAACCGCGAATTGATAGCTCAAGTAAGAACAAAGAACGCGTCATTTAGTTCGGGCACGCAGGGGCTCCCTGTGGCGCGCCAGAGCGCAGACGGTCATAAGGGCAGCCTCGGTACTCTAGGTGAGATATTTGACGGTGCACTTGAATGGCTGTCGGTATGGGTCCTCTGGTAATTTTCTCTAAAACACATCAATCGCGGCTAGAGAAACACTGAAATATGTGCTTGATGGCAGCTTAGATTTTCAATGTTGGTTTCGAATACGTTTTGAAAATACTGCAAATCATGGGAGTCGAAGGTGGATACTGCGTGGAAAGATCTGCCATTGATAGCGACAATGACCGCCTGCAAGAAACTCACGGCCGCAGGCTGCACGAACCCCGCGAAGCGCGGACGGCTGGGAAACATGCGAAAACTGTGGAGCAGCAGGATTTCGAGGTCGTGGATGGACTTGTGTACGGTGCCGGGATAGCGGATTAGCTGTGAGTATAAAAATATTTACAGAAGTTAATTTCTAATGTGATGGAAATCATATTTTTATCTTTAATTATTTATTCAAGCCACGGCCTGTTCCGAGATTTTAAATTCCTGAGGAGAGGGAAGAAATATAACACAACGTATCTGTAAAAACTAAAAGAGCAGACTAACGAAAGTAAGTCGCCTTCTTTCAGTACTCGGCTCTCTTTGGTTTTGCAGATAGGTTGCATTATATTTCTCCCCTCCTTTCTTTTGTATGGTATACTCCTGAAGATGAGATTTTAAAATCCAGTAACTGGTCGTGGTTGAGTAAATAAGTAGTACAACTGAAGCGGGTCTCTCTAAATGAATTGCCAGTGTTTTCAGGCTGACGGAATGGATTGAGGGTTCACTAATAAAGATACCTTTCTGAAATTTGGCGGGATCACTCCTTGGTCATCTCTACAAGGAGTAATAGGCTAATTTTTTGTGTTTTAATTTACACACTAGTTACCACAAAAAACACGTGACCAACCAAACATGACAAAACTACATTTTTGCTTCAAACATCAGCCACTTTATCATTTTTTCAAATTTCAAAAGATTGTGCTATTACTCCGTGCGCAGTATCCTGTAGATTAAGAAAATTGTTTGTATTTTGATTTCATACAAGATTTTCAGACTGCGGGACTTCCGTCATGATCATAACTCATTTGGGACAGAGAAACTTTAACCATTCGGATGAGGGGCTTAATGATAAAATGTTGTCCGGTAATCAATAAATAACGTGCAAAAAGATTTACACTGATTGCTTCTTTAGTTTCAAAAATGGTAAAAATCGTTTATTTTAGAGGCTAACTGAGGAGAGTGGACCCTTAAGTGAGGACTAGGAATACAATACAATCTCCTCCCCCTCCCTCCTCACAAACACACACACACACACACACACACACACACACACACACACACACAAAGCATCGCCCCCGTAGGGACCGCGAAGAAGAGAGGGTTGTAATCAATACAGTGTGCACAGACGCATTTAAGCAGTCATTGTTACTGTGCTCGATGCTCGGTTGGAATGGGAACAGACTTTAACTTGTGGTACAGTGCTAAGAACCCTCTGCTCTTCAGAGGTTTGCAATCTATTTAGATGAGGTTTAACATATAATCACTTTGTGACAATCAATCTGATTAATCTATATTAATAATGAAACTCACGCTTTAATAGGTGGTGGAAATACGAGGGTCGGAATTTTAATAGTGCCAACTATTTGTTTATAGCTCGTGCAAAATAGATACGTGTTTCAAAGTTTTGCTGACCTTCAGAGTAGTCACCAGCATTGTGTATAACCCGTTGCCAACGATGTGAAAGTCGTAGGATACTCTTAGCAGTGCCAGTTGTGTTGACAGTTCGAGCGACGCGATCTATTGCCCGACGAATTTGTATCAGTTCTGAAGCGAATGCCGTTGAAGTGTTTCCTTCAGCTTAGAAATTTTAATAGTGCCAACTATTTGTTTATAGCTCGTGCAAAATAGATACGTGTTTCAAAGTTTTGCTGACCTTCAGAGTAGTCACCAGCATTGTGTATAACCCGTTGCCAACGATGTGAAAGTCGTAGGATACTCTTAGCAGTGCCAGTTGTGTTGACAGTTCGAGCGACGCGATCTATTGCCCGACGAATTTGTATCAGTTCTGAAGCGAATGCCGTTGAAGTGTTTCCTTCAGCTTAGAAATCGAGTTGAACTCACGAGGGCTTAAGTCAGGGGAGTGCAGTAGGTGGTATTGCACTTAGCAACCCCATCAGTCTAACAAATCAGTAACAGCTTGCACTGTATGTGCTTGAGCATTGTCCTGCAAAATGATGGTCAGGTCTTGCAGAAAGTTTCATCACTTCTGTCTCTATGCTGTTCATTTTTGGAACACAACCTACGACCAGCTTAGAGACAGAAGTGATGACACTTTCTGACGGACCTGACCATCATTTTACAGGACAATGCTCAAGCGCGTACAGTGCAAGCTGCTACTGATTTGACTGATGGGGCTGCTAAGTGCAACACCACCTACTTCACTCCCCTGACTAAGCCCTCGTGAGTTCAACTCGATTTATAAGCTGAAGGAAACACTTCACGACATTCGCTTCAGAACTGCTACAAATTCGTCGAGCAACAGACCGCGCCGCTCGAATTGTTAACGCAACTGGCACTGCTAAGGGTATCCTACGACTTTCACATCACTGGCAACGGATTATACACAATGCTGGTGACTACTATGAAGGTGAGCACAACTTTGAAACACGTATCTATTTTGCACGAGCTGTAAATAAATAGTTGCCACTATTAATGTTCCAGCCCTCGTATAACGTTTGAGTTAGAAAATATAATAATTGCAACTGGAAGTGCTTTAAGAAGGAAAGACCTACAAATCTTCAAATTATAATCAAGGATGATCGATTTTTGATGTGCAAGAATTTGTCTGAGCTGGAGAGACAGAGAGAAAGAGAGAGAGAGAGAGAGAGAGAGAGAGAGAGAGAGAGAGAGAGAGAGAGAGATAGGATGACATTATCGAACTTTAAGAAATTGAAGGCGACTTGTCTCCTTGCTTCCGACCCACAGAAGAGAATTTCGTTGCCCAGAAGTTTGCTTCTGTACCTAATCATGTGTGACTATATCTATACTTCGCAAGTAAACTTACGAAATGTGGCGAAGAGTGCTTCTTCATGGTACCGTCACCTCAATCATTTCTCCCCTTCTCTGCTCCATTCGCGAATGGTGTGTTTAAGAGTAAGGCAAAATTTATTCCAGTGACGAATACCGAATACAGTTAAGATTAGCGAGTCGGTACTCATGAGAAAGAAACAAAAATATTTATTCGAACTGTTGTTCATTTACACTAATAAAAACATTTATTCATCATTTGCGAATAAAAGGATACACGAATAAAGGATGAATTTCAAATAAAAAATATTTATTACTACAATTCGTTATCAGTTACACAAATGTATTTTTGTTGCTTTTTGATTAGATTTCAAAACAATTCTTTTTGTGAGCATCTCTTCACAAAGTTTCTTTTATTGGAGGAACTGATATTGCTCATGGAAAAAATGCTTCCACAAAAGCCGAAGAGGGTTGTGGCGTGTGATATCTTTTGAAAATCGCCTTTATTCCATAATGACTATTTTCGATTTTAGACCACCACCTTTCTCAGCAAAAAATTCCTCTGTAGCTCTTGGCTATTAATTTTTTGGATTACGTGTCAGTTTCCACCAACGAAGCTGAATTAAAACAGAAAAATTTTCTTCTCTTTCCAGAAATTTATTTTCAGACTCGCCGTTCAATTTTGTCGATATCTATTTGGCTACTATGTAGCTGAAGTTTGTTGTAATCCTTTCATAATCATGGTCAGCAATACAAGTGAACAATTTGTTATTATATGGATAAGGCAATGGTGAAATAGTTGTGAGCGTTTTCGTTTTGAGTGACACATAATGTTTGACATCCAATTTACACTTCTATTAATTCGTTTAACCTTAAGTGCGAAACTTAAACACGTGGCTACACTGCGCTTTCAGTTTAAAGTCTCAATATTAATGTTTGAAAAATATGTCGGCGAATAAGGCCAGTAACGATGGTGAATAGTTTTCGACTGAACTACATTCATATAAGCAGCTTGATGTTGCTATTTTAGGAGACAGGTTTAAAGTCTGTTGATGTTGAACACTACCACCACCGAGTCCTTACTTTGTTCACTCATTTTGTTAGCACTAAAAACATGAGATAACTGCGTAATTGTATCAGTGAGATCCACATTTGTCAGCTTTGCCAGGGGTATGGGAGGGCCAGACTCAACTGAATTGGGCCGCGTCAGTAGCGCAGCTGCGAACGCTATTTTCACGTATGTTATGCAGTAAAGTACGTATACCCGTGCTTAATCCAAAGGTAGGCTTGAACACCGCACTGCTTTATTAGGCATGTCTCATTGCAGATGGTATGCTATTGCCTATCTCTGAACGCTGAATTGGTTCATCTAGCGTTTTATAGATAGCCAGTTTAACATGAACTATGAACCACGATGTAACTCGGTATTTTTCACATTAGCAGATCATTGCTAGAAGTAACAAGTGACAGAACGAATCCTTTGCCCAACGTTTGATTTGTAGCCTGGTTCCCACCCAGTTTTTTCTTACACTAAATCTTTTATTGTGCTGAAATACAATGAATTACAATGCTTTATACATGTGATCCAAGACTTAAGACCTAGCAACACAATGGAGGCTTTCAAGAAAGGATATCTTAGCCAGGGCTGTAGCGAGAGCGTGGCGAGATAAGTGCTCGCTAAGGGCGCAGATACAGAGAGTGGTGCAAAAACTGACCAGAAAAAAGAAAGTTTAAGTGTTAACAAGGTACGTGAGATCTCCTGCACAAAGTGTTTCTCTCTTTCACCTATGAGAAGAAGCCTTTCCGTCTGACTGCAATTGTAAACGCACGCTGTTGTCACGGTGTCATTTCTGTAGTTGTATTTCGTCCCAGTAATACACTAAAGGAACGACTACTACCGAAGAGACGTCTGTTGCTAACATGGCTTGTGAGACAGCAGTGCTTTTGCCACTAAATCGCTTGTAGGATCTCAAAAGTCGGCGAACGGATGCTGAAGCTTATATGGTATTTGACAGAAGCCTTCCGAATTTTGCCGATTTCTGCCGACTGAGGACTGGACCGTGACGGAACGATGGAGGAAGCACGCGAAAACAAGATGAAGGAAATGTGGGATTCATTTGTTCCTCCAACCAGTACTTTTGCTCCTCACCAGTTTCGGTTGATATTATGTGCTCTATAAAATGAATTCGCAATTAAGCCAGGAGTGAATAATTGTTGTGCTCACAGACAGCTATATTCAGCTCATCTACACTGAACTCTTGCGTAAACCAATTTATGCTCTGCCATTTGTTCATGGGTTGCATTGCTCAAGCATCTGCTACCGTAATACCGTTGAAAGTAGTCCTTAACTGTGTATCGAGTTTTTATTGCTGTTTATTGTGAATCAATGACACACATTAAAGGTTCTAAAATCTTGATGTTCGTTCCTAATGACTTATTTAAACTTTTAACACATTTTACATTAAACCTACCTGCAGATTTAAATTTTGTTAAATATGCGTACAAAAATTGCAGAACGATAGGATTTTCTTTGTGGGGAGGGGGATGGGGTTGAATGGGAGGGCGCAGTATTGGCAGTTCTGTCACAAGCACAGGCACTCCTCGATACGATTCTGGTCTTAGCTGCTAGTGAAACTTCTCGGCTGCATACCTGTGGTCCACGGATCTTTCCCATTCCTAACGGTTCATCACCGCGACCGCTATGGTCGCAGGTTCGAAACCTGCCTGGGGCATGCATGTGTGTCATGTCCTTAGGTTAGTTAGGTTTAAGTAGTTCTAAGTTCTAGGAGACTGATGACCTCAGAAGTTAAGTCCCATAGTGCTCAGAGTAATTTGAACCATTTTTTTTTGCAAGCGGGAAGACACATCAGCAGCTATTACCAACAAATCCTTCAAATTATTACATTAAGTAAGTAATAAACCAAAAAAATTAAATAAACCAACGAGAAAAAAGGAAGCGATGTCAGCGTACATTTGTATTTTGAGAATATATATATATATATATATATATATATATATATATATATATATATATATATATACAACATAAATTAATCTTAACATCTTCTTACAGAAAAGTTACTCTGTGCTATGTTGATCTATTATTTGATCTGCTTTTAGATGTAACTGTGCGAAATTTAATAGTGGAATAGTAACAACTATTTCAGAATAATTTTTTCCTAAAATAAAATTTCCACGTGCATTACAAGAAAGTGAATAAGTGACATTTATATAAATGATGAAAATTATATTGTTGTAGGTAAAAGTTGTTTGCTCAAATTCTTGTTAATTGAACCTTACACATTGTAAAGTTGGATGTGAAATGCAAATACAAGTTTATTCGCTTTCACTGTAAAAAATTAGGAAGATTCATAGTTGCACTAAATAGTACAAGTGTATCTAAAAATCTGCATGAGCCATCTAGGCACTTTTGTACATGCAGGAATTAAAAAAAAATTATTTAGCAAGGAGAAAACAGGCTGAGTCACAGCAACAAATACTGCTTATAAGTGAGAGATGCCGATCGAGTAGGAAAAACAAAAGAAACGAGGTTACTTATATACTTATAACCACTAATTATCTGTGTTAGCAGAGAAGAATAATTCCTTTATTCGTGGTTAATTAGTCTAGAACAAAATTTGAGTCATTTATCAGAGTAATGTTAGAGAAAGAAATATATTCGTGTAATGCCCATCTCTCGTGTAAGGAAAGACCTCTGGATAAAGCTCACTTCTCTGATTTTCTGGTCGCGGTCATTTTGTGAGACGTATGTGGGACGAAGTAATACGTTCCCGGAATCTTGAACGTACGATCTGGGAATTTCAACAGCAAACCTCTCCGTGACACACAACGGCCCTATTATAGCATCTTCTGGAGTTAGTTACTCATCTCCGTAACAATCTCTCGCTAACTAAACGTTCAGATTTCACAGCGGTCGGTCAGATTTCTAGTGAATCGGTGCTTTACAGGGGTAGCAAAAAGGCTGGTGACACATACTTATTCTGATGGTAGATCGATTACATAAAACGACGGAATCATGTGCAGAGATGAACTCTCTTGCGCCTGCAGCGGTGGAGACCTGCAACCCGCCACACATTCCTTGAGCGTTCCCCGTTCCGCGTCAGCAGCAATACGATGAAAGAACGCTTCTTCTTATGTTACCCGGCATACGAGAGTCATGAATACGACAGCCACGAAAATATGTAAGTTTTTCCTAACAGCATGTTTCTTCGGTAGAGCGGTGCTTTTCGAGCAATCCGTGTCACACAACGAAGATTCGATGCATAATTAAGTATCTGACCAAAAGAGTATCGTATTTACAGTTTCACTTGAAATTTTCACGACTTCCGTATTTTGAATTTTCTGCATTCAGCCATTCATTTTTAGCATGTTAGTACGTATAGGAGATTTCTTTTTTTTTTTTTTTTTTTGAGCAAACAAAGAAGACCATAAGATGACTCATCTGTCGAAACCGGGTGTCAAAAATAAAGACGAATTTATGTGAAATTGGCTACTGCAAATTTTTTTATAAAGGAAGTACACGTTACGGATGACTAAAGGGTGCTTCCTTCTCTCCTGGCTCGTTAACTGGTGCAAGTGTTTCAAATGGTGGCTCTTTCGGCGACTTGCCTGCCTGGCAGGCAAAATGTACTCGTATAATATTAGTGCTTTGGTTGCTATCGTGAATAGAAACACAGAATGCAGTATTGTGTTCTTCTTGTTGATGAGGTAGGAGAGAAGGAGACGGTGGAATCCTTTGCCAGCAGTTAAGATTACAGCTCTAACATAGTTCCTAGTGGATAAAAGAGATGCCTCACCACCGACAGCGTCACGTGACATAAATCGATGATAGTCCGCGGGGATTCGTGATTCGTTCTGGGGCACTGGCGCAAGACTTGGTGATTAGCAACTTTACTTAACAAATTCTCTTGCTCATTCTGGCAAATTACTGATGAAGAATGTTTCTTCCTGCACCAAGATAGCTGATATTAAAGCTTTCCATCGTTGATGGGAGTAAGAAACGCGGTCATATGTTTAATAATAAATTTCTTCAGACTGCAGTAAAATGGTCTTAACTTTTTATGCCATGATCGGTTTCGAAACTGAAATGTACGCTGTATTTGTATTGTAATTTATGATTTACCAATAACTTCCGCTCACTGATTCCCTAACCTGACCTGACATCACCTAACCAAAACAGCTTCATGTGTCTGATTACTTTACAAATGAGTTATGTTGACTATTTGACATTAAGCATGTAAAACCTTGGTGGTTGAATAAGAAAAATCCTAATTATGTTGGTTTCGGATTATTCACTCACAGAGTAATAACAGCCAAAACCAAAACTTGTAAGGTGAGAAGGTGATAACCGCTTTACATGGCAAATAGTTCGAAGCGTCTTAACGTTTATTTATGTTTGATTATAGCAAACGTAAGTTATAAAGGAAAATTCAAAATTATGTGAAAAATATGTTGAATTTCGTTAATACGGTGAATGTAGTCTTGTTAATTTGCGACCCCGTGAAATAAGCTGCCTCAAAATATGTACACTGTTTCTAATTTTATATTTGACTTAATGCTTTAAACCTTTAACTTTTAATGAGTAGATTATGACAGCATATATGATTTTTAAACTTGGCCAGTACCTATATGAAATACAGAAAATTAAATGCTTATTGACCGTGGAAGTCGTTGGACAGACAACCTTCAACCGTGACTGGGTGAGCGTCTTAGCCGTTTAGTAACATCTCTCCTCTTTGTGCGTGGGAAATCCTCTGCCATTAGACGAGTTTCTGGTTAGTTCTCACTACTGGAGAAGGGAATCAGCAGCATATTTGCAGTTATTGAAATACATTCTCAGACAAAGAAAAACAAAAGAAGGAAAGAAAAAACGAAGCACAACTAAGAAATTATCCGAATGGTGCGGAAATCGGTAGATGTGATGTAAATGTACAGTCATATAAATGATTACAAATTCAGAAAAATTGGATGATTTATTCAATAGAAAGAGCTTCACAAATTGAGCAAGTCAATAACGCTCTCGTCCACCTCTGGCCCTTATTCAAGCAGATATTTCGCGTGGCATTAATTAACAGAGTTGTTGGATGTCCTCCTGAGGAATACAGTGCACATTCTGTCCAACTGGCGCGTTAGATCGTCAAAATACCATGGTGGTTGGAGGGGCTTGCCCATAATTCACCGAAAGTTTTCTAACAGACAGAGAGCAGTATGTCGACCTGAATGGCGTGACTTCAACAGAAACAAGCGTAATATCAAGTGTGCCCCAGGGCAACGTAATAGGTCCGCTGCTTTTTCTGGTTTACATAAACGATCTGGTTGATGGTACTGACAGCGGCATTATACTGTTTGCCGATTATGCTGCAGTCTGCAGGAAAGTAGTATCACACGAAAGTTGTGAACAAATCAATGAGGATTTGCAGAAAATAAATGCGTGGTGGAATGACTGGCAGTTATCTCTCAATATTAGTAAGTGTAACCTACTGCGTATAACAAAGCGATGATCTCCATTAATGTACGAGTACAAAATAAACGCCCAGTCTTTGGAAGCGGTAACATCCGTCAAGTATCTGGGTGTGACTATTCGAAATGATCTGAAATTGAATGATCAGATTACACAAGTAACGGGCAAGGCGAACTGTAGATTGCGGTTTATTGGTAGAATCCTGAAGCGACGCATTCCTTCAACAAAGGAAATTGCTTACAATACTTTACTTCGCCCAGTCTCGTAGTATTGCTCGTCTGTATGGGACCCTTTCCAGTTGGGTCTGATTCAAGAGATTGAGAAGGTCCAAAGAAGAGCGGCAAGATTCGTGACTGGTACATTTAGCCATCACGAGAGCGTTACCGATCTCATAGAAAGTTTGAAGTGAGTTACACTCGCAGATATACGAAGCGCTAAACGGAAGGGGCTGCTCACTAAATTCCGAAATCCGATCTTCGCCGAGGATGCAGAGCATATATTATTACCAGCAACTTTCAAATCGTGTAATGATTACCATTCAAACATAAGGGAAATTAGAGCTCGTTCTGAGGCGTTCAGACAGTCTTTTTCCCTCGTGCGATCCGCGAGTGGAACGGTGGGAGGGGGGAGAAATACGACATTGGTGCTAATTGCGCCCTCCGCCACACACCGCTTGGTGACTAGCGGAGTATATATGTATATGTAGAACGTTCTGAACTGGAGAGAGATCTGGAAACCTAGCTGGCCAAGGCAGTGTTTCGAAAGCACGAAGACAAGCAAAAGGAACTCTTGCCGTGTGCGGGCCGGAATTATCTTGCTGAAACGTAAGCCCAGGATGACTTCCCATGAAGGGCAACAAAACGGGATAAAGAATATCGTCGACGTACTGCAGTGCTGTAAGGGTGCTACGGATGACAACCAAAGGGAATCTGCTATGAAATGTAATGGCATCCCAAACCATCACTCCTGGTTGTCGGTCCGTACAGCGAGCGACAGTCGGGATGGTATCCCACCACTGTCTGGGGGTTCCCTGTACATCTTCGGCATGGAATCTCAATGTCTGGAGTAGAGAGCACAATTCTGTTCAGTGATGAGGTGCACCAACGCATTGTATGTGAATCTCTTTCTCCTGAATAAATCACCCAATTTTTCTGAAGTTATCATTTGTTTTTCTGTACATGTACCGATTTCCAGCCTATTCCGATAATTCCTTCGTGGTGAGTCGCTTTTTTTTTGTCTTAGAATGTATTTTCACATAAAGCATAATTGGTGTTGATGATACAGCTGATTACGTGCTCCTTTCGACCTACTCCCCAGACATTTTCGCCTATAGATAACTTTCCAATTCTGTCTCGTTATTCGGCAAATTTTAAAGTAGTAGCATTTGCGACGTTTGAAGAATTTCTCATTAGGTCTAATTTCTGAAAGTGTTCCAAGTGTGTGTGTTAATTTTTTGCCTTAAAGTTATGGCGACCAATAAATACATCATGTTTATAATATAAACGCCACAGAACAATCGTTTATAAGGCCACTGTGTATATCACA
Source organism: Schistocerca piceifrons (assembly GCF_021461385.2). Lineage (NCBI taxonomy): Eukaryota > Metazoa > Arthropoda > Insecta > Orthoptera > Acrididae > Schistocerca > Schistocerca piceifrons. The sequence continues at coordinate 457,668,502 of NC_060141.1, forward strand.
GCAAAGAAAATTCAGTGGAGAATATAGCATTCTCTGTAAAGTAAGCGTAAAGACTAAGTCCTGCAACAGTTTCGCATCTAATGCAAGTTATGAATCTGTTACGTTTCTTAGTAGATGAACTATAGATGTACTATAGAACATGTTAAATCATTTGGTGGTGAAAATAGGACAAATTTGAGAATGACAGAATAACATTCTCAGTATCGATGCGTGAGACAATTGTACGATGGCTACAAAACAGCGATGGTAGATTACTTGAAGAAGATGGCGCTTCGAAGACGCATACAGAAGCAAAACGCAATTAGACAGAATAATCGTTTATTTGGAACGTCAGGCGGAAAAATCTTCGGCCGAACTATTCCGTGTCAGTGCTGAACTTAAACGACCTTCAAATCTGCCTAAAAAATAACTTATTGATTGTTTCAGTGTAAAAAATGCTTTTAGCGTTTGGTCAAATTTAAGAAAATAATGTGTAATTTGTGTTTGTGTGAAAATAAATATAATGTGTAGCTTTATGGCATTCAACTGAAAAATTCTAATTTTTTCTAGAATTTTCGGACATCCAGATTTTCGATCATCCGGATGCAGGCATAAAGACAGTCGTTTTTTCCCCTCGTTCCATTTGCTAGTGGAACAGGAAAGGGAATGACTAGTACTGGTACATGGTAGCCTTCGTCATAACCCATACGGTGGTTTCTGGAGTGTTTATGTAAATGACTGCAGTCGCACTTAGTCCGGATAAATTAGGTACAACTGTGCATCGTGTTTGATAGCTTGACGTAAAGCAAAATTACACGGAGAACGTAAGATCATAAAAGTTGAGCTACGCAAGGAATTGAATGGTGATTATTTTAACTGAACCGGTGAGTGAAAAAAGTCGATTGTATACGTATTGTTTCAAAGCAACAGCGCGACGCGCCACGAGAATTCCAGCGTCCGGGTCAATTATGAATGACAGCTAACTTTTAAGCAGATTAAAAGGACATACGACTGATAACGCAACTGAACCCGAAGCGCAGCTGCTTGTCGCATTAGTAAGATTGTTTTCCTGCTTTCAAACGATGAGCTCATAAGTAACAAGGTCGAAGATGTTTTTCCTTACACTGCACTTGTTCGGAATTAAAGCGATTGATAAAGGAACGCACCGAAGTTTCGCTTCGTTAACCAGCTCTGATATTTTGTGGTGTCACTAGAAAAACGGTGTAATATCGTAGATGGCGCAGGCGAACAGGAGTCGGTCTCCTCCTATCGTCACAGGACCAACCACAGTGATGACTTGTTTCAGTTTATTCAAAGTATCGACACAATTTTCTTTCTGCGACTGGATCACGGAGTCGTCCAAGTATTATTTTCAGAAACTATTGAAAACGAGTAATAAGTTGTCAAACAAACCCCTAAAATGCATACATTTCACAAAACATAGCTTTCATCTTTAAAAAAGTGGTACAAAGACTGACAAAGTTCTTATAACCTCATTCACTATGAATTATCATTGTTGGAATTTATTGCAAACCTCTCGTAAAAATGCTAACATTGTCAAACATTTCACAACCCACGATAGTTTCTGCACACTCAGGAAAACTGTTGCTCAAGCTATTGCTAAAAACGAAGGAACATTGAAAAAGTAGCACAGTCCGGAGTTTATTAAAATGACTGGCAAAACTATAACCATTTCCATATTTTTCAAGCTAGTCGAATCTCTCAAGTGAAATTTAATAAACACCTTGCAATCTTTGTCTACAGCAGCAAAATGAATCAACAGTAGATGTTCATTTCCTTGAAACTAGGTAGACGATTAGTACAATGAAGCAATTACGCACGTGCAACATAAAAGCCGCCTTGTGACATTGCACAAAGTCTGAAATTTTAAGGCATCAACTACACAAACAAACTGCATGATACATGAAAAGATAAAGTACACTAAGTTTGTTTATAAATAGCTCATCTGCTACAAGTCGGTATTTTCTTTATTTTATTTTTCGCATGATGCGTTTCGGGAAATGATCCCAATTTTCAAGTGCGTTTTTGTTTCTTGTGCCATTTCTATGTGATGTTGTCGATGTGTGAGAGTCTGCTTCATTTCGTTGACTTTACTGCAATGAATAAGAAAACAAGCGATTTTTAGTTGATTGTCGGTCTTTTTGTGAAGTTAGTGGCGAAATTTAAAAGAATTAGTACTTGCAGTTTCCTTATCATCCGTATGTGCAAAGTCTCACACACGCTAAACATCACACACTACTTTTTGTACACTTTTAAACATCGAAAACATTTTACATAAACAAAACAGTTACACAGATGATCCTACACATAGTCAACAGAGATGTAATTATAAGTCTTTCACAGAATATGAAATGCTTTTGTACAGAGGTTATTTACCTTAACAATTAGGATCATAATTTACTTCTATTTATTTTACATTTGTGCTTATTTCTTTGTGTTACTATTTGCTAGAAGAACTGGAGATATATTAACATTACAGGAAATATGAAGATAAAATATTAAACGAAAAACTTGAAAATGATTCTGGGAATTTCTTCAGGTGCATCGATAGTATACTTAAATAAAAAATAATAACCTTCTTCTAGTCAAGTTGTGCCACTAATACCTCTTCTCCCCAATTCTATTCATTACCTCCTCATTAGTTACGTGATATACCCATCTAATCTTCAGCATTCTTCTGTAGCACCACATTTCGAAAGCTTCTATTCTCTTCTTATCTAAACTATTTACAGCCCATGTTTCACATCCACACATGGCTACACTCCATACAAAAACTATTAGAGAAGTCTCACTGACGCTTAAATCTATAGTCGATGTTAACAAATTTCTGTTCTTCAGAAACGCTTTTCTTGCCATGGCCAGTCTACATTTTATATCCTCTCTACTTCGATCATCATCCGTTATTTCGCTCCGCAAATTGCAAAACTTATCTAATACTTTAAGTGTCTCATTTCCTAACCTAATTCCCTTTGCAACACCTGATTTAATTAAAGTACTTCCATTATCCTCGTTTTGCTTTTGTTGATGTTCGTCTTATGTCCTCAAGACGCTGTCCATCCCGTTCAACTGCTCTTCCAGGTCCTTTGTTCTCTCTGACAGAATTACAATGTCATCGACGAACCTCAAAGTTTTTATTTCTTCTCCATGGATTTTAATACCTACTCCAAATTTTTCTTTTTTTTTCCTTTACTGCTTGCTCAATATACAGATTGAATAACATTGGGGATAGAATACAACCCTGTCTAACCACCTTCCCAACCACTGCTTCCCTGTCATGCCCCTCGACTCTTATAACTGCCATCTGGTTTCTGTACAAATTGTAAATAGCCTTTCGCTCCCTGTATTTTACCCCTGCCACCTACAGAATTTGAAAGAGAGTATTCCAGTCAACATTGTCAAAAGCTTTCTCTAAGTCTACAAATGCTAGAAACGTAGGTTTGCCTTTCCTGAATCTTTTTTCTAAGATAACTGGTAAGGTCAGTATCGCCTCACTTGTTCCAATATTTCTACGGAATCCAAACTCATCTTCGCCAAGGTTGGCTTCTACCAGTATTTTCCATTCGTCTGTAAAGAATTCGTGTTAGTAATTTGCAGCTGCGACTTATTAAACTGATAGTTCAGTAATTTTCACATCTGTCAACACCTGCTTTCTTTGGGATTGGAATTATTATATTCTTCTTGAAGTCTGTGGGTATTTCGCCTGTCTCATACATCTTGCTCACCAGATGGTAGAGTTTTATTATGACTGGCTCTCCCAAGGCCATCAGTAGTTCTAATGGAATGTTGTCTACTCCCGGGGCCTTGTTTCGACTCATGTCTTTCAGTGCTCTGTCAAACTCATCACGCAGTATCTTACCTCCCATTTTATCTTCATCTACGTCCTGTTCCATATCCATAATATTACCATCCAGTACATCGCCCTTGCATGGATCCTCTATATATTCCTTCCATCTTTCTGCTTTAAAAGATTAAAAAGGAGGCACAAACTTACGACATGCAAGGAGAAAACATCCTCATTGTTCCTCGAAAAAGAAGGTAAATTTGATTAATATTTGCATAATTTTATTGGCATGTTGTAAACTTGAGATAATAACTGACTCCTTCAGAGTGAAAACTGACACCATCTAAAAGTGACGATGTGGGAAAGTGATCAACTTGCGACCTTTCACACACATCGTCAACTGTTTCCTACGCCTTTGCCACCTTTCATGGAGACAATGAAATAGGTTTCTGCCACAGCCTCAACCCTATATCGGTCGAGATCTCTTACTCCTTCACATTCATTAGAATTTTTCAGTCTTTGTACGAAGTCTACATTTATTATAAGAAATAACAACTGTAAAAATTGATTATTTCGGAATCCGGTTATTCTGAGCGGTTTTAAGTGTCAGGTTAAACTGGCGACGAAAAACCGGTTGTTTCAGCGATAATCGCCATCCATCTACATCTACATCCATACTCCGCAAGCCACATGACGGTGTGTGGCGGAGGGTACCTTGAGTACCTATATCGGTTCTCCCTTCTATTCCAGTCTCGTATTGTTCGTGGAAAGAAAGATTGTCGGTATGCCTCTGTGTGGGCTCTAATCTCTCTGATTTTATCCTCATGGTCTCTTCGCGAGATATACGTAGGAGGGAGCAATATACTACTTGACTCCTCGGTGGAGGTATGTTCTCGAAACTTCAACAAAAGCCCGTACCCAGCTACTGAGCGTCTCTCCTGCAGAGTCTTCCACTGGAGTTTATCTATCGTCTCCGTAACGCTTTCGCGATTACTAAATGATGCTGTAACGAAGCGCGCTGCTCTCCGTTGGATCTTCTCTATCTCTTCTATCAACCCTATCTGGTGCGGATCCCACACTGGTGAGCAATATTCAAGCAGTGGGCGAACAAGCGTACTGTAACCTACTTCCTTTGTTTTCGGATTGCACTTCCCCAGGATCCTTCCAATGAATCTCAGTCTGGCATCTGCTTTACCGACGATCAACTTTATATGATCATTCCATTTTAAATCACTCCTAATGCGTACTCCCAGATAATTTATGGAATTAACTGCTTCCAGTTGTTGACCTGCTGCATTGTAGCTAAATGGTAAGGGATCTTTCTTTCTATGTACTCGCAGTACATTACACTTGTCTACATTGAGATTCAATTGCCATTCCCTGCACCATGCGTCAATTCGCTACAGATCCTCCTGAATTTCAGTACAATTTTTCATTGGTACAACCTCTCCATATACCACAGCATCATCCGCAAAAAGCCTCAGCGAACTTCCGATGTTATCCACAAGGTCGACCGGCCGGAGTGCCCGAGCGGTTCTAGGCGCTACAGTCCGGAACCGCGCGACCGCTAAGGGCACAGGTTAGAATCCTGCCTCGGGCATGGATGTGTGTGATGTCCTTAGGTTAGTTAGGTTTAACTAGTTCTAAGTTCTAGGGGACTGATGACCTCAGAAGTTAAGTCCCATAGTGCTCAGAGCCATTTGAACCACAAGGTCGTTTATGTACATTGTGAATGACAACGGTCCTACGACACTCCCCTGCGACACACTTGAAATCACTCTTACGTCGGAAGAGTTCTCTCCATTGAGAATGACATGCTGCGTTCTGTTATCTAGGAACTCTTCAATTCAATCACACAATTGGTCTGATAGTCCATATGCTCTTACTTTGTTCATTAAACGACTGTGGGGAACTGTATCGAACGCCTTGCGGAAGTCAAGAAACACGGCATCTACCTGGGAACCCGTGTCTATGGCCCTCTGAGTCACTCTAGCAGCGCGGAGTGGCCGTGCGGTTTGAGGCGGCATGTCATGGTCTGCGCGGCCCCTCCTGCCGGAGGTTCGAGTCCTCCCTCGGGCATGGGTGTGTGTGTTGTTCTTAAGTTAGTTTAAATTAGTGTGTAAGTCTAGGGCCCGATGACATCAGCAGTTTGGTCCCTTAGGAATTCACATACATTTGAACATTTTGTCGTATTTCTCTAGATGTGGCTCGTGCCTTTGGTGAGGTGTGCCACCTCCCTTATTGCAGGACCTGTGTTGGTAAGCGAGGCAGGTTCAGTAAACTCCCAACCAGGAGCGGCGTGGCGGACAGAGCGGCACCTGTTGGCGCGCGTGACATCACACGCAGCAGGCAGCGGCCGGTGGTATCTGGCGCAGCATTAATCACCTTGCGGCGCTTTTTGCGGCACGTCGGCGGGAGGTCGCGGCCGGCGCTGGCGCCACGGATCGCGGCGGGCGGCGTGTTTATTGAAAAGCTGGCGCTAGCCTCCCCGGCACGCTGGGTTATCGCTGGCGCGCTACTGGCGCCCGACACGGCTCTGCGTCGCGTCAGATAGCGAGCGGTGCGCCGCCGGCGGCTGACAGCACCCGGCGCGGCTCCACGGCCGACGCCGCTCTCGTAGCGGAGCGTCTTGCGGAAGTGATGACGCGCGGCCGCCCGGGACATTTGCGTGTAAAAATACGTGCGCGAGTGCGACCTCTAGCTTCTGGTACCGTATGCTTTTTTAACGCCACGTTTTCGTTCCTGGTGCTCACACTGCTGAAATAGACTAAAATAGCAAATACGAGTATACTGGTAATAGTCACACAGACTCTGCATACTGTCTTAGGGAAAACTGGGACCATATTCCGAGAAGCTTTTTATTATGTATTTCATGTCATCGTCTTCCACTGCCCGTTCCAGTGCCAAAGGAATTTAACTCAACTGTGGTCTCCATCTCCTCATTGGCCGCCATATGTACCGTCTTCCAGTTTCGTTAAAATGCAATCCTCGCTATATAACAGGGAGCGAAAGGCTATTTACAATTTGTACAGAAACCAGATGGCAGTTATAAGAGTCGAGGGGCATGAAACGGAAGCAGTGGGTGGGAATAGAGTGAGACAGGGTTGTAGCCTCTCCCCGATGTTATTCAATCCACATATTGAGCAATCAGTAAAGGAAACAAAAGAAAAATACGGAGTATGTATTAAAATCCATGGAGAAGAAATAAAAACTTTGCGGTTCACCGATGACATTGGTATTCTGTCAGAGACAGCAAAGGACTTGGAAGAGCAGTTGAACGGAATGGACAGCGTCTTGAAAGGAGGATAAAAGATGAACATCAAGAAAAGCAGAACAAGGATAATGGAATGTAGTCGAATTAAGTCGAGTGATGCTGAGGGAATTAGGTTAGGAAATGAGACACTTAAAGTAGTAAAGGAGTTTTGCTATTTGGGAAGCAAAATAACTGATGATGGTCGAAGTAGAGACGATATAAAATGTAGACTGGCAATGCCAAGGAAAGCGTTTCTGAAGAAGAGAAATTTGTTCACATCGAGTTTAGATTTAAGTGTCAGGAAGTCGTTTCTGAAAGTATTTGTATGGAGTGCAGCCATGTATGGAAGTGAAATATGAACGATACATAATTTGGACAAGAAGAGAATAGAAGCTTTCGAAATGTGGTGCTACAGAAGAACGCTGGAGATTAGATGGGTATATCACGTAACTAATGAGGAGGTACTGAATAGAATTGGGGAGAAGAGGAGTTTGTGGCACAACTTGACAAGAAGAAGGGACCCGTTGGTAGGACATGTTCTGAGGCATCAAGGGATCACAAATTTAGCATTGGAGGGCGGCTTGGAGGGTAAAAATCGTAGAGGGAGACCAAGAGATGAATACCCTAAGCAGATTCAGAAGGATGTAGGTTGCAGTAAGTACTGGGAGATGGAGAAGCTTGCACAGGATAGAGTAGCATGGAGAGCTGCATCAAACCAGTCTCAGGACTGAAGACCACAACAACAACAACGAGGCAGAAGGGTTAGATAGCATTCAATAGGAATTTCCAAAATCATTCGGCAAAGTGGCAACAATACTACTATTCACGTCAGTGTGTAGAATCTAAGAGACTGGCGATATATCATCAGACTTTCGGAGAAGCATCATCCACACAATTTGCAGAGATCGTAACAGCCGACAAGTGCGAGATTTATTGCACAATCAGCTTAGCAGATCATGCATCCAAGATGTTGACAAGAATAATGTACAGAAGAATGGAAAAGAAAATTGAGGCTCTGTTAGATGACTATTAGTTAAGCTTTATGTTAGGTAAAGGGACCAGAGAAGGCAGTTCTGGCATTACGGCTGATAATGGAAGCAAAAGAAAAATCAAGACACATTCATAGTGTTTGTCGACATGAAAAAAAAAGCGTTCGACAATCTAAAATGGTGCAAGATGTTCGAAGTTCTGAGAACAATGGCGGTAGCTACGGGGCAATGCACAGGCGGATGATAAACGCTATGTACAAGAACAAAGAGGGAACAATAAGACAGGAAGACCAAGCACTAAGTGATCAGATTAAAAACGGTATAAGACAGGGATGTAGTTTTTCGCCCCTATTCTTCAATCTACACACCGAAGAAGCAGTGACGGAGGTTCAAGAATGGGATTAAGGATATCGGTGATAAGATGTACTGATGACATTTCTATGCCAGCCTGTGTGGCCGAGCGGTTCTAGGCGCTTCAGTCCGGAACCGCACGACTGCTACGGTCGCAGGTTCGAATCCTGCCTCGGGCATGGATGTGTGTGATGTCCTTAGGTTGGTTAGGTTTAAGTAGTTCTACGTTCTAGGGGACTGATGACCTCAGATGTTAAGTCCCATAGTGCTCAGAGCCATTTGAGCCGTTTGACATTTCTATACTCAGAGGAGAAGAATTACAGAAACTGTTGAATAGAGTGAACTGTCTAATGAGTACAGAATGTGGATTCAGAGTACATTGAAGAAAGACGGAAGTAATGAGTAATAGCAGAAATGGAAACTTATCAGAAAAGGCGAACACGAAGCTAAGGAATTCTACTACATTTGCAGCAAAATAACCGATAATGGACGGAGCAGGAAAGCTGACTAGCCCAGGAAAAAGGGCATTCCTAGCCAAAAGAAGTCTACTAGTATCAATGACAAATCTTAATCTGATGAGAATGTACTTTTGGAGCCAGCATTGTACGGTAGTGAAACATGGACTGTTGGGAAACGGGAACAGAAGAGATGGGGTGCTACAAAATAATATTGAAAATTAATGGGACTGATAAGATAAGGAATGAAGAGGTTCTTCGCAGAAGGGGAGATGAAAGAATGTACGGATAACACTGACAAGAAGAAGGTACAGGATGGGAGCGCATCTGCTAAGGCATCAGGGAATAGATTCCACGGTACTAGAAATAGCCGTAGAGAGTAAAAACTGTAGAAGAAGACAGAGACTGTAATACGTCCAGCAAGTAACTGAGGACGCAGGTTGCATGTGATACTCTGAGGTAAAGGGGTTGGCACAGGAGTGGAATTCGTTTCGAGCCGTATCAAACCAGGCTTAGCCACCACGTTCTGCTATCTTAGTGTTATGTCTTTTCTCACATCTCTGCCAAGGTACCTCCTTATTAATCATTTATAGCGTCATTGAACCATATCCGAATCAGATTTGTATAATGATATATCTGTCTCCAGATGTTTAAAAGAATTTATCTGCTCTATTACGTCACTGTTTATCATAAGTTTTGCTCTCCTTTCTCTTTCCGTTTCATTGACATTACTTTTTTTCTAATTAGTTAAAATCATTCTATATCTTTGTAAAACATTATTCCACTTCACCATGCTTTCTTTTAAAGCGATTTCACTATCTGATAGAATCTGGTCGTTCGCAAATGAAATGGTGTTAATGAATCTGTTCTTTTCCATGTTCAGCCACTTGGGACTTTTTGAATTCCATTCACCTAAAACTTTTGATATACATAAAAAATTATTGGTGAGAGCCCACATTTTTGTAATAGGCGTTGGTTTACAGTAGGCAATTCTTCGTTTATATTAATTTGACTTTTATCGTACAGTGATTAAATGGCTTTCAACAAATTTAGTGCTACATTGTAGTCAGTATTTTCCATAATTTCGTCCGCTCTGCTTTATTGCAGGAATTCTTATAGTCTACAGCCCAGACTCTAGAAGGAGCAGAAACAGCCGCTTGTTGAGCTCTCTTTGATATCAATTGAATCAGATCAAGTCACACAAATAATGTCATTTCGTTACATCGCCATCTGTCTTCCGTTATGAAGTGTGGCAGAGGATAGTTTGTGCACCATCGTGACTTCCTCCCATTCCTTGCCCTCTTCTAGTAGCAGTGTAGCGTAGGTCTTCGGAAGAACGAAGTGTTCACGATGTATCGAAAAAACACAGGTTATTCCCCTTTTCAAGAAGGGTCGTGGAATAGACCCACGAAACCATAGGCCTGTATTTCTGACTTCGTTGAGTACTAGATTTAGAGAACAGGTTTTGTGCTGGCTTAATATGGCATTTGTTGTGGCTGCAAATCTCGTCTGCAAGAGCCAACATGGGTTCCGAAAACAGGGACCCTGTGAAACACAGCTCGCTCTGTTCATCCACGAGAACCAGAAAACCGTATTTACAGGCACCCAGGTGGATGCCGTGTTCCTTGTCTTCCGGAAGGCATTATAGTTCCACACTACTGCCTAACGAACAAAATACCAATGCACGAGATACAAGACCAAATCTGCGACTGGACTGATAAGTTTCTGGCAAAAAGAATACAGCATGTCATTCAGAACCGAGGGAAGTCTTCAGACGTAAACGTAACTTCGGGCGTGTCCCAGGGAGTGTTACAGCACCATTACTTTTCACAATATTTATAATGACATAGAAGATAACAACGTAAGTTCAATTACGCTTTTCGCGGATGATACCGTGGACATAGAGAAAATTGTAGCGAAATACGTTTGGTGCAGGGAGTGGCAACTGACCTTTAACATAAACACATGTATTACGAATTCACAGAAAGAAAGACCCTTTATAATGTAATTATACAATTTCAGAACAATCACTAGAAGCAGTTACTTCCATAAAACACGACTATGCGTACAGAGCGATCTGAAATGTAAAGACCACATACAATTAATCGCGAGTAATACAGATGTCTGAAAGAGCTTCATTGGAAGAATCCGCAGGAAAGTAAGTAGCTTACAAAACCCTCATTCGACCAATACTTGAATACTGCTCGTCATTACGTGATCCGTACCAGATAGGACTGATTTGATAGAGGAAGTAGAGAGATCCAAAGAAGAGCAGGACGTTTCTTTATAGGTCCATTTATTGAGCACAAAAGCCTCACGAGATGATGAAACAACTCCAGTAGTAGGCGCTGCAAGAGAGGCGTTCTGAATCTCGTTGTGGCTGATTGTTAAAGTTCCGAGAGCATACTTTCCTAGAAGAATCAACAAATACATCGATGGAAAAAAATTGCCACACCAAAAATAGTTAAACTAGAGTAACGAAATTTCATGAATACTTTTGTCTAGCCAACATTCTTAAGTGCAAGATCACAGTTTAATGTAAGCGCTAGATAAGCCACTGCAAATGTGAAACGCTAGTGCATTAATAGATTGTGTAACTGTCATAATGTTAAAAGCAAGCAGGCAAACGTGCATCCCATATGTTATACAGGTGCTGTATGTCAGTTTGTGGGATGGAGCTCCATTCCTGTGGGACTTGGTCGATCAATAGAGGGACAGTTAATGCCGTTTGTGGATGACGCTGAAGTTGTTGTCCGATGATGCATCATATGTACTTATTGGAGACATAGTTGACCGATCAAACCGAGGCAACATGTCGACACTGTAGAGCATGTTGGGTTAGAACAGCGACATGAAGGCGAGAGTTATCCTGCTGGAAAACACTCTCTGGAATTGATGCTCATGAATGGCAGCACAACAAATCAATTCACCAGATTGACGTACAGATTTGTAGTCAAATGAGTGGGATAAGCACGAGAGTGCTTCTCCTATCATACGAAATCGGACCCCAAACTCCAGTTGTAGGTCCAGGGTGTCTAGCACAAAGTTGCAAGACCTCAACTGGCCACCTTCTAACCAACACACAGCCATCACCGGTACCGAGGCAGATTCAGTTTTCATTAGAAAACGCAAGAGGTCTCCAAGGTGCCCTCCAAAAAGCTCTCGCTTGACACCACAAGTCGCAAATGGCAGCGGTAAGGGGTCAATGGAGTGCACGCTACAGGGCGTGTGGGCCAGAGCTGTCCCTGAAGTAACCTATTTGTAACATTTCGTTGTCACTGTGCTGCCAACCGCTGTTCAAATTGCTGGTGCAGATGCAGTAAGGTGCACCTGAGCAGTACGCCGAACGTGGTCCTCCCTCTCGGTAGTACCACGAGGCCGTCCGGAGCCCGGTCTTCTTACGACCGTACTGTCGTAACCACCGCTGCCAGCATGCATGTACAGTGGCTACATTACTTCCAAGTCTTTCTAAATATCGCAGAAGGAACATCCATCTTTTCGTAGCCCTATTACACAATTTCGTTCAAACTCTGTGAGGTGTTGATAATGGCATATTTGTTGCCTTAAAAGTTTTCTTGAGAAACATCAACTCGCCACGACCAATGTCAAAGGTAACTCACTCTCACGACCGTTACAGCGTATATTTAAAGCAAACCTGATTTGAATCCTCATAGGCGCGCTACTAGCGCCACTCTTATGCGACTGGCGCGAAATTTGAATATATTCCATCTTACAGATTCTAACAACCCTACCACAACAAAGGTCAAAAATTAATTATGGTTGTAGTGTTGCTCACGCTGCTAAATATTGCGTTTTCGGGCAACAACAAAGTTATATTATGTGGCAGGTGTCATTAGAGTGCAGTTAATAAAGTCATTTCATGAAATAATGGATAAACTAGGCACTCATCTTTTCGTGTTTCCCACGATGGTCTCGTTGTTAACTCATGGCTCAATCGTCGAAAATCTAGGTGGTGATGATTCCAAGTTCGGATGCAAAGAGGCCTAGGTGTTATTCTGCGATATTCAAAAGTTTTATAGATGTGTTTCATAAACTATTCTTGAAGATTAAACTTTTGAAAGTTAAGACAATGGTGATGTAAAAAAAAAAGTAATCAGCACTCCGAATTTAAGTTATACTTCTTTTTCATTACTTTTGTTGCAACATCACTTCACAATATAAAACATACTTGAAAATATCTTCCAGACTGTTAAAGTTCACATTTCATAAACTTACTACAATTTGCGTCTTTTCAACATGACGACCAAGACTTGACTCTCTAATAACCGCTTATGCGTCCAAAAATCAGAGTTACAAGTACGTCAAAGATCATAGTGATAAAAGAAAGAATACACATAAGAATAATATCATTGCAATACAAACATATCGATGTATCAGAGTACCTCTACATTAATGAAATCAAATCTGAATGTTGTCTCAGAAATATGTTAACTAATTTACAGAAACACAGTAGAATATTGCTGGTATCGAGAGGTTGAGGTGAGATGCCGTAATGGTTGCGTAATTCAAGTACCATTACAAGATGTAGAAACACGGGTATCAACTTTCGTTAACGTCGCGTAACTCCTCCTTGCTACTGCAATTTTTTTTTCGTCAGCGTATATTGCTCCTTTGTACGTATATTTTACGAAAAGACTATGAAGATTAAATTAGAGAGAGTGGAGCCCACACGGACGCTTGCTGACAATCGTTCTTCCCGCAAGCTATTCCCTCTATCTGGAACAGGAAAGTGAAAGTGTTACAGAATGTACCCTCCGTCACACATCGTAAAGTGGCTTGCGGAGTGTACACTCATGGTCATGAACTAAGGATAATGCTGATACATGGTGAAACAACGCTCTGGTGGGCGGTTTGCGGGTTTAAATAACCTTGGGGTATGACGATGCGGTGCATTTGACCTGCGGTCGTCGCACGGTGGCGCTGCAAGGTGCATTCCACTGACCCCTTGTCACAGGAGAGCCTGTAAAACCTGGTGTCAAGAACAGAGTACATGGTCATTGAAACAGTGGTCCCAGGTTATGTTCACGGACGAGTCCAGGTATAGTCTGAACAGTGATTATCGCCGGGTTTTCACTTGGCGTGAAGCAGGAACCAGATACCAACCCCTTAATGTCCTTGAAAGGGACCTGTATGGAGGTCGTGGTTTGATGGTGTGTGGTGGGATTCTGATTGGTGCACGTACACTACTGCTTGTCTTTCGCAGAGGAACTGTAGCAGGTCAGGTGTATCGGGACGTCATTTTGCACCAGTATGTCCAGCTTTTCAGGGGTGCAGTGGGTCCCACCTTCCTCGTGATGGATGATAACGCACAGCCCCACCGAGCTGCCAACGTGTAGGAGTACTTTGAAACAGAAGATATCAGGCGAATGGAGTGGCCTGCCTGTTCTCCAGACCTAAAGCCCATCGAGCACGTCTGGGATGCTCTCGGTCGAAGTGTCGCTGCACGTCTTCAAACCCCTAGGACACTTTAGGAGCTCCGACAGGCACTGGTGCAATAATGGTAGGCTGTACCCCAGCAGCTGCCCGACCACCTGATCCAGAGTATGCCAACCCGTTGTGCGGCCTGTTTAGTGTGCATGGTGATCTTATCCTATACTAATGTCGGGGTACATGCGCAGGAAACAGTGGCGTTTTGTAGCACATGTGTTTCGGGATGGTTTTCTCAACTTATCACCAATACAGTGAACTTACAGATCTGTGTCGTGTGTGTTCCCTATGTGCCTATGCTATTAGCTCCAGTTTTGTGTAGTGCCACATTGTGTAGCACCACACTTTGCAATTATCCTTAATTTATGAGCATGAGTGTAGATGTAGACGTTGGTCTTTTTGGCGAAATACAAGTAGGAGGAAGCAATATATCGGTTGATTCTTCTGGTAACATACAATGTAGCAATTTTAACTGTAAACCACACTGTGATCAACGTCTCTGTTGCAACGTTTGTCGCTGGAGTTGGAGGAGCAACACTGTGACACTTTCGTGTTAACAAACGAACCAGTGCGAGAACACGCTGTTCTTCTTTGGATCTTTTCTGCTTCTGCTGTAAGTCCTATCTGGACGTATCCCAGATCGTAAGTAGGAATGTATCTACTTTGTGAATGGACTACACTCACTGAAGGTGCTTTCAATGCATCTCAGTTTGGCATCTCCCTTATCTGCAATTAGTGTTTATGTGGTCAATCCTCTTTAAATCGCTCCGTACGCATACTTGAAGATATTAAATGGATTTGACTGTTTTTGCTGCTTGTTCGGCAATCGTGTAGCCATACAATAATGGTGCTTTCTGCCTATTTATGCTCGCTACTTTACATTTATTTGTGTTGAGGAACGATTGCCACTCCCTGCACCACTGAACGAAATGAGTAATATGAACTGCGTAAATTTGGTTTTGTAAGTAATCGTATTTCAGTTGTGTGGTGTGGTTCTAAGTCAGAGATAAGTCAGAGATGGGAACCAGCCTTGCACTGTTCCAGAGCAGTGATTTATAGCAGAGGGACGGAGGCAACTGGAGGTTTGTGAAAACCTGGAATGAATGAAATACCACCCTTAAGCGGGTTTATATAGACACGTATCGAAATAAATGTGTTCAGTGTGTACGTAGCGGGTAAGGTCAGTGAAGACGGAAACACCTGACGAAGGAAGTGTTTCCTGTACACCCTTACCGTCCTTTCGAATGTTTTGTTTTATAGTCTTCTGCGAAACGGAGTCAAGAAAAGAGCAAGAAATGACTCCTGTACTGCAGATGAGTCTAATAGAATTATCTACAGGCAGAGCTGTAACACGACTGTGTGAGCAGCATAATTTTGGAAATGTTTGGAATTCTTTGCCTGAAGGTTATCTTACTTTGTCAAAGGAAGCATTAAAATCTGTTACCAATTTTCCGCACACAATTTGAGTGAGAAAACATTTTCTGTGGCAGTCTTCATGTAAAGAAGATCTCGGGCTGAACCTATCAGGAATTCATATGGTGTTAACAAGTAATAAGAGGCAATATCATGCTTGCCACTACGTTCTGTACAGTTTGTTTTGCAGTTAGAGAGACATCAAGTAGGAATTCAAAAGTTGTAGGAATTTGAAAACCCAAATCATTCACAAATGGTTCAAATGGCTCTGAGCACTATGGGACTTAATATCTGAGGCCATCAGTCCCCTAGAACTTAGAACTACTTAAACCTAAGTAACCTAACGACTTCACACACATCCATGCCCGAGGCAGGATTCGAACCTGCGAGCGTAGTAGCAGCACGGTTCCGGACTGAAGCCCTTAGAACCATTCGGCCACAGCGACCGGTCCCAAACCATTCAAAAAGAACGTAAAAGGGACTGTACTAAATACTGCAATTCGTCAGAACGTTAGTACCCAGCGGCTTAATATCCGCTTAACTCTAACGTTTGTACTAAACAGAATTCGAGTTTGCCGGTATATAGGAAGCCGATAGTGTTCTGTGTAAAACTGCGTAAATGCTGTTTCTTTTTTTTAATATTGGGCAGAAATAGCTGCGGAATTGAATAAAAGGAGGAGCTATGGTCTTTTCCAAAGTAGCTGTTATCTTCATTTTTATAAAGTGTTCTGGAAGTAATTTCCACAGTTATCAGTTGCGAGTAGAGAAGAACTAGTCATAATTTATGATGTAAGAGCGCAGGCTATCGCCGTCGGAGTCCATTTCAATTAAACTGTCCCGACCGTGTGAACACGTCACGTGTGATAAAACTACCGACGTTTCAACAGGCAGCCTCCATCTGTCACCCTAAGGAAAGTTGATGTAGTGGTAGCCGAAACGTCTGTAGTTTTGGTATACCTTGACGCGGTTAGACATCCAGAGGAATATAATTATTTTTTGACAGATTACTCAAAATAAGTAACCTCTAGTGGCTGCTTCTGTCATTTAATATATAACTTCACCACGTTCCATGTCTCTGAAAAATCCATTTCGCGATTTAAAGGAATACAACGGCTAAATGAATGAACGATTATGAAAAAAAATACTTATGTAATTAAGTAAATATTAAGCTAGAAATAAAAGAGAAACACAGAAAGCAGCAGTTTTCTCACAGTAGTGGCTTTGCTTTCAACTTATTTGCCGGCCGTGGTGGCCGAGCGGTTCTAGGCGCTACAGTCTGGAACCGCATGACCGCTACGGTCGCAGGTTCGAATCCTGCCTCGGGTATGGATGTGTGTGATGTCCTTAGGTTAGTTAGGTTTTAGTAGTTCTAAGTTCTAGGGGACTGATGACCTCAGACGTTAAGTCCCATAGTGCTCAGAGCCATTTGAACCATTTTTTTTTCAACTTATTTCGTCACATGTAGCTGGCGTCATAATGGATAAAGTTGTACAAAATTGACTACCAATCACAAATGATGGTGATTTATTTAAATCACGACATATTTCGGACTTCGTGTGATTAATATTGCGTCATGTTTCCACGTTCAGTGTGTAGCTCTGTTCAACATACGTTCTCTACCGTTCCACTCTCCAACAGCACATAGGGGAAATGAATACTTAATTATTCCTGTAAGAGCTCTGATGTCTAAATTTTACTACGATGATCATATCTCCACATGTAGGCTGGCACCAGTAAAATATATTTACATACAGAGGAAAAAGTTGGTGACTGAAATTTTCAGAAAAGATTTCGTCGCAACGTAAAACGCCTTTGTTTTAATGATTGCCACCCTCATATCCGTGTCATTTTCTCATCTATTTCGCAATAATACAAAATCAGCTGCCCTTCTTTACACTTTTCCGACGTCCACCGTTAATCCTATCCGGTAAAGATCCCATACTGCACAGAATTACGCTAGCAGGCGACGAACAAGCGAAGTTTAGGCACTCTCTTTAGTGGATTTGTGGCATCTCCTAAGTCTTGTGCCAATAAAACGCAGTTTTTGGTTTGTCTTTCCCACGTCATCGTCTGTGTGATTAGTCCAATTTAAACTATTCATAAATGTAACGCCGAAGTATTTATCTGAATTTATGGTCTTTAGATTTGTGTGATTTTTCTTGTAATATAAATTTAGCGGAATTCTTTGAGTATTCACACTTTTCATTATTTAGAGTCTATTGCCACTTTTCGCACAATTCAGATATCGTGTCTAGGTCATTTTGTAATTGGCTTTGATTATCTGACGCCTTTACTAGACAATAAATAACAGCATCATCTGCAAACAATCTAAGAGGGCTCCTCAGATTGTCCTCAAAATCGTTTATCTATATAAGGAACACCGGAGGGCCTAAAGCACCTCCTTGGGGAACGTCGGATATCAGTTCCGTTTTACTCGATCACTGTCCGTCGATTACTGTCCTTCTTGAAAGGAAATCACGGATCCAGTCGCACAAATGAAGCGATGCTCCCTAGGCATGCAATTAGATAATCTCTTGTGAGGAGTGGTGTCAAAAGCCTTCTGGAAATCTAGAAATATGGAATCAATTTGACATCCCCTATCGTAGCACTCATTACTTCGTTTGAATAAAGAGCTATTTGTGTTTCACAAGAAAGATAGTTTCTGAATCCGTGCTTTGTATCAAAAGACCGTTACCTTCGAGGTAATCCATAATGCTCGAACACAGTATATCTTCCAGAATCCTACTGCAAATCTACGTCAGTGATATGGGTCTGTAATACAGCGGATTACTCCCATTCCCTTTCTTGAGTGTTGGTGAGACCTACGCAACATTCCAGATGTTTGGTGCGGATCTTTCGTCGAGTGAACAGTTGTATATCATTGCTAAGTACGGCGTTATTGTACCGTCATACTATGAAAGGAAACTAATTGGTATTTTATTTGGACCGGAACGCTTGCCTTTATTGAGTGCTTTAAACTGCTTCGCCCCACCAAGGATATCTACTTCTAAGCTGCTTATGTTGGCAGTTATTCTTGATTCTAAGTCTGAAATATTTACTTCGCCTTCTGTGGTGAAGGAATTAACGAAAACTTTGCTCAATAACTCCGCTTTAGTGGCGCTGTCATCAGTAATATTACCACTGTTACCGCGTAGTGAAGGCAACGTGTCTTGTCGCTGGTGTACTTTACATACAACCAGAATCTCTTTGGATTTTCTGTCAGATCTCGAGATACCGTTTCGTTATGGAAGCTATTTAAAGCATTTCGCATTGAGGTCTGCGCTAAGTTTCGACCTTCAGTAAAACATGGCCAATCTTGAAGATCAGGTGCTCTTATAAATTTGACTTGCTCTTTCCGTTGCTTCTGCAAAGTGTTCTGACCTGTTTTGTGTACCATGAAGGATCAGTACCACCTTTTATTTATTTTATGATATAACCCTCTCAACTGCCTCAGATACTTTTTCATTGAATGTAAGCCACATCTGGTGTACAGTTACACAGTCGCGGAAGAGTGGAGACTGTCTCTTAGGTAGGCGTCAAGTGGACTTTTTTATTTGCTTTTTTAAATAGGTATACCGTGCTTTTCTTTTTGGTGGAGTATTTGTTGCTAAGAAGTCAAGTATGTATTCGCTCCTGAATTAATTTCTGAAAACAATTTTCGGAGAAAGCTTTTACTCCAATTTTTGACGATTTTTTGTGTCTACCATAAGCTTTGCACATCTACACTGACGGGAAAAAATCACAACACGGAAAAATAATTAATATAGACTAATAAAATTTCAGAAATGTATTTGTCTAGATTACATATTTAAGTGATTAACAAAAAATGATTCAAATGGCTCTGAGTGCTATGGGACTTATCATCTATGGTCATCAGTCCCCTAGAACTTAGAACTACTTAAACCTAACTAACCTAAGGACATCACACAACACCCAGTCATCACGAGGCAGAGAAAATCCCTGACCCCGCCGGGAATCGAACCCGGGAACTCGGGCGTGGGAAGCGAGAACGCTACCGCACGACCACGAGTTGCGGACAAGTGATTAACACTGCAAGATCACAGGTTAATGTAAGCGCGAGATAGGCCATTGCAAATGTGGAATGTTGGTACAGTAATAGCTGGTGCAACCACCAGAATGAAGAAGTGCAAGAATTGTGATGTACAGGTGCTGGATGTCAGTTTGTGGAATGGAGTTCCATGCCTGTTGCTCTTGGTCGGTCAATACAGGGACAGTTAATGCCGTTTGTGGCTGACGGTGGAGTTGTCGCCCGATGATGTCCCATATGTGCTCAACTGGAGACAAATCTGTCGATCGCGCAGGCCGGCGCAAAACGTTGACGCTCTGTAGAGCATATCCGAGCTACAACAGCGGTAAGTGGGCGTGGGTTATCCTGTTGGAAAACACCCCCTGAAATGCTGTTTATGAATGACATCACAACAGATCGAATCACCAGGCTCACGTACAAGTTTGCAGTCAGGATGTATGGGATAACCACGAGAGAGCTACCGCTATCAGGCCATGACTCCAGGGGTAGGTTCAATGTGTCTAGCACGCAGACAGGTTAGTTGCAGGCTCTCAACTGACCTCCTTCTAACCAACTGTTGCGGCCACATGTAGTAAGCGTTGCTTCACGTAGTGGAGAATGGCAAAACAGAGGAACGCCGGCGAACGAGGTGTTGTAAAGTAGGCAGGCACAGATACACAGATAGCCTTGCTGACAGCAGCAGTCTACCAACAGACTGACGCAAGTACGCACACAGACCGAGCGCCGAGCGAAGCCTGGAGAGTGCTGAGTAAGGGGAAGTGAGGCCAGCACGCTAAGTTAAGCTGCAATATACCGCGGGAGCAATAACAAAAAGCTACCACCGTGGGTAAAAAACGTCCTCCTGCCAGGTATAAATAGTGGAGCGCAGGCAGCAACAGACAGAAGCCATTAGGAAGCAGAATGAGATTTTCACTTTGCAGCGGAGTGTGCACTCATATGAAACATCCTGGCAGATTAAAATTGTGTGCCGGACCAAGACTCGAACTCGCGACCTTTGCCTTTCACGGGCAACTGCTGTACCAACTGAGCTACACAAGCACGACTCACGCCCCGTCCTCACAGCTTTACTTCCACCAGTACCTCGTCTTCTACCTTCCAAACTTTACAGAAGCTCTCCTGCAAAGGTCGCGAGTTCGGGTCTCAGTCCGGCACACAGTTTTAATCTGCCAGGAAGTTTCATTAGGAAGCAGTTCGGATCTGAGGACGGATGTGGTCCGTGTCCGAATGTTCAGTCTTCGTAGGTGACGATTCCGGAAGTCTGTTCCAACTCGCAGGAGTCATCCGTTCGCCTGGTGGTCGGCCCGAGTTCGATCGGCACCTTGGCTGACTAACTACAGCGAGAACTTCCAGGAGGACCGGCTGCGCGGTCTCGGTCACAGGCGCCGCTGGAGACTGACGCCCGGACTTCACGGCAACCTGGCCCCACGGCGCGTGGTCCGTCCGTGACGGGACCTCGCGGACATCGCGACTGACGGCTTCCCAGCCGCCGTTGCAGCAGGCGTCGGCAGCTGACCTCACGGCGACGCGGCTCCGTGGGCGTGCCGTACTGGGGCGCCGAGCGGCGACGAGTTCATCTCAACCACAGGGCATCCTGGCTTCAGCAGCGCACTGGTGGCCTGATGCTCCCGAGTGCGATCAACGCCGAGCGTTGCGCGCATTGTCGGAGAATCTACACAGCAGCAGCCAGGCGGAGGGATCGGCAGGGCTGGGCAGCGGCGACGAGGGAGAAATTGTAAAGAAAGTTCAATAAATAATTGTAAAACTCCACGCCATCTCAGTCTTTGGCGCACCCACTGTGTCTGCTGCTAACGCGTGGTGCAGAAGCCGTAACACAACGCAAAGCCATCACAGGCACTGAGTCAGAAGACAAAGCTCCACCCTATCGTGCAAAGAGCTCTCACTTGACACGACTGAAGCCGCAAATGGAAGTGTTTTGGGGGCAGTGGAATGCAAGCTATAGGGGATCTGGCTCGGGGATGTTCTTGAAGTATCAAATTTGTAACAGTTCATTGTGTCACTGTGATGGCAACTGCTGCTCAAATTGCTGCTGCAGATGCAGTAGACGTGCCAGAACCATATGCAGAACACGATGGTCTTCCCTCTCGGTTGTGTCACGTAGCCGTTCGTAGCCCGGTCTTCTTTCGACCGTACATTCTCGTGACCACCGCTGTCAGCAGTTATGTACAGTGGCTACATTACTTCCGAGTATTTCTGTAAATCACGGAAGGAACATCCATCTTCGCGTAGCCCTAGTACACGACCTCGTTCAAACCCAGTGAGGTGTTGATAATGGCGTCTTTGTCGTCTTAAAGGCATGGTATGAAATCTGAATAGACAGATGTGGAAACACGCCTGCCAAGTTTCGTTTATATCGTACAACTACTTCTTAGTGCTGCGGTTTTATTCCCGTCAGTGTGTAGTACAGATCTGTACATGCAAACGATTAGCGTGTCAACGCATCCCCATAAAGCAGGTAAGAGTAACGCCATCTACATCTGTTTTAGAAGGAAAGATGACGCTGCGATTTTCTCATGCAGAAATCGCATTTGAATTTACTTCTGAGAATATCGTACAATAGCTCGTGTAAAGAGAAATGTCTAACAGCAAGTGTCGGTACTGGAGAGAGACAGGATCATAACCTACCGAGACTGTAGTTTATTGGTCCGTGATATTGGCGCTCGCGTCGGTAGACACTCTACGTCTGTCATGCGAGGACGGATAGGAAGGGTTGAAGAGGGTCGTACACAACGCCATGCAGGATCTCAGTGCCCTCACGCGATTAACACCCTAGAAGAGAGACATAGTGCACGCTCAGCCGCACAGGGTCGTACAGTAAGTTCGCGTAGATTAATTCATGAATGGGCTTGTTTGGAGCAAGACAGGTATCACCAGCGTTCAGCTCCCCTTGGCACGGGAGCCGTGCCGACAGCGGTACACCCAACGACGTGAGAGGCGCCACGTCGTCTTTTCAGACCAGTGGTACCACTCCTGTTTCAAGGTCCTACAACATCAAAGGCAATATAACCAGCAGAGAGACTCGTATTGGACAAGGAACAAGAAATTGGCCTCCGACTTTTACAGAAATCATCAATGCAGGAAAATGTGGAAACTATACTGCGTGACAAAAAAAGAGAAGCACCCAGAAGACACGGCTGGATGTCAGTGTAACCTCGTACGCGTACACAGAATCGGCAGGCATATAAATGACTAGATTTGCAATTCTCTGCCATGGGTTGAACGGTCACCAGAGTGGATTAGTGTTGAAACTTCCTGGCAGATTAAAACTGTGTGCCGGACCGAGATTCGAACTCAGGACCTTTCCCCGCGAAAGGCAAAGGTCCCGAGTTCGAGTCTCGGTCCGGCACACAGTTTTAATCTGCCAGGAAGTTTCATATCAGCGCACACTCCATTGCAGAGTGAAAATCTCATTCTGGTTTAGTGTTGTTCGCTTTTAGTGTTGTTACCAGGCCTGGTAGTGTTCATAATAGGCGTCAACAGCGTCAGAAGTCGAATGATCACTTGAAGGTCGCGGAGATCCCGCCTTTTCGTGTGAGACAGCGTTATCAGCACCTGACAAGAGGTTACAGTGACCCTCATTTTGGGTCCCTATTTGGCCGCCTGGTCGGATCTGCAATATGCATTAGGATGTGACAGTGATTCGATATTGGACACCATGGGAAATTTAGGACATGCACAGTGTTTGTCAAGGATAATGTCGAACACGTTTGACAACCATTAGGCAGGATCGCCGTACGGCGCGCTAAGCACATCACAATCACTTCACTTCTGCGCCCGACATTCGAGAGCGTGTAATGGACGACCTGTAACATTCTCTGTCCGCACTGCTGATCGGGGACTTGAAGCAGCAGGACTACAGAACTACTGTCCCATGGCTGCCGTTAATGTTAGATGACAAATGGCTGCGTATGAAATGGTGCCTTGAGCGGGAAGCATGGACTGCTGATGGACGCCGTCGCATTGTGTTCAGCAATGAGTCACGGTTCTGCACTACTCCAGATGACCATAGTCGGCGATTATGGCGGCGACTTGGGAAGAAGTGCTCTCCTTCTAATGTTTTGGAGAGACACAGGATGTTACTGGTGCCATCACTGCCTGGGTGTTTGACTTCAGACCGCAAGTGGTAGAGATGAGGGAACTCTCGACGCCACTCTCAGAGATTCTACGTCTCATGTGTGGGCCCTCCTACGACAGTACCTTGGTGCCATTTTTCAACTGGACAATGCTCGTCTGCACATGGCACGTGTTCCTATGAAGTTGAGGTACTCCCGTAGGCTGATCTGGCCGCTATAGAACATGTGCGTGACCAGCTCGGTCAGTTCCGTCCCAGTGCCAGTGGCAAGGATATTAAGCACCAGCTACAGCAGTTGTTAGCTCAAGAGTGGATACAACGGCTTTACGACATCCTTCCCAGTCGAATCAGTGCAAGCATCCAGGCTGGAGAGGGAGCAACGTTATACAGATATGTAGGCTTATCCCGCCAAGTTCTTTGTAAATTTGACTCGGATTTTTAAATCACTGAAATATCATAATATACCGTCTCAATCCATGAAGGTTCTTTTCGTTTCCTCTTCGCCTTCTGAGGCACTTCACTTTTTTTTTTTTTGCAAGGTAATGCATAAATCAGAATAGCCAGATAGAGATATGAACTATCTTCGTCCCAAATGCTTGTCCGACGACTGAACCACTGTTCCACCTCTCTAAGTCGGATGTCCAGGACCTAGTACTGGTACAGCGAATACTTCCAATCTGATGCATACAACGAAACGAAAATGTGTAAACCGAAGTAAAACGGAA
Source organism: Schistocerca piceifrons (assembly GCF_021461385.2). Taxonomy (NCBI): domain Eukaryota; kingdom Metazoa; phylum Arthropoda; class Insecta; order Orthoptera; family Acrididae; genus Schistocerca; species Schistocerca piceifrons. The sequence goes on from NC_060141.1 coordinate 457,693,055, forward strand.
GAGTAACTTCGGTTTTAAGTGCAAAAAATAGTTGTTGTTCGTTTGTTGAACCAGTCAACCAATTTTCGCGCTTACCAAGCGAGGTAGAGCACTGGTACGTCCCCAGAAGACAGCTAATAACCTCTCTAGCCATCCAGGAGTAGGTTTTCTGTTCAAAAAATGGTTCAAATGGCTCTGAGCACTATTGGACTTAACATCTGAGGTCATCAGTTCCCTAGACCTTAGAACTACTTAAACCTAACTAACCTAAGGACATCACACACATCCATGCCCGAGGCAGGATTCGAACCTGCGACCGTAGCGGTCGCGCGGTTCCAGACTGAAGCGCCTAGAACCCCTCGGCCACTCCGGCAGGCAGGTTTTCTGTAATTTCCCTAAATCGTGTAAGGTAAATGTCGCGATCGTTTTTCTGCAAGTGTACGGCCGATTTCCTTCCTTAGAGGTATATTTCAGCAGTCCGGACTTGTGCTCCGTCTCGATCTACTTTATAGTCTTCCATTCACTTTCACGCTTACTAGTGGTGGCAACTGTGATGTGAAAACTATTGGTTCAATTGGCTCTGAGCACTGTAGGACTTAACATCTGAGGTCATTAGTCCCCTAGAACTACTTAAACCTAACCGAAGGACGCCACACAAACCCATGTCCTAGGCAGGATTCGAACCTGCGACCGAAGCGGTCACGCGGTTCCAGACTGAAGCGCCTAGAACCGCTCGGCTACACCGGCCGGCTGAAAACTATTCTAGCCGCTACTGTTTCTGTGATTGGCAAGTATTAACGTCCATCTCTTCTGCATTTGATCGAAATTTGGCCAAAAATGACGTACCTAGGTAGATTACAGAATCGTCCTCTACTCGGGATACCACCTAAACAAATGACTGTATTTCTCCGTTTTGTTCACGGTGACTGATTTAGTCCCTTGTCTAAGCCGTCACGGTGCTTGACTGCCATGAGGCGGACTCGACAATGACAAGGAATTTTTCTCGGTGAGAAGCGGGGAAGTGGGTGCAGTCAGTCCAGTTACGCCAGATGACGGGCTGGTTGCATGAGAAATAATGGCTCCAAGGCACGGAGAGTCACAATGGCTAGAAGAGCAATTTCTCATGAAATTTCAGTTTTCTCCTCCGATTGCGAAAACATTCTGTTGGCACCCACCTACATAGGGAGAAATGATCATCACGATAAAATAAGAGAAATCAGGGCTCGCACAGAAAAATTTGAGTGCTCGTTTCTCCCGCATGCCGTTCGAGAGTGGAACGTAGAGAGACAGCTTGAAGGTGGTTCATTGAATCCTCTGCCAGGCACTTTATTGTGTATAGCAGAGTAATCATGTAGATGTAGATGTGATGCTCTCATTACAATCCATAGCGCATACAAATAACGCCAAAGCCAGAGGATGGTCCTAGATTCTGTAATAATTTAGTCACTGTTCACATCCTATTATCTCCCGTTTTAACAAGCTTCGCATACGCCCGTAAGCAACTATACACACCGTAACGTCTTCCGGTCAATTTAGTCAAATTGAACAGTTAACTGTTTCGTTCGAGTTGACGTGTTAACGTTCACCCTTTAGCTGCTACCGTTAATGTTAAATGGAATACATCTTCTAGTCATGTATATAAACCTCACTGCAGTTATTAAATGAATGTGACGCAAATACCTGCAGTATGAAAAACGAATATGAGCAGACACTAAATACATTCTAGCATTAGCTAATGGGAAAAAAAACAATATGAGCTATCAATAGACAGTGACGTAAGCCGCACTGATAGCTGTTTTTACTGTCTGACCAATTCGACATTCGCAGTAACCGGCAGGATCACAGAACTGTCAGTGAAGTACTGTGCGGCGGCTTATACTGGCAGGAGGTCTCACTGCTGACATCAGTGTGCCCTTCACAGAGTGGAAAATTACTTCTACAAACACGTGTAACAGGCAAGACTGCCTGCGATCTATGCCGCGAAATTCTCGGTAAGTCACCTTGTACAGCTTGTCAAACAACCCATTATTCGTAATGTGTATTACCTGAGTCGGCGATAAACAGGCAAAGTCTATTTTGCGCCGCTTACGTTGGCAACAATGAAGACAAGTATCTACTAAAGTGTATTTCAAGAAAGCTCTCAGTCTACTTATTTTCTGCTAAGTAATGTGAAAGTACAGAGCGTGCTGAAAAGTAATTTTTTATTTTCTTCTCAACATCGGTTGAGGTATTACATGTCATCCATATTACGCGGTCGACTTTCCCGCTGCGCTGACTCAAGTTGAAACCCTCTGCCGCTAGTGGGCTCCGAATTGTTGCGTTTAACATGGCGGTATGTAGCGCCAGCCGGCGTGGCCGAGCCGTTCTAGGCGATTCAGTCTGGAACCGCGCAACCGCTACGGTCGCAGGTTCGAATCCTGCTTCGAGCATGGATGTGTGTGATATCCTTAGATTAGTTAGGTTTAAGTAGTTCTAATTTCTAGAGGACTGATGACCTCAGATGTTAAGTCCTATAGTGTTCAGAGCCATTTGAACCATTTGGCGGTATGTAGCGTAACTATGGTGCGCTAGAAACAGCATTTTGTAATCTTCTAGCCGCAGAAAACGTGCCTCCAATTTCAATCCGTAGAAGAATGAAAACTGTGTATCGCGATGATGGTACCGCCATCAGTAACGTGCGACGTCGGGTTGTTCGTGCTCGTAAAGAAGGAAAGTGTGGTGCTAAGTTCAACGTGTGTGACAGAACTCGTAGTGGACGACTGCGTTTCAGAAACCTAAAGAACACCTTCGAAGACTTCACTTTGATAGAGACAGAGCGGTGGGGTTTCGTCAACAAGTCAAACATTCTGCGGTGACGATATCGAAATATTGGTCTCTTCGTTGAGAGAAATGTGTTCGTCGCCACGGTGACTACGTGAGAAATAAATATGCAGAACTGAAGAATAAAGATGTAGCATGTTAATAAAGTTTGTTTTATTTAAAGAGTTTTATGAGTTTTCACATAGAAAATTTCGGAGGCATTACTTTTCAGCACGCAGTCGTATATAAATGTTATACCACTGGCTTAACCTAAACAGTACGAACAGGCAATCTAAATTCTATACACTGATGAAAATATTATGCCCACAAATTAACGCGTGACTGAATGTCGCCTCGTGGCGGTTCGGGCATGTGACGCAGTATGGAAAGCATACAATGAGATGACAAAATTTATGGGATACCTCCTAATATCGTGCCGGACATCATTTTGCTCGGCGTAGTGCAGCAGTTGGACGTGGCATGGACTCAACAAGTCATTGGAAGTCCCCAGCGAAAATGTTGAGCTATTCTGCGTCTATAGCCGTTCATAATTGCAGAAGTGTTGCAGGTACGGGATTTTGTGCACGAACTGACCTCTCGATTATGTCCCATAAATGTTCTACGGGATTCATATCGAGAGATGTGGATGACCGAATCATTTGCTCGAACTGTTCAGAATGTTCATCAAACCAATGGCGAACAAATGTGAGCCAGTGTCATGGCACATTACCATCCATCAAAATTCCATCGTTGTTTGGGAACGTGAACTCCATGAATAATTGAAAATAGTCTCCAAGTAGCCGAAATAACCATTTCCAGTCAATGATCGGTTCAGGGTGGAAGACCCAGTCCATTCGATGTAGCCTAAACACAGCCCACTCCATTATGCTACCAACACCAGCTTGCACAGTGCCTTTTTGACAACTTGGGTCCATGAAATGATAATTAAACCAAGACCCTAAGCTGTCGACGGGCGTTGATACACATCAACGGGAACAGTTAAAAATGTGTGCCCCGACCGGTACTTGTACCCGGGATCTCCAGCTTACAAGGCAGACGCTATATCCATCTCAGCCACCGGGGGCACAGAGGATAGTGCGACTGCAAGGATTTATCCCTTAAACGCTTCCCGTGAGACCGACATTCCCAACTTAATGTCCACACACTACATTCGTAGTGACCCTGCCCATTACACTCATTATTCACGGCAGACAATCTTACCGAGTCCCGTAAGAGTTCGGGAAATGAGTATGCATCCAGCACACAAGAAGAAGGTCAATGGCTGGTTAGCCTTAACTATATGAAGATGGTATCTGTTTTTTCGGACATGTCCGAAACAACAGATACCATCTTCATATACTTGAGTCTATGGTTTCGTATGATCTGTCCCGCACTTAAGCCCTTCCATTAGGTCTTCCCAACTGAAATTGGGACTATCTGACCAGGCAACGGTTCTCCAGTCGTCTAGGACTCAACTGAAAAGGTCATGAGCCCAGGAGATTCGCTGCAGGCGATGTCGTCTGTTAACAAATATATTCGTGTCGGTCCTCTGCTGCCATAGTCTGTTAACGCCTAATTTCGCAGCACGGTCTAACAGATACGTTCGTCGTATGTCCCACAATGAATTCAGCGGTTATTTCAAGCAGTGTTGCTTGTCTGTCAGCACTGACAACTCCGTGGAAACGCCGCTGCTTTCGGTAGTTAAGTGAAGGACGTCTGTCACTGCGTTGTCCGTGGTGAGACGTAATGCCTCAAATTTTGTATTCTCGGTTTATTCTTGTCACTGTGGATCTCGGAATGTTGAATTCCCCAACGATTGCCGAAATGGAATGTCCCATGCGTCTAGCTCCAACCACAGTTCCGCGTTAGAAGTCTATTAATTCCCATCGTGTGGCCGTAATCACGACGGAGACTTTTTCACACGAATCACCTGAGCACAACGACGTCTCCGCCGATGCACTGCTTTTTTATACTTTCTGTACGCCATGCTACCGCCATCTGTATCTGTGAATATCACTATCCCATGACTTTTGTCACCTGAGTGTACAAGCGAAGCAGAGACAAGCGGAGAATCGTTTTAGCGACGATACTGTCATCAAATGGGAAAATCTACTGCCACAAGCGACTGTGACGAAGAGCAGATTGCTATGAACCGACACCTGGGAATGAACACCCTGAAACGGCTGTTCGCGTTCCACTCTGGTGAGCACCTTTGGAAGGACGGTGAAACAACGACCAGACGAGAAGCAGTTGGACGTCTATGCCTCATCACAAATGGTTCAAATGGCTCTGAGCACTATGGGACTTAACATCTATGGTCATCAGTCCCCTAGAACTTAGAACTACTTAAACCTAACTATCCTAAGGACATCACACAACACCCAGTCATCACGAGGCAGAGAAAATCCCTGACCCCGCCGGGAATCGAACCCGGGAACCCGGGCGCGGGAAGCGAGAACGCGACCGCACAACCACGAGCTGCGGACGCCTCATCACAGAACGTGGACTACAGACTAAAATGCTGTTGCAGGCACAACTGTTCCAGGGGACGCCTTTCAGTGCACTGTTGAATATGGCTCCGCAGCTGATGAAGCCTGGGTGTTCCCAAGTTAAACCAACGAAATCGTAAACTGCGATTGCAGCAGGCATAGAAGAATCATCGAGACTGCACTGTGGATCGATAGAAACTTGTCACCTGGTCGGATAAGCCACGTTTCATACTACCACTAGGTCGATGTTCGGCATAGAAGAATCATCGAGACTGCACTGTGGATCGACAGAAACTTGTCACCTGGTCGGATAAGCCACGTTTCATACTACCGCTAGGTCGATGTTCGTCTGCTGGAAACATGGGTCGCGCAGCGGACGTATTGGGGGCGATATTACGCAACGTGGGCATTCAAATAGGCATTCATGGTTCGTGTGGTAGTAATCGAAGGCATTATGACACCTGTGGACTGCATGCACATATACAGAGTGTCCATAAAGTCTGGGTACGTAGGGAATTCCAATGAATATTTTATATTTAGTGAATATTGATAAATAAATAATAACAAAATAAATTCTAATCATTCTAATAAAATTTGTCTTTCCAGGTTGAATGATGGCTGTGTGTGAAGAAGAAAGAGTGGAGATAGTAATATTAAGTGGACGAGAAGGATAGTCTATCGCAAAATTGCGGAAGAATTTAATCTTCGACAGCCTCATCGTCAATCTATTCGTTTTAATGCCGTGGGGAAATTAAGCACTAAGTTTAAAGAAACAGTCTGCAGCACGAGGCTTCGCGGTAGCGTTCTCGCTTCCCGAGCACGGGTCCCGGATTCGATTTCCCCCCCATTACGGTCGGAGGAAGGCAATGGCAAACCACCTCCATTAGGACCTTGTTTAGTACGTCGGTGCGGGTTTCCCGCATCGTTCCCCTACGCTCTGTCAAGAAGCATGGGATTTTATTTCCATTTCCATTTAAAAAATGATTCAAATGGCTCTAAGCACTGTGGAACTTAACATGTGAGGTCATCAGTCCTCTAGACTTAGAACTACTTAAACCTAACTAACCTAAGGACATCACACACATCCATGCCCGAGGCATGATTCGAACCTAAAACGTAGCAGCAGCGCGATTCCGGACTGAAGCGCTAGAACTGCTCGGCCACAGCGGCCGGCATTTCCATGAAAGAAGCAGGTAGTGTATTGCCGCACGACCAAACACTTCAGACGAAACGAACGAAAGTGTCTTGGCCAAGGTTTATGCTAGCACACTGAAATCGCTTCGTTGGACGTCAACGGAGTTGGGTGCTCCTAGGTCAACCATCCAGAAAATCCTGGCAGAGGAGAAGTTTCATCCGTACAAGTAACAGATATTGCATCACTTTATGACCCCGATGGGTGCATGCAGATGTGTTAATGGTTTGCAGGTGAATTGGATGAAAATATCAATTTTACTAAAGGCTGTGTGTTGTTCAGTGCAGGAGCCGTGTTTTGTGTCAACGGTGAAGTGAACAGACAAAATCTTCGATACTGATCACAAGGCAATCCACATTGGATGGGGCCATCCAAACAGCAGGGCTGCCGAAAGATGATGGTGTGCTGTGGTTTGTGGAAAGCTTATGTACTAAGACCTTTTTTCTTCGTTGAACGGCCGGCCGCGGTGGCCGAGCGGTTCTAGGCGCTTCAGTTCGGAACCGCGCGACTGCTACGGTCGCAGGTTCGAATCCTGCCTCGGGCAAGGGTGTGTGTGATGTCCTTAGGTTGGTTAGGTTTAAGTAGTCCTAACTTCTAGGGGACTGATGACCTCAGATGTTAAGCCATTTGAACAATATTTTGAACCTTCGTTGAACATGTAACGGGTGAGACTTATCTGAGGCAAATTGATGCCTCAAATTGAGCGTTTGGGTCTTCCAGAATGTTTTCGGCAGGATGGCGCCACAGCTCATTTTGCTGCAGCTGTTAGAGATTGATTGAACGACAATTCTGGTAGAAGAGGTCATGTGGAGTGATCCCCTCGTTCGCCAGACATTTCTCCCCTTGATTAATTTTTTTTTTTTTTTTTTTTTTTTTTTGGGCGGGGTATTCTGGAAGAGTAAGTTTATTCGATGAAGATTACAAATTTAAGCCACATGACAGAACGCATTATCAGTCAGTATACTAATGTCGACGGCAGCTCAGACCTATTCCATAGAGTTCACCTTCATCTTGCAAAGCACATCAAATTATGCATTCAAAAGCACAGAGATTGTGTTGAAAATATTATTTATTAACATAAGAGTGACTAAAATGTGTTTTATTATTACTTATTAGCATTCCGTATGTACAGAGGCTTTGTACACACCCTGTATAATTGCGCAGTCTTCCGCGGCCAAATCAACTGACATAAAAGTTTCCTAAGTATCATACCGCGTCAAAAATACAGAAAAAAAACCTATGCTGGAGAAACCACCGTTTCAGCCACGATTACAGTGAGCTGCTTCTTGGTCTACTGACTGGTCTCTTAGAAGGCCACTGTAACCGTGGCCGCAATGTTGGGTACTCTAGCATGGTTTTTTTCCACATTATGATGCAGTACGATACTTAGAACTCATGAATAATATTGCGGGATATCTGTTCATGGTTGATGTTTTAGTGTCTATTACTTCAGACATGAACTTTTGTTTGAATGAACAGACATTGGTGACGATCTGCAGCTGTAGTAATATGAAATCTGTTCGCGGTTGAGAATATTTTCGTTCGCAACTGTATTACGCATGTAAATCTTACGAAAATTTGTGTCGGACCAGGACTGAAACCCGTATTTCCCGCTTATCGCAAGCTGTTGCCTTAACCATCTCGGCTATTCGTGCGTGCTTCCACGACCGATGCAAATGAGCCATCAATAGGTGTGATTCCATGCGCATCACAGCTGACGTCAAAAATATTCACAATTGTGACAGAATTTCGTAACTTGATGTCTTCGTCGATGGCGATGGCATCTACCAGCAGCAAACCGTCTTTTTCAAAAGGCTTGCAGACGATGTTGCTTACGTTGACGTCTTCGCTCCAAATTCGTCTGATCTGAGCCTGATGGAACACATTTGGGTCGCTATCGGGCGCCAGCTGCGCATTCGTAAATCTTCGATCCGGAAATTTGGGGATCTGCGTGTGCTGTGTGTAGATGGCCGGTGCCATTCATCCTCAGGAACCTTCCAATGACTTCATGAATCCATGCCACGCTGACTCGCTGCTGTATTGTGTTACCAAGGTGGACCGACACGTCACTGTGCATGTGGTCATAATACTTTTGCTCATCAATGTTCACAAACACGAAATTTCGTACACAACTTCTATACAGGGCAGTCACTATTTATTACCATCTAGAATAACTCTGAAAGCATGATAGTAGCTGAAAAGTTTGTGGGACAAATGTTACATGGGACAACGGGAGCCATAATATGACTCTGGTTTTTTGTTGATAGGTAGGGTCGCGAAAGAGCTATGAAGGTCAACTTTGTTTTTTTTTTTTTTTTAATGGGATGCTATAGTTTGGTACCTATTTTCTGATAGCGGCTATCGAGACGAATCCAATGATGTGTAACAGTAAGGTCTTTCAAGGTCAACGAAGGTCACAAAGGTGGCATGAACGTCCATTTACAGAAGGTGTTCGAAGTGATGACCACTGGTATCAATGCAGTGCTGCAATCTTCTTATCATGGATTGAGTGGTATTCCTTATCACTGCGGCACTTATCGAAGCACATGCTCCCGTATATCGTGCAAATAGTAAATATTCGCCGAATACGGCGTATCCATCTAACGTGCCATTGATGTGTAAACACCGTTCGACGATTTCGCAGTACCACACTAATAGGAACGGTAAGACTAGTATCGTCGAATCAAGTGAATGTGAATCGTCTATTCTTTCGAAGAAGAAGTCGACATGCTTCTCATTTACGGAGAATGCCTACGGAATTCAGTGAGAGCTAGAGCCCTATACCCTGAAAGATATCCTCAACGTACTCACCCTACACGTCGTACATATAAATATGTGTATGATAAACTGAGAACAACTGGATCTTTAACGCATCGGAAACACATCGGACAAAGGAAAGTTACTAACGAGGAAACGGAAATTGTTACTCATGCCACTGTGGTTCGAGATCCTTGTGTTAGTTCGCGTCAAATCGGAAGGGAATCTGGCATGAGCCAGAGTAATGTTGTTCGTGTTCTGCATCGCCATGAATATCATCCTTTCTATATCAGTCTTCACCAAAAATTAACGGGTACGGATTGTATGCGTCGCATTGAATTCTGCCGATGGGCTTAACTTAAGATTCAGAGGGATGACACACTTATTAATTTGATTTTATTTACTAACTAGGCTACATTCACGAACCATGGAAATGTTAATTTGCATAACATGCATTTTTGGGCAAATGAAAACCCATGTTGGCTGCGGCATGTTGCTTACCAAAAACCGTGGTCGGTGAATGTATGGTGCGGGATTCTGGAGGGCAGAATTATAGGCTCCTATTTCATCGAAGGAAATCTTAATGGTAGGAAGTACACCACATTACTGCAAGAAACATTAGGTCTCTTATTGTAAGAAATGCCTTTAGGAACAAGGAACAGAATCGTGGTATCAACATGATGGGTGTCCGGCACATTGTTCGCTGATGGCTAGAAATGAGTTGTAGAGACAATTCCCAAATCGTTGAATTGAGCGCAGAGGAGATGTGTCGTAGCTAGCTCGTTCGCCAGATTTGACGCCTCTGAATTTTTTCTCGTAGAGATTCGTAAAACATATTGTTTATAAAGACGTTCCAATTACACCTGAAGATATGCGAGAGAGAACTGTTAGAACATGTGCTTCGATAAGTGCCGATGTGATAAGGAATACCACTCAATCCATAATATTGCAGCACTGCACTGATACAAATGGTCATCACTTCGAACACCTTCAGTAAATGGACGTTGATGAGACCTTTGTGACCTTCGTTGACCTTGAAAGACCTTACTGTTACACATCATTGGATTTGTATCGGTAGCCGCTATCAGAATATAAGTACCAAACTATAGCATCCCATTTAAAAAAACAAGTTGACCTTCATATCTCGGAAGCGACCCCACCTAGCAACAAAAAACGAATGTCATATTATGGCGCCCGATGTCCCATGCAGCTTTTGTCCCACAAACGTTTAAGCTACTATCATACTTTCGAAATTATTCTTGGTGGAAATAGTGACTCACTCTGTATATTTATTTCTAGATACGGTGGAAGTACCCCAGTTAGAAAGGTAAAAATCGACTGAAAATGCGTCTTAAATATAATGTTGTATCTGTTCCAGTAGCTATCAACGTCATTCATCTGCAAAACTACATGTGCGGCCGCTAGCGCCTTTTGAAGGTCAACGTACTAGCCCCACTGCGCCATAGCCGTTCAGATGGTACGAGCGTGATCGGTGTAGTATGCGGTAGTGAAGAGCAAGTACTGACGTCAAACATGAGGAAGTTGAAGCCGATTAGACTGAATTTTCCCACGGGATGAGTGATCTGTTTTACTTGGCAAAAAAATTTCTAAAGCCAAGATTGCATAAATATTTCTTTATTTACAACAACCGGTTTCGACATACTTTGCTGTCGTCTTTAGATCTTCAAAAATTTTTGTTACGAAACGTGTTCATTTTTATTTGGAACCTCACCCCAATTTGTCATGTCAGTGGATAAAATGTAGCACATCATACAAAGGTTTGTCATCAATAAAACGTTTACAGGCTGAAAACACCTTCGCACAAGACCACGTCCAACTATGTAGCGCTCACACATGATTGTTACGCCATAAAAATCACAGTACACAATAAAAGGCACAGTAGCACATCTGTTTATAAAACGTGTCCAACTAACGTAAACAAATGTGCTACAGCGCATTTTATTGTATATTGTGATTTTTACGACGTAACGACATCTGTGAGCGCTACATATTTGGACACGACCATGTGCACAAAGTGCTTTTTGACTGTAAATGTTTTATTTATGAGAAACCTTTGTGTGATGTGCTACATTTTATCCACTACAATGACAACTTGACATGATGTTCCAACTCAAAATGAACACGTTTCATGACAAAGATTTTGAAGACCTGAAGATGACAACAAAATCTGCCGAAACTGGTTGTTATAAACAAAGAAATATTTACGCGACCTTCACTTTAGAAATTTTTTATGAAGCCAGTTAATCCTGTGAACGTTGTGAATCTGCTGCGTGGGAAGACACGTCGATCTTACATACCGTATAATGAGGATGTAGTTGGAGTGGAGAATGAGCTGTTTGCATGCATGTTATGTGACATCGTAATACAAAACTAGTATGGGGATTTAACCGAAATACGTACTGCCACAGTAGATAGGAATAGTGTTTGTGAGTCTGACGGCGGAGAAGCAACTTCACATGACTATGAAAGTTCCAGCAGTTCTGCAATGTCCTCGCCAGCTAATTAAGGAATTACACGTCGAAGTGAACAGGCACCTTCACTACAAAAAATATCACGACCCAGTGTGCTACAGTGTATTGAAGACCGAACTCTGGACAATATTTATGAAGATTGTTACAATCGCGGATACCGTTCTTACAGAGAAAATTAAGAAACAATCGCAAGATAATTTTAGATTACGTGACGCACAAAAGGCAAGACTCAGACCACTTCAAGAAAAACAAAACATCAAAATTAAAAGTTGTACAAGAATCCGTCAGAGCGCATTTTTACAAAAGGCACAGACAGTTGATTTGTAGTCCACGATTGGCACATTCAGTCATGGGTTTTGGAAGCTACTAAGCCAGATGCTTTGGGAAATTTTAAAGCTTCTTTGCCTTTAGTCAGTGGCTTAAATGAAGAATATAACATTCCGCCCAGGCATGTCAGTACTGTCATGGAGCGCAAAGAGATTGAAGAGACCATATCATTAGAAAGAGAGTATAAACATTTGTGGCAGACATCAATAAGTTCATTAAAGACAAAAACATTGTTAAGACACACGTGTAGAATAGTGACAAGAGCCAATTTCTTTATGAACTATGGTTCAAATGGCTCTGAGGACTATGGGACTTAACAGCTGTGGTCATCAGTCCCCTAGAACTTAGAACTACTTAAACCTAAATAACCTAAGAACATCACACACATCCATGCCCGAGGCAGGATTCGAACCTGCGACAGTAGCAATCGCGCGGTTCCGAACTGAGCGCCTAGAACCGCTCGGCCACCGCGGCCGGCTTTATGAACTATCGCCGTCTTCAACGTTACCATACAGATGTGAAAAATCAATTGCTGGTGTGGTGCAATCTGTTCACAGTGCCACACGCAATTCCACAACAGATGTAGCTGTGTCGACGGACGGCAGATTAGCGAACAAGTTTTACATTTGTTTGTAGGAAACACATGGAACGTTTGCTCCACAGGTTGCAAAGAAACTGGCAGCAGTGTGTCCACGGGGCATCGATAATGAAACGCGTAGAAGTGGAAAACATGACCGAGAGCACATGAAACGCATTTTAAATTCGGTCTTTTGTGAAAATGTTGGTAAGCAGGGTCTATTTGTGATTCGTGTTCAGGGCACGAAGACTAAAGTCTGACAGAAGAATGTTTTCCCAGTAAGAACATTACTTTACAGATACTGCCATCAAAGACAACCAAATAATACCCACCTCTCTACGTACATTTCTTTAGGCAGTACAAACTCCACTACAGACGTTTTGTTGATTCTGTACGCTAGAAAACTGATCGGTATTTCACCGCCCGCCTTCACTCATTTACAACTTACTTTCTGCACCGAGGTATACCTATGTTAACATATGCGTGAAGGTCCGATATCGATGTTCTTGTCGCATCATTTGATAGGATGATCACTGTGGCTTTGATGTTGGACCATTGCAGTGCGAATAGACCGAAGACAACGTAGCATGTCCACAAGTTGCCTTTGTGAAGTGTGCATACTGTCCCATTCCGTTGTGTTTTAATCTCTTCTCTGAAAGTCCGCTTTTGAACTTTCTACATTTACATGTCTACATCTACATGGATACTCTGCAAATCACATTTAAGTGTCTGGCAGAGGGTTCATCGACCCACCTTCACAATTCTCTATTATTCCAATCTCGTATAGCGCGCGGAAAGAATGAACACGTATATCTTTCCGTACGAGCTCTGCTTTCCTTTGTTTTATCGTGGTGATCGTTCCTCCCTATGTAGGTCGGTGTCAACAAAATATTTTCGCATTCGGAGGAGAAAGTTGATGATTGGAATTTCATGAGAAGATTCCGTCGCAACGAAAAACGCCATTCTTTTAATGATTTCCAGCCCATATCCTGTATAATTTCTGTGACACTCTCTCCCATATTTCGCCTTTCTTTGATGACGAATAAAGGAAGAACGTTCCACAACACAGCATCCACTAGTGCCGCGCGGGATTAGCCGAGCGGTCTCAGGCGCTGCAGTCATGTCCTTCGGATAATTTAGGTTAAGTAGTGTGTAAGCTTAGGGACTGATGACCTTAGCAGTAAAGTCCCATATGGTTTCACACACACACATGCACTAGCTTGGAAAATAAGGACAGGTAGGTACTGCGTCTGTTAATACATTATATTGTTTACAGCAAATGTCAAAAATGGTTCAAATGGCTCTGAGCACTATGGGACTTAACATCTGTGGTCATCAGTCCCCTAGAACTTAGAACTACTTAAACCTAACTAACCTAATGACATCACACACATCCATGCCCGAGGCAGGATTCGAACCTGCGACCGTAGCAGTCGCGCGGTTCCGGACTGCGCGCCTAGAACCGCTAGACCACCGCGGCCGGCACAGCAAATGTCGTATAGCTTTTTGCTATATAATACTTATTTATGACTTTTTTGGATCTCCTATTCATGACAGTCTGTTAAAGGGTATTATATCATTAGAGACTTGCGCTTCTCTAGTCTTTGGATTCGTTATCCTTCAAACATCCTGTGGAGTTTTACAGATAAATAACGCTTATAGGTGGTAGTGCAGGTATAGCTTCGCTTCGTATCGTAAACGTATTCGCGCTCTGTTCGAGCTGGGGTACTTCCCATGTTCGTTGTGCTGGTACTCTCGCCACATCCTCTATCGAAAGCGGACGCGCGCAAAGCCGTGCGGGGTTCCAGGGGCAGACGTATTTTTGCAGCCGGTCAGACGAATGCGCTTCCTAATTGCAGCGAGCTGCCATCAAACTGCTCCTGTCCACGCTTTTTGCACGAGGCGTCTGGCTCTGCCAACAGGCCACCTGCCTCGGATGCTGTCTGGTCAGCAGCGTAGGTGCGCGTCTACAATTCGCCACACAGCAATCTCAGTGGCCACAAATCCCGAACATGGATAGAAACTGTAACACCAAATTTAAGATTTTCGAGAGAGAGAGAGAGAGAAAAAAAACTATGCAATATGAGTTCCATATTCATCTTGAGTAGTTCTATATTCATCTTGGGTACTAATAAACCACCTCAGCTGTTTTTAATCCCCTATTTTTAGATCGGTACCGGTTTCATGGCACTAAGAGCCACATCTTCAGGTGAACATACAACTGAAACACTAGAACTAAAAAGCTCTAAATTAATACCCATAATGTAGGAGACAACATGCGGTCGCCTCCCTCGTTTCGCGGTTGCGTATAGATCGGAGAAGCGGTTCCATCCACCGTATTGGATTGGAATCCATGAATCCGACTGGTTTATTTATTGACATATCCCCATTTTAATGATGTTTTATTCTGACGGACAACGAATGTTTTGTACAAAGTTCAGAGCTGTTTAATGTTTTTAGTTATATATTCGATTGACAGTGCAACAAAGGCATAACAGTATAATTATGTACCCCCAAAATTTAGATAACCATGCGGCATAAATTGTCATCAATTTGCTGTGTCCATGCTATAATCCCACCCCTCCCTCCCTACCTTGTTTATTCCCTTTTTGCTCCCCATTTCTCCGAACCCTCCCTTTTTTTCCCTAGGTCTAGACATTGCAATTTCCAGTTTGTAGTGGTCAAGTTATTTATATGTAGTTCCAGTTTGCTTTTGTTTTAGAATATTACTTCTATTGTTAACCGGTTTTAGGCTTATAATAAAGGTAATATTGTGGAACAAAAGCAACCTGGCGCTTTTCATTTATTGTAATGTTGTTCTACCAAGAACCGACGGAAGATTCTGTTAACATTATATGTAGTTATTTTTACCGTCTCCTCCCACCATCACCTCCCAGCCCGTTCCAATCTGTCAAGATTTATGTCATGTTTTATGTGTCTTGTGGTGGCATTGGGTAGCATGCGGGAAAAAAAACCGGCATATACACAGTAATATAACATAATAAAACAAATATTAAGACCTTACGGTATCTATTAACCACATTGTAAATAAATTTTTTTGTATAAGTGTATAAAAATTTATTATCAGTAAAAAAAATCAGTATAGTTTCCAAACGTTAAAGAACCAGTCCCAAAGATATTTGTAATTTTAAATGAAATGAAAACAAATGTACGATCTGTTTGTCAGATAACTATGTAAGAGCCCGTCTAAGTGTTTGCAAATATTTGCATGCTTTACCTATGCCTTACTGTCAGTTAGTTGAACTTACTTCAAAGGAAGTGGCTCCATGATCTATTTACCCCATCATGTAACCGTAAACTAGAGCAGAAATGTGGACTGTTCCGTATGTGGACGTTCCTACTTACAAAAGGTGCTTATAAACTGTATTGTTTTATTTGTGACATACCTGTTTTTATTTTTAACAAACCTATGTGGAATGTGTTACATAATATCCACTATCATGTTAACACGGTATGTGTGACACAGTCCTAATGCAACAGGACGCATAACAACAAGATTTTTGAAGATATGAAAACGTAGAATTTCCATTTCCTCATTTGTAACAGCAAATATAAATAATGATTGTACAGGTACTCTATGTAAATGCATCATTTTACAGGCAAGAAGGTGACCTTAACTGTTGGCACAAGTGATCAGGAATAAATAGCACTGAATGCGGTCTTGGCTTTAAAATTTTTTCTAAAGTCCTATGTTCATCTGAAAATATGGCTCTTAGCACCACGAAACCTGTACTGATCTAAAAATAGAGGACTGAATACAGCTGAAGCGGTTTATTAATACCCAAGATGTTTACTCATATCTGTGGTTGCCCCGTCTATCATGATTCTCTGTAACTGACCGATGGAGACCACTCGCCCTTAAAAAACCTAGAAAAAGGTTACAGCTTTAAGACACAGTCGATAAAACATTTTACGCATTTGAATGTAATGTGACAATACACAATCGTCAAAACATTTTACGTATTTGAACACTGATGTACCAAAATATTATGGCCACTTACGTAACAGCATATTGATCCATCTTTGGAAAGCAGTACAGGAAGGATTCTGAATAGCTTGGATTCGAAAACTCATTAGTAGGTGTCTAGAGGTATGTGGCACTCGATATCTATGCACAAGTCACGCAATTACCCTAAATTACAGGCTGGTGGTTTGTGGCGAAGATCCCGATAGCGTCTCAGGTATGTCCCATCAGCCTCGGATGGGACGCATTTGCTGGACGAGACATCAACGTGAATTCACTCTGATGCTCCTCAAACCACATTCCTGGCCTTGTGACGCGGACAGTTATCCTATTGGAAGACATCAAGCGTGAAGGGATGCAGGTGCCCGCAGTAAATTACACCTAATCCACAGCTGTCATGGTATCTTCAGTCATTACCGCAGGTCCCATGAAAGCCCAGGTAGAACGTCTCCCTTAGCTTAATACTTGCCTTCACAAAACTGCATTCGTGGCGCGTTGCATGTCCGCCTGGACGACGCGGTATCCTGACACGACCATCGATCTGATGTAGCGACCAGGCGGCACGTTTCCATTGATTCACGTTCCAATCTCGATGATCCTGTGCCCCTCCGTTCCTAATTTACTGATCAATTCAAGTATTTCATCCGTTACCCAAGTTTTCTTAGCAGTTATTTTCTTTATACCTATGTTCGTCCGTCCAACTTAGTGACTGCCGATTTTAGTGACATTCTGTCGTGCAATAGTGTTATGTTCAACTGTGTGGAAGTGTATTAAGTGCTGCCAGTTGTAATTCACTGCCGGCATGGATGTGTGTGAAGTCTTTAGGTTAGTTAGGTTTAAGCAGTTCTAAGTGTAGGGGACTGATGACCTCAGATGTTAAGTCCCATAGTGCTTAGAGCCATTTGTAATTCACTGTACCGTGAACGTTTCTGAGCGTTCTGTAACAGCTTGTTTGTGGATCGCACGCCGGTCGTGTGATAGTGAATGTTACGTCGGTAAACATGACTGAAGTCAGTATCCGTTGGGTGCGCGACTATACTGGTTAAATGGGAGTTGAAATTGTTTCTGGTGCAAGATTGGTTCTGTAGGCAGTAATTTTGAATTGTGCTAAGATTTTGCTGTAACTGACCCACTGACAATTGTTATATTGTCTGATGTCACTGATTTATCATATTTGTAACTGGATTACTGATGATTTGGCATAAGCATGGGCAGATGGGTAGCGTTTTACGTAGTAGTTGTCTTAGTGATTTACATGTAATTAGGGTCCAGTAGTAATAGAGCAAGGAGTAGTTAGTGGCTATACTCATTTCTATCCTAATAGGTGAATATTTTTTAGTACGAGGACTTGCTAGTATCACGAGTACTGAGAGCCAAGGGTCATGTACTGGTACTTGTTATATTCCATTTGGTTGCCCATTTTAGGGCCAAATTATTTATTCTATATTTGATACTGCAATTTTAAACAGGATTTTTTTCTGTTAATGTTTGAGTCCTACTAAAGTTCATTCGGGCTGCTAAGAATTAATTGTTACGCCAGTGTGGTTTATGTTTGATATTCTGCACTTTAAATACATCGTTATTAAAACTGAACCCACGTCTGCACAACTCCCAGATCGAATTCCACTCCACCTAAATCCTTACCTTCAGGAAGGATCAATCTACATACCTTGACGAACAGACCAAGAGTAATTTGTGCCCTTGCAGGACATTACAGAGTTGCTTTACAATGGTCGGATATTATCAGTGGATTATAACGACGGAAGAAAGTGCATTCGCTTCATACGGAAAGACCTTGACAGGAAACCGCGAATCGTGCTTGCATACCAGCTACACATTGCAAGGATGCTGCCAGCACATACAAAGTACCTGGGAGTGCAGCTCGTACGGCGACTCCGAGGTACCCAAACGCCGCGCTGCTGCTAACAACTCGACGAATTGGATTTACTGTCGGGAGCCCTGGCCATAAACAAGCCGAAAAAATAATACTCACGTGGAGATCGAGCACAACGTTCAGTCCAACGCCACTCCACCCCGTTTCCCTGACCGCTCCTAACCCAAAAGCAGTACTTGAACTTAGTGCCCACAGTCCTGTGTGCGTGTGGGGAGAAGGGGGGAGGGGCGTCACCCCGCCCCACCCTGCACCGCTATAAATATGGGACATACGCTACATGAGCGTGCATAGTCGGTTACTTTTTAACCGCTGACTACACCACAGGGCGCAGCTAGAAATATTGTACATTACCGACAGAGTTCAAACCTGACAGACAGGATCCAGACAACGTGCCTCGAATAACAGTAGTATAAACAATTTTACTAACGTAATTCAGCCAAATTGGAACCGGTAAATTTTTTAAACAATGTCGGCGTTAAATCAAAACTAGAACAATGTAACACACTCAGTTTAAAGAACCCTACAGCATAACTGATAGTTCTGAATAACTGTCCGTACAGTATATTCACAAAGACCCTCATCAAAGAAGTCCAACAAACGCCGAGGACTACAGCTCACTCATTCCACTTTGCCCGTGAATTCTGTGGAGTTAAAAAGCAGACAAAGTTCCAATCCAAGCGACGTGCTTCCCGGGCATGAATCGCACACCCCGTTAGCGTCGTATTCAACTGTGGCCAATGCTCATAGCGTCCAGTATTTGTCCTGGGATGGCCATCCTGCAGTTATCTGTGGTAAACGACTGCAGGTGGGTTATTGCTGAACGCAGTTACGTCGGCGCGGTGGGGAGTGCCCATTCCTCCTGGCGACACACGAAGCAGCCGGTCTCTTACACAGGCAAAGAGATTATATCATGCTTTCGGGTTCATATCGAGGCACAGCGTGGGTCAACTTGCAAGATAGTATTGAAACGTAAGTATCCTAAGTACGAGGGTCGTTCGGTAAGTAATGCAAAATACTTTTTTCTCAGCCAGTTTCGGCTGAAAAAATGCAATATTTGTAATGGAGCATCGTGGAATATTCCCGCTTCAGTCAATGGAGTTGCACGAAGATCCGAGAGTTGGCGGCGCTATCGCAGCCTTCAAAATGGCCTCAGTAAGGGAGGTGCATTCCAAGCCGGGAACTGTCATTGAATGTCTACGGAGGCTTCCAATGACAAAAAAAAGGACGGTGAGTCGTTGGCGAGGCGTCTTTCATAATCGGAACAAGGTAGTGCAAACCTGTCCAGTCTTCCGCGCACCGGCCGACCGAACACAGCTGTGACTCGTGCAATGTTGGAACGTGCTGACATTCTCATTCGAGGTAACGACGTATCACAACCAAACACCTCCCTGCATAACTGGACTGTTGGAATTGTGTGAACAATATATTTCGTGTGTGACGGCGCAAAGTTCACTGTATAAAATAGACCTCTTTGGCATTGTCTAACACTCTTTGTGTGCGCTAATTATTCTGTTGTGTTCGCTGTAAATTTTTTTTGTTCTTGAATGTGCAAATATAGTTATTAGTAAAATGTCCTTTTTTCTCCTTAATACTTATTCAGCTGCGCAAATTCCAATAGGTTATGGGCCCAGGCTGCATTTGGAATAAGTATATCAATAAAATAGTAGGGAGAAAGTATTGGAAAAATTCCAATTTATGTGAAGTGCGAGTTATCCTTACAAGACGATCGCAATTTTTTTCCGCATTATTTTTCGGTGTTCTTTACGGCAATAAAAAGCAAGTTACCCTTAAGAATGAGTGCGGCACAAATTCCACAGATTGAAAGACTTATAGGTAGCGAAAACTATGCAACCTGGAAGTTCGCAGTAGAAGCGTATTTACGTTTAGACGACCTATGGGACGTGGTAGATGGGACAATGAAATCCACAGATCAGATTTATTCAAGTAAGGATAGGAAAGCAAAATCAAAATTGATATTACTGATTGATTCGGTGAATTATGTTCACGTTGAAAAAGCTGCTACAGCGAAAGAAGTCTGGGACAATTTACGAAGTGCATTCGAGGATGGTGGTCTTACGAGAAAAGTAGGATTATTACGCGAGTTAATTACCACTCGTCTGGACAAATGTAAGAGTGTAGACGAATACGTTAACAAAATAATAATCACGTCGAACCGACTGAGAAACATCAGATTCGAGATCGCTGACGAATGGATAGGAACATTGCTGTTGGCAGGACTGCCCGAAAGGTATGCACCTATGATTATGGGACTTGAAAGCTCGGGTATACCAATCACAGGCGACAGTGTTAAGGTGAAAATCCTGCAGGACGTAAAGAGTGCTCCAAGCCGTTGTACATGGAGAAGGAAAGTGCTTCTGCTCTCTACTCAAAAAACAAAAAGAGGAAACCGGTGAGGTGCTATAAATGTCAGAAGATGGGACATATTGCGTCTCAGTGCAAAGAAAAAGTAAGCCCAAGATCAGACACTCAGCAAAAGAGGTATGTTACTGATAGCCCAGAGAGAAGGACCAAAAACCAAGGTAAGGCACTCTCATGTTTTTATTCTTTTGGTGGGATGAGTAATCGTGATATGGAATGGATTTTAGACTCAGGTGCATCTGTGCATATTGTTGAAGATAAATCACTTCTTTATGACATCAAAGATAAGACTCATATGGGAATATCTACTGTTGATGGCAACAAGCTCCAGTGTCACGTGGCTGGGAAACTAGATCTACATGTAAGTGTAAATGGTGAATCAGATATGGTTACAGCACACAATGTTCATTATGTGAAAAATGTGGCAACTAACCTGCTGTCTGTAGGGGAAATTGTCAAGAAAGGAAATACAGTCACTTTTGACATGCAGGGTGCAAGAGTAATCAGTGAAAGTGGTGAAGTTATAGCTACAGCAAGTAACGAAAGGGGTATTTTTAAGTTGGATACCATTGACAGTAAACATAAAAATGTTAGTGATTCAGTATATTCAGCAGAAGGTTTTTTATGGCACCGGAGGCTTGGACATCTAAATAGAAAGAGTATGTCTATAATAAAGGATATGGTAAAGGGAATACAGAATTTTAGTGTGTCCAAGGATCCTTGTGAGACATGTATAAAGGGAAAACAAGCAAGGTTACCCTTCAAGACTAGTAAGAGTAAATCCACAGAAGTCTTACAGTTAATCCACACAGATGTATGTGGCCCGATGGAGTGTGAATCCATAGGTGGGAGTAATTATTTTCTTACGTTTATTGATGATTACTCACGATATACTCATGTTTATTTTCTTAGTTCTAAAGACCAAGTGAGAGATATCTTTGAGGAATATTGCAATATGGTTGAAAGGTGGACGGGAAAGAAGATCAAGATCATCAGGTCTGATAATGGGAGAGAATATATTAACCAGAAATTGAAGAAACTTCTGGCAGAAAAGGGAATCAGGCATCAAACTACCATAAGGTACAGCCCATCTCAAAATGGGGTTGCTGAGAGGGCTAATAGGACCATTGTTGAGAAAGCAAGGAGCATGATGACTGATGCTGAATTATCCAAAGATTTTTGGGCAGAGGCAGTGTCAACAGCTGTATATTTGAACAATAGATCACCTACAAAAGCATTAAAGAATAGAACCCCTTATGAGATATGGATAGGAAAGAAACCTGATCTAAGCAATATAAGGATTTTTGGGTGTGATGCAATGGCACATATTCCAAAACAGCTAAGAGGAAAATGGGACCCGAAAGCTAAAAATTTTTTTTTTTTGTAGGCTATTGTGAGAATTCAAAGGGCTACCGATTAATGGAGCCGTTGACTAAAAAGATTGTCACAAGTGGAGATGTAATATTCTTTGAAAATAGAAAGGACTCTAAAGAGAGCAAAACCACTAAGTCAACTGCACCTAGTTCAGAAGGTGAAACCTTGTGTGAGGAAATAGAAAGTGAAGAAGAGGAAGACGACAGCCAAGGACAAATGGATACAATTTCTGATGACAATGAGTTAGAGGATGAAAAAAATGAAGAAAACAATGTAAGGCGTTCTTCTCGTGTACCAAAACCGAAGGAATATCCGGATTTTGAGATGTATACAGCACAGTCTTTTAATGATGAGCCAAGAAGAGCAGAAGAAGCAATGAGTGGCCCAAACTCTCAAGAATGGAAAGAAGCGATGAAGAGAGAATTAGAATCTTCATATCAGAACGAAACCTTTAAATTGGTAGATATGCCAGGAGATAAGAAACCACTGCAGGCACGATGGGTATTCAATTTGAAGAACCCTGAAAGCTCATCACCAAAATACAAAGCAAGACTTGTGGTAAAAGGATATTCACAAAAACAAGGGGTAGATTGCGAAGAAACTTTTTCACCTGTAGTGAAGTATGCATCATTGAGATATCTTTTAGCCTTGGCAGTAAAACGAAATTTAATAATTCATCATATGGATGTTAAAACGGCATATTTAAATGGGAAATTGGAGGAGGAGATATATGACATTCCGCCAAGGGAAGCCATAAAAACCAGATCAGAAAGTAAAAAGATTTGGCGTTTGAGAAAAAGTATTTATGGACTTAAACAAAGTGGACGTTGCTGGAATCGATGTCTACATGAAACTCTAATAAATATGAATATGAAGCAGTCCAAGGCAGATCCCAGCATTTACTATAGAGGGAGAAAAGAAGAAATAATAATAATGGCGATATGGGTGGACGATTTCTTTATCCTGACTGAAAGTGAAGGCCAAATGAGAATTTTCAAGAAACAGCTGCAAACCAAGTTTAAGGTGCATGATTTGGGAGAAGTCAAACGTTATTTAGGTATGCAGATTACTAAGGATGAAGAAAGACAAGAATTGAGCATAAGTCAATCATCATACACGGAAAAAAGATTAAAGAAATTTGGCATGAGTGATTGCAAAACCATAAGTACTCCAATGGAAGTAGCAGTGAAGTTAAGTGTAAATGAGACTGATGTGGAATGTAACAAGAATGTTCCTTATTTAGAAGCAGTAGGGAGTCTGTTATATTTGTCTCAAACGTCACGACCCGACATTGCTTTTGCCACCAATGCAGTGAGCAGATATTGCAGAGACCCAAAGGAAAAGCACTGGAAAGCTGTAAAGAGGATATTCCGATACCTAAGAGGAACCTCAAACTATGAGTTAAAATACCATAGAGATGGTAACGCAAAACTAGAGGGATATAGCGATGCGGACTGGGGGAGTGAATTGGGAGACAGATACTCCACCACTGGCTGCTGATTTAAATTAATGGGTGGCCTCACATCATGGTCCTGTCAAAAGCAAAAAACTGTTGCGTTGAGCACCGTAGAGGCCGAGTATATGGCACTATCTTACACCACACAGGAAGCATTATGGCTACGAACATTAATAAGTGAAATAGAACCCAGTTTAATTGAGGAACCTACAACCATCTTCTGTGACAATAAGGGAGCCATAAACCTAGCTAAAAATGATGTTACTAGTGCTAGGACAAAGCGTATTGATATACGGCACCATTTCATTCGGGACCACATAGAGCGACAGAACATTGCCGTGGACTATCTGCGCACAAAAGACATGTTAGCTGACCTTCTGACCAAATCCTTGGAAAGGGAGAAGTTTGAGAAGATTGTGGGACTATTTGGTTTATCTTGTGGAAGCAACACACAAAATATAAGTTCAAGGAGGGGTGTTGGAATTGTGTGAACAATATATTTCGTGTGTGACGGCGCAAAGTGCACTGTGTAAAATAGACCTCTTTGGCATTGTCTAACACTCTTTGTGTGCGCTAATTATTCTGTTGTGTTCGCTGTAAAATTTTTTTGTTCTTGAATGTGCAAATATAGTTATTAGTAAAATGTCCTTTTTTTCTCCTTAATACTTATTCAGCTGCGCAAATTCCAATATGGACGTCTCTGTTGGTAGTGCTGACACAGTCGTCCACTAACTGGAGTACTCAAAGATGTATGTAGAAGAAAGGATGATAGTCACTATTCTGGATTAAATCTCACTTTGGCACAGAAAGGGGTGAATTATGCTTCCACAAAAATCTTTGGTCATTTGCCAAATAGTATCAAAAGTCTGGCAGATAGCCAACCAACATTTAAAAGCAAATTAAAAGAATTTCTGAATGATAACTGTTTCTACTCAACAGATGAATTCTTAGATATGAAGTAGTAACTGTAAAAAAAATAATTAATTAATTAATTAATTAGTGTAAATAAAACTTATGTTAAGGTTACACGTTCCATATCATTACGAAATGACGCATTCATGATGTACGGAACAAGGATCAATGTATGTTTGTATGTATGCGTGGTTCCTCAGCTCCTAACAGAAGACCATAAAGAGGAATCAAGGACCATCTATGTGGAGTTGCCAGCGAGTATCGATGCCAATCGTGACAATTTTTTGTCGAAAATCGGCAGAGGCGACGAAGCGTTGGTTCATCACTTCGAATCGGAAACAAAATGGCTCTGAGCACTATGGGACTTAACATCTATGGTCATCAGTCCCCTAGAACTACTTAAACCTATCTAACCTAAGGACATCACACAACACCCAGTCATCACGAGGCAGAGAAAATCCCTGACCCCGCCGGGAATCGAACCCGGGAACCCGGGCGTGGGAAGCGAGAACGCTACCGCACGACCACGAGCTGCGGACGATCGGAAACAAAACGGCAATCCATGGAGAAGCGCCACACCACCTCTCCTCCGAAGAAAAAGTTAAAAAGCCGCACCCTGAGCCGGTAAAACCACGGCGAAAATCTTCTGAGACCCTGAAGGATATATTCTGTTTGCTGTCCGCCCTCATGGTGCAATGATCAACTCGGAAGTGTATTGTGCTACGTCCAGGAAACTTAAGAAACGACTTCAGTGTGTTCGTCGCTACAAAAATGAGAACAAACTCTCCTACAACGCGAGAGGAGCTGACAAAACGTCATTGGACTGTTCTTCCTCACCCATCCTACAGTCGGGATATCGCACGTTCCGACTTCCATCTGTTTGGCAGAGTGAAGGATGCACTATGTGAGAGGCAGCACGTGAATGATGGGAAGGATATTGATGCACCATGACATTGGCTCCGACGTCGATCATTAGAGTGGTAGCATGCGGGCATAGAGACCCTCTCAGTAAGGTGGTGTAATGCTATCGCACTGAACGGAGATCAGATTGAAAAACAGGGTTTTCTAACCAAAAATTTGGGGAGTATTCTGATGTATTGGAATCCTAAATAAAACTACGTTGCTTTAAGAAAAACCTACTTATTGAACGCCCCTCGTACCGTTCTTTCGAGTTCACATCGAAGTACAGCATAGGTCAACTTGTTGAGAGTGCTGAAACATAATTATGGTAAGTACACTGAAATACTATAATATATTTACCTAGCGTCACGAAAGCGAAGAATACAGCAGGATCGCCAGGATCATTTTGTAGCACTACGACAGGCAAACGTAGAGATTAGGACATTGTCGATCAGTCGCAATCCACCTGCCTTTTCTATTGAGCTTACGTCTGACTCCTTGCCATCGGCGGGACGTTAAATGCTAGCTTGTATTTTATTTCTCGTGTCCCTCACACGTGCGAAGGCGTTCCAAAGCATGCGCCGACCCTTTTAGTGCAAATGAGGGCGTTGTCACGTTTACCGACTTTCGTATGCAGTGCTAAAAGCGCTCGTTTCCACAGTAGATCTTGATCTTGATGTGACAGCCGCTTCTGAGCCGAGACTCTGTTCGTAAAATAGAACGAGCGCATTGTTTCGGGCGCCGGACTTGAAGGGATCTGACAAACCGGCCGCGAGTCGCTCACTCAAGGGCGATGGCAGATCGCCAGGCCGATGTAGAGGCGGGGACGACATTCTTACGGCCGTAAATGGAGCAGTGTTCAGTGACTCGCGTCTTCACATACAGATAAGAAAGCTTTTCAGGCTGCACCGTTAGTCTGACGGTGCCTGCAATGTCAAGGCAAACGATACTTCATGCAGCGCGGCCTAGAAACAATGGCTCGGTAAGAATTCCGAGAAGCGAAGCAACAAACAGCACATTGACAGGGGTCCGCATTGCACTTTCTATTTTGGGGGGGGGGGGGGGGAGAGGGGGGGGAATTAATCGTTAGTACATTTGAATTGCAAATAATAATTACACTGTTCAGGAATACGTGTACATGGATGTGCGTTATTTTTAGAGCCTTGGAAGCAATATATTGATTTAAAACTGTGCGTATGTTTGGACGTTTGAAGAATGCATTCGAAATAATTCTACTTCGTTAAACCACATTTTACTTATTACAAAGTTTCATTTACATCTTCTTTTGCACTGTAGCAGACCGTATGCGAAATAAACGGACAACAAGAAAAACCCGGAATCCTGAATTCTTTGAGTTAAGATTAGTGACAACTAACTCATGTTGTGATGTTCCTGCGATTATGTTTCAGTGCTTTTTACGAGTTTTTAATCCAGGAATGATGTGCCCTCAGAGCATTTATTGGATTTATTTGTTTACTGCTTATTTAGCCTGACCAGATTTGGGCCTTAAGGCGTTCTCTTGCATCTGACCAGGACAACAAACGCAACAAATGTTACATAACAATCACAATAAAAATAATGTGCATTCCTAACAAAATAATAATTAGCAATAATAGTAATAATAATAATGATAGTAACAATAATAATGATGATAAAATAATTGGGGAATTAAGATGATATTAATTAGTAATTACATAACAAGCTCAATAATAATAATAATTTGCATTATTAACCAAAGATAATTTGCAAGAAAAATAATAGTAACATTAATGCAATTAATAAAACAATGAAGCTATTAAGAATTATGTTGATTTGTTTAGCACTTTTGAAGCCTTGTTTGGAGTTGCAGAGTAACCATGTAGGTGTAGATGTAGACGTTGGAGGAGGAAGGAGATTAGTGTTTAACGTCCCGTCGACAAAGGAGTCATTAGAGGCGGAGCACAAGCTCGGATTAGGAAAAAATGGGAAAGGAAATCGGCTGTGCCCTTTGAAAGAAACCATCCCGGCATTTTCCTGAAGCGATTTTGGGAAATAACCCAAATTAGGATGGCCGGCGGGTTTCAACCGTCGTCCTTCCGAATGCTAGTCCATGCACTAACCACTGTTCCACCTCGCTCGGTGACAAACGTCCAGTGGTGTAGACGGTGTCTTGAGGAACAGATTGAGGATGGGAACACGTGTTCTGAAACGTCATCCAACGGCGCTACAGAGCGTCGAAGTTACAGGCGCCGGCGCCTGTCACTAGGCCAACCCTTCTGCAGCGACCTTTACTTTGTGCGCTGAAGCAGTTTATTTTCCTCACGTACGTCGAAGAACTTTGGAGGTTTAGAGAGTTCCAGGTGAAAAACAAACTACCCCTGTCCGAAACTGTCATCCAACAACGCTACAGAGCACCGCATTCATAGGAGGCAAGGCCCGTCCATGCAGCAGCTAGTTCCGTCTTCTGTGCTGGCGACCGGACAATCAGTCGCGATCGCTGAGTGACAAACAACGCTGCGAGACATTCCACCTACAGTTTAACGTAGAATGTCCAGTCTGCTGCCGAAGTGTAGCCTAGCGGCAGATGCTCACGCCTATAGCCTCGACGTTGTGTAGCGTCGTTGGATGACATTTCTGGACATGGGTTGCTATCCTTACTTTAAATTTGTTACTCAAGACACCCTCTACAACACCTCGAAATTTGTCGTAGCATCCCTCGGATTTTTTGCCATTAAATACAGTAAACTGCGAGGCAGCCTTTATAGAAAGAAACAGCATCGGTCCACAATGCCAGATTTTGAGTAGTATCGCCAGTCCTTCACGGAAATGAATTTATAAGAGAAAATTACGAAAGATGTGCGAAGGGTTCGTCCAGCCCTAGTGAGTTACATATAGTAAAAAGCTCCCTGGCTCTTAAATATGCCATTCTGAAGAGATATAACTCAGACATCCCGTGAGAAAGACGTCTTCCTCCGCGACAGTGTTGGCGGCAAGCCAACATGAACTAAACCGCTCTTTTCCACCAACTATTCACGCCATCTTGGGGCTTTTTTAAACACAATGCTTGGTGGGTACTTAAATTATTTTGAACTTTCTACCGGATGAGCGTGTACTTCAGCAATACATTGTCGGATCTAGAATACCTAGCAATATTGATTTTATAGTAGAAAACTGCACATTAACTTTTCAGAATCGTTAAATATCCTCGTAATCGGTCCATGGATTCCGTCATCTGATTTGTAGCTTCTCCAGCAGTATGAATCAGTGATTAGACTTCATATCAATGATTGAAGAAGACACTTCTTAATATGTACATTTGGAGTAAAGCATTGTATGGATGTAACCCACGGACTGCGACAAAACCTGAACAGATGAGTATCGAAGCGTTTGAGATGTGGTACTACAGAAGGATCTTGATAATTAGGTGGAATGGTAAGGTAAGAAGTGGAGGTCCTCTGCAAAATCGGCGGTGAGGAAATACACTCTTGGAAATGGAAAAAATAACACATTGACACCGGTGTGTCAGACCCGCCATACTTGCTCCGGACACTGCGAGAGGGCTGTACAAGCAATGATCACATGCACGGCACAGCGGACACACCAGGAACCGCGGTGTTGGCCGTCGAATGGCGCTAGCTGCGCAGCATTTGTGCACCGCCGCCGTCAGTGTCAGCCAGTTTGCCGTGGCATACGGAGCTCCATCGCAGTCTTTAACACTGGTAGCATGCCGCGACAGCGTGGACGTGAACCGTATGTGCAGTTGACGGACTTTGAGCGAGGGCGTATAGTGGGCATGCGGGAGGCCGGGTGGACGTACCGCCGAATTGCTCAACACGTGGGGCGTGAGGTCTCCACAGTACATCGATGTTGTCGCCAGTGGTCGGCGGAAGATGCACGTGCCCGTCGACCTGGGACCGGACCGCAGCGACGCACGGATGCACGCCAAGACCGTAGGATCCTATGCAGTGTCGTAGGGGACCGCACCGCCACTTCCCAGCAAATTAGGGACACTGTTGCTCCTGGGGTATCGGCGAGGACCATTCGCAACCGTCTCCATGAAGCTGGGCTACGGTCCCGCACACCGTTAGGCCGTCTTCCGCTCACGCCCCAACATCGTGCAGCCCGCCTCCAGTGGTGTCGCGACAGGCGTGAATGGAGGGACGAATGGAGACGTGTCGTCTTCAGCGATGAGAGTCGCTTCTGCCTTGGTGCCAATGATGGTCGTATGCGTGTTTGGCGCCGTGCAGGTGAGCGCCACAATCAGGACTGTATACGACCGAGGCACACAGGGCCAACACCCGGCATCATGGTGTGGGGAGCGATCTCCTACACTGGCCGTACACCACTGGTGATCGTCGAGGGGACACTGAATAGTGCACGGTACATCCAAACCGTCATCGAACCCATCGTTCTACCATTCCTAGACCGGCAAGGGAACTTGCTGTTCCAACAGGACAATGCACGTCCGCATGTATCCCGTGCCACCCAACGTGCTCTAGAAGGTGTAAGTCAACTACCCTGGCCAGCAAGATCTCCGGATCTGTCCCCCATTGAGCATGTTTGGGACTGGATGAAGCGTCGTCTCACGCGGTCTGCACGTCCAGCACGAACGCTGGTCCAACTGAGGCGCCAGGTGGAAATGGCATGGCAAGCCGTTCCACAGGACTACATCCAGCATCTCTACGATCGTCTCCATGGGAGAATAGCAGCCTGCATTGCTGCGAAAAGTGGATATACACTGTACTAGTGCCGACATTGTGCATGCTCTGTTGCCTGTGTCTATGTGCCTGTGGTTCTGTCAGTGTGATCATGTGATGTATCTGACCCCAGGAATGTGTCAATAAAGTTTCCCCTTCCTGGGACAATGAATTCACGGTGTTCTTATTTCAATTTCCAGGAGTGTATATAGTAAACAATGACAGGATGATTGGACGTTTGTGAAGACATCAGAGAATAACGTCCATAGTAATTAATTGAGTAGAAAAGGGAGCTGTAGAGGTTAAAATTTGTAGGGGAAGACAGAGAATGGAATATATGCAACAAACAATCAGGACGTACGGTGCAAGTGCTATTGTGAGATGAAGAGTTGGTACAGTCAGTGGAATTCGTGGAGGACAGCATCAAACCAGTCAGAAGGCTGATGACTGGGAGGAAAGTGACCTTGTGCATTACTGTTTTCAGTTGGATGTCGAGCTTGCTACCACGGTTGATGTTTAACAACTCCAGACAATAATATTCTGCACCAATCGCAAAGCAGAAAAGCGGGGCGTACAGCTGTTGATCCCTGTCTGGTACCACGTAGGTTTTATTTCTAAGATTCATTGCAATGCAGGCTCAGAATATCTAAACAGTTTACACTGACTTAATGTCATCAGAATCACTTACAGACTATCCCTCGAGCATTCAACTTTCTTCAAATGGCATGTGGAAAAAATTAACACCTATATCTTGCGTTGTGACCTCCGATTAATTTTATTGCAATGATTATTTCTCCATAAGCAAGTGGGAGTCAACAAAATATTTTCGTATTCGGAGGAGAAAGTTGAAGACTGAAATTACGTGGAAAGTTCTCGCTGCCCCGACGGAAAACGCATTTGCTTTAATGATTACCATCTCAACATCTATGTCATATCTCTTACGCTCTCTCGCCTGTTTCGCCATAACAGAAAACAAGCTGCCCTTCTTAAACATTTTTCAGTGTCTTCCGTCAATCCTATCTGGTAAGAATCCCATACCGCACAGGAATACTCCAGAAGAAGACAGACTAGCGTGTTGTAAGCAGTTTCGTTAGTGGATTTGTTTCATCTCCAAAGTCGTCTGCCTATAAACGCAGTCCTTGGTTCGCCTTTCCCTCAACATTTACTGCATCATGGTCCAAATTTAAATTATTCGTGACTGCAATCCTTTGGTATTTAGGTGAATCGAGGATCTCTAATAAATTTCTGTGGTTTATCGTGTAACCGAAATTAGGCATTTTTTTCTGTGCTCATGCGGAGGACCTCACACCTTTTATTGCTCAGTAACGATTGTCATTTATCACACCAGACAGATATTCCGTCTAAACCAGTTTGTTATTCGTTTTCAACTTCTGATCAACTTAATAGATGATAAACGTCAAGAACATCTACAAACTAAGAGGATTGTTCAAAGTTGTCTCCTAAGTTGTTTATGCAGATTAAAAACAGCAAATGACCTGTAACACTTTATTGGGGAACTCCAGATATCACTTCTGTTTCACTAGATTTCCCATCAATTGCTACGAACTGTGACTTCTCTCTACATCTGCACCACACTCCACAAACCCCCTAACGGTGTATGACGGAGGGTACTTTTGGTAACACTAACTGATCCTGCTTCCTCGTTCCACGCGCGAATGGCGCATGGGAAGAATTATTTTTGGTAAGCCTCTGTATTAACTCTAATTTTCCGATCGTGGTCACTTCGCGAGTTGTAAGTGGAAGGAAATAATACGTTGTCCGATTCTTCTCCGAAAGTGCTCTCTCGAAATTTCAACAGTGAAACTCTACGCAATGCACAACGCCTCTCTTGTAACGTTTGCACTGGAGTTTGTTGAGCATCTCTGTAACGCTCGCGACGACTAAGCGATCCCGTGACGAAATGCACCGCTCTTCGTTGGCTCTTCTTTCTCTTCTATCAGTCGTACCTTGTAAAGATCTCAAACAGATGAACAACACTCAAGAATCGGTCGAACAAGCGCCTTGTTAATCACTTCCTTCGTGGATGAGTTAGTTTTCCTTAAGATTCTTTCCATGAATCTCAATCTGGCTATTCGTACTATTTGTTTTATGTGATCATTTAACTTAAGATCGTTCTAGATAGTTACTCCCAGGTAATTTACGGTAGATATTGTTTCCAGCAGTTTGTCATCAATAGTGTTGTTGTGCCGTAGTGGATTTCTTTTCCTATGTATGTGCAATATTGTTTCATTTATTTACGTTCAGAGTCAACTGCCAGAGGCTGCACTATTCATCTATCCTCTGCAGGTCATTCTGCAAATCTATGCAGTCTTCTTGCGTTGTTACTTTCTTATAGGCAATCGTATCACCATTAACAGCCTTAGAGTTTCCGGCGCTTTCTACTAGATCTCGTGTATACATTGGAAACAGTAACGGTCCTATCACGTTTTCTTGGGGTATTCCCTTCCTGAAGGTATTCACGAAACCAGTAGCACAACTATGACGATATTCTGGAGGCATGCAATTTGGTTAGAAGCGGCTTGTGAGGAAAGGTGTCAAATCTCTTCTGCAAAGCTATAAATATGGAATCTGCAAAGCTATAAATATGGAATAAACTTGAGATCCTCTGTTGAGAGCTCTCATTACTTCATGCGAATATAGCGCCAGTTGTGTTAAATAAGAACGATATTTTTTTAATCCTGGTTATGTGTTAACAGATTGTTTTCTTCGAGGTAATTCATAATGTTCGAACACAATATATGTTCCAAAATCCTACTGCATATCGCTTTCAGTGATATCAGTCTATAATTCTGGGAGCTACCTCTATTTCCCTTCTCGTTGGATACTGTGGCATGTGCAGCTTTCCAATTTTTTAAGTTGCTGATCTTTCGTCGAGTGAACGATTCTACATGACTGTTAAAATGGAGCTATTTCCTCACCATACTTCGAAAGGAACTTCATTTTTTTTTTTTCGACATAACTGCCAGCAAGGAATGTGACTGAATTAAAATTTGATATGCAACCAGGCAACTGCAGCGGTGTCATACTTGCAGATTAGTCTTTTGTTAGCCCCAAATGGGAGTGGAACGTCTTTGTAATATTTCATTAGCAGAACACAGTACAATTGCATGCTGTGTTCTAGTTTTGGGTTTGCTACACGTTATAAGATTACGGTGAGACAATGATGAATACTTATGTCATTCCAGCTTTCGCCATGATATTGGTTAAGTGCACGTATTTTTTTTTTTTATTTTCCGACGTATGAGCCTTTGTTTTCAAAATGATCGTTGCATCACTGCAGGTCGTTACGCAAGAGTATATGATATCTTTCTTCCCGATGCAGTTTTCATCTACACTGCATTAAGGTGTGAAATCACTGATCAACTAAAAATTATCATGATGTCTTACGACCTATTTCTGCTGCCTTTGCTTCGGTTCACTAGCTTTAATGTATTTTTCGTAATATTTGAAGGAAGTGTGGTTGCAGTTATTGATGCAGTCTTGCAGGTTTCTGACTACATTTGAAAATGATGCCTCAGTGCGTCGAAACTAGTTATGTAATCTTTTAAAGTTTTCATTGTTTTAACGACTGAGTCTTGACGACCGTTTGTGGTGTCAAACATTTTAATTCATTTCATTTGAATGCAAATAGTTCAATTCATGGAATGATTTTACTAAATCACAAAAAGTGTAACTCAAGATTGCCACGAGGGCGCTTGAACACCGTTTCTGCCCCGTACGAGTCCAGCTTCTGTACAACTGCTCCCTCCTCTCACTTAGAGCTACAGTAGCTCTTTCGAAGAGTGCAAAAAAATGGTTCAAATGGCTCTGGGCACTATGGGACTTAACATCTGAGGTCATCAGTCCCCTAGAACTTAGAACTACTTAAGCCTAACTAACCTAAGGACATCACACACATCCATGCCCGAGGCAGGATTCGAACAAGCGACCGTAGCGGTCGCGCGGTTCCAGTCTGAAGTGCCTAGAACCGGTCGGTCACACCGGCCGGCTGAAAAGTGCAGCCGTCATGCGTGGCATAAGGCGCGTTCAGCGGCCGGAGTAACGAATTATTTCTGTCCGACATGTTGTAACGTATTCGCGAGATTAATGTAAACTGCAGACAGACGACTCTCTGCCGCCCGGCAAAAATAGCCACGCCAGCCCGCCAGCAGTCTGCTGTTCGCAGCTTGCATCGGGCGTGGATGAAGGCCACTCTGCGGTGGCCGAAACATCGCTGACGAGCAATCTAAATTATGCCGTGCAACTGCCAGAGATTCAATTAGATAAGGCTGTCTGTTGTCGCGGCAAGGAGCAATTACGTTTCCACTGTTGTCTGACACTGAGTGGTTTCCCCTTGAGGATTAGAATTTCATTCGATGTTAATTGTCCATCTGTCAGCGGAGAACAATTATGTGGATTAATACAGTCCACAATCTCATGATCTAACGTTTTTCCGTATCATCTTTTCGATATTGCAGAACACACACACACACACACACACACACAAGCGAAACATCTCGAACGTCGACAACACTTTGAATTCGCCACACCTCAAACAAACGCGTACCGAAACAAACAAAAATGGCTCTGAGCACTATGGGACTCAACTGCTGAGGTCATTAGTCCCCTAGAACTTAGAACTAGTTAAACCTAACTAACCTAAGGACATCACAAACATCCATGCCCGAGGCAGGATTCGAACCTGCGACCGTAGCGGTCTTGTGGTTCCAGACTGCAGCGCCTTTAACCGCACGGCCACTTCGGCCGGCCCGAAACAAACGAACACCACATAGCTATAACCATGTCATCAGAAACCTTGTGCTTTGATGACAAATTTTAACAAACGAGCGTGGGACAGCAACAAATGAAATGACATTTTAACTAACACTCATGGCCGACCGGAGTGGCCGAGCGGTTCTAGGCGCTACAGTCTGGAACCGCGCGACCGCTAAGGTCGCAGGTTCGAATCCTGCTTCGGGCATGGATGTGTGTGATGTCCTTAGGTTGGTTAGGCTTAAGTAGTTCTAAGTTCCAGGGGACTGATGATCTTAGGAGTTAAGTCCCATAGTGCTCAGAGCCATTTGAACCATATTAACACGCATAGAACAGCAACAAATGAAATGAAGTGCTTTAAAACGTCAAATACAAGGGAAGCAAGACCACAACTTAAAAAACCGTAATACGCTAAATAACGTAATTTATACGGGTTCTGTCAGTCTGAAATGAACAAGAAAGAACTAACACACTGATGTGCTGGCATATTAGGATACCAATTATCACAATACCTGTACCTAAATCCTTACACCCTGTATATCCAAATTATTTCCAAATTTAATATTCTAAGCCTGAATCTTCAAAGTATGGCGTAAGTAAGGAACAGATAATGCCTCACCTCAGTGACGTATGTCTTAACTGTATACCGTATGTAACCTAAAGAAAAATGTTTGACACCTTATAATCACCTTTGACGTAAATACTTTTGATCTAAAAATTCGTATAACCTACAAAAGAGGTTAACACGTAACATTAACTTTTCAGAAAGAAAATAAACAAAAATAATACTGAAGTTAGTTCGTAATGTGCTGATTTCGCGCTTCATCAAATAAGATATACTGACCGCGTGAAGACAACTGTTATACTTGCTGATATCGTTATCAGATTTTAGTTCTGATTTTGTTAGTATAGAGGTCCAAATGTGACTGATACTTCATGTTCCACTCGTCAATAATTTATTTAGAGCTACATGGTACTTATGCGAAAACCGGCAACAGCCTCTCTAATAAACATTTATGAACGAAATTAAGCCATATTATCTTCAGACCAGAAATGGATTGTAAAGAAAAAGAAATAATGCTCAGGATTGGACGTCAACAAAAATGGTTCAAATGTCCCTGAGCACTATGGAACTGAGGTCATCAGTCCCCTAGAAAGAACAACTTAAACCTAACTAACCTAAGGACTTCACACACATCCATGCCCGAGGCAGGATTCGAACCTGCGACCGTAGCGATCGCGCGGTTCCATACTGAAGCGCCTAGAACCGCTCGTCCACACCGGCCGGCTGGACGGCAACAGTTGTGCTATCAGTAGGTGATTGAGAAATTTCTTTGCACGTTCCAAATTTTGTCTTAAACGCAGCTGGAATCAACATTCACGATCTGTGCCCACGAAAGAGGCGTACAAGAAATATATCACTTCGAATGTCTCCACTTACATTCATCAATGTTGGGTTCTCGAGAAATGTAGGAAAACACGAGGCGCCTTATAACTCAAGTTTCAAGACAGATCTCTCTCTCTCTCTCTCTCTATTCGTTTAGTCGGTTCCGACTCTTCGTGACCCCATGAACCAAATCACGCCACTTTTTCCTGTCTTGCACTTTCTCCCGTAGGCCATCCAGGTTGGAACACATTGCTTCTGTGATGCCATCGATCCATCTCATCCTCTGACGTCCTCTTCTTCTAGTTCCTTCAATCTTCCCCAGCATTAATGTTTTTTCCAGCGAGGCATGCCTTCGCATTGTGTGTCCAAAGTAGGTCAGCTTTTGTTTTAAGATTAGACCTTCCAGGGAGAAATCTGGTTTAATTTGCTCCAATATTGATCTGTTGGTCCTCTTTGCCGTCCATGGAACTCTAAGAAGTTTCTTCCAACACCACAATTCGAAGGAGTCAATTCTTCGTCGTTCAGGCCTTTCTAATGGTCCAGGTCTCACATCCATACATCACAACTGGAAAGACCATAGCCCTCACAATACGGATCTTTGTTGCTAGTGTTATATCTCTGGACCTTATAACCTTGTCAAGGTTTGACATCGCCTGTCTACCGAGCAACAGGCGTCTCCGGATTTCATGGCTGCAGTCACCGTCAGCAGAGATCTGAGAACCGAGATAACTGAATGTGGTCACTACCTCTATGTATTCTCCTGCTATATCCAATGAATTGGTAGGTGTAGTTGCCATAATTTTCGTTTTCTTCACATTCAGCATAAGACCAGCCTTTTCACTTTCGTCTTTCACCTTCAGTAAGAGTGTTCTCAATTCTTCTTCACTTTCTGCCAACAGGATCGTATCATCCGCGTACCTGAGGTTGTTTACATTTATTCCAGCTATTTTAATTCCTGTTTCTCCTTCATCTAGCCTCGCATTCCTCATGACATGTTCTGCATACAGATTGAATAAGTACGGTGACAGTATGCAGCCTTGCCGGACCCCTTTCTGATAAGGGAAAGAAAAAACCCACATTTATACCATTTGTGGGTTTACAAAAAGTTTTTGAGAATGTTGACTCGAACACACTTTCCGAAATTACTGCGAGGGAAAAATCATCTACAACTTTACAGAAACCATGGATTTAGAAAACGTTTTTGACTAATTTGACTGGAATTCGCAATCTGAAATTAAAACGAGCGAAAAATCATCTACAACTTGTACAGAAGAGTTTTTGATAACATTGGATCGAATACACGTACTAAAATTACAGAGCGCGAAAGGTCCTCTACAACTTGTACAGAAACCAAACTGCAATTATAAGAGTCGAAGGACATGAAAGGGAGGTACTGATTGAAAAGAATAGAATAATTAGCAAAGGAAATCGCCGAAGAAGTTTGAAAAGGAAGAAATTGAATTTTTAGGTTTGCTGGATGACATTGCAGTTCTGTCAAAGAGGGCTGTGAAGTTACAAGGTATGTTGAACGGAATGGATAGTGACGCGCAAGAGATGTTATTAGATGAACATTAACGAAGCAAAACGAGGGTAATTACAGTGTAACTGATATTAAGTCAGATAGTATCGGAAATTAGATTAGAAAATAAGTCACTCAAAGGAATTCACAGTTTTTGCTATTTAAGCAGCAAATGACGATCGCGGAATTAATGAGGATATGAAATGCGTATTGCCAGTAACGAAGAATACCTTTCCTGAAAAAGAGAAATACGTTAACATTAATTTATAATTTAAGTGTTGAGCAGCCTTTTCCGAAAATATTTGTCATGAGTGTAGTCTTTTTTGAAAATGAAACAGCAAGGCAGGTCGCTCATATGAAATGACATGTATTAGTCAGCAAAATTTAGATAGTTTAGCTATGCGGAAGTAAAATAACGCAAAACTAATTTTACACATCTTACTGAATTTTGCGCGCAAAAAAATTCCTGCATGTGCTTCAGTACTACAACGTGTGATTCCCAGATGATAAAGGAGACACTTTACAGCATACGTCTTCGTGCTGTGTCACTTTATTAAACACGTTTTCCCCTCACACCGGAATTTACGTGTACAATTAGGGTAACTTTGAGCCCCTGTATCTCGGAAATGGATAAAGATATGAAGAAAATTTTCAAGGTTTTCCAAGACTGGAATCTTAGGAATATATCGTGAAAATTGAAAGCCATTTGCTGTGCATAGCCATCTCAGAATCCGCAGCTGGGTTTTGATGCTCATAAGACAATTTTTTGGGGTGTTTCTCGATAACGGATAAAGATTTTTGAAAAGGGGGAGATGGATGTTCTGGATAATCGCCTAGAGAATATACCGTTAAAATTTGAGCAATTTGCAGCATTTATTTATTTTTTTAAATTTCGCTTCATACCGTATTTTACGTGAAGAAATGGGGTAACTTCGAAACCCTGTATCCTGGAAACGCATAAAGATATGAGGAAATTTTCAATATTTTTAGAGAACAGGATCTTAGGAATATATCGCAAAAAATTCAGCCATTTGGAATTCTCGGCTGGGTTTTGGTCAGCTGGTGTCAGCGAAGCTATAGTAACGAAATCCTTTTTGTGTGGTTTTCCGAGAAACCGCTTATGAACTAATGGTGCCTCTACAAGTTCCATCAAGCGCACTGCAAACCACATCAAAGGCAGAGAGAACCAAGCGATTTGTTCCATTTCCCTAAGCAGAAGGAAGTGTGTAATATTCATACTTTATCCTGTACTGTTGGATATCACAATAAGACGACCCTTCTTTTGGATATACTAATAGTCCAATGGTTCTACCTTTTTATCACCAACAGAACCCGAGAAATGAGCACCGGAAAATCTCGTTTTTATGCAGGGCGTTTTGGAATATATTATACGCATGCTGTCGCATGCATACCTGCAAGAAAAGAATAAAATATTTTGAAATGTGGCGTTATAGATCAGTGTTAAAGGTTAAATGGCTAGACCAAATAATACTGAGACAGCGAATTAAACTGGAGGGAAAAATGCTTTATAACATAACTTGCTACAAGAAGAAATTTGAGAACAACATATTTGGTTCCATTACTTAATTATCATATGGAAAAATTACTTAACAAACACTGAATTGTGCTATTTGATAAAAATATGGTCGTGTTTTCTTAACTAATGATCGTATGAAAATGCGAGTCAGAATACTGGGTGATCAAAAAGTCAGTATACATTTGAAAACTTAATAAACCACGGAATAATGTAGATAGAGAGGTAAAAATTGACACCTGCTTGGAATGACATGGGGTTTTATTAGAACAAAAAAAAAATATATTGCTAGACGCGTGAAAGCTCTCTTGCGTGCGTCGTTTGGTGATGATCGTGTGCTCTCAGCCGCCACTTTCGTCATGCTTGTCCTCGCAGGTCCCCAGACCTCAGTCCGTGCGATTATTGGCTTTGGTGTCACCTGAAGTCGCAAGTGTATCGTGATCGACCAACATCTCTAGGGGTACTGAAAGACAACATCCCACGCCAATGCCTCACCACAACTCCGGACATGCTTTACTGTGCTGTGGCTGGCTCTGAGCACTATGGGACTTAACAGCTGTGGTCATCAGTCCCCTAGAACTTAGAACTACTTAAACCTAACTAACCTAAGGACATCACACACATCCATGCCCGAGGCAGGATTCGAACCTGCGACCGTAGCAGTCGCGCGGTTCCGGACTGCGCGCCTAGAACCGCGAGACCACCGCGGCCGGCAACAGTGCTGTCCGCAGCTCGTGGTTGTGCAGTAGCGTTCTCGCTTCCCACGCCCGGGTTCCCGGGTTCGATTCCCGGCGGGGTCAGGGATTTTCTCTGCCTCGTGATGGCTGGGTGTTGTGTGCTGTCCTTAGGTTAGTTAGGTTTAAGTAGTTCTAAGTTCTAGGGGACTGATGACCATAGATGTTAAGTCCCATAGTGCTCAGAGCCATTTGAACCATTTTTACAGTGCTGTTGACAACATTATTCCTCGACTACAGCTATTGTTGAGGAATGATGGTGGACATATTGAGCATTTTAGGTAAAGAACATCATCTTTGCTTTGTCTTACTTTGTTATGCTAATTATTGCTGTTCTGATCAGATGAAGCTCCATCTGTCGGACATTTTTTGAACTTCTGTATTTTTTTGGTTCCAATAAAACCCCATGTCATTCCAAGCATGTACGTCAGTTTGTACCTCTCTATCTACATTATTCCGCGATTTATTCAGTTTTCAAATTTATACTGACTTTTTGATCACCTGGTAGATTAAAATTTGGTACAAAAGTGGAATATATCACAAAGTAAACGAAATACTTTATTTCTGGAGATTGAACTGTATTATTGACGTGTATAAGGATTTTAGTTAATAATAATGAACCCACATCTTTATCATATTTTAATTTAACGTGATTAGAAAAAACATGATCCAACTCTTATTAATAATTGATCATGTTTACATAACTTAAATAAAAGTTGTTCCTAGTGAGAATCGAACCAGGAACTTCATTTTCATTTTTTTTTTTTAAAGAAAAGTGGAGTCGTCCTAGTGTTGACTGGCAACTGCTCCATAGGACTGGCAAGGACGGTGGGTGGTGGCGAGGATACAAGCCGGTGGCAGATTCGCAAAACGACATAAACAAGTCAATCACTTTGTCACAACACAGGCAGCTACTCTAACGCCGCGGTGTGGCGGCCTCGCCCCCTGCGGTGCGGGGCAAAGTGGGTGCTTGCGGCGCGGTGACGGCTGGTGACCAACCGATGGGCCGTGACTTATGCACCGTGGAATGCCGACACCCGTGATGAGCGAGCCGCACGAGTCCCAGTTAGGTGCGTCGAACTGCGTGCGAGCAACGTCAGAGGCGCAGACGACGACCGGAACGCTTGCAGGCTGTGCTGGGAAATCCCATCCCGACGAGTGGCGGCGCGAGGCACCACGGCGCCTGCACCTGCGTAGAAGGGAGAGCGGCTGTGCTGTCTGGTCACGACCTGCTGCCCCGTGGGCAGAAGTCGAGCTTCTACTGGAGTGAGCCTGGATGTGACCCACCAGTGGAGAGGCACCGAGTCCCAGAAGGAGGGCTAGGTTCTAGAGGATGTTGCGGTGCTGGCGGTAGGCCGCGCTCGCGGTGGCTGCTTGCTGACCCGTGGTGCGGTAGTGCCCGGCTTAGGACCCTCCTCGTCATAGTCTGCATACTGCGCCGTGGATCTCTGGTAAAAAGTCGTGGTTATTTACACGGGATAGCGGCTCATTTGTTGCGCCGATACGCCACTTCTAGCCATGTTCCTGACAATATTTCGGCGGCTCGGCGGCCCACGAACTGTCTAGCCCGTTCTGTAAGACTCCCTAGCTTTTCGCTGTGCTGGCAAGTTCACGGTGCCGGGTCTGGTCTGTCTCCCATGTAACCCATATTAAACGTTACAACTTCCCCAACCTCTATGCACTTGGGCTTCTGCAACGATGCACTGCTCCGCTTGCACAGAATCACCAAGA
Source organism: Schistocerca piceifrons (assembly GCF_021461385.2). Lineage (NCBI taxonomy): Eukaryota > Metazoa > Arthropoda > Insecta > Orthoptera > Acrididae > Schistocerca > Schistocerca piceifrons. The sequence continues at coordinate 457,734,921 of NC_060141.1, forward strand.
AATAGTGGCGGCGCCACAAAACAATTATGTTGTGTTGCTTTCCGAAATTAATGCCTGGGACTCACCTTCAAACACTAAGTAGGAAGAATATATAAGACTACCAGTTCCTAAGACCCCCCACTCCATAATATTTCGTCATATTACGACGTTGTGGATGTGGTGCAAGATTAGACATACCTGATGCAAAGAAGTTTATTCCAGGACGCAACCAGGAAGCGTCTTTACACACGCACTAAGCGCGTATAGGGTTGGGTAAGGTTGTAACGTTTAATATGGGTTACATGCATTCTATTAATATTTACTACTGCTTAACGGCATTTTGTCCACGCAAGGGGTGACAAGCGTAACGAATAACGAGGCGATCGCACTTGTTTAGAATACTGTCCATCACCTTAATTACACATCCATGCAGATGGATGATGCATTTTGTAACGAACATTTGGATTTTAGGGGATGACAAGAATAATAATTGTGGCATTATATGTTGCAACTGTTAGCAGTTTCATGGCAAATGCAAATTGTAACCCTCATATGCCACACGGTGGTTTGAGGATTTCATGAATGTAACACTTCCCACCAAAACAGATATGCCAGGTGTAACAAACATCGTGCTTTTTTTAATGTAACATCCGTGCCCAATTCTCTTAACGCAACTTGAGATAAGTTGCTCATCTGTTTTCTTGTGAAGATAACTCGTAGCCGTTGTCCCGATTGGTTTCTTCTCCGCCAGCCGCGGGCGCTAATGTGCGTGCAAGAAACAGTGCATAACGAAGTGCCAAATGGGAAAAATCTCAGTGCTGCTAGAAAATGAAATTACGAACTGTTAGTATGCCACTTTATTTTCCTTTTTCTTAACAGAATCACCAAATCAAGAAAATGGTTGCAGGGGCTACTCTACTATTAATATTCATACTAATTGTTTCCACAGAACCGTAAAAACTCCTCTTCAGAAACCAATCGCAGATTGGTAGTCAGCTATCTTAAAAGTATAGCACCTGCCCGCTAAGGGTCTGCTTGTGATTGGTTATTGGTATATTGGTATATGCCAACAGTAACTGAAATTTGTAATTAGTCTCCGAATGCGAACCGAACGTGATAGACATATTGTTAACAAGTTCTCAGTGCAGGTAACACTAGCAGCATCTTTGGTGATGTACATATTAATATCTAAACATTAAATGTAAATAATGAAAGCAACGTTTTTTGGAGCGCAGCCTAATAAGTGAATCCAGCACGATACAGCTGCCGCTTATTACACTGTTCTGAAACCCATAGAGCCGGCCGGAGTGGCCGAGCGGTTAAAGGCGCTACAGTCTGGAACAGCACGACCGCTACGGTCGCAGGTTCGAATCCTGCCTCGGGCATGGATGTGTGTGATGTCCTTAGGTTAGTTAGGTTTAAGTAGTTCTAAGTTCTAGGGGACTTATGACCACAGCAGTTGAGTCGCATAGTGCTCAGAGCCATTTGAACCATTTTTGAAACCCATAGGGCGCAAATTGCGACGAGAATAGCGCCTGTGGCGCGGACCAGGGCAGCCCGCATTTATGTAGCTTAACAGGTTCAAGTGCGACCGCGCTAATTGGGACGCGACGCGATGGTGACGCGTCTCGCGCCTGTGCCAGATCGCGTGGCTTTGTAGTTGTGGCACAATTCCTGGCGCCAGGGTAATAGTATGGGAGATGTGAGCGTGGAGCGGGTAAGCGGTCCTCCCATATGCTCCCTTCAGCACCGCGCTTACGGGCAGCGGTAGTGTTAGGCCGTCCGAAAAATATTGCCTTTCTACTAAACTTTATTGCCATTGAGTAGTGTTTCGTTTTTCGCCATTTAAGCTCTCGATCTTGTTTCGTTAGTGCATTATATTTTTCAGTTAATTGTATCTGCATAATTCTGCTGTAATAATAATTACAATTCGTACAGAAACCAGGCGGCAATTATATGAGCCAAGGGGCACGAAAGGGATACAGTGGTTGAGAAGTGAGTAAGACAGGGTTGTAGCCGCTCCCCCATGTTATTCAATCTGTATATTGACCAAGCAGTAAAGGCAACGACAAAAAATTGGAGTAGAAATTAAAATCCATGGAGAAGAAATAAAAACTTTGAGATCTGCCGACGACATTGTAATTCTGTCAGAGACAGCAGAGGACCTGGAAGAGTAGTTGAACGGAATGCACAATGTCTTGAAAGGATGGTATAAGATGAACATCAACAAAAGCAAAACGAGGATAATGGAATGTAGTTGAATTAATTTGGGTGATGCTGAGGGAATTAGATTAGGAAATGAGACACTTAAAGTAGTAGATAAGTTTTGCTATTTGGGGAGCAAAATAACTGATGATGGTCGAAGTAGAGTGGATATGAAATGTAGAATGGTAATGGCAAGGAAATCGTTTCTGAAGAACAGAAACTTGTTAACATCGAGTATAGATTTAAGTGTCAGTATTTGTATGGAGTGTAGCTATGTATGGAAGTGAAACATGGACGATAAATATTTTAGACAAGAAGAGAATAGGAGCTTTCAAAATGTGGTGCTACAGAAGAATGTTGAAAATTAGATGGGTGGATCACGTAACTAATGAGGTGGTACTGAATAGAATTGGGGAGAAGAGGAGCTTGTGGCACAACTTGACTAGAAGAAGGGATCGGTTGGTGGGACATGTTCTGAGACATCAAGGGATCACCAATTTAGTACTGGATGGCAGCGTGGAGGATAAAAATCGTAGAGGGTGACCATGAGATGAATACACTAAACAGATTCAGAAGGATGTAGGTTGCAGTAGTTACTCGAATATGAAGAAGCTTGCACAGGATAGAGTAGCATGGAGAGCTGCATCAAACCAGCCTCTGGACTGAAGACAACAAGGACAACAACAATTTTGCTGTTTTGGTTTGTTTCGTTATTGTTTTCCTTTTCTCAAGAACAGCATACAATTCAATGATTGGTGCGCCATCTTCTTCCTCCACAACGATTATGTTACTCCGGTGACGTACACTGAACAGTCCACGACCGAAGTCATTGAGCTCCGATGACCCACCCAATTCAGTTGTCACCGCTCCTCTATTGACAACACAATAGTCCCCGCATCTTTGTATACTGGTGGATCTGCTTTTAGTGAGATCTAGTGATCAATTCACCATTACATAGGGGTACTTACAGCTTTGCGCAGTTATTGTATCCTAGCGTTGTCATTTAGCTGGATAGGCAACAGCTGGAGTCTCTGGCATGGGACAGCTGCGCTGAACACATGACATAGTCGCCTTCTTACTTGCACTGTACTGTAATACCGGCACAAGTCAACGACTGCTGACCTCCAAAGGGGGCTCGTGTGGCGACGGCCGTCATTATTGCAAGCCGTGTTGGAGAGTCCACAGCACGGAGAGATGTTGTACATTCAGTATTCCCGGACAAGAGCATCAGACCTCACTGTGAAGTTGTACATGCTACAGACGAAAGGGCGCCACATATACTACATTGAGATGATATAAGTCGCGGCATACCTCCTAATATCGTGTCGGACCTACTTTTGCCCAGCGTACTTCAGCAGCTCGACGTGGCATGGACTCGACACGTCGTTGAACGTCCCCTGCAGAAATACTGAACCCTGCTGCCTCTACAGAAGTCCATAATTGCGAAAGTGTTGCCAGTGCAGGAGTTTGTGCGCGAACTGACCTCTCGATTTTGTCCCATAAATGATCGATGGGATTCATGTCGTGCGATCTAGGTGGTTAGATGATTTGCTCGAAATGTGCAGAATGTTCGTGGCCCGGTGACACTGAACGTTGTTGTTTGGCAACATGAAGTCCACGAATGGCTGCAGATGGTCTACGAGAGGTTCAGCTGGGTCGTCTAAACACAGCCCACTTCACTATGGAGACACCACCAGTGACACAGTGCCTTGTTGAGAGCTTTGGTCCATGGTGCCTCAGCAGGCCACGGTTTTCCAGTCACCCAGGGTCCAACCCGGCCCTGGAGAGGCACTGCAGGCGATGACGTACTGTTAGCAAAGGCATTCACGTCGGCAGTCTGCTGTCACAACCCAGTAGCGCCGAATTTCGCGTACATTCAAAAAATGTTCAAAATGTGTGTGAAATCATATGGGACTTAACTGATAAGGTCATCAGTTCCTAAAAATGGATCAAATGGCTCTGAGCACTATGGGACACAACTGCTGAGGTCATTAGTCCCCTAGAACTTAGAACTAGTTAAACCTAACTAACCTAAGGACATCACACACATCCATGCCCGAGGCAGGATTCGAACCTGCGACCGTAGCGGTCTCGCGGTTCCAGACTGCAGCGCCAGAACCGCGCGGCCACTTCGGCCGGCCATCAGTTCCTAAGCTAAAACACTACTTAACCTAAATTATCCTAAGGACAAACACGGACACCCATGCCCGACGGAGGACTTGAATCTCCGCCGAGACATGCCGCACAGTCCACGACTGCAGCGCCTCAGACCGCTCGGCTAATCCCGCGTGCCCGCGTACATTCCAAACTGATTTCTGCGGCTATTTCACGCAGTGTTGCTTATCTGTTACCACTGACAAAGTCCGCTGCTCTAGGTCGCTTGGTGAAAGCAGTCGACCACTGTGTTGTCCGCGGTGAGAAGTAATGCCTGTAATTTGGTATTCTCGGCACACTCTTGACGCTGTGAACCTAGGAATATCGAATTCCTTAAAGATTTCCGAAATGGAGTGCCTCATGCTTCTAGCTCGAACTAACATTCCCTGTCCAAAGTATGTTAATTCACGTCGTGCGGCCATAAACACGCCGGAAACGTTTGCACATGAGTCCAAATGACAGCTCCGCCAATGCACTGCCCTTTTATACCTTGTGTACACGATACTAACGCTATCTCTATATTTGCATATCGCTATCCCATGACTTTCGTCACCTCAGTGTGCATGGTCAGCAGCCAGTTTTCCAGTATACCTCGCGTCAATACCACTGCGTGACCAGCACTATTGTGGCGTCTTTCAGAGCACACATTAACCCCTTGCCTCAAGCTGTGCCGTGAGTTTTGAAGCTCCCTCAATGTACTGACGTAAGTGGATAAAAGTCTGGGAACCACTGTCCTAGGGCACAGCAGCGGGTCGGCCTCGATCACCCTGGGGAAACGAGACCCCAGAAGAAGTCCTGTTTTCATCGATGAGCAGTGCCCGGTGGCGACAGAGGCGGCGGCCGCCTGACGGATGAGCAGAGGATCAAGGACCGTGCGGGCTGCAAGGTCGCCCTGTTCGGCTGCTGGCCGCTTGGCGCCGGCGCCGCGGCTCACAAATAAAACCTGCCCACCGGCCCGGCCCGGCCCGTGGCCCGCTCAAACCCGTTGCAGCAATTATTACTGCCGCTGTCGGCCCGGAGCCGCGTACCAGAATAACGCCGGCTTGGCCTCACCACCTCGCCTCGCCTCGGACAACTTTCCAAAGGCGCACCGCTTCCGCGTGGCGCGCCACGACCCGGCCGGCACCTGTCGCCGGCGACTCAGCCCGACTCTGCCTCTTTCTGATGGCTAAAGGGTTATATGTACGACTTCTTACATCGACGTTAATAGCTAAAATATTGGAAATTTGTGGTAAGGCCTTATGGGGCCAAACTGCTGCGGTCATCGGTCCCTAAACATACGCGCTACTTAATCTAACTTAAAACTAAATTAAGCTAAGGACGACACACACCGCCGGCCGCTGTGACCGAGCGGTTCTAGGCGCTTCAGTCCGGAACCGTGATGCTGCTACGGTCGCAGGTTCGAATCCTGCTTCGGGCATGGATGTATGTGGTGTCCTTAAATTAGTTAGGTTTAAGTAGTTCTAAGTGTAGGGGACTGATGTCCTCAGATGTTAAGTCCCATAGTACATGGATGTGTGTGGTGTCCTTAGGTTAGTTAGGTTTAAGTAGTTCTAAATGTAGGGGACTGATGACCTCAGATGTTAAATCCCATAGTGCTTGGGGTCATTTGAACCATTTGACACACACACACCCATGCCCGAAGCAGGACTCGAACCTCCGACGGAGGTTAATACCTAAAATTGTATCGACACCTCACTGTGATCGGAGCAAAAGTATCGATACCAACATTTTCGCAACGTACGACTTCAAGTCAGATTATAAAGGCAATTAAAAAAAAAAAAAAATAACGGAGAGAGAGAGGGTGAAGAGAGAGAGAGAGGCGGGGGTGGGGGGTGGGGGAAGAGAGCGAGAGAAAGAAATTTCTAATTCAGAGATTAACATTGCAAGTACCAGCATTTCTATATTTGCGGCATTTATGCCACATCTCTGCCTACATTACATTTTGTTGATACGTTTTAACATACAGTACATTAAGATTGGTTGTTAGGTGGCAAGATGCATACACGTGACAGATGGTCTTAGGCTAAGCGCAAACTGAGAAGCGTATAGACGCGTTCTGCACGTGTCGGCAAGTCCTGCTCATGCTGCGATGCAAGGACATTCTTCCCGCGCGCCCGTTGGCGATGCTCTGTGCTGAGAATCGAGGCGCGCACCCAATAATTTTTCTCAAACGATTTCACAGAAACTATTTGGTAAAAATATTTAATTTTTTACACTGAAGCACCAAAGAAACTGGTACTGGCATGCGTATTCAAATACAGAGATATGTAAACAGGCAGAATAAGGCGCTGCAGTCGGCAACGCCTATATAAAACTACAAGTGTCTCGCGTAGTTGTTAGATCGTTTACTGCTGCTACAATGGCAGGTTATCAAGATTTAAGTGAGTTTGAACGTGGTGTTGCCGCGCGGGATTGCCGAACTGTCGAAGCGCTGCAGTCCTGCACTGTGCGGCTGGTCCCGGCGGAGGTTCGAGTCCTGCCTCGGGCATGGGTGTGTGTGTTGTTCTTAGCGTACGTTAGTTTAAGTTAGATGAAGTAGTGTGTAAGCCGAGGGACCGATGACCTCAACAGTTTCGTCCCATAGGAACTTACCACAAATTTCCAAAAATTTCTCGCTTGGGACCGTCAACACCAACATTGGACTGTTGATGACTGAAAACATGTTGCGTGGTCAGACGAGTCTCGTTTCAAATCGTATTGAGCAGATGGACGTGTACGGGTATGGAGACAACCTCATGAATCCGTGGACACTCTATGTCAACAGCTCAAGCTGGAGGATGCTCTGTAATGGTGTGCGACAGGTGGTGCTGGAGTGATATGGGACCCCTGATACGTCTAAATACGACTCCGACAGGAGACACGTACGTAAGCACCTTGTCTAATCACCTGCATCCATTCATGTCCATTGTGCATTCCGACGGAGTTGGGCAATTCCAGCAGACACCCCACAAGTACGGAATTGCTACAGTGTGGCTCCAGGGACACTCTTCTGAGTTGAAACACTTCCGCTGGCAACCAGACTCCCCAGACATGAACATTATCGAGCATATCCGGGATGCCTTGCAAAGTGTTGATCAGAAGAGACCTCCACCCCCTAGCACTCTTACGGATTTATGGACAGGCCTGCAGGATTCATGGTGTCTCACCACTACTGCTGACATTAGTCGAGTCCATGCCACGTGGTGTTGCGGCACTTCTCCGTGCTCGCGGGGGCCCTACACGATATTAAGCAGGTGTACCAGTTTCTTTGACTTTTCAGTGTACATTATTTGTAGCATTATGTGTCAGCATGATAGTGGTGAGTTAACGAGCATTTCGCTTTCATTTAAGTATACGGCCGAAAGAGCCTTCAGGAATTGCGAAACGAACCCTGTCGTTGGGCGCAAATTCACCACGAGATGGGGAAACTCAAAGGCGTCTATTGTCTATTGCGGCCTAAGTGCTGTTGTGTGCGAGTGAGACAGATGACAACCTACGTCATAGAGAAACCCAGTAGAAGCCTTTTGTGGCCAAGGAGACGTAGCAGAGCTAAATATGGCGGACCTAAGGTCGGCCATAAAGGGAAACATTTATGAAAACTCCATAATGAGATTTTCACTCTGCAGCGGAGTGTGCGCTGATATGAAACTGGCTGGCAGATTAAAACTGTGTACCGGACCAAGACTCGAACTCGGAACCTTTGCCTTTCGCGGAAAAGTGCTCTACCATCTGAGCTACCCAAGCACGACTCACGTCCGGTCCTCACGGCTTTACTTCGGCCAGTACGTCGTCTCCTACCTTTCAAACTTTGCAGAAGCTCTCCTGCGAACCTTGCAGAACTAGCACTCCTGAAAGAAAGGCGCGCTTGCCCGCTAAAGGCAAAGATCCAGAGTTCGAGTCTCGGTCCGGCACACAGTTTTAATCCGCCAGGAAGTTTCATTTAAGAAAACTATTTAGTTCTGTAGTAACGCAGGGAATCAAGACACAGTAATTTTATCTGCTATCCTCCATCCTCATGGTGATACCAATAAAAGTTGAATATTGATCATATCTATAATAGTTTAGGATTTACTGTTAAGGTGAAATTAACAAGTTTTGTAACAAAGACCTGAATGCTAAAATCTGAACGCTTTGGTCGACATTAATGATCGACATTTCATATAGAAGCGCATCATTAAAATGACAAATAGTGTAAATATCAACTCTGTAACTTTATTTGTTTAAAAGGTATAGAAACTTAAATTATCGGTATTTTCAGTTAAGCATCAGATCATCATTTCTCTACACAAAAAACACTGAACCATTAAGTAATAGAATATTTGTTTTAAGTTTAGTGCATAATAGTTACTTTTGTTCTTTATTTATTTATTAGAAATAACAATGGTGCAAGGCTACTGGCCGTGGCATTCAAAGCTAAGAAGGAAATTTTGTTGGTTTTATGTAAAATAATTATTATGTAATGGACATTGTTGTTATTTTATTTAGAGCGTGAAAGTGGTCAAGCTTTAATTATTTAAATATGTTAAAATGTAAAATAATGTAGAATAAGCTGTAGCCAATCAAATGGACGGCTTCAGGAAAGGGAACTGCCCTAGTCAGTTGAGCGAGGATATTCGGCGCGCGAGAAACGCGGCCGGGGATGGACAGAGAGATGCAAATGGTTCAAATGGCTCTGAGCGCTATGGGACTTAACTTCTGAGATCATCAGTCCCCTAGAACTTGGAACTACTTAAACCTAACGAGACTAAGGACATCACACACAGCCATGCCCGAGGTAGGATTCGAACCTGCGACCGTAGCAGTCGCGCGGTTCCAGACGTAGCGCCTAGAGCCGCTCGACCACTCTGGCCGGCGGACAGAGAGACAGTGCTGGTGCAGACGCGAAAGCAGACAGTTCGGCGGGAGACGCCAAAGGGTACAGTTCGGACTGAGACGCGAAAGCGGACGGTCGGTTCTTAGGAAGCTAGGAAGTGAAACGACTTAGTCTCTCAGCGGTGAGCAGCCGCGCGCCTGGTGTGAACTCTAACTTTTCGTGTGGAGCATCGGACTTGTATTTCGCGATGAGATTGTGAATGACCAAACTGTGTCAAATTGATATGCGCTCGAGTGTAACAGTAACTCTAAATACGCCCACTTTCACTATTAGTTTTCTTTCTGAATAAACATTATTCTAAACAAATAGCAACTATGTGGCCTACATCATTTATGGGTCTTTAATTTAGTTCCCGATATTATTATTACTGTTATTATATGTTATGTTAACTTTGTATTTCGCAAACTTGCCATCAGCCAGACAATTTAACCAAAGGATCACAAGTGTCTAATTTAGGGCGTGTAATGCGACACTTGCGGTTCAACCCCTAAACGAGTTTGAGCCAAGACATGTCGATGAAGAGGAACCACATGTGAGCCCGAACATCTTTGGGATGTTAGCTCAAATAATAAAGCGGCGCCTTTTGTCTCGCTAATGGTCACACATATTTGCGCTATGATTTTTGCGTTTGGTGCGTGTAACACTATATATTGATGCGTATGAATTTTAGCAAATATATTGAACTTTTGTTCAGACTCGAGAGGTCTCTAACCTGTCTCCAGTCTTCAGAAAACTGATCTACGTAGCCCGTTCACTCCCGATCCTAAGTGCGCCAGAATGAAATGTTCATAACATCCCTCATATTTCCTAAGCCTGTCGAGATACTGACCCGGAATTTTAGGAAATGATAGTCTACAAGGAGGAGAGTATTTGTCAAATGGTTAACACACGGAACTTTCTTATCTACAGCGATATAGCAGACACTATAGTTTTTATTTTATTTTTTTTTCAGTGCTGTACGGTAATTTTTGAGATTCATCCATAGGTAGTGAAAACATTTCCTAGTATGAAAACGAACGTGAAATTTCTTATCTTTATGTTACTGCAAACCGACACAGCGAGGTTTTCCGTAAGCTTTTGACATCTCTGGTCTCCAGTTGCTTGTTTAATGAGACCCTCTGTTCCACGACTCTTTCGCAGTAGTTACTGCAAGTTGAGTCTGTGAAAATTATTCTGTATTTTGACACAAGAGGCACAATTAACCCGTCATTAAGAGAAATAAAATAAATTTAGAAAGGTAAACAATCCACAAAAAAGTAAATCGCCAATTCTGTTGCAATTTTGGAGGAATCCCCGCTACCCTCCGCATTTTTAATAATGAACAGCTGGAATGAAAACTGGTCGAAGGTTTTCGTCCTGTTCTTCATCCGAGCAATCTGAAAATTATGACGAGTTTGCCCTTCAGGCGGAATGACGCGCACCTGTCAGACCCTGGTTACTCACGGTTTAGAGTTTTTATTGAGAAAAGTAAAGAATTGATCCCCAGCGTAACACGATGGTCTGTGGACTAACAGTAGCTGAGAATAATGCGCGCGACAGGGATATGGATGTACGGACAGAATAGGAGTGCCTCTGAGCGGAAGAATTTATGTGGTTCGAAAATATTATCATGAATGTAGGCCTGCCTTTGTCAGCAACACATTTAGCAAATTAAATATGTCAAACCACCACACTCTTTCAGGATACTCATACTTTCGGAATAATACCGGCCACATTCTTCACCTGTGTAGCCTGTTGTGTAATTAGTTTATTGATGCTGATACCGCGCATGCAACCACTGAAATGCTTTTTCTCATCACTGCGCTCCAATTGAAACATTCTCAGTCATAGCGGTCTCTCGACTGTTTCTAGCTCACATTGAAAACGTGGTGTCCGCATGCATGTCGTATAATTCCTCTTGTTACATCCATTTTCAAGTAATCACAGTGAAATTTATATTCCTCAGATCTTAGACGTTTCCTAACAGGAGCATAAAGGGGATTCATCTGTGAAAATTCCCACTTTTCGAACTGATCGTACCGATACACCAGCATAAAATGCAGCAAGTAGACAACCTTGTTGCGTTATGAAAGATTTAAAATTTCCTGCCTTGCTTCTTGAACACACGATTTTATAATATTCTTTAGTGTTTCACTACCCTCACGGTGAACCGTCCGTCCCTTCTTGAGATCTCAAGACATTGCGAATGCAAAACATTCAGTGGCTATGATCCATAGTACTACCAGCAGTCGAGGTAGCACAATGACTGTGCGAAGAATGAGTTACAGTGGTCGCCCAGCTTCTCATATGCCACAGATTTCTGTAGTCAATACTAAACGGCGCTTGAAGTGGAGTAACCAGCGTTGCCACTGCAAAGTGGGTGACTGCAAACGACGTGATTTGGTGTAATGAATCATGCTATACCCTGTTGCAATGGGATGGAATAGTTTGGATTTGGGAATTTATTATTATTATTACTTTTTTTTGTTATTGGCTTTCGCGACGTGCCCATTCAGCCATCTAAATAGTGGAATGTCATGGAAGTTATGGATGGGAAGTGAATTTCTACGTATCGGTTTCATTCTTGAGTTGTTGCTTTTAATGCTCAGTGAGGAGCAAATCTGGATTACATGTGGTCTCTTCTCTGACTGACCCACGATATTACAGAGCCGCACCTCCTAATAGAACGTTCCGCATCAGTCCGTGGCGAACGTGACACTGTAGAGGGTAACATGACGAAGATACAGCAATTAGAGAGAAATCCATCATATTTGTTTGGACTATTGTGGCAATCAGAGTTTGTTTTTATTAGTTTAAACGAAGATGTTTTGCCATGTTGGATTTAATGCCGCAGGTAAGAAAGATCAATGTGCTGGGCACACCTGTTGCGTAGGGCGTGGTAGCTGAGTTAGTTAACGAAGTCGATAAACGGTTCAAGGCCTGAATATAAATTCTGACATATTTATTGCACTATCTGCTTCCAGTCTGCACTCAGTTATTGATAGTTAAAATCACCGAACAACATCGTTTGCAGGATATAAAACTGAGGATCCCTGAGATAGGTAGTAAATATTCAGTACCAATGTAAATAAAATAAATAAAAAAAGGAAAACTTTGCTATAACCTGTACTGAAAGATGAATGTAGTATAGCAGATGAACGTGTACCTTGGTAATCAAGCTTTTTCCTAAATCTATTTGAAATTCGTTTTTGAGAGAAATAAAAAATGGATGGGAAATCCCAATAAAACCTTGCTCATAACATTCAGCAAATCATTACAGTTGTATGAGGAAAGATACTAGTTTAATCGTAATTTCCATAGCCAGTATAAATACGAGGCTATATGACTCCACTGAAAATTTAACAAGCTCTCAAATGGTTCAAATGGCTCTGAGCACTATGCTACTTAACTTCTGAGGTCATCAGTCGCCTAGAACTTAGAACTAATTAAACCTAACTAACCTAAGGTCATCACACACATCCATGCCCGAGGCAGGATTCGAACCTGCGACCGTAGCGGTCACTCGGTTCCAGACTGTAGTGCCCAGAACCGCACGGCCATTCCGGCGGGCCCACAAGCTCTCATATCTAATTATTTATAGAAAAGAGTACAGATAAAATGTGGAAAGTAGCTGTAATAAGTAGTAGACCTATTCCACAGTAAGAAGCATTTTGGGAAAAACCTGCCAATTATACGAGTTTCGAACTAACGCATGTGCTAAGTTCAAATGACTTTGCGGAAAAAATAAGAAAGCGCTATCAGATAAATTTCAAGGTACTCACAGGGACTCAAACAGTGAAGTATATGAAGAGTTAAATAACAGATCCCATTATCTGTTGTAAGCACAGGGTGTCCATAAGAAAAAGAGCCACTGCCCAGAATGGCGTCAGTGGGAACGTCATGGAAAAGAACCACGAAAATTTTACCAGTAGACGGCCCTTTAAGCGTCTTAACCTAAATGACAGATGTATCGGAATACGACGGCTATGGTTTGAGCTGCATATTACACCATCCGTAATGTTCAGCGTGGAAGACTGCAGAAGCTCGGCAGTCAATAGTTGTGACACTTTAGTTGGAGAAACGCATCCACCATGGTAAGGTTGTGCCATATCGGATGGGGAACATCTGTTTTTAACTGTCCTGAGGGCAGAGACCACATAAAAAGCAAAGTGACATCACTTTTTAACTATCCTGCGGCAAACAAACGGATAAAAAGCAAAACTACATCGGTTTATAATTGTGAAACTGGCGCAAGATTTGTCCAATGTGCTGTCCATCGTTTTCTGCCACAAGTTGAAATCTAGAAAGAGCATGTTCCACAACAGATCGGAGTGTCTCGGGTGCCACGTTCAGCATGCGTTGCGCAATGCGTGCCTTCAGTTCCGCTACGTACGTGATTGGAGCACTGAATACATCTTCCAGATAACCCGTAGCCGGAAGTCACGACGATTAAGGTGAGGTGATCTGGACGGAGAGGTTGTCGGGAAATGACGGCTAATAACTAGCATTTCCGAAATGCCTCGCCAGCAACCGCTTCAATGGTTTTGCAGTGTGTGGAGGAGCACCATCTTGCATAAAATGATCCTACCTACAAATCCAAGCTAATGATGCTTTGCAGTGACGTGGGTGTACCGAAGTCTCTCACAGCTTATACTAATAACGCACAGGTAACAGGACGCACAGGGACTCATCTCCTCGAAACAGTGTGGCCTTACGGTAAGAGATGCCATCAACCCGCACCACACAGTCACCTTCGCAAAAAGGAGTGGCACCGGTTGATGAGTGTGCAGATTTTCCGTTGCCCATATTCTGAAGCTCTGCGTATTGGCGAATCCTTGCAGACGGAAATGGGCTCCCTCTATCCACAAAACGGCCCACTTCCATTTATTGTTCACTTCCAAGTGAGCAAGAAATTCCAGAGTGGAAGTTTGTCTTGCTGAAGGTCAGCGGGAAGCAGCTCATAAACATGGGTGATTGTTGGGAGAGTTCTAGGAAAGTTCCGTTCGCAAAGCAGACCACATACAGGACGCTAGTACAACCTATTCTTGACTACTGCTCGAGTGTTTGGAATCCGTACCAGGTCGGATCGAAGGAAGACATCGAAGAATTCAGAGGCGGGCTGCTACATTTGTTACTGGTAGGCTCGAACAAAAGACGTTTTCGGGCACTGAAATGGGAACCCCTGGAAGGAAGACAAATTCTTTACGAGGAACACTATTGAGAAAATTTAGAGAATCGTCATTTGAAGCTGAGTGAAGAACGATTCTACTGCCTCCAACATATATTGCTTCTAAGGTTCAAATGGTTCTTTGAATGGCTTTAAGCATATGGGGCTTAACATCTGAGGTCATTAGTCCCCTAGGCTTAGAACTACCTAAACCTAACTTAAGGACATCACACATATACATGCCCGAGGCAGGATTCGAACCTGCGACCGTAGCAGCAGCACGGTTCCGGACTGAAGCGCCTAGAACCGCTCGGTTACAGCGGCCGTGCTCATAAGGACTACGAAGGTAAGTCCCCTAGACTTAGAACTACCTAAACCTAACTAACCTAAGGACATCACACATATCCATGGCCGAGGCAGGATTCGAACCTGCGACCGTAGCAGCAGCACGGTTCCGGACTGAAGCACCTATAACCGCTCGGCCACAGCGGCCGTGCTCGTAAGGACTATGAAGATACGATATGAGATGTTAGGGCTCATACGGAGACATATGAGAGCAGACAGTTGTTTCTCCCTTGCTGTTTGCGAGTGGAACAGGAAAGAAAAAAAAAATTGGAAACTTGTGGTAAGGTGTGATGGGACCAAACTGCTTAGGTCATCGGTCCCTAAGCTTACACACAACCAACTTAAGCGAACTTAAACGCTAAGGACGACAGACACACCCATGCTCGAGGGAGGACTCGAACTTCCGACGGGGGGAGGGGGGGGAGGGGGGGGGGGGAGCCGTGCGGACCGTGACAAGACGCCTCAGACCACGGGGGAAAGGAAATGTCTAGAAGTGGTAAAGCGTACACTACGCTACGCGCTGTTCGGAGGATTGTGAAGTATCTGTGTAGACGTAGAAGTAGATAGCAATGCAGGATGTTTCGCAAGACTTATGCACCATGCTCGCAAGCATGTCCAACGTTCGGGCAGTTCCCGGGCACTGCGTGTTTGCTCATCACACCGCTCGATCCCTCCCTAAATGCTGTGGCCACATCTTCAACAGACGTAGGATCAACTGCTCTCCTCCCTTTGCCACATTGCACTTCAGAAGAACCTGTCTTTTCGATTTTTGTAATAATTTTCTCCAGACCTCAGCAGCCACCTGACCGATGCTTTCTTTCATACCCTTGACTGTCCGGAACTTCTACTGGCCCACTGGCGCACAGGCAAACGGTCTTCTTAAAAGAGCTTTACCAGAAGCACGCGATCCTTCGTGCAGAGAACCATATTGGTCGTCTCGCACGCAAACTGAAGAAAAGGGCCGGCCGCTGTGGCCGAGCGCTTCCAGGCGCTTCAGTCCGGAACCGCGCGACTGCTACGATCGTAGGTTCGAATCCTGCCTCGGGTATGGATGTGTGTGATGTCCTTAGGTTAGTTAGGTTTAAGTAGTTCTAAGTTCTAGGGGACTGATGACCTCAGATGTCCCACAGTGCTCAGAGCCATTTGAACTATTTTTGAAAAAGAAAGGCGTTTGCCGCACCTCTGTCGGTGTGCATGTTCTGACACCTGCAGCGCCATGTATTGGTCAAATTTTCGTTTTTTTCTTTGTTGTTCCATGACGTTTCGTCTTGCATCAATAATATCCTGTTGAAATTTGACGTCATTCTGAATAGTGGTTTTCTTTCTACAGCGTTTTGAAACTGGAACTTTAATTATGGATACCCTGTACGCCGATTTGTACTATTCTCGAACGTCACTTTCGAAGCAAAACTTCATTATCAACTTCTTTGGCTTACTTTTTTACGGCGTCAGAGCGACGCTAAATTTAGCAATAGAGGTGCGCAAACATGGCGACAGATCTCATGACAAATATTCCAACTTGTCGTACATCTCCGAATGATGTATTGTTTCATTACACATGAAATCGCAATATCCTAACAGAATCAGCTTCAACTGAAAAAAAAATTCCCAGAAGAGAGCCGATGTTTGCCAAGAGTAAATGCTCAAGACGAGAGATAAATGTTACCCGAACTGCACATCCACGGAGAAAATAGTACCCAAAGCGACAAGTCTAAAATTTAAGAGTCCATGGCGGAAGTCATAGAGTAGAAAGATTGACCTGGTTCTAATGAAAATACTGTGACTCAGCGTGAAAGATACGGTCAGAGGTATGTATTTTGATGTTAATTTTGTAATTATTGAACTGGTAGAACTGAAAGTATAAAGCACCAATCGATAGTCGACCACGCTGTACAAAAATATGTACCAAGTAGGATAAATACAGTTGAAGATACTCCCTATTGAGCGCACGCGCATACGCGCACATGCACGCACACATACACACACACACACACACACACACACACACACACACACACACACCACACACACATACACACACAAACACGCGCGTGCGCGCACACACACAAACACGCGCCAGTGCGTGCGCCTACATGCGAATACATATTATCAGGATCCTATTTAAGAAACGGTGCTCACTGCAAAATACGTATCAAACAAAGAAAAATTTTAATTGGAACTCAGTCAGTTACCAGATAGAAAATATCAAAACAAAAGACGAACTGAAACTTCTACAGATTTAAACTGTGTGCCGAACCGAGACTCAACTCGGGACCTTGAGAAGGTAGGAGACGAGGTACTGGCTGCAGTACAGCTGAAAGTACGGGTCATGAGTCGTGCTTGGTATTTCAGTCGATAAAGCACTTGCCCCAGAAAGAAAAATGTCCCGAGTTCGAGGATCGGTCCGCACTCAGTTTTCTTCTGCCAGGAAGTTTCATCAGCGTATACTTAGCTACAGAGCGAGAGTTTCATTCTAAAAGACGTATTTCTTCTAACGTACCTTGAAATCTTGATGGGAATATAACAGTACCGTTGCTGCTCAGTTTATACTTTAATGACTTAATCATCCATTTCGTAGATGTAGTCATTCATTACCCTTAATGTTACTAACGTAACAGCAGTCGTATTAATGATGTTAAAAAGCAGCCCCCTTTTCCGATGGACCTCAGAATTTGAGAGAATTTGTTCGACTCTTGCTGATAATTTACTGCAGATCCTTGAGCAGATGTGTTCGCGTTGTTGGAAAAGAATACAGGTCACGCTCGTATATAAAAAAAAAGGAACTAGAAGTGAGCCATACAAATGCGGTATTAAATGACTCTCATACACTTTCAGCAGAGTACTAGAATGTATTCTGAGTTCAAATATTTTGACTTAACCTAAACGAAATAATTCTCTCCACGTACATCAGAGTGAATTCCGAAAACATCGATCTTGCAATACTCGTGCGCTTCACACATGATGTTCTCAGTAGAATATAAAGAGGAAACTGTGATTGATTCAGTGTTTCAACATTTTAAAAAAGCTTTTTATTCAGCCTCACATCGATGTCTCCTGGAGAGAACACATTCCTGTGGGTAATCTAATCAGGTTTGCGATCAGGTGGAAAGTTTCCTGACGGGTAGGACGCAGCATGTTATCCTGGATGGAGAGTCATCTACAAACTTTAAACTAAAATCAGGGGAGCGTAACAGGATCGACGTTGCTCAGTATATTCGTTAATGGGTTAGAAAAGAGCATTAGTGGCAATCTCAGGCTTTTCGCAGACGATTTAGTTATTTACGAGGAAATTCTGCCCAGTAAAAATTGCACTAGTATAAAATTAGGCCTCAACAAAATATTATCCTGGCGAGAAGACTGACAAGAAGTTTTTAGTCCAAATAGATACAAAACTGTCAAGTTCACGAAACGTAAAAGTGCGGTATCTTTTGGCTTCATAATTAGTGAGTTATAATTAGAACCAGTTATGTCATACAACGCAGGGTGTTAAGAAATGTATTGCATATATTGAGAATTAGTAGTGTGATTTCTAGTGTTGTTACTGTAAACCGTATTCGTAGTTGTGGATAAAAGTAGCCAGTACATTAGTTCTAATGGAACCAGTTTGTGTTTCGATAAGCTTGTGAAAATATTTTACATAGTACTTTTATCTTTACACTCATCAGCAAAATGGAAGCGTTTTATTCCACACGGAAACGGTACAGATGGGTTCGACGGTTGCTTTCGGTTGCCATATCATAATAGAAGATATTTATGTGTCACATCATGTGAGGGATAATAACTTCCCGTTACGCTGGCAACTTCAAAGATAAAACTGCAATGTAAAAGTATTTCACAAACTTATCAAAAGACAGACATTGCTTAGATCTACGAGTAATGTATGCGCTCCACTTACCCATAGCTTACAGTAACAACACTAACAGTTTTGTTTACTTCATGCTGTATTCGTGGACAATAACAGAGCAATGTGTCCGCATTTATTTACTGCATTCTGGAGACAGTTTATAATAGCATAGCCCTTGCAGTAGATGAGACGTATTTTACAATAGGGTTCAAATGGCTCTGAGCACTATGGGACTTAACATCTATGGTCATCAGTCCCCTAGAACTTAGAACTAATTAAACCTAACTAACCTAAGGACATCACACAACACCCAGCCATCACGAGGCAGAGAAAATCCCTGACCCCGCCGGGAATCGAACCCGTTTCACAATAGGGAATCTCAACAAGTCCACACAGCTCTTACATTTAACAGCCCATGTTTACTGGACATCTCGTTTTCGTCCATACTACTACCTCTCAACGTATGGAATACTTTTTTTAACGCTCGATATTTGGAAGTAGGAGTGCGTATCCATATGAAGTGGAGCGAACACAAAGAATTTTTGGTTACTGAAACGTCTCTGTTGGATCGGTTCACATTATTTAACTCGTGTTTCGTGCTGTTCGTGTGTTGATATTTCCAGTGAGCTCCGAATCCTATTATATTATCTACATTTTGTTCTCCCAAATTTACTTTCTCTCTTTATCCTCTGTATGAATGAGTGAACGAGTATATATCTTGAATTTGTCTTTTATACGGTAGCAGTACAGCACTTGGTTGTCTGCTGAGGCAGTGACAGTGTATCCAGCTTATCTTTCTCAGTCAAGTCAAAGATAATTGTGCCCTTTCAGTGGCCATTCGAAGGGTTAAATCGGGGGCGGAAAGGACCCCTTTGATCTCTTCTGGCCACCTGCGGGAAGTTCGTTTCAGGGAGAGCATGCTCAAGGCACTCGGGACTGAACCTCTGGTGAGTGAAGATCGTAGTTTTAAGGGCGACTTGGCGCTGGTGAGTGTATTAATGGGTGACGGCGTGTAGCTATTCTAACTAATTCTAACTGGTTCAGTTTCAAGTTCGGTAGTCGAATTCTTATATTTTTCAGAATTGAATCACGAGTGTATTTTCTCTATTTAGAAACTTTTTGCACGCCTTGATTTGTGTAACCAGAACACGTGGTGTTGGAAGTTCGTTACTCCAGCACAGGTTTAAAATTCAATTGCCTGACTTCTCTTTTATTTGTAATGTATGTGTGAACTTTTCTCGTGTGTATATTTTTTATTTCCTTTGCTTTTCATTTCGTTTCAGCCTTAAGATTATGTAGCTTTGCTAATACCACGAGTTGGTAATTTCATTGTGTGTAACTTCAGCATCATCTTTTAGAAATTTTATTCTTAATTCCGCGTGGCATTTAATTGCTCTTTGTGTCCGTAAGGTTTACATTTGTGTTCTTGAAGTTTTCATGAGTCTTATTTTGCTTTGCTGTTGAATATTCATGGCAGCCGGCCGAAGTGGCCGTGCGGTTAAAGGCGCTGCAGTCTGGAACCGCAAGACCGCTACGGTCGCAGGTTCGAATCCTGCCTCGGGCATGGATGTTTGTGATGTCCTTAGGTTAGTTAGGTTTAACTAGTTCTAAGTTCTAGGGGACTAATGACCTCAGCAGTTGAGTCCCATAGTGCTCAGAGCCATTTGAACCAATATTCATGGCATTAGCGGGATTTTCACGCCAGTATACCTTAGTTTCACGTAGAAGGTGGTGCAGGCAAAATACTTTGTCGGAAAGTGTTCCATTTTATTCGTATTCACAATAATTCAGTCATAGCGATAAGGATGAAGCTGTGAGGCTTTGACCTATTGTGATGAGTGAAATTCTTTCTATCTCTATTCTTGTATGTGTGAAACGCATATGTTTGTGTCAACTTTTGGCATGATCGCCTAAGATTTCCTTTAACACTGCAAGACAGGTCAGCAATCACCATAATAATAGTGTGAGCGAGTTAAATAATTAAATAATAGGCAACGACATATCATAGTTTAAAATTAGTTAATAAATTTTTAAATCATGCTTTATTTCAATAAACTGAGTTAAACTGTGACGACTGTTTCTCAAACAATCCCATTCTCTTTTGTAAGATTATTTTAGTACATCCAACCCGACATTTCTGAAGCGCAAACGCAGGCCTTATACTTCTGGATTTTTTTTTTTTAGACTTAAACTCCTGCTACTTAAAATTGTTCCCACGGGCTCATTCTATGTATTCACTTGAAACTCTTTACCAATGTTAGCAAGTTAACAATGCTTATCAATTCAGTGATGAATTCAGTTCTTATGTTAAATCTTCCCAGTTTTAATTAAATTGGGTGGCGACCCAGCAAAATTTTGTGCTGAACTTACAATGGCCTGCAGAGTTTCATGTCGGCTAACTTCTTCCAGTTTCTGTTTGCAAATCACTTTCCCGTTAACCGTTCACCCACTAATAACCTTTTAGATGAAGAGAAAACGGCGGGCTACGATTCACTGGTAGGATACTGGGAAACTCCAGTTTGCCTACAAGATTGCATACAAAATTCTTGTCGAAACATACTTGACACTGCTCAAATAGGAAAGTAAAGAGTGTAACAGAAATGTTAAAAAGACATTAAGTGGCAGGCAATACAAGAAAGGACACGACAGACTTACGAATATTTTTCAGATTCCTGCGTATGTATCCCGTACAGACTGTGCAGACGAAACAAGGCAAACAACAGCTCGCGTGAGGTCGTATCATTCAGGAAGCAAAATTGGTACGTTTTATACACGATACTAGCGTTGTAATAAATTCCATTAGAGCGAAAGCAACAGAAGAGTTGGTAAATATACTCTACAAAGAATTATTAAGTGATTCTCTGAAAATGAACTCTCCCTAAATTTTGGAAAAACACAATACATTCGGTTCGTACAACGAGTGGAATGACACCAAGAATTTATGTAGTAAATGAGTATGAGTCAGTAAGTATGGCAGAATACTCCGAATTTTGGGGTGCACACGTTGATGATAACCTGAAATGGAAGAAGCGTATTAAAGAGCTTCTCAAACAATTAAATTTAGCTATTTCTGCTCTTCGAGTAACTGATAATGGTGGAAATAAACGTATCAACCTCCTCACATATTTTGCCCGTATTTCCACGTAATAATGTCGTACGGAATAATTTTCTGGGGTAACTCACTTAGAAAGCAGATTGCACAAAACCGAGCAGTAAGAATAATATGTGGTGTTCAAACACCAACGTCATTTAGGTACCCCTCAAGTAGCTAGGCATTTTAACTGCGCCGCCAAACTACATACATTCGCTAATGAAATTCGTCATAAATAATCCATCCGATTTCAGAATACAGTGATGTACACACCTATAACACTAGAGGAAAAAATGATCTTGAGTACCCATTGTTGAAGCTGTCATTGGCTCAGAGAGGAGTTCAATATGCAAGCCGGCCGCGGTGGTCTAGCGGTTCTAGGCACTCAGTCCGGAACCGCGCGACTGCTACGGTCGCAGGTTCGAATCCTGCCTTGGGCATGGATGTGTGTGATGTCCTTACGTTAGTTAGGTTTAAGTAGTTCTAAGTTCTAGGGGACTGATGACCACAAATGTTAAGTCCCATAGTGCTCAGAGCCATTTAAACCATTTTTTATTTCAATATGCAACAATAAAATTTTTTTAAATCTCTTCTCCTGAACAACTCCTATTTCACTGACGAATTTCTACTTAAAAAAGACTTATTTTTAAGTGTAGTTGCATGAGTAGGAATAAAATAATGATGCGTTCATTAACGTTAACACTAATCGTGTATACACATCCTGCACACTGACCCGTTCCGCACCATTTCGATAAAAGAATCGATCAAATGATCTATGGAACATTAACTAACAATTCTGGCTTGTGACACGCAAAATGTCAGTGCCGTCCACAGCTCCCATGGTGCCTTGGATTACTGCCACAAGTCCCATGACAACCCAGCTGCATGTCCCCCATTACATAACATAACCCCCACCGGATTACGTCCTTACTCGTTACATCTTTTGAACCGCGTTAGCCTGGTGGAACGAAAAAGTATTTCATCCGAGCAGGCGACACTTTTCCATCGGTCCACGGTCCAACTTCGATCATCCTGTGCTCTGCTCATAGCAATTGACGATATCATTGGGTTGACATGAGAAGACAGATGTCTTCTGCTGCGAAGCCCCATGGTAAAGACTGTGCGCGGAGTGATGTGTTCAGAAAAGATGTAGCTGCGACAGCTTTGTACTCCATCTCCAGATTTGCCACAGAATGCTGCCTGTCCTGCTCTACAGTGCTAGCAAGCCTCTGATCTCCATGTTTAATAATGTGCGTTGAATGGTGTGCACCGAAAGAGATACGCGACAAACCATCTCTTATTCTGCTTTGCTGTGCGGGCAAGCCTCCGACCTCCATGTTCTCTGATGAGGCGAGGACGTCCAACGTGTTGTCGGCTACTCATGGTTCTACCGTCAGTCAGCCACATTCCACAGACGCTCTCGACACCAGCAAGCCAACAAGAGACCAGTTTCCGAGGTGTTCGTACCCAGGCACCTTACCACAGCAAACTGTGCTTCGCCAAAGTCGCTTATGTCAGGGAATTATTGATAGAATGACTCGCCATTCGTCTCTGTTCCGCTTACATATTTCCCTTACCGCGACGCACCGATATCGGGCGGCACTGGAGCCCGTGGTGGGCAGCGATCATAATGTTCTTGCTCATCATCCAATGAGCGTTCAATAAGCAATGCAACACGTCTTTCTGTTTCTGCCAATTTCGATTTTAAAAAAATGCGAATTCGTTGTGGGTCATGGTGGAATATCCCCGCTTCCGCTCCTACAGTTTCATGAAGTCCGATAGGTGGCGGTGCTATAGGTAGACATCAAAGTGGCGTCTGTAACGGAGCTGCGTTCCAAGCAGAGAGGTGTCATTGAATTTCTTTTCTCGGGAAACCAGAGCATCTCAGATATTCATAGGCGCTTATAGAATTTCTACGGAGACCTGGCAGTGAACAAAAGCACGGAGAGTCGTTGGGCGAGGCGTCTATCATCATCGGAACGAGGTGCTCCAACCTGTCCGGTCTCCTGCGTGCCGGCTGGCAGCACACAGCTGTGATTCCAGCAATGCTGGAACGGGCGGATACTCATTCGAGCCGATCGGCGTATCACAATCAAATATCTCGCTGCTCAACTGGACGTCTCTGTTGGTACTGGTTCAAAAATGGTTCAAATGGCTCTGAGCACTATGGGACTTAACATCTGTGGTCATCAGTCCCCTAGAACTTAGAACTCCTTAAACCTAACTAACATAAGGACATCACACACATCCATGCCCGAGGCAGGATTCGAACCTGCGACCGTAGCAGTCACGCGGTTCCGGACTGAGCGCCTAGAACCGCACGGCCACCGCGGCCGGCGTCTGTTGGTACTGCTGACACACTCGCCTACCAGCTGGGGTAGTCATGGGCGTATGCCCGTTGGGTTCTTCACCGCCTAGTAGAAGACCATAAAGGACAATGAAAGACCATCTGTGCGGAATTGCTTGCTGATCATGACAATTTTTTGCCGAAAATCATCACAGGCTATGAAACTTGGAAACGAAACGCCAATCCATGGAGCGGTTCCACATCACCTCTCCTCCCAAGGAAGAGTTCAGAACCGCAACCTCAGCGGGTAAAGTCTTGCCGACAGTCATCAGGGACTCAGAAGGGCTTTTTCTGTATGAGCTCTTCCCTGATGGTGCGACGATCAACTCTGAAGTGTTGTCCTACCATCGGTAAATTGAAAAAACGACTTCGGCGTGTTCGTCACCACAAAAATGCAGACGACCTTCGCCTTTTTCATGACAACGGAAGGTTTCACGCAAGTCTGCGCGCCCGAGAGGATCTCACAAAACGTCGCTGCACTGTGCTTCCTCATCCACACTACAGCCCGAATCTCACACCTTCCGACTTCCACCTGTTAAGCCCAATGAAGGATGCACTCCGTGGGAAGCAGTACATGGCTGATTGGGTGGTTATTGACGCATCAGGGCGTTGGCTCCGACGTCGACCAGTACAGTGGTACAATGCGAACGTACACGCCCTCCCGAGTAAACTGGCGTAAGACCGTCGTACAGAAAGGAGGTAATGTTGGAAAATAGGATTTCGTTGCCAGAAGGGTGGAGCCGATGTGTTGAAATCCAGAAGAAAATCAACCTGCTTTCAGAAAAAATATGTTCTGCAGTACTCAGTGAACGCCCATCGTATTTTGATGTAATAGGAAGCAGACATAACATCTAATTATATAAAAAAATGGTTCAAATGGCTCTGAGCACTAGGGGACTTAACTTCTGAGGTCATCAGTCCCCTAGAACTTAGAACTACTTAAACCTAACTAACCTACGGACATCACACACATCCATGCCCGAGGCAGGATTCGAATCTGCAACCGTAGCGGTCACGCGGTTCCAGGCCGTAGCGCCTAGAACCGCTCGGCCACCCCGGCCGGCATCTAATTATCGTATTGCTCTTTACCTTGTAATGGATGTGCAATTTCATACCAATGAACAAAGTTTTATTTAATAAAACAAAACACTTGCGGTGACGAGGAAGTGACAGTTTCATGGACAAGCTCGCAATTAATAAAGAAAAGTTCAGCAGTTTGACTCGCTGCAGTGGAGTTGATACACTGGCAACCAGCCAGCTGGAACGCTTTGAGAACGTACTGGAGGAAACTAACGATTTCTTCGGAATCTAGTGACGTATCGCCCGCACACACGCGCGCGTGTTCCTACTGAAGCACACACACAAACACACACACACGCACACACACACACACACACACACACATTCACACATGAAGGCTCTCGCGTGCCTGGACGGCAACCTGTTTTGTACAGAGACACATGAGTGTGTAGCGGCAACTGATAACGATCAGCTGGCGTCTGACTCTGTTCCAAAACACTCGTGGGGCATCGTGTTCGTTAAACTGCTCTGTTAGCATATTTGATTTACAGGTGCTGTATGCAAAGCGTGTTATCGAGACACAACAGCTTTATAGTCCACAAGGAAAGTCAAAACAAGAATAAATAAATGTAACATAGCAAGCGAGATATTCCTTTGCCATTCCGCTCGTCTGCGTGTGTGTGTGTGTGTGTGTGTGTGTGTGTGTGTGTGTACGTGCGCCTGCTTGTAGGGAACGGACTATCTCTAGATCCTTGTCTATCTCAGTACTTGTAATTCAAACACACTGTATTTATAGCCATCATTTCGATATACATCTAATCTGATGTCCTGTATGGACATCCTTCGAAAAAATTCTCGTACAGTATGAATGATGTGGTGTCGTGTGAAAAATAAAAGACGCAATAGCAACCAAGAAAAAATAGTGCCAAAAATGAATGTTTGTAAGGGATGTTGTGACAAATTTCCACGAGAAGGATCATAGATAATTATTTGTAGATAAGAGAAATTATTCGTTTCCTGGAAACTAAATTTATTTTGCGGAAAGGTGACATAATTTGTGTTTAAAACTTATAGACAATAAAACAGTGTGATAGCAAAACCTTCCGTCATCGAAGATTGTCCTAAATTCTACAGAAATTTATTTTGGTTTGAATGATTTGTATTAGGCATCCTGAGTTATCTGCAAAAGGATGGAAGGAGGGTTGGGTATAACGACCCATCGACATCAAGGTCATTAGGGAGGGAGCACAAGCTCGGATTGTGTCAAAAATCGACCGTGTCCTTTCAAAGGAACCATCCCGTAATTTGCCTGGAGCTCTTAATGGAAATTACGAAAAATCTAAATCTGGATGGCCGGACGCGGGTCTGAACCGTCGTCCTCCCGAATGCAAGTCCAGTGTGCTATCTGCAAAACTATGTTTTTACTAGAATTATTTCGGCTCGAGCTGTCGAGTTTAGGTATATTAGGTGAAAACCACGAAATTACAGTAAAAAAGTACACTACTTGATGAAAAGCCAACGGCCTTGCTGCAGTGGTCACACCGGTTCCCGTCAGATCACCGACGTTAAGCGCTTTCGGACTCGGCTAGAGTTTGGATGGGTGACCGGAGCTACATGATTGAGAAGTAGCGGCTCCGGTCTCATAAGCTGACATACGGCCGGGAGAGCGATGTGCTGACCACATGCCCCCCTCTATCCGAATCCAGTGACGCCTGTGGGCTGAGGATGACTCGGCGTCCGGTCGATACTGTTGGGCCTTCGAAGGCCTGGTCGGACGGATTTTAGTTTAGTTTTATTTGATCAAAAGTATTAATGGACGTTAATGTGGTGTATGTCCAAATTTCGCCTTAATGACGTCTTGAATTCTGCTGGGGACATTTAATGAGGTGTTGAATGTCTGCAGAGGAACGGCAGGCCATTCTTCCTCAAGAACCGAAACCAGAGAAGGAAGCGATGTTGGTCGCTAAGGTCGGAGCCAAGTCCACGTTCTAACTCATCCCAAAGATTCTCCATTGAATTTGCGTCGAGACTCTGGGCATTTCAAGAATGTTAATGTCCACAAACTATTGTCTCGCAGATACTGCTTTATGACAGGCTGGTTGTCTTGCTGATACAAACAATCATCGTCCGTAAACTGCTTGTCTACTGTACGCACTGTACAGAATGCTGTAAAATGTGTCCATATCTTTCCGCATTTAGGGGCTAACACCAAAAAACACCACTGTACCGTAATATCACCTTCTCCATACTTCATTGTTGAAACTATACGCGATGGCAAGTAACGTTCTCCAGGCATTCGTCGAAGCTAAATGCTTCTGTTGGATTTCCGCAGTGTATACCATGATGCACCACTTCAAATCACCCGTTTCCAGTCATTCACTGTTAGTGAGGCCTCTCTTTACACCACCTGAAGAGTCGCTTAGCGCTGACTAGATAAATGTGTGACTTACAAGGAGCCGCTCGACCACTGTAACTCATTATTTTTAACTCCCTTCAAACAGTCATTGTGCTAACTACATTTCTGGTAGCACTTTGGAGCTCACGAGTGATTCCTTCCGCTGATTTCATGCGATTTTTACAGCCACGCTCCGCAATTCTCGACGGTTCCTGTCCATCAGTACAAGAGCTCCGGCTGGTCTTCGTTTAGCTATGGTTGGTTCATCGGGTTTCCACTTCACAATCACTTAACCAATAGTCGGGCAGATTTAGAAAGGTTGAATTGTCCATGATGGAATTGTTACTCATAAGGGAAACTTCCCACCGCACCCCCGCCCTCCCCCCCCCCCCCCCCAACCCCCACCCTAGATCTAGTGGTAAAATGGCCTAGTGGATAGCCCGTCAATGAACACAGGTCGAAGCATGAAAACAGGAAGAAGGTGTCCTGAATTGTAAAAATAAAAAGAAGCAGAACAGAAACAGTGGATTCTCCCACCTCAATATAGGCAACACTGACTGAATTGCGAGAACCGCGGCGTCGTGGTTATATGGTCATGGTGTTGGACTGCAAAGCGGGTGATCCGTGTTCCAACCTCCATCGTGTCCCTTTTTTTTTTTTTTTTTGACAACATTATGAACTTACTGTCCGGTCTGTAGCCTTGGCAGTTGTCATGCTATACATTTGTTATAGAATATGAGTCATTTGGTAAGAATATATTGCCGTTGCAATAAATGTGATAAATAGTGAGAGCAGGCGAGATGCCACGTAGACTGTGAACTATGTTACTACAAAGGAATTCAACAGTCAAAACTTCCAAAACGAAACGCTAGAGTCATAACATGTGGTACTTGTGTAAAAAAAATAGGATATATGTACGTCTGGAGGTTCCTTCCTTACACCTCGCTGTTGCAAACGGACGTTACGCCACGATACAGACACAAATTGAATATAGCCCACAGAAATGTCAATGACCCTACTGACAGTTCATAGTAAAAAAAAAAAGTGGAAAAAGGGGCACGAGAGAGATTTGAACACGGATCTGCCCCGTGGCTTGATGTTGTCCATCTTGACCTTGGACCGTTCACTTTTTTTTCCCAGTTCAGTACGCCTTCTTCCCGTTTTCATGCTTGATCTCTGTTCGGGTTTTGACGGGCCATGTTACCACTAAATCCGAGGGCGGTGCGATGGGAGTTTCGCTTGTCAGCTGATGCCCTACGACTAGTCCACGTTTGAAGCCACCTAGACCTGCTGACCGATCCGTTCTGCTGTTACAGTTCCCCCACTGCTAATACAACACCCCCGCCTAATGTCACTAAACGTACGGACCCTCCCGCCGGAGGTTCGACTCCTCCCTCGGGCATGGGTGTGTGTGTTGCCCTTAGCTTTAAGTTAGTTTAAGTAGTGTGTAAGTCTAGGGACCGATGACCTCAGCAGTTTGCTCCCTTAGGAATTCGCAGACACATACACCCCTGCCTCTCGTGACATCTACATCTACAGCCATTCCCTGAACCACTATGAACTGCGTGGCAGGGATCACGTCCAATTGTACCTGTTATTATGGCTTTTCCCGTTCCATTCACTCATTGAGCGCGGGAAGAATGACTGGTTAAATGCCGTGTTGTAATTAATCTAGTCTTATCCTCGCGATCCTTATGGGAGTGAAACATAGTTGGTTATAGTGTATTCATAGGCTCATCATTTAAAACCGATTCTTGAAACTTTATAAGTTAGCTTTCTAGGGATAGTTTACGTTTATCTTCAAGAGTCTGCCAGTTCACTTCTTTCGACATATCCCTCGAGGATCAAACAAACTTGTGACCATTCGTGCTGCCCTACTCTGTATAGTCGTGTAGAGTGTGGGTCCCACACGACTGGTCGTACGAGTAATTTGTAAGCAATATTCTTTGTACATGAGTTTCATTTTCCTAGTACTCTACCAGTAAATCGACATCTCCAACCTGCTTTACTCACGACTGAGCCTTTGAGAGCGTTCCACTTCATGTCCTTACAGAGCGTTAAACCCAGACAGTTGTACATTTAGTAAAACGCCCAGTGATACATTTCTGGACAGTCTGGTGTTCTGTTCCATATTACTTGGGAGTATCTGAATACTTTTAGTTAGATAGTGTATGCTAACAGTGAGATATGTTTGGTGGGGACAAACTGCTAAATCTAATCCCACCAAACCCACGATATGAAACCACCATACTTTGTCCTATAGTTATTTATTATAGGGTACTTTTTGAGGCAATTGAGCTATTTCGGTCGATGAAAGAGGTCAAAACACTTTAGATAATGCTCGTAGTTTCCTCCATATTAAGGCATATTAACTAATATGAATTAATTGCAACATATACGTGATGAAATTGCTTACTTTTCAAATCCAGTGGCTAGGTTCAATTTTTCAGATCATTACACTTTCTAATATGCCTAATGCTGACCTTCCATTCAATTTTGTTCAGAATAGTAAGGTCATTACCTTATAAACTTAATTAGCACACGGAAAATGTTGGCACTTCACGAGATATTTTCTTTGTTTTCCTGCTCAGTGAATTGTACGTAAACTAGCTATTAGGGTAAGATACAGTATAAAATAAAACTAAGCTCCTCTCACACAGGCCATGAAGGCCCAACGTTACCGACCGGCCGCCGTGTCACCCTCTGCCCACAGGCGTCACTGGATGCGGAGATGGTGGGGCATGTGATCAGCTCTTCCGGCGGTATGTCAGTTGACGAGACCGGAGCCGCGACATCTCAGTCAAGTAGCTCCTGTTTACCCCACAAAGGCTGGATGCACCCCGCTTGCAAACAGCGCACGGCAGACCGGATGGTCACCCATCCAAGTGGTAGCCCAGCCCGACGGCGCTTAACTTCTGTGATCTGACGGAAACCGGCGTTACCACTGCGGCAAGGCCGTTGGCTAGGTACAGTGTAGTATGTATCAAATATCAATTGACCAAACGAGAAATGTCATTGCGACATATACCTTGTTTCGGTGCCTTAACACTGTCGTCACGAGCCACGGCTGGAAAAGTGACTGTCTTTGTTTGTTGTTCCCCATGTCACACTCAACAGAGAAGGATATCTTGGCAGGTACGGAATTTTGGGGAACTACGAAATCGTAAACATAGTTACGTGGTTGGCCACAAGAGGATTTGAACTACGTTGTTTCCGAATGGGAGTCCACTGTGAACCAGTGTTCCACCATACGCTGCAGTTAAGCCAAGAGAATGAATGGCTGCAAAATCGTTACCTCCACCAGTCGTGGATATTTCAAGATCTGGACAAAATACTACTTTTCAGTTTACTTTTCGCTCTCACATTTTACTCGCAGGAGTGGCTTTGTATGTAAGGATTAATATGCACCCTATGCTCACGTTATCTCATTTTCAGTGTCGCACATATTCCTACAGAAGACACAACACAAGTGGTCGGAAATCAAACCATTGGACGATAGCTTAACGATAATGGTCAACTCGTTCTACAGTTATTTATAAAATTCTTTTACTGATGCTAGCACTGTACTGCCTGACTGCAATCTTTTTTGCGAAACAACGCCGCATTGCGCTGTCAGTGTGAAATACAACAGCGTCTTTTCTTAACGATTTAGAAAGGGAACAGATAGCTTTTCAATGTCTCTGAATAGCGATTTCAATCTTTATCTGTAATGCTTTCATTCTGACGTATGTACATTAGGACCGGGAGTGTAATGAAGTTCTCAAGTGATATGTATTAAAATGCAGTCACACGAGCATTTTTGTTGTGTGGCCTGGCAGATTTGCTTGAGAATAATATGTGCTTGTTTACCGACTCAACATCCTGTTGCGTTGCTTTTGTATGTATTAAAATTCAGTCACACGAACATTTTTGTTGTGTGGCCTGGCAGATTTGCCTGCGAAAAATATGTGCTTGTTTACCAACTCAACATCCTGTTGTGTGGCTTTTTGTTTGCGCCTAGTATCCGTATCACAAGAAGACGCACTGTTAAAGTGTAGATACCGTAAACTCATTTCCGTTATCTCTCAGTTTACAATCACAGTGGAGGCTGAACACACAGTTCTGATGAAGTAGCATCGGCACAGGAATGTTAAAGAAAATGTGCAGGTATGTTTCTCCGTGTACGACTTTGAGCAAAAATAACAGAGGGGTACTTAGAAATATTTTCTGACATATAACGAGACTAGTATCGTTATACAAATATTTCGTATTTCGCGCAATTGTTTGTGTCCCCAATCCAATGTTCAGTTCTCAAGCTTGAATGTAACTGAGCTTTTTGGCGGACTGGTGATAGAAAGTTCTAGAAGGAAAGCGAGCCTTAGGCCTCGAAACATAAAACCCCTTGGGGTAGAAAAAAAGCAAGAGCTGGCCTAGGCAGAAAAGTGGTATGAAGAAGAAATTGCACATATTAGTCCTTATATACCATGTTACTCCTCTGAACAAAATGCGACAGTGAAAAGAAAGCTGACCCTTAGGATGTTGCTCCAGAACTTGAAATGTATAATAAATGAAGAAATCATGTCATTTAACCGACAGAAATGGCTGATATGTACTCATTTTAAAGGTTTCTATTTTTCAAGCGATGAATTGCCAATACCTTATAATCAAAAGAATGATATTCTGGAAGCAGGTAGCTATGTCGTATGTAAAGTGTAAATGAATTCGAGGTGTGAAGAAAGCAAAGATGCCTGTATGTATTAACGATTTTCTAGAAAGGGTCAAAGCTGTTGGCAAAGTAACATAAAAGAAAAACACTGTA
This sequence comes from Schistocerca piceifrons, assembly GCF_021461385.2. NCBI lineage: Eukaryota > Metazoa > Arthropoda > Insecta > Orthoptera > Acrididae > Schistocerca > Schistocerca piceifrons. The sequence continues at coordinate 457,767,100 of NC_060141.1, forward strand.
GGGGTACAGTCTTGTCCAGCAAGTTTTTGTGGGGGAAAATCTTTCTCCAAGATTAGAATCATTATTCCGCTTCACAAAAAAACTATATGGATAAGACATTCAAAACCGCAGACCATCTGACAAAAATGAAGCAGTGTTGAAAAATATTACTTACGTGAACTATACTGAGAAAATTATTGCACTAAACAAATTAAATGTGTGTTGTTTTATTATCTAGATTAAAAATTGTGCAAACTTCCTACAAAATGAAAGAAAAATAAAATCTACATCTTGTTGTTATGGCAGCTTTTGTACATTGATGTTAGTATGATGAAAAATAAAAGCACTGTTTTAGTTGCTCCTCATGAATTATTAATAGTCCATAAATTATTTATTAGAAATAAAAATGGTTATAACTAAGAGTTTGCATTTCCTTGTTCTGAGCGAGGATAATTCATCATATTACTGAAGTCAAGTTTACCAGCAGTGTCGTATTCAGTCGACGAGGTAGCTAAACTTGGGTCTGGTTTCGTCGATACTCGATTGGAAGTAGTTTTATTGATCCACTTCAATGTGATGAAACTGCATTCACAAGATGCTGCAGTCAGTGCCACACTCATAAATATCCTCAGAAGCTTTTTACTGCGCGATCCCGTGGTGATGAAAGAAACCCACTATTTACCGGCACATTTAACTTGTAACAACACTGCCCACTTCACTACGGTTCGCTTCGATACACGCATACAAATGACATGTCCATATAGGCATGACTTGCACGTAAAGTGAATTAGATTATCCAGTGAGATTTGATACAAAAACCACGTGAATTAAACGCATAACACAACTATTAACTAAGACTTTCGATGTTTTATCGTGTATCAGAGTTTCATTCGAATTAGTACATCGACAAAATACGTTATATATGCATAAGGGATTCAACCAGTGGTCTTACACTGAAGCGCCAAAGAAACTGGTACAGGCATGCGTATTCAAATACAGAGATATGTAAACAGGCAGAATACGGCGCTGCGGTCGTTAAACGCCTTTATAAGACAAGTGTCTTGCGCAGCTGTTAAATCGGTTACTGCCGCTACAATGGCAGATTATCAAGATTTAAATGAGTTTGAACGTGGAGCCGTATTCGGCGCACGAGCGATGGGAGACAGCATCTCCGAGGTAGCAATGAAGCGGGGACTTTCCCGTACCATCATTTCACGAGCGTACCGTGTATATCAGGAATGCGGTAAAACATCAAATCTGCGACATCGCTGCGGCCGGAAAAAGGTCCTGCAAGAACGGGACCAACGACGACCGACGACGACGGAATTGTTCAAGGTGCAAGAATTGCAACCCTTCCGCAAATTGCTGTGCCACCAACAAGTGTCAATGTGCAAGCCATTCAACGAAATATCATCGATATGCCCTTTCGGATCCGAAGACTCACTTGTGTATCCGCGATGACTGCACCACACAATGTTTTACGCCTCGCCTGGGCCCGTCAACACCGGCATTGAACTGTCGATAACTGGAAACATGTTGCCTGGTTGGAAGAGTCTGGTTTCAGATTGTATCGAGCAGGTGGAGGTGTACGGATATGGAGACAACCTCGTGAATCCATGGACTCTGTATGTCAGCAGGGGACTGTTCAAGCTGGTGGCGGGTCTGTAACGGTGTGGAGCGTGTGCAGTTGGAGTGACATGTGACCCCTGATACGTCTAGACACGACTCTGACAGGTGACACGTACGTAAGCATCCTGTCTCGTCACCTGCATCCGTTCATGTTCATTGTGCATTCCGACGAATTTGGGCAATTCCAGCAGGATAATGTGACACCCCTCACGTCGATAATTGCTACAGAGTGGTTCCAGGAACACTCTTCTGATTTTAAACGGTTCCGTTGGCCAACATACTCCCCAGACATAAGACATTATTGAGCATATCTGGGATGCCTTGCAATTTGCTGTTCAGAAGAGAGCTCCACCTTCTCGCACCCTTACGGATTTAGGGCCAGCTCTGCAGGATTCATGGTGTCAATTCCCTCCAGGACTACTTCAGACATTAGTCGAGTCCATGCACGTGGTGTTGCGGCACTTCTGGGTGCTCGCGGGGCCCTACACGATATTAAGCAGGTGTACCAGTTTCTTAGACTCTTCAGTGTATTATGATTCAGCCACAGACGACCTACTGGTTTCAGCCGAATTAGTACAAACCCGAACTGAAACCTTACAAAGTAACGATAGTGCATCGACCGTCCAGTTCATATACTACTGCTCGAGGTCTTTGAAAGACGGTCCGAACTCGTCGAAGTCGGCTAAAACCGAAAGGCCTCCTGCCGCAGTCATAGAAAGGGGCCGCAGTGTACGTGGTAATAGGAGTCCGCTTCCCTGGTATTGGACCCCACGCAACAGAAGACGCAGAATTGCGTCGTACTTGAAACATTGCGTAATATTCTTTATAAACTATATTGGTTGAAACAGGAAAATATGCAGTTACTAGTTTGCTATAGGACGTAGTGGAAGCCATTACCCAAACTGCCAGCTCGACTTAAATAATAAATTGTGTAACTATCTCTGATTAAAGGTGGTTTACGAAGCTAATGTAATCTGATCGGACATCACTATGTAATACGGTATGAGCACTAGTCGTCATGACAGGCGGACCCGCTAACGTAAAAGGAGGCAAGAGTACTGTCAGCAGAGAAGCACTAACAGCAGATTGGATCAGCCAGGACAGCTAAAAAGTGCAGCACAGCTAAAAGGAAAGTAAAGTCGTGTGGCATGAATGGCTGGGATACTCCGAAGGGCAGATTCAGCCGCCTAACTGGAAAGGCTTCCCTATCCTTCGCGTCCGCAGCCACCTTCCCATCGCGAAGTATGAGAGTTCTGTGCGTACCTATTAAGTGCAGTTGACAGTAATGAGTGTGGTTGTAGTTAAAAAAATGGTTCAAATGGCTCTCAGCACTATGGGACATAACATCTGAGGTCATCACTCCCCTGGAACTTAGAACTACTTAAACCTAACTAACCTAAGGACGACACACACATCCATGCCCGAGGCAGGATTCGAACCTGCGACAGTAGCAGTCGCGCGGTTCCAGATTGTAGCGCCTAGAGCCAGCCGGAATGGCCGAGCGGTTCTAGGCGCTACAGTCTGGAACCGCGCTGCTGCTACGGTCTCAGGTTCGAATCCTGCCTTGGGCATGGATGTGTGTGATGTCCTTAGGTTAGTTAGGTTTAAGCAGTTCTAAGTTCTAGGGGATAATGGAATGTAGTCTAATTAAGTCGGGTGATGCTGAGGGAATTAGATTAGGAAATGAGGCACTTAAAGTAGTAAAGGAGTTTTGCTATTTGGGGAGCAAAATAACTGATGATGGTCGAAGTAGAGAGGATATAAAATGTAGGCTGGCAATGGCAAGGAAAGCGTTTCTGAAGAAGAGAAATTTGTTAACATCCAGTATTGATTTAAGTGTCAGGAAGTCATTTCTGAAAGTATTCGTATGGAGTGTAGCCATGTATGGAAGTGAAACATGGACGATAAATAGTTTGGACAAGAAGAGAATAGAAGCTTATGAAATGTGGTGCTACAGAAGAATGCTGAAGATTAGATGGGTAGATCACATAACTAATGAGGAAGTATTGAATAGGATTGGGGAGAAGAGAAGTTTGTGGCACAACTTGACCAGAAGAAGGGATCGGTTGGTAGGACATGTTCTGAGGCATCAAGGGATCACCAATTTAGTATTGGAGGGCAGCGTGGAGGGTAAAAATCGTATAGGGAGACCAAGAGATGAATACACTAAGCAGATTCAGAAGGATGTAGGTTGCAGTAGGTACTGGGAGATGAAAAAGCTTGCACAGGATAGAGTAGCATGGAGAGCTGCATTAAACCAGTCTCAGGACTGAAGACCACAACAACAACAACAAAGTTCTAGGGGACTGATGACCTCAGATGTTAAGTCACATAGTGCTCAGAGCCATTTGATTTGTAGCGCCTAGAACCGCTTGGCCACTCCGGCCGGCGTGGGTGTAGTGTCGTGCCATGTTCGTGTTGGAGACGTTCAAAGAAGGGAGAAGGCGAAACCCAATGCTGGCACATAGACTACTCCTTTCGAAGAGCATCAAGGCTACCGGCGAGCGTCACGTCTCCATCCGGAGGACGGAGCACCATCAACAGAACCAGTTGCCATCACGTCATGAGACACTGCGGGGAGGTCTGAAATTTAATACAGGACATTGGCACATAGATCTCGTGGTCATGGATTTTACGCCGCTACCCCTCTTGTACCCTCTGCCGTAAAGGGCAAAGTAAAATGTGTCAGTCAACAGCGCGCTGTGTAGCCGGACGGTCACCCGTCCGAGTACGGGACCCGTTCGACGGTGCTTAACTTCGGTGATCTGACGGAAACCAGTGAATTCACCTCACCATGGCCGTTGACCAGGAGACCTCAGTGACTTCAAAGATGGAGTAGTCACTGGATGTCAACCGAGTACGAAATTCAACAAGGACATTTTAACCATTCTAAAGGTGCGCAAGTAGACTGTTGCTGATGGGATATGAAATGAAAAGACGAAAGAAAAAGCACAGCTATACCAAGACAAGATAAAGTCTATCATGTACTGGAGGAAAACAGTGCTGAGGGTGGTTGGAAGAAATCGCAAGAAATCTTCGGAAAAAAATCACTAGTGTTCCAAAGTGCTGCCAGCACTCCAGCAAGCAAAATGACTGTGTAGGGAGTTCAAAAGGTGCGGTAAAATAGTCGAGAACCTCTTCACATAACACACGTTTCTGTGGTCGAAACTAAGCGGCGCTGGACGTGGTGCAATGAGCTATGCCACTGGAGGCGAGTGATCTGGAGTGATGATCACGCTCCTGTAGCAATTCCAAGGAAGGTTAAGTTCAGCTACCTGCCACACTATCAATTATGATTTCAGATATCATTTTTTCTTGAATGCAATTCGATACCTATTAAGTATCGAAAGAACGATCGATTCCAAAAGTACTCGTTTCCGAAACAAAAGCATCCAATACTTACTTGCACCGAAACAGTCCTAGTCACATGACCATCTGGTACAATTTCTACACCGTCTAAAGCGCTTCAAAGCGAGCAGTGTGGTGTTTTATGGATATCACCAGTGATTTGTCGCACCCAGTTTCTCCCCAACTGACGAGTGTAGGGCGGACTGTTGTAGTACTTTGTTAGATCGTTCCAGTACAATGTGGATGTAAAAGCTGTTGTATCTCGGAATTTGTCCTTTGTTAAGCCTGTGCAACTTCGCACTAGGATAAGTACTAGGATACTGTCAAAACCAAGGTTCACGTACGGGGGGAGGGGGGGGGGGGGGGAGCGTTCAATAAATACAAGGGTCACTCCAAAAGAAATGAAGAAATGCACACTATTTTTTTCTTAAATCCATCTACACGTTTGAAAGTTTTACAGTGTGTAGATACCTCCTTTAGGAACAATATTTTCATTTCTCCACATAATTTCCATTCGTCTCAACTGCCTTACGCCTTCTTGGAAACCAGCGCCTCTATTCCCGCACGGTAAAATTCTGGACCAACTTGTTGGAGCCACTGTTTGGCAGCGTGCACAAGGGAGTCATCATCTTCAAACCTTGTTCCACAATGAGAGTCTCTCCGTTTCCCAAAGAGATGATAGTCACATGGAGCCAGGTCAGGACTGTAAGGCGGGTGTTTCAGTGTTGTCCATCCGAGTTTCGTGATCGCTTCCATGGTTTTTTGACTGACATGTGGCCGTGCATTGTCGTGCAACAGCAAACATCCTGCTTTTGCCGATGTGGTCGAATACGACTCAGTGGAGCTTGAAGTTTCTTCAGTGTCGTCACATATGCATCAGAATTTATGGTGGTTCCACTTGGCATGATGTCCATAAGCAAAGGTCCTTCGGAATCAAAAAAACGCCGTAGCCATAACTTTTCCAGCAGAAGGTGTGATTTTGAATTTTTTTCTTGGGTGAATTTGCATGATGCCACTCCATTTATTGCCTCTTCGTCTCTGCTGAAAAATGACGGAGCCATGTTTCATCACCCGTCACAATTCTTCCAAGAAATTCAGCTCCACCACTCTCGTACTGTTCCAAAAGTTCGCTGCATACCGTTTTTCTTGTTTCTTTGTGAGCCACTGTCAACATCCTCGGAACCCACCTGGCACAAACGTTTTTTAACGCCAACACTTTCAATATTCTGCAAACACTTCCTTCCCCTATCTCAACGTAGCGTGACAATTCGTTCACTGCGATGCGTTTGTCAGCAGTTACCAATTCGTTAACCCGCTGCACATTGTCTGGAGTGTGTGCAGTACGAGGCCTGCCGCTGCGAGGACAATCCTCAATATTTCCGTGCCCGTTTTCATCACGTAACCTGCTTGCCCACCGACTAACTGTACTGCGATCGACAGTAGCATCTCCATACACCTTTTTCTACCTCTTGTGAATGTTTCCCACTGTCTCGTTTTCACAGCACAGGAATTCTATGACAGCACGTTGCTTCTGACGAACGTCAAGTGTAGCAGCCATCTTGAAGACATGCTGTGACGGCGCCACTCGATAGAGAAAAGGTTGAACTAAGTTTGAAAACAAGCGGGAAGGATGTATCTACACACTGTAAAACTTTCACACATGCAGAATGAAAACTGTATTTTTACCAAAATAGTGTGCATGACTCTCGTAGTACAATACATGTTTTCGACCAGTTTCAGTTGAAAAAAATGTGGAATTTGTTGTGGGACGTTCTGGAATATTCGCAATTCAGTCTCTATAGTCTCATGAAGTTCCGGTAGGTGGTGGCGCTATACGTCGCCTTCAAAATGACGTCTGCAACAGAGGTGCGTCCCAAGTAGACAGCTGTCATTGAGTTTCTTTGGTGGAAAACAACAGTATCCCAATGACCTGGCAGAGAACAAAAGTATGGTGTTTCGTTGGGTGAGGCATTTGTCATCATCGCAACGAAGTAGCGGCAGCCGGCCTCGTACAGCTGTGACCCCTGCAATGTTGGAACGTGAGGACGCACTCATTCGAGGTGATCAACGGATCACAATCAAAAACCTCGCTGCTCAACTGGATATGTCTGTTGGTAGTGCTGACAAACTTGTCCACCACTTGGGGTACTAAAAGGTGTGTGATCGATGGGTTCCTGACTCTACAGCCCATACCTCACACCTTCCGATGTCCACTGTTTGGCCTAATGAAGAATTCGTGAGATGCGTACTTGGAGGACATGGAGGTTACTGATGCAGCAAGACGTTGGTTCTGACGCCGACCAGTAGGGTGGTACCATGCGGGCTTACAAGGCCCTCCCAGTAAGGTGGCGTAAGACCGTCGCATTGAACTGAGATTATGTTGAAAAATAGGGTTTTGTAGCCAAAAGAGTGGGGAACAATATGGTGTATTGGACTGTAGAATAAAACCAACCTGCCTTCAGAAAAAAAATGTGCTGCATTACTTATTGAACGCCCCCAGTAATATTTACAGTGTTGTGATGCCTGTATGAGCACGTCCGAAAGCCAATAAATAGCAGTAAAAAAATTGTTAGATTTTTTCAGCAATATACCCGAACGGACTAGGGGTGGGACAGAAGGGAATATTGGGGACAGATTTCCGGTTCCTGAAGCCCTCTGATAAAAAACCGAAAATCAAGATCGGGACAATTAGCAATCAATCGCTTTGTATTTTAGACCGGAATTGTTTTTTGTTTTAACGTTGCCTGCAAGACAGATTCGTGGCATCGAATCGTGGGTGATAAATGCATTCGAACCCGAAAGGAGGGGGCTGTCCGGAATTGAGTGATGTGCTTTGGCGACCTTGGCACAGAGCGCTCGCTTCGAAGCGGGGAGCGACGACCGGCGCGCGGTGCGCCGGTGCTGGTGTTGGGCAACGCGCCTGGCGGCGACGTCGCAGTCCTTCCACCGGTCAGCTGGCGTGCGGCGCCGGCGCCGCGACGGCCAATTAACTGCCGCTAACTGCCCGCGGAGGCGCAGCTCAGTAGCCGCGTCGCCCGCTAATTGCCCTCCGCTCAACGCTCCGGCATGGGCGCTATGTGGCGCTCGCGACGTGACAAGCGGGCGCTACTACCTGCATTGCTCATGTCACTTCAGCCAATATCACGACAACCGCCATGAATACACTGAGATGACAAACCGTGAGATAACTCCCAATATCGTGTCGGACCTCCTTCTGCCCGGCGTAGACAGTGGACTCCTTCCGAGAGAAGAGGAAGGAAGAGCCAAACAGCAGCAGTATCCGTGATTGAGCGGAGTTTATTTCTGAGAGAAGTACCACACCAGATGTCATTCCACTTCTGTGCAAAGAGAGGTTTGATGAGTATCCGCGCATCTGCACCTGTAATCACGAAAGGAAATCGGGGGGGGGGGGGGGGGGGGGGGGGAAGTATCTGCCTCTTCAGCCAAACAGTCAGCCAATACATTCCCTGGGATGCCCACATGACTCTTGGGACTCAGACAAAGACAACTGAGCAGGCGGCACGGTCAAGGGCAGAGAGAAGGTCAGGGACAGCAAAGGCCAAGGGATGATGAGAGTAGCATTGGTCTATAGTCTGTAGGCTGCTCTTGAGTCGATACATATTAAAACACAGTGGAGAGAGGCCTGAGTAACAAAATGGAGGGCACTGTTAATGACTAGCAGTTCTGCTGTGAACACACTACATGACCCCGCCAGTAAATGGTGGCCTATGCCAGTAGGAGACGTAAGAGCGTGTTCCGTCTTATCTCTTGTTTTAGAACCATCAATGTAGAAGATGGTAGCACCGTGGAATTCTTCAAGATGGAACGTACATGACGCCGGAATATCATAGGGGCGGCAGAGGCCTTAGGACCCTTGAATACGTCGGTCCTAATCCGTGGTCTAGGCACCATCTAACGGGGTGGGGGGTGCGGGAGGAAATACATGGGGCACATTCCAGTGAATGGAGATGGAGATCCCAACAGAGGGAACGGAAGTGCATTCCAACCAGTAATCCCAACACCCAGAGGGTCCGCCGTACAGGGGGAAGAAATATGCCCAAAACACAAGCACCGAAAGCACCTCATGGGTGGCGGGACGTACGGCTTCACGTCACGTGGGTACCACTTAATCTTGACCTACTCTGGGAGGGTATCTCCGTCGAAAACCAGAATAACTGTGACCTCTTGGAGAGGACGCTGTCGGCCATTGCGTTTCTATAGTGACAGGTAATGTCTGAAATTTGGTATTCTTGGCAAATTCTTGACACTGTCGGTCTCGGAATGTTGAATTCCCCAACGACTTCCGAAACGGAATGTGCCATGTATCTAGTTCCAACTGCCATTCTGCGTTCAAAATCTCTTAATTTCCGTAGTGCAGCTGTAATCACGTCGGAAAGTATTTAACAAGAATCTCCTGAGTAGAAATGACAAATCCGCCAATGCAGTTTCCTTTCATTCGTTGTGCACGCGATACTACGACCATCTGTTCATGTGCATATCGCTATGCTATGACTTTTGTCAGCTCAGTGTAGGACAGTCGTGCAACACGTTATACAGCCGGATTGGATATTTTTTCCGAACGCTAAACACAGCGCCGCTGCCTGATTTGTTGGTAACATGACATATTTTTATTGCTAAACTCAAGGCCGATGACATAAAGGAATTTGCGGACTTCCTGACATTGGTACGTTATAGATTCAAACCTCTTTAAGAGCCAGACATGGATGGACAGTGCACACGTACCCTACCTCATCAAAAGTATTTGGACACCCCCATGTAATGCGGAAGTGGCGCCTAGAAATGATGGGAGGCGGACCAGGCGGTAAGAACGGAGAGGGGGGGACGAACATTTTGTTGTCAATGCGGAAGTGGTAACAAAAGATCGTGTCGGTCAGTAGGGTTCAGCGACTTCGAACGTAGGCTAGTCATATGACATCATTTGACTACCCGTCTAAATTTGCCCACGTCGACTGGCTGGTGATGTGATTGCAACATGGAAATGCAAAGAAATAAACATGCATTATTATAGAAACTCAAATAAAGCCCTTGTACTTTTCTTATTTGACCTTGAAAAGCCCTGTACTGACGGACAGGGACTATCGAGCATTGGGGGTGGGGCTGGAAGCAAAAAATCGCATTAAATCAGCGAACGGAATCACGCGTGAGTTTTCGTATGATAGATCGCCAAAGGTCAAGTATGAAATATCTTGATCGAGGAATTCCACAAGACTCTATCACCCACCCTGTTCATTAACAGGGTGGGTGATAGTACAGAGTCTTGTGGATGTGCCCACACTACCACAAATAGTAATCGCACATTCTCCGAACGACACTGCGCTCCTCACCAACAGCTGTTGAGTGAACGCAGTGATAATCCGCCTTCAGAGGCAACTAACTGTCACAGAGCATTGAGCAAAGTGTAACATGATACGGGTGAACGGAGAGAAGTCTCACCAGTCATGTTCGCCAGGAGACCAGATCTGAGAGGCAGACAGCGAATCAGTAACACGTCTTTCTAAACAATAAACTTATATTCAAGTCACACATACAAGTGAAGAAAGAGATGATGATCGGACGAATTCATGCCCTATATCCCTCATATCAAGCGAAAACTCGAATGTCAACAGAAAAGTAAGACTTTATAAGGCTGACTTACAGAAGTTTTCATCGGTCACAGCATGCCAGACAAATATAAAACTCTTGAAGTGATTCAAAACAGATGCCTGAGCCTCATTTTAAGAGCACTCCGATGGACTAGAACCATAGAATTGCATAATGAACTTAACATAATCGTGATAGGCGAGTTGGTTAACAGGAAACTGCTTGAGAAAGTTGAAAACCTTAGGCCAACTTCACGACATCTGGAATATACGGGAAACGTCAATTGCGAACGATGGCACCGTGTGAGACTTCCACGAGCAATAACAGAAGATACTATACAGAAATAAGGAATAATCAGGATCACAGCAACGCAATAGGACTAGAGCCAGTGTGCTGTTAACGTCCGAAAAATTCTAAAATGATAGTTAGACCTAACAATAAGAAGCTCCGAGCGTCCCCTCGAGCGAGCAGCGTGGTTGGTCTCTAAAAAAGGTTCATTACACATTTGAAACGAGTTACAGATTGCTGAATTTGTTTATCTCATGTTAATGGTGGCTTGCTCAGGGTCATTATTATGATGTGATACGAATTTTAGACACAGTGGGGAAATATTTCCACTAAATGCTGGACGCACTGCATAAAGGGTTTGGAAGGCTTAGGCCCGGGCGTCCTATATTTGGTCATTTTTCCTCCTAGAAAACCTTACAGAAGCTAGGAGTAACGGAGTGTGTGTGAGAAAAGTGGTGTCTTACGTATTCACGATCACTGCAGATGAAACTTTACCATTAGCTGACAGAGAGAGAGAGAGAGAGAGAGAGAGAGAGAGAGAGAGAGAGAGAAGTTGCCGACAAAATGCATCGTCTTGGCTCAGCATCCCCGCTTGGGTCATAGAATGTGGCCGACAGTCCTTGGTGAGAATATTTCCCCGCTCTATCTAAACGTCACATAGGGCCCTAGTGGCAATCATTAACATCAGATAATTAATTCAAGAATCTCTAACTCCATTTAAACGAGTGATAATTCTTTGTTAGAGATGATTCTTTCTCAACTCTATTAAGGCACGTGAGTCTTGTGTTCAGTTTTATAATTCATACCACTTTGATGAACAAAGAATCCTTCATCGTTTTACCTCGTAAATTACCTATTTGTTCCATAGGGTACTTAATTTTTGCGAATAATACCACCTAGACGACTTACTTTATTTTTTTATTTGTTACATTATTGTCTTCTGTCAGCTACTGCCATTATTAGATCCAAAGGTCGTGAAACAAAGTTCAGGGTTAGGCAGTTGAAGCTTCACATCGTCATACGTTTTATTGCAGCTGACACTGAAATTTCTCCCAAGATGTCAGTAGCAGAAAAACGTCACTAATGTAATAAAAAATACACTACGCGGTACAGACGCTATTATTAAAAATGTTAACAATGATCGCTAATTCATTACGGAAATTACGTACTTTGTTAGTAAGGTAATTTAAGTAGCATAAGCAGTCATGAATAATCAAAATTTTGTATAAAGTTAAATATTTTTGAAAGCGACCATTTCGAGATTAGGCCAACTGCAACTATATAGGATGGAAATGAAGTCCCATGCTTCTTTACAGAGCGTAAGGGAACAATGCGGGAGACCTGCACCGCCTTACTAGGCAAGGTCCTAATGGTTTGCCGTTGCCTTCCTCCAACCGTAATGGGGATGAATGATGACGATGAAGACGACACAACAACACCCAGTCATCCCGAGGCAGGAAAAATCCCTGACCCCGCCGGGAATCGAACCCGGGACCCCGTGCTCGGGAAGCGAGAACGCTACCGCGAGACCAAGAGGGGCGTTATAGGATAACAGAATCAAAACAACAAATAACTCACTGTGATTTGTCAAAGATCAATATACTACTTTGAAGAACATATTTCAGAATTTGTAGTACCCCTTGTTGTTAAACTTAATTTTGTTGCCACTCCAAAAATTACCTTTATCAAAAACGAAAATTACAATTATAAATATGCCTTTTTAACTCTTTATTTTTGCCTATAACTGAAACGGATCAATGTAATGTAAGCTTTAGCATTCAGCTTCGAAAGTGAGAATTTATCCAGTCATGATATTATATGTCAGCCGTCACATAAATGTTGAAAACTGATGTTTACTCTAATTTTCTACTTGCATGTTAACATATTCAAGGTTACTGTTTCACTTTCTCACGTTTCACAATGTCAATGTTCCCTGTTGAAGCACTACAACATTATCGCTGGAATGAATACCAAGCCACATGCTCATGTATGCACCTGAGGAATCATAAATTTCAATAGCTACCTAATAATTTGTCTTCAATTACTTACTCAACGCACAAGACAGATAACTGCAGACTGGTAGTTTCTTCTGAACGTACCTACAACAAAAAAAGAAAAGAATAAGTCAGTTGCTACATTAAGTATTATATTACGAGTATGCTACACGAATATTTTTAACACCAAAGCTACGCAGAACGGCATTACACCACGCTAAGGAATACCCCACATTGCTATTATGAACTACAATTTCAGTACAGAAATATCAGTATTTCGACCATGTTTATATTATAAGTCTCGTATAATGAACAAGAAACACATGTAGCTGGTCCTGCTTCGTTCTTTGCTGTTTCTGAAACGGACCTTCGTCTTGAAAAATCTACTGGTAATCACAAAAATCGCAGGTAATATTTAATACCCAGTACGTCGACTATTATCTCCATCTAAGTCCTCCCAGCTGGTTTCAGTCTCTTAAGTGTTAACCGTCTACTTCAAAATAGATCTTGATATGGGGTTTTGGCGAAGCCCAAGGCTGCACATTCACCTGGTATTCACCTACTTGTATACAATCGAATAAAAGAAGAACAGTGATTTCGATAGACTTTCTACTTCAATCTTTTTATATTCTCGTATTTCCAGAGTGACATCTTATGTTTCACTAACTTAGTAGGCCATTACAATCACTATCTGTAAGGGCCCGTCTAGTTGTATTAATCGCAAGAAGACGTATTCAGCTCCCGCAAACGCTAATGAGAATAGACTAAAACAAGTATTTTTAGCGGTATTTCATACATTCAATGACAACAAATACGCAGAGGATGGAAGAATGTGAAGCTTGAAAGAACTACAAAATTACAGTTTTGCTGAACAGCCAAACAGTCGTTTTTATACTACATTTTAGAGTTGTGAAGCGTGTTATGAAGCTCACAGATGAAACTTTGGAGGATATGTGAAAACTGCACAACAGCTTGGTAGTAGCGAACAGTGGAAGAACTGCACTGAAAGTGTAGGGGATGGACGAACTCATAATCGAAGTTACTTCCTGTTGAAAAATTACCAACTAAAGGTATCAGAAAAGTTCTGACAATGACAAAATATTCTTATTTTTTACAAATAGTTTACTATCATTCAATTACAAGGGCAAAGTGAAAATATTTCGGTCCGACAGACACAGCATGAAGCATTCAGGTCAAAACGCTTATTTTTTGGCATATTCTCCTTTTAGATCAACGCAGTTTCTTGAAGATTTCACCAATGAAAAGCTGTATTCCTGAAGTACGATTTACTTTTACATCGATACTCCGCAAACCATCTGACGGTATGTGGCGGAGGGTACTTCTGGTGCCACTATCTGATCTCCTCTTCCCTGTTCCATTCGTGAAACATGCGTGGGAAAAATGACTTTCGACAAACCTCAATATTACCTTTAATATCTCGAAGCTTCTCGCAGTGGTCACTTTGCAAGACGTACGTGGGAGGAAGTAATATGTTGTCCGACGTTTTCTCGGACGTATTCTTTCGTAAATTCAATGGTAAACCATTGCGTGATGTACAACGCCTCCTTCGTAGTGTCTGCCAGTGCAGCTTTTGAGTATCTCTGTAACGCTGTCAAGCCGACTAAACGGCCCTGTGACGAAGAACACTGCTCTTCGTTGGATCTTCTCTGTCTCTCCCATTAGTCCTCCCTGGTAAGGGTCCCAGAGTGATGAGCAATACTCAAGAATCGGTCGAAAGTGTTCTGTAAGCCACCTGGATGAGTTACATTCCTTTAAAATTGTTCCTACGAATCTCAGTATGTCATCTGATATTTTTGCCATTTATTTTATGTAGTCATTACAGAAGGTTGCTCCGGTTGGTTACTCGTAGGTATTTTACGGTAGACATTGTGTCGAGTTATTTGTCATCAATAGTGTAGTTGCTCAGTAACAGATTTCTTCTCTTATATACGTGCAATGTGTTCATTAATTTATGTTCAGCGTCAACTGGCAGCCCCTACACCATTCGTCAATCTTCTCCAATTCATTTTGCAAATCGCAAATTGATACTCTCTTCTAGCTTTGCCTTTTTCTTGTAGATAAACGCATCATCTGCGAGCAGCTTTAAGGACCTTCAGACATTTTTTCCTAGATGATTTATGTACAGGGTGTATCATAATTAATGACGTAAACGCATAAAGTTGAAAATACACGTCCTCCCTGAGGCGTGGGTGTATGTGTTTGTCCTTAGGATAATTTAGGTTAAGTAGTGTGTAAGCGTAGGGACTGATGACCTTAGCAGTTAAGTCCCATAAGATTTCACACACATTTTAACATTTTTGAAAATACACGATACTAGGAGCAAAGAAGTTTCAGTAAACATAGGGTCGAAAATGCACACCTTAAGAGCTACGAGCAATTTTTCATTTTCGATACTGTGAAACAAATCTCTTCTACTGCAAGTTCTTTGCTTTCCATATTTTGGGAACAGGTAGTATGGACCAAAACAAGAAAAAAAATTCCAGTAAACATGAACTCTAAAATGCATTCCTTAAGAACTATGAGCACCTGTTCGTCTTTGACACTTTGAAACACATCTCTTCTAATGATCAAGAGCTCGTAGCTTTTAAGGTATGCATTTTAGAGCACATGTTTGCTGGGTATTTTTTTCTTATTTTGGTCCATACTGCCACTTCCTAAGATATCGAAAGCAAAGAACTTGCAGTAGAAGAAATTTGTTTCGCAGTATCGAAGATGAAAAATTGCTCGTTGCTCTTACGGCATGGATTTTTGACCCTGTGTTTACTGAGACCTTTTTGCTTCTAGTATCGTGTACTTTCAAGTGTATGCGTTTACGCCATTAATTATGATACATCTTGTATATATCATAAACATTTACGTCCTATCACAATTCCGGGCGATACTTTTGAAATTACGTTTACATTTGTCGATTGTGTTCCGTTAAGTGCGATGTATTGATTTCTCTCTGCAAAGAATCTTGAATCCTGTCTCAGATCAGGTCGATATTCAGTAGGCTCCTCTTTTTTTTTCACTAAACGGCAGTGCAGGACGGTGTAAAATGCTTTCCTCAAGCCTAGGAACCTGAGCGCTGATGTCAGCAGCGTCGAAGATATTACGGAGGAGCAAGGCGAACTGTGTTTTGCAAGAACTGTTTGCGGAATCCATGTTAATTTTTAGAACGCGAGAGCTTAAAACATGTTCCATAATTCTACAACAGATTTATGCAAGCGGCGTAGACCCATAGTTATGTTGCATCTGTCCTGCGACCCTTCTTGAAAAGGGGAATGGACTGCACGTTTTTCCTGTCGCTGGGTATCCTTCGTTGCTACGGCGACCTACGACAAACTGCTGCTAATAAGGGAGCACGTTCTTTCGCATAATATCTGTATATCCGTGGTTCGCAAAGTGGTCCAGGTGGACGCCCAGGGGACCCACGGGAGACCAGATGGGGGTCCATGTTGGCGAGAAAAAAATAAGGAGGTTCACAAGTTGTTAAGTGGAGGTCCACGAAAATTGTTAACCACCTCAATTTTCTTGAGTACCTAGTGTATTTTAAAAAGGTCAGCGACTGCAGCTTGTAAAAACAAGCATATTCGATATTCAGTACAACACATGTACAGACTTGCAAAGTGCCGCCCGCGCGCCCGAGATGCTTTCTTAGACGTGCAAAGGGACGAAATACGACTTGTGCTGTGCGTGCAAGCTTCACTAATATAAATACGAATGCCAAGGAGAAAACGTTACTCATCTGTATCCGGAATTTTGTGAATGAAAGTGTGAGTGAACCGATGTCAGTGTTTGCCAGTGCCGAAAAACGTAAGTACCTGCCCATTCGTTAGCGATATACTAAATTTATAATGAATTATTGTTTATATTAACAGTAAGAATCAGTACTAATCAATAAGGCGTTGCTCTTAATGAGTGCAATACAACTAAATAATAATGTGGTCCACTAATAAAGAGAATCTATGCTTATGAAACGAGGCATCGGTCTCGTGAATTAGGTGTATATTTCCTTTAATCATTAATTAAAAGCAGGCTATTTAATCTCGTGCCTGCTAAAGCTTCGACGATTAAACAATGGGTCTTAGAATTTTACTGCTTTTAATAATTAAAAACAGTTTTCTGCTGGCATTTTGGTTTTTTCATTGTAATAATTAATTCTATTCTATTCTGTTAAAATACCCATATCCCGTTAAAATCGCCTCATGATTACTAAAACAGACATTTTTTCTTTACAGGTTACAACTGATACGAAAAATGGCTAAATCTAAGAAAACAATGTCGACAATACAGTGTTAATTATTTGAAATTTGGTTTTCTTCCATCAAAAGCGGACAAACGATTGCTTATATGTCTTATGCAACAAAATTTTGAGCAATGACTCTATGAAACAATCGAAGCTCGAAGATCATCTAAGAAGTTGTCATCCTGATGAAATAGGGAAAGATTTGAATTACTTTCAAACATTGAAGGAAAAATATGAAAACAGACCCACTGTGGACAGTATGTCCACAAAATAACGATAATGGCTTGTGGGTATCTTACAATATCTCATTGCTTATAGCGAAATCTGGAAAATCGCACACCATCGGAGAACAGTTAATTTTACCCGCTATTGAAGAGGTTATAAAAACTATTCTGCACAAACCTCCATTTGACGCACTCAAAAGAATTCCTTTAAGTAACAACACTGAACAAAGACGTATTGATGAAATGAGCTCTGGCATTCAAACCTTATTGTGTAATTATCTGCAAACGACACATTTTCAACTAGACGAGTCGACTTTACATGATAATGAAGCATTATTATTGGCATATGTTCGATTTGTTATGGACGAAGAAATCCATGAAGAGCTGCTATTCGCGAAAACTTTGAAAACGGACACCAGAGACGAATCAGTATTTAATGTCCTGAGTGATTTTTTAAGGAAAAATCGATTCCATTTACAAACATTATTTCGGTGGCAGCAGATGGAGCTTCTGCCATGTCGGGCGATATCAAGGGTTTATAAGCCTTCTTAAAAGAATGACACTAGGACTAACTGCAATTCACTGTGTCATCTACCGACAACACCTTATAGCGGAAAATTTTTTAATGATAAATTGCACCAATCGCTTCAATTTGTGATTAACGCACTTAACAAAATAAGACGCAATGCGTTGAATACACGCTTATTTGCACTACTGTGCGATGAAAATGATGAAGATTTTCAACGATTCCTCTTACATACTGAGGTACGCTTGTTGCCGAAAGATGCATGTTTATCAATATTTTACCCACTTTTCGAATCAGTTATAGAATTTCTGGAAGCTAAAGATACAGATTTAAAGAAAAATATGATTAAATTTAAAGCAGACATTGCGTACTTGACAGATTTGTTCCACCAATTTAATGACGTTAACTTGCAGTTACAAGGGGACAGCCTAAATTTAATAAAAACAAAGGGTGTAATTTCGGCTTTTCTTGGTAAACTGAAACTTATGAAGCAAAATATTAGTCACCGCGAATTCTCAGTGTTTCCAAACTCTTCACAAGCAGAATGTCTTGATGAGGATATTCAGACATATGCTCAACATTTAATTACCCTACATGATGACTTCAAAAATAGATTTGAAGATTCTGACGATGGAAATACCGCCATGGATCATAAATCCATTTGGTGAAACGGAAGTGGCGAATGCGGTATTACAAAAGGAACTACTTGAGCTTAGCACCAATGAGGAGCTGAAGGTGAAATTTAAAAAAGACTAGAAAACATTTTCGCTGCAGGCAGAAATACCCGAAAAATATACGGGGCTGTGGGAAACTGCGAGAAAATTTTTAATAGTGTTCCCCTTGTCATATCTTGTTGAAAAATTTTTTAGTGTCGTTACCAGCCAATTAACAAAAGAAAGTAGCAGATTGAACATCACAGAACGGGGAGATTTGAGGCTATTCTTTACAAAACTCAAGCCAAATATTGATAATTTGCTGTCAATTCATCAAGTACACCCGTCTCATTAAAATTATGTTTATTTTTTAAATTGTTTATTTGCATTTTAGAGTTGATTTCTGATGTTTTGTCGATTGTTGATTAGTACGTTATCAATGTTTGTTTTTAATCATACTAAGTATATAATCGTAAGTATTATTTTACTAAATAGGACACAAGAAAATGTGCTATTTTTATTTTTATTTTTACCACTCCGAATTTGGGGTTCAGACTCGACCGTCACATTTTTAGGAGTTTTGGGAATATAGTAGAAATGTAGCAGCAGGGGGTCTACCGAAAACAGTAAAACTTTGGAAGTATTCTACGAGAAAAAACGTTTGGGAATCTCTGTTGTAGATCTTATAGGTAACTCATCTGGTCCTGACATATTTCCGCTACTAAGCGATTGTAGCTGCTTTTCCGTTTCTTGATCACTTCTCTCAATATCTGCCATTTCCATGTTAATACGTACAATGATTGAGCGGAGGGACCGTTTTATGATCTTCCGCTGTGAAACAGTTTCGGAAGACCGAATTCAGCATTTCGGCCTCCTCTCCGTCATCTTGCGTCTCGGTGCCAATATGAGCGCTGAACGACTGAATAGATGATTTCGATCCACTTACTAATTTTACGTATGATCAAATTCTCTTAGGGTTTTTAGTCAGATCGGTTGACAATTTTTTTTCTTTCGTAGTCATTAAATGCTTCTCACACTGGTCTCCTACGCTTATTGTCGCCTCGTTCAGCTTTTCTTTGTCAGCTAGGTTTTGACTTCTCTGTAATAAAGCTCTCTTTATTTACGTAGCAGTTTTCTAACACGGTTATTAAATCACGGTGAGTTTTACCTATCCGGTAAGGCCTTTCTCGTAACGTACTTGTTTAAAACATAGGGTCTATCGAACGATGCTTTCGAGTTCTTTTTTCCTTCTGTGCTCTATATCTTCGTCCTCGGCACTGAATTTTTGACGTTGACTACTCAGATATTCAGCAGTTTATATGCTGTCATTCTCACTGACCAAAAATATTTTTCTGCCTTTCTTAACTTTCCTTGTAATACCCGTAGTCATAGATGTTATCAGTGCCTTATGATCATTGAGAACCTCTTTTATGTTAGCCGATTCTAAAAGTTTAGGTCCGTTTGTTGCTACTAGGTCTAAAATGTACTCTTCTTCATGAGTTGGTTCTCTATCTGCTCGAAGTGATCAGAATAACGTCGCACGAATCTCTGTCTCTAGCACCAGTTTTGGTCGGATGACTCTCCTGTTTTAAGTTGAAGTAACGACCTATTAATGTAGCATGATCAGGAAACTTATTCACGAAATTATTTACGTTCACAGAACTCATTTTCCCCGAAAACCCTTGATAGTGAGGATATTATTGCAACTTTTAAAGCCATAAGTAAGTCTTTTGACAGTCTTCCAGATCTCCAAATCGCTACATTAGTAGGGACATCTTCCATAACGTTTATCCATTTATTCTGCAGCTCTCTTGGATGACGATTAATTTTCAATTGGACCTCACAAAGATATGTCTTGGCAGTGGACGTGGAGGCTCGTGTCCAAAAAGAGCATTTGCTAGCTGTTGGCTACGTTTGATTGTTCATATTCAGCGAATGAGCTAGCTGAGGTACTGTACTTGCATTCGGGAGGACGGCGTACCAAAACCTGCTCAGCCATTCAGGTTTTTTGATGTTTCCATAAATCGCTTAAGGCGTATTCCATGATAGTTTCTTTGAAAAGGACGCGACTTTTCATTCGCAGCCTTCCCTTTCGTAAATTTTTATTCAGTCTCTGATGACCTCTTAGTAGACTGATGACCTCTTAGTCGACGGGGCATTAAACCCTCATCTTCTACCCTTCCTTTAGCCTTCGTTCATACTGAAAAAAAAATCCTTTGTTCAAACTGAAAAAAAGTTGCGCCGAAGATAACCCGCTGCCACGCCAGCCAGATAGTAAAGTTTGTATAAGAGACAGTGTTTCAGATATCCAATTATAAATCCGCACAAGTAGTTTAACGCGACACAAACTTGATGTGCATTTGCTAACTACTATGAATTTGGTAAACAGCGTGGCCTTTGTAATGGTTGTGGATGTACACTCCAAGTCGAACATTGCTTTCGCTGAAACATATCACTCGATGTTGAGGTAGCGTGTCCAGTTAGCTAGCGTACAATCTAATGTTATTCACAGATACTTAACCACTTTTTAGTCTTCTAGCTGCTTCTGTAATTTCAGACGAAAAAGAAAGAATCTAGTATAAGTCGCTAAGGTGTATTGCAATGGTTGATTTTTTTTTTTTTAATGTTACACCGTTGACTGCATCAGGAATTACTGGTTCAACATCTTCAAGTTTTGCATACACTACTGTCAGACTACGTCATCAGCATTTGCGAGTATGCATTTGCGAGTATCTTTGAACTTGAAGTGACAGCTGGTTAGTAATATAAATGTTGGAAAGTATGGGTGACAGGACGGCGCCTAGGAGGATATTATGACGTTTGTTTCTCCAATGACTTCGAGTCCCTTGAAATTCAAAACGAAATTTTGTATCGAAGATGATGTGCCATAATCTGTAACCATTTGAAACACCTTGCTGGACAGTTACAGAAAGTGCGCAGCCGATACGGCAATGAAGATGGCTCCTGTTACATTTTTGTTTTCGATGACACCTTGGATATTCTGGGTTAGACTCAGAAAAAGCAGCAGCATTTATCTAAGTAAAGTCTGTTCTAAAATAGGTAATGGATCAATTCTAGTACTAGTCTGTTAAGTATCATCCTCTCAAAGCGCTCATAAAGAGTGCACATGTTGCTGTAGGCCACGAACGAGTCGTTGAAAGACAATAGTAAACACGTTCACAGAAGAAATACAGGTTTGCAGCAGTTTTCCTCATTTTTCGAGTCCCAGATGCGTTTTATTTTATTACGAATTCCTAAATTCCGTATTATAGTGAGTCTCACCCAGATAAAGCTAAGGTATTAAACGCAATAAATTCTTCTAAATAGCTTCTTCCATATTGCATCCTTCTTCGTGGGAACAAGGGCTTCGTGTAAACTGATACAAAATCTGGGAATTTAGACTTTCCTTTTATCTATTTTTGTTGCATAAAAATTAAGTGGCACGTACCATAAAATTTTTTGCAGTCGTGAATATAAGACACAGATCTCTCTGAATTTGTGGTAACAGTGGCTACAATTATATTTAAAAGTATTACGGAGCGATCAAAGATGATTCATTTAAAGACAGGCACTTTTCCTCATTCTAACTGACCGCAGTGTAGTTCTTTGTCTGGGCTCCACCATGCTCTACATTTAATAATTGCTAATCGGGTAGTTTTTGCATATGTATAATCTTATGTACAACTAACCAGATTAAGTCGACTGCTTACCTATATCAAGTTTGTTCTTCTATTTGCCTCCTCTGTACAAGCTCCTTCATTTTTTCTCTCTTCTGCCAGTAAATGTCTAGATATGACCTTCAGCGGAAAGCGTGACGCAGTGAGACTGGAAGCCGAACGCCGCTTATTCATTTCTTTTTGTATTTCGAACATGTGTTTCCAGCGAATATTGTTTGAAGGATAAGTGTTCTGACAGCATAGGTGTTAACAGCGCTTATAACATGTTTACTCTGTGACTTCAGGTGTCTGAGTGTATGCAAATATTATGAAGTGAGCTTCTGTTTCGCTTGTGTCTACTCTTTTCTCCAAGACGGTCTTCCGGAACTGTTATGCATGTCCTAGAATTCTTAAGCTTTTTCTTTTCTTTTTTAAAAATTTCATTGATAGAGCCTTTTTGTACGGGTTATTCCTCTGCAGTGTCAATGGGATGTCTTAAATATCCTAAACGAAAATAATTCCAATACCATATTATATCTCTCCCAAGTGTTGCACCGTAGCGTTTCCCTACAGTATTAACAAGAGGAAGAGTATGCCACTGTGTTCCAGATCTCTCAACCACAGATGAAATATAAAATTACAGTATTGCAGTGTCTATGTTGTTCCGAATTACGATGCAATGTGCTATTGATCATGTATGCACGACAGGCACTGCAGCGACTACAGCCGTTATGAAATAGATTAAATGTATTAGCAACTGCGGATATGGACAACGATCAACCGCAGAACGGAATGACGAAAATGAAAATCTGTGCCAGACCGGGGCTTGAATTCGGATTCCCCGCTCATCGCGAGCGGTCGCCTTAACCACGGCCAGACCCAAACTTCCAGACGTTGACAATCATGTATCAACAACAGGTACTAGTACGTCTATTACGTATATTCCGCTACAGGCGAGACATTTTACTTGAAAGTCTCTTGTCCAGTGTCGGCGGATAAATACGATATTGCAGTGCCTGTGTTACTCCAGATTACGGTGCAATGTACCCCTGGAAATGCATACATGAGGGCAACAGACTTTTAAGTAAAATGTCTCGCCTGTACGGGTTTATACGTAATGAATGTATGAGTACAGGTTGTGGACATATGGTTGACGACATATAAAAGTTTGGGTGTGGCCGTGAGCCGTGCGCGGATAGCCAAATGGTAAGGCGACCGCTCGTGATAAGCGGGAAATCAGGGTTCGAGTCCCGGTCCGGCACAAATTTTCACTGTCGTCATTCCATTCTACAGCTGATGGTTGTCTATATTCTCAATTGCGAATAAATTTGAAGTAAATATAAAATTAGTATTAATAACAATAATGTTAACTATACGACCTATTATTCTCCAACTTATAAAGGATACTGTTGTTATGATTCCTTGATGTAAATAATGTGTCATCTTCTGTTATTATAAAGTCCTATTACGTGTTAGGTATTTTATAATTTTGTCTGGCAATAAAATTAAATTGGTCTCAAATGATATACTTTATTTACATTAAGTGCATTAGCTGGTATTCCAACAGGATGTCAAATATTCATATAAGGGTGATTCGTGGGCAAAGTTATTGAGAGTTAGTGACGGCTATTGGAGGAAATGGAATGTTCAAACAGGAATGCGTTCAGTTTCAAAAGGTTTACACTTTTAGCCGTCTGTAGATGGAGATTATTACTCGTGAAAGCGTGCCGATCGATCGGAAAGGGGTACGCTACGTGAGGACAGCGACACATTGTCTCCATCAATTTTGGGTACACTCTACTTCGCTGCTAAACCATTTTGAGGTATGTTATACCCAACTCCCTAAGGGACTTAGATGATAACAACGTCTGGAAAAAAAAGTCTTCCCACTAACAGGCAATAGAATTCTCATCTGGTGCATGCGAAGACCACTCCATTCCCTGAATATAGTCTCTCCAGTGGTTTGGGAACGCGTAGGTTGTGTGGAAAGGGACAAGACTGCATTACGGAAAAAATCCCTCAATCTGGCTACAACAGCCATACCATCCAAATGAACCTAGTGAAACCGTACGCTGCAAGCTACTCGAATTAATGTAGGCATCCGCCCGGGACTACTCTTCCAATTCCGCAACAGTTGTTATGTCTCACTATATCTTGGGTGTGGTAACGAATTCCTCGTCCTTCTCACAACGGCGAATGCCCAGAAACAACCATTACTTTGAACCGCAATTCATGTGCGGACTTCACCAAGGTCCTCTACGGTTTATCACATTTATTATGTTTAGTGCAGCACAGGAGTCTGTCAAAATGTACGATACAAGTGATTTATTAAATTGTTATTTAACATGATCATATTACGGTCATCAGGCACTCTGTTCCATCGGACAAGCGTTTGACACACACAATTTTTACATTTCGGTTACGCAATAGTTTTAATATGATTCACATTAATGAAGTGATAGTAATACACATTAAATGCTTTAAAACAAGACTGGAATTTATCTAATGCCATTTGGAATAACAGCACTCACTAAGTACTAATAGCAGAAGTATTAGCGACAGTAGGACTAGTACTACCACTATTACTCTCATCACTACTGCTAATACTAATAATAACAAAAGTGAAACAAAAACATAAAAATGTATTCATTGTTGTACAGAAGTGAGATTTTATGCCATAGGCAGTTCGGAGGGACAGAAATTTTAAGCATATAGCTACATACACATTGTGAAATCGCTGTGAAATATTCTGGCGGAAACGATGCCAGATATACTAGCACCTTAGGAAGTAACTGCTGCAGGAGCAGCATACCCGTTCCCATATCACCTACTGCACGCCGTTCCCATCTTTTGAGCTTGTTGAACATCTTGCACGATCTTCTTGTTGTACAGACATAGATTGTTCTCTTGTCAGTAGCAACTTCGAGTAGTGAATCTGTTGCCACTCCCACTGTACACCATAACGATGATGACATCTTGATACCGCTCAAGCATACGAGCTGCCATTCCACATAGATAATCATGCAGATGACGTCTTGCAGCCGCAAGACAGGGGGTTTTGTGTCTCCACTAAATCAATGGATGTCATCGTACATAGGTTCGATCTGTGGCATCACTATGTGGTCGAAAGTATCCGGACATCAAGCTGAAAATTACTTACAAGTTCGTTGCGCCCTCCATCGGTAATGCTGGAATTTAATACAGCGGAGGCCCACCCTATGCCTTGATGGCAGGTTCCACTCTCGCAGGCATACGTTCAGTCAGGTGCTGGAAGGTTTCTTGGGGTATGGCAGCCCATTCTTCATGGAGTGCTGCACTGAGGTGAGGTGTCGATGTCGGTAGGTGAGGCCTGGCACGAAGTCGGCGTTCCAAAACACCCCAAAGCTGTTCTGTAGGATTCAAGTCAGGACTCAGTGCAGGCCAGTCCATTATAGGGATGTTATTTTCGTGTAACCACTGCACCACAGGCAGTGCATTATGAACAGGTATTCAATCGTGTTGAAAGATGCAATCGCCATCCCCGAACTGCTCTTCAACAGTGGGAAGCAAGAAGGTGCTTAAAACATCAATGTAGGCCTGTGCTGTGATAGTGCCATGTAAAACAACACGGGGTGCAAGCCCCCTCCATGCAAAACACGACCACACCATACCGCCACCGCCTCCGAATTTTTCTGTTGGCACTACACACGCTGGCAGATGACGTTCACCGGGCATTCGCCATGCCCATCGGATCGCTACATTGTGTAGATTCGTCACTCCACACAACGCTTTCCCACTGTTCAATCGCCCAGTGTTTACGCTCCTTACACCAAGCGACGCGTCGTTTGGCATTTACCGGCGTGATGTGTGGCTTATGAGCAGCCACTCGACCATGAAATCCTAGTTTTCTCATCTCCCTCTTAACTGTAATAGTACTTGCAGTAGATGCTGATGCAGTTTGGAATTTCTGTGTGATGGTCTGGATAGATGTCTGCGTATTACACATTACGACCCTCTTCTACTGTTGGTGGTCTCTGTCAGTCAACAGGCGAGGTCGGCCTGTACGATTTTGTGGTGTACGTGTCCCTTCACGTTTCCACTTCACTATCAGATCGTAAACAGTGGACTTCGGGATGTTTAGGAGTGTGGAAATCTCGTGTACATACGTGTGACACAAGTGACACCCAATCACCTGACCACGTTCCGCGGAGCGCCCCACTCTGCTCGCTCACGATGTCCAATGACTACTGCCGGCCGGTGTGGCCGAGTGGTTCTAGGTGCTTCAGTCTGGAACCGCGGGACCTCTACGGTCGCAGGTTCGAATCCTGCCACGGAAATGGATGTGTGTGATGTCCTTAGGTTAGTTAGGTTTAAGTAGTTCTAAGTTCTAGGAGACTGATGACCTCAGATGTTAAGTCCCATAGTGCTCAGAACCATTTGAACCATTCTAATGACGACTGAAGTCGCTGATGTGGAGTACCTGGCAGTAGGTGGCAGCAAAATGCACCTAATATGAAAAACGTATGTTTTGGGGGTGTCCGGATACTTTTGATCTCATAATGTACCTTTACCAGCCTCTACCGGCGACGTCCCGTCGACCCGAAAAGCACCATAGCAGTACAATGTCTGAAGCATACATATATCGAATTTATTATGAAAGTAGTAGATACATATGAGATAGCTACACGTAAGATGTAAACAATCGTTACGGAACTACATAGTTCCTTTTATAACACGAGTAACAAAATAAGGCATCTGCATTTCCTGGATTGAAATTAGTATAAAGGATTTATTGTCCTGTTGTGTTTTAGCATTGTTAGTTCTTTGTCCAACCTCCGTTCTTCGTAGCTATCTCAAAAATTCTGCAATGATTTTGTTAGGGTTTCTAATCTGTAAAATTGTCGCACACATACAACCTCATATTGCCTTCCATTGCGATAAACATGCCTTGAAAAAATTCCCCTAAGGTTTCCCACGGTGTTCAAATCCGAGCTACGATCAGGCCAGGGCAAGACATCGATATCTTCAAATCACTTTGTTGTTGTTGCAGAAAATTGAACAGACGTATTATCTTGTTGAAACATTAGACTTTCCTCCCCTAGGTCCTCATATTTCTAATCCAGTCTGTCTCTAGCACATATGTGTACATATTAGAGTTCATCCTAGTGTTCACCGAGACAATGCGTGATTTACTTCTAGCGTAGAAGGCTACCCAAATGTTAATATTTTCACCATCAAAAATTGTGCTCATTTTTACCTGCTGCTCTGTTGTCATATCATCCCAATAATACTAAAATCCATTCTGCTTATCCAAATTAAGATTCTTCTCATCACTGAAGATCACTTTATCCCATTCTGAAGTCCAGGACACACGTTTTTCTGTGAACACCAATCTAGCCTGTTTATGTTGTGTTAGAGCAAGTTCCTGCAGCTGTTTCTTGAATGCAAGATGCTTATGATGCAACAAAATTTCTCGTACACGTCTGGCAGTTGCTGGCAGTTGTAAATCACCAACAAGTTGAGAAGAATAAGGGCTTGTGTCCTTTATATGGCTCAGACAGTTTTCTACTTTGACATATTTTCCGCTCTGTCCACATCGTGCGCCCGTTCTAATAAAATAATCACTGTACTGAAGCAGTTCAATTTCTTGGCAGTTTGACAATTAGAGAGTCCCATGTCCTTGTAAGTACCGATATTTCCTTTTCATCACTTGATAACTGTTTTCCGTGTGGCTTTGTCACAATCGTGGTTTATGTTCACAACACGCACTGTCACTAATGGTGTCTGTTTCCTGTCTGCAGTAAAAGCTCGTTCGCACACAGTAACACCGCACAGACGCGATTGTATTCACACCCTCTACCGCCTGATTCGTTGGTGCCTCGCTATACACTGCACTACAGGCGTCAAAAATGCCACCGTTTGATTGCATAACGGTATACCGGTTTTCATACTATTGTATATACATTGTGCACAACTGTTCCAACCGACAGTATTAGTTTTCCTGGAAATATCCACGTCTTTCCACTACTGTACGGACTATCTGCGCGATGTTGAGTCATGTCGGTGGTAGTAAGCCGCATGCCTGCCCCCGCTCAAACACGTTGGGGACCAGATCGGAAGTAATCTTCGTCCCAATGAAAGTATCCACGATACAGTTCAAGCAAGTGGAACCCCCAGCCCAAGCCCTACTCTACCCAAATCACTCACAACATGCGGAAGATAAACTATTCACTCTATCCGACGCTTTTGAGTTGACTAGTAATTGCGCACGGCAATGCGTGACCCTCAGCTTATTGTCGGAGCAAGTGGCACGCCGGGTGGTTGTGCAATAGGGCGACACAAGCCGACTGGCCGTCCCAGGAGATATACAGAGGCGGGCCGGGGGCTAGCTTTCCCTGTGTGAGGTCAGCCACTCACTGTCGCGCGGGTCAAAGCACTTAACTCGCCGCTCGCGGCCATCTCCGTCATCCCCGCGGTGGAATGCGTCGCCGCAAAGCGGGCCTCCCGCGAATTCGGCAGCCGCTCAATTAACCCGGCTCGCTCTTAATTGGCTTTCGGTATTTCGTTGCTGGCAGCGCGCTTGCGCAGTATATAGGGGCTTAAGTTACGATGGCGCGCTGCTAATGACCCTACGCCATCTCGTTAGAATGTTTCTCCAAAGACGGGCGCCTCTAGCGGTCCTTCTGTTTTTAAAAGGATAGCGAAGTCTCCCCTGTGATGCAAGCACGAGAGTGGATTTTTCTTCCGTAAACATAACAGGTTGTACCGAAGATGGGAAAGAAAAACTGGCTGTTTGGCCTCGTGATTCGCGTCTTTAGCTACTAATGTACCCGTGGCATCACAACGAACTATCACACCTTCCATTATATATACAGGGTAATTATAATTAAAACTTTCAAAACACTGTAGAAATAACACCACTGGTCAGAATGACGTCCGTGCAGTTCTAGGCGCTTCTGTCTGGGACCGCGTGACCGCTACGGTCGCAGGTTGAATCCTGCCTCGGGCATGGATGTGTGTGATGTCCTTAGGTTAGTTAGGTTTAAGTAGTTCTAAGTTCTAGGGGACTGATGACCACAGATGTTAAGTCCCATAGTGCTCAGAGCCATTTGAACCATTTGAACCAACCGGAATGACGTCAAATTGCAACGGAATATTATCGGAGAAGGGGGGGAAAACGTATCGCAGAAGAAAAAAATAGTGTGAAAATTGATAAATAGATGGCACTATATGGGTCAGAATACGTAAATGAAAACACCTGTTATGCGCACGACCCATTGAAGTTGGTATAAACACACCGGGTACACGGAATTTCCTCCTTTCGCGTCTGCGACGTTCACCATGGTTGTCTCAATGCAGGATCGCGCTCTGCTTGTCAAGCTGTATTACAAGAATTATGACTGTGCACACGTCGCTCTGCAGAAGTTCCGGACACTTAAGGATTTGAGAAAAGGCGTTGGTCCGACGACTGCCGTGTGTCTGGAGAAAATAATTCGGAAATTGGAAAAGACAGGTTCTTTTGGTGTGCAACCTGGTAGAGGGAGGAAACGAATTGATTTGAAGTCAGTGGAAGCAGTGGCCACAGCAATGCAGGAGGTGACGAATGCTGATGTGCAAATGTGTAGTGCGTGGAGAATTCCCCGAACATTGGACGTCCGTGAGCACAGTGCGTAAAATCCTACGAGACATCCTTATTTGCTATCCATTCAAAATTACCCAAGTGCACTAATTGCTTGCTGTTGACTTGCCAGGAAGAGAGACGTTATCTTTAGAATTTCTTGCTCGCATGGAAGTGGACAATGATTGGCCGTGGAAGATTCTGTGGACAGACAAAGCCCACTTCCATCTGACAGGATATGTCAATACACAGAATTGTCGAATATGGGCAACGGAAAACCCACACGCAAATCAACCAGTACAAATTCATCCTGAAAGGTCACTGTGTGGTGCGGGTTTGGTTCAAATGGCTCTGAGCACTTTGGGACTTAACTGCTGTGGTCATTAGTCCCCTAGAACTTAGAACTACTTAAACCTAACTAACCTAAGGACATCACACACATCCATGCCCGAGGTAGGATTCGAACCTGCGACCGTAGCGGTCGCGCGGTTCCAGACTGTAGCGCCCAGAACTGCTCGGCCACACTGGTGCGCGTTTACGGCATCATTTATCATAGGGCCATATTGTTTCGAAGAAACAGGTGCTTCCGGTCCTGTTACCTGTACCGTTACTGGTAAGCGCTGTGAGTGTCTTTTGCGCAACCACATCATACCACATCATTCCAGCTCTCCAACTGCATGCATGGGATCATTTTTATGCAAGATGGCGCACCTCCGCACATTACAAATCCAGTTAAGCAGCTGCTGAAGCGCCATTTCGGGAATGCTAGAAATATCAGCCGCCATTTCCCTACAGCCTGGCCGTCCCGATCACCTGACCTTAATCCGTGTGACTTCTGGCTGTGGGACTTTCTGAAAGATGTTGTGTTCAGTGTTCCCATTGCAAACTTTGCTGCGTTGAAGGCACACAATGTGCAACACATTCTGAACGTGACCCCGGAAACACTTCGATCAGTTGTGGAACATGCTGTTTCTGGATTTCAACTCGTTGCAGAAAACGGTGGTTAGAATATTGAACATGTTTTGCGCCAGCCACATGGAAATTAATAACCCGATTTGATTTTAATTGAGGCTTTTTATGCGGTTATTGACCTCAGGACAGTTAAAAACCGATGTGATTGATGCTTTTTATGCTGTTTCTGGCCTCGCGACAATTAAAAACCGATTTTTCCACCCGATATGGTATGACCTTGTCGTGTTGGATGGGCTTACGTAACTAACAGTATCACACCTATACACTCATGCACACTGATTAGTACAGTTTATTTAGCATAGAACGTACACCTTAGTCATTGTTGTATGATTCATTTGTCATTTGTAGTCGACCACTATTCAATTATGATGCTTACAGCGCCATCTATTGCTACATTTCTTAACTATTTATTTTCTTCTGCCGCATGCTTTCCCCTTTCTCCGATAACATTCCGTTGCAATTTGACGTCATTCTGTCCAGTGGTGTTATTTCTACAGCAGTTTGAAAGTTTAATTTTAATTAAAATCACCTTGTACGACACGAATAAACGTGATACCACGACACTAATATTAATTTAAATGTACAGTGGTAAACATAATGTCCCTAGTATGATTGGTTTCTCACAACAAAAATATTAGTCCACAAAATGAAGGCAATTGCTCCACACATCAAAAAAGTATTTATACATCTACACAAAAATGAAGTTAAAATTCTCTAATTCACCATATCAATTCCGGTAACCTGTATGCACACCGTTGTCATTAATGACAGTTTGCAGAGGTCTTGGAATGGAGTGAAGCAAGTTCAGTCATATCTAGTGAGATCTTTGTCCATTCTTCTAACAACACCGCCTGCAACTTCCGCTTCCCTGCAGAACGATGTTTTCGGCCATTTGCATCCAAGTGTGCCCAAAGATGCTCTATCGAGTTATAATCAGAGCTCTATGGTGGAGTGAAAGCCCTTCTTGGAGCATTATGTAATAACTACTCCATAGTTCCCAGAGCCGTGTGTTTAGGGTCGTTGTCTTGTTGAAAGTAAAAGACGCCATCAAGACCCAGTTTCTGTGCCATGCTACGTAAATGGCATCGCGACACATCGATATATTTTCCGTTACTTATGACACCTTCAATAATTGCCAAGACAAAAAAATGGCTCTAAGCACTACACGACTTAACTGCTGTGGTCATTAGTCCCCTAGAACTTAGAACTACTTAAACCTAACTAACCTAAGGACATCGCACACATCCATGCCCGAGGCAGGATTCGAACCTGCGACCGTATCGGTCGCGCGGTTCCAGACTGTAGCGCCTACAACCGCTCGGCCACCCCTGCCGGCAATTGCCAAGTCACCAACACCAGAAGCTGCCATACATCCCCAAATTATTATGCTTCGTTCCTCATGTTTTACTGTAGGTAGCATATGTTGGAACTGGAGCTGCGTATTTCGTTTGCGCAACACTTTTCCTCTTCCAAGTTAAACTTGGATTCGTCATAAAACAGCACAATATTCCAAATTTCAACAGATTTATTGACATAAAGCAAGGTTCGCAGGAGAGCTTCTGTAAAGTTTGGAAAGTAGGAGACGAGGTACTGGCAGAAGTAAAGCTGTGAGGACGGGGCGTGAGTCGTGCTTGAGTAGCTCAGATGGTACAGCACTTGCCCCCGAAAGGCAAAGGTCTCGAGTTCGAGTCTCGGTAAGGCACACAGTTTTAATCTGCCAGGAAGTTTCTTATTTCCATAATGTTTGGCGAAGTGCAAGCGGTTTTTTTTTTTCGGTAAACTTCCGAAATAAATGGCTTCTTTTTGGGCAGTCAGCCATGAATATAAGCTGCGTTCAGAACATTCCTAATAGTTTAAGCACTGACCTGTTTGTTGGACGTTGATCGGATGTCAATGATCCTGCACTTTTAAAGGGCTCGTTTTGCGCAAGATGCACTGTCCTTGGACAGTCACTACGTGTAAGAACTCTCAGACGTTCGCATCTGCGTTTATTGTCTATTGTACCGGTCTCTTGAAACTTCTTCATGATTTACCGCACTGTTGTGTTAACAGAAAGTTCCTTACTAATCTCACGATAACTTTTACCGGCGAATCCAATAAAATCTCCTTGTTAGCGACAGACACGAATCCTCCATCCCCTTTGGACTCGTTGTGACAAGAGAATGCTCCTTTCACTCGCGGTCGGGGAACCTTCGATTGTACAGATCTGGTATGAGCGGCGCTGTCTGTGTACAGTATGAAATATTTTTAGGGCAAGAGAAACCCCTCATTTAACTGATACGTATGTTTGTGTGGTATTGGTAATTTATTTTAACATAAAAATTACACGGAGGTGACAAAAGTATAGGAGTTTGCCCGCCGTAGTGCCGCTAATCGACGCGGCATGGACTCAACAACTCGTTGGAAGTCCACTGCAGAGATATTGAGCCATGCTGCCTCTGTAGCCGCCCACAACTGCGAAATTGTCGCCGGTGCAGAATTTTTTGTGCATTAACTGACGTTTCAGTTTGTCGATTAGCTGGCCACGGTTTTCCAGTCGCCTCGGGTCCAAGGTCACGAGCCCAGGAGAGGCGCTGCAAGTGATGTTAGCAAACACACTCGTGTTGGTTATTTGTTGACATATACCATCAACGCCAGCTTTCGCCGCACCGTCCTAACGTATTCGTTCGGCGGACGTCCCACATTGCATTCTCGGTTATTTCACGCAGTGTTGCTTGTTTGTTAGCACTGACACCTCTACGCAAATGCCGCTGCTCTCAGTCGTTAAGTCAAGGCCGTGGGCCACTGCAGTGTCGATAGTGAGAGGTAATTCCCGATATTTGGTATTCTCGCCACACTCGTGACACTGTGGATCTCGGAATACTAAATTCCCTAACGATTTCCGGAATGGAATGTTCCATGCGTCTACCTCCAGCTACCATTCCGCGTTCAAAATCTTTTAATTCCCGTCGTGCGGTCATAATCGCGTGGCAAACCTTTTCACAGAAATCAGCTGACTGCAAATGAGAGGTCCGCCAATGCCCTGTCCATTTGTAACTTGTGCGCACAAAACTACCGCCAACTGTATATGTGCATGTCGTATGACTACTGTCGCCTCAGTTTACTTCCTTTACTGAGTCAGAGTTAATTGTATATCTTCCTATTATTTATGTATTTTGTATTAGGTGCGAAAAGGTGTTTGTGTCATTACTTTTGGGTGCCAATGTACAAATTCTGTGAGCGAGCTCACATTACCTGAGAGAAATATACTCAGTAACTGATTATTTCACCCAGTCACAGGTCGCAGGTTTAACACTGCCGGTTGCAGACTCTCGTGCAGTGGTTTTCAACTTCGGGATAATTACCTTCGAAGGGGTAAAATGTAATTTTCTGATGGGTAGAGACACAAGGGTTCGATTATGTTTCGATAACGAAACTAAGTTATTTTTTAAAAATCTTTAGTATTATCACTATTTCATAAGACTATACAACTCATTACATAAGTTACCTATAATTATATTTCTTTTCAAATACTAGTATTCACACCTGGGGCAAAGCGGTGGAGGTTACACCTTGTGGAACGAATGTAGTCCGCCCACTACACACTTTGTACCATGTACCTATGACAGTAAACCTGAGAGATGTATGTCACATTTGCATAAATATCTCATGAAAATGCTTTCTTCGAAGTGTACGTAGTTCCCGAAATGGTCCAAAAATTGCTTCGATGTTCACTTCACAACAAATAAACGACATAATTGAAAGCACAACACAACAGGAACTGTGTAATGATTGCCGCACTGCTGTAAGGTCTCACTGCTTTGTTATTATTACTACCACTACTATTGGTGGCAGTGGACAGGGACAAGAAGTCTTCCGATTTCTGTCAGTTCAGAAGCAAGGAGTCCAGAAATTTAACGATTTACAAACAGCAGGCCTAGGTACAGCGTACACATTTTAAGCTTGTTGATTTTAAATGGGGGTAAAGGGTGTGGATGAAACAAGTGTTGCTAGGGAGGTGAGAGTTGCACAAGAAGTACATTTTGTAAGAAATGCTTACACTCAATGTGGATAGTTAGTTTTCTTTTCTGGGCAGGAGTAACAGGTAGCACTTATGATGCACTGAGACTTCCTTCAACGTTCAATAAAAAAAGATCGCTAGAAAAAAGCAGTATCCCATGTCTCTTTGGTGGTTTAACAAAACATCCACAAAAATTAAATTCGTTTAATTTCGTTATTTTAAAAACCAATTTGTCCAAAGCAAATTGTTTTTCTATGTAAAGTTTAGCTAGGCGCTACTGTTGTTGATGGCGTGGGAAGGGGCGTGTGGGACAAGGGGCGGAGGGGGCGGGGGGTACTAGCTAATATCTGATTGCACCCAGGGGTAATGGCCTCAGAAAGACTGGGAGCCATTACTGTAATGGAACAGTCCACAAGACACTTCGTCGAGAACGGATGTTTTCTAAGGATAATCTTTGGATTTATGTGGGTTACAAGTCACGTAATATTCTTCGTCTAACACGACTAAGTCCATCGTCCATGTTATTTCTGCACAGCGAGGTATCTACCGATGGTCGTCGAATCTATAAAGACGTGAAGATGGTCCGTGCAGGCTGCAACCTGGTACGTTTAACAGAGTTGTCTTGCAAAGTAATAAAGGTTATATTCCGCCTTTTGCGACTGTAACAGAAAAGTTATTTATATTAACTTCAGCGATCAGACTTTTTTTTTCGTACGTCATTCTTAATGGTCTCTCAGACATGGCTGCTCGAGTTTTAGAACATACATCCAGTAGATACATCAAGTGTCACTGATGTGCAAAAAATCTGACCACTGAAGATACTTTTAAATAGAGCGAGGCGCTTATGATCTTAATGAGATATTTATTACTATCGCGAAACACGGAATATAACCTATATAGTACTTGTATAACTGCGGATGTGGAAAAAAGGAGGCCCAAAAACAAAAATGTGTACTAACGTTTTTAAATTATCTTTCAAGTGCAACCAGAAAATAATTTTAATTATAGATTCAGAACAGGAGGAATCAAACTGCAACCAGAAAATAATCAGTTTAATGACAACGTGCTACGATTTCCAAGTCTTCCGGTAGGAGGATTAACACACATTCCACCAGTAGACGTTCAAAAAAGTAAATAGGGTTCCAGGTCGTCCTCTTGCCCTTCACGTTTCAGATTACTTAAAGTCAGCAATGATCAACACCGTAAATAGCATCTACCAATAATCAGCTGTTCTAAAATATTTTTGCAAACAATTCTGGAGAAAAACTAGTTCGGATCTCCAAGTGACGAGGAGACTAATATAGTACGATTTGAAGCATGGAATGTAAAAAAATTTATACCAGGCTCAAGTTACACTCACTGTCAGTAGGAATTAATGAAGTGAAATGGAAATAGAACAAAGATATCTCATCTGACTAACAACAGCATTTTTTTTATTCCCATCAGTCGTCTGACTGGTTTGATGCGGCCAGCCACGAATTCCTCTCCTTTGCTAACTACTTCATCTCAGAGTAGAACTTGCAACCTACGTCCCGTATTATTTGCTTGACGTATTCCAGTCTCTGTCTTCCTCTACAGTTTCTGCCTTCTACAGCTCCCTCTAATACCATGGAAGTCATTCCCTCATGTCTTAACAGCTGTCCTATCATCTTGTCCCTTCTCCTTATCAGTCTTTTCCAGATATTCCTTTCCCCTTTCCTCTACAATTCTGCACAGAACCTCCTCAAAAAAATGGTTCAAATGGCTCTGAGCACTATGGGACTCAACTTCTGAGGTCATTAGTCCCCTAGAACTTAGAACTAGTTAAACCTAACTAACCTAAGGACATCACAAATATCCATGCCCGAGGCAGGATTCGAACCTGCGACCGTAGCGGTCTTGCGGTTCCAGAATGCAGCCCCTTTAACCGCACGGCCACTTCGGCCGGCCAAGAACCTCCTCATTCCTTACCTTATCAGTCCACCTAATTGTCAGCATCTCAAATGCTTCGACTCTCTTCTGTTCCGGTTTTCTCACAGTCCATGTTTCACTATCATACAATGCTGTGTTCCAAACATATATTCTCAGAAATTTCTTCCTCAA
The DNA here is from genome assembly GCF_021461385.2 of Schistocerca piceifrons. Lineage (NCBI taxonomy): Eukaryota > Metazoa > Arthropoda > Insecta > Orthoptera > Acrididae > Schistocerca > Schistocerca piceifrons. The sequence continues at coordinate 457,803,898 of NC_060141.1, forward strand.
ATTAAGGTCGATATTTGATATTAGTAGACTTCTCTTGGACAGGAATGCCCTTTTTGCCAGTGCTAGTCTGCCTTTGATGTCCTTCTTGCTCCGTCCTTCATTCGTTATTTCACTTCCAAGTTACCAGAATTCCATAACTTCATCCACTTTGTGACCATCAATCCTGATGTTAAGTTTCTCGCTCTTCTCATTTCTACTACATCTCATTACCTTCGTCTTTCTTCGATTTACTCTCAATCCATACTCTGTACTCAGTAGACTGTTAATTCCGTTTAGCAGATCATGTAATTCTTCTTCACTTTCACTCAGGATAGCAATGTCATCAGCGAATCTTATCACTGATATCCTTTCACCTTGCATTTTAATTCCACTCGTGAAACTTCCATTGCTTCCCCGATGTACAGACCGAACAGTAGGGGCGAAAGGCTACATCCTTGTCTTACACCCTTTTTAATACGAGCAATTTGTTCTTGGCCGTCCACTTTTATTATTCCCTTTTGGCTGTATTGTATATGGCGCGGCTCTCCTTATAGCTTATCCCTACTTTTTTCAGAATTTCGAACATCTTGCACCATTTTACATTGTCGAACGCTTTTTCCAGGTCGACAAATCCTATGGACGTGACTTGATTTTTCTTTAGTCTTGCTTCCATTATTAACCGCACCGTCAGAATTATCTCTCTCGTGCCTTTACGTCTCCTAGCGCATCTTCAATTTTCTTTTCCATTTTTCTGTATATTATTCCTGTAAGGAACTTGGATGCATGAGCTGTTAAGCTGATTGTGCGATAATTCTCGCACTTGTCAGCTCTTGCCGTCTTCGGAAATGTGTGGATGATGCTTTTCCGAAAGTAAGATGGTATGTCGCCAGACTCCTATGTTCTACACACCGACGTGAATAGTCGTTTGTTGCCACTCCCCCCATTCTGATGGAATGTTATCTATCCCTTCTGCCTTATTTGATCTTAAGTCCTCCAAAGCTCTTTTAAAAATGGTTCAAATGGCTCTGAGCAATATGGGACTTAACTTCTGAGATCATTAGTCCCCTAGAACTTAGAACTACTTAAACCTAACTAACCTAAGGACATCACACACATCCATGCCCGAGGAAGGATTCGAACCTGCGACCGTAGCGGTCCCGCGGTTCCAGACTGTAGCGCCTAGAACTGCTCGGCCACCTCGTCCGGCAGCTCTTTTAAATTCTGATTCTGATACTGTATTCCCTATCTCTTCTGAATTGACTCCTGTTTCTTCTTCTATCACATCAGACAAATCTTTCCCTTAATAGAGGCTTTCAATGTACACTGCTGGCCACCGTAAATGCAACACCCTGAAGGAAGCATCCGAATCAAGTGAAATTTACACCATGGGTTTGCAGCGATGAGATATGCAACTGATTAGAATTTCAGGGCAGACGCACATCACGCGCGCCTGTGGCGCCACCTCATAGCGCCATTTAAGGCTTGGCGATTTCGACGAGTGTACGTTCGGCACGTGTGTTTACCTTGTGGTTGTTTCACAAGACGATCAGTTATGCCTCGTAGACAAAAGCGAACATCGTTTGATCAAGTATCCGAGTTCGACAGAGGAAGGACAGTGGCTTACCTAGATTGTGGATTATCATACAGAGAAATCGCTAGTCGTGTTGGACGAAACCAAACAACTGTAATGCGGATATGTGACCGTTGGATGCAGGAGGGTACGACGGACCGACGTGGTCGATCGCATTCACCTCGGTGCACCACTGCACGTGCTGATAGGCAAATTGTGCGCATGGCAGTGACGGATCGCTCAGTGACATCCCGAACCATAGCACAGCACATTGCGTCTGTAACGCATCATCCAGTGTCTGCGCGTACCATTCGACGCCGTTTACAGCAGAGTGGTCTGTCCGCAAGACGTCCATTGCTTCGTCTACCATTGACGCAGAACCACAGACGTCTCCGTCGCCAATGGTGTGATGACAGACGAATGTGGACGGCAGAATGGAATGACGTTGTCTTTACTGACGAAGCACGCTTCTGTCTGCAGCACCACGATGGTCGGATTCGAGTGTGGAGACACCGTGGAGAGAGGATGCTGGACAGCTGCATTATGCACCGCCACACTGGTCTTGCACCGGGTACTATGGTATGGGGCGGTATTGGATATTACTCTCGCACGCCTCTAGTACGCATTGCCGGTACTTTAAATAGCCGGCGCTACATATCCGAGGTGCTGGAGCCAGTTGTCCTTCCTTACCTTCAGGGCTCGGCCACAGCCATATTTCAACAGGATAATGCGCGACCACACGTGGCCCTCATTGTCCAAAGGTTCTTCGTCAATAACCAGATTGAATTGCTTCCCTGGCCGGCTCGCTCTCCTGATCTTTCGCCGATAGAAAACATGTGGTCCATGGTTGCTCAACGAGTGACCCAGATTACATCCCCAGCTGCCACACCAGATGATCTTTGGCAACGTGTGGAAGCTGCTTGGGCTGCTGTACCCCAGGTACACATCCAACGTCTCTTTGACTCAATGCCGCGACGTGTGGCAGCGGTGATCTCCAACAATGGCGGCTACTCTGGCTACTGATTCTGGCAGGAACCACATGTCACGGACGTCTGTAAACGTAACAATTTGATACTTGGTCAACGTGTTATCTACAAAATAAATTTTGTTGTGCTACCTCTTGTCTTTCTTGGTGTTGCATTTACGGTGGCCAGCAGTGTATTATTTTCGCCTATTCGCTCTCTCCTCTCCATTTAACAGTGGAAATCTCGTTGCACTCTTAATGTTATCACCCTTGCTTTTAATGTCACTGAATTTTGTTTTGACTTTCCTGTATGCTGAGTCTGTCCTTCCGACTATAATTTCTTTCGATGTCTTCACATTTTTCCTGCAGCCATTTCGTCTTAGCTTCCCTGCTCTTCCTATTTATTTCATTCCTCAGCGACTTGTATTTCTCTGTTCCTGAGTTTCCCGGAACATTTTTGTACTTCCTCCTTTCATCAATCAATTGAAGTATTTCTTTCGTTACCCATGGTTTCTTCGCAGTTGCTTTCTTTGTACTTATGTTTTCCTTCCCAATATACTTTTCCTCTACTTCTACATCTACATCATACTCCGCAAGCCACCTGATGGTGTGTGGCGGAGGGTACTTTCGGTACCACTATCTGATCCCTCCAACCCTGTTCCACTCGCGAATAGTGCGTTAGGAGAATGATTGTCGGTAAGCCTCTGTATTAGCTTTAATTTCTCTAATTTTTTTCCTCGTGGTCAGTACGTGAGAAGTGCGTGGGGGGAAGTAATATGTTGTCCAACTCCTCCTGAAAGTTGCTGTCCCGAAATTTGAATAGTAAATCTCTCCTTAATGCACAACGCATCACTTGTAACGTCTGCCAGTCGAGTTTGTTTAGCACCTCCGTAACGCTCTCTCGCCAGCTAAACGATCCCGTGGCAAAACTCGCCGCTCTTCATTGGATCTTCTCTCTCCCCTCTATCAGTAATACCTGATAGGGATCCCATATAGACGTACAATACTCAAGAATCGGGCGAACAAGCGCCTTATAAGCCACGTCGTTCGTGGATGAGTTACATTTCCTCAAGATTCTTCCGATGCATCTGATTCTGGTATCTGCTTTTCCCACTACCTGTTTTATGTGGTCATTCCACTTAAGGTCGCTCTGTTTAGTTACGTCCAGTGTGGAAATCTCGCGTACACGTATGACACAAGTGACACCCAATCACCCGACCACGTTCGAAGTCCGTGAGTTCTGGGGATCGCCCCATTCTGGTCTCTCACGATGTCTAATGATTACTGAGGTCGCTGATATGGAGTACCTGGCAGTAGGTGGCAGCACAATGCACCTAATATGAAAAAAGTATGTTTTTGGTGGTGTCCGGATACTTTTGATAGTGTATGTGTGGATAATGTGAACCACCGCAAGGACTCTGCTGGTTTCAAACCAGGTTTACTGAATGTTGGCCGTGACAGAACTTAACTGTTACTCCCTTGATCTTATTAGGAGCTCTACTCCTAGCGACATGTATTTTATCTGGAAATCCTTCCAGCCTAAGTGCTTCCTATGGTTAGGAAGCAGACACAGGATTTTAAATGCAAGGTGATCCAAAAAATATCAGACATTGATCAGGGTAACTTCCGATTATTTTGGAACAAGGGACCTACAGTCTCCGGCGACTCTTTACAGAATTGTTGAATTTCATTTTGTTTCTTGCCCCAACTAGGTTTTCATCTGTACTGCGCTGAAAACAGTACACGACAGTGCAGGTGTCGACAATATGCGCTGTGTGTCTTGTTTCCATTCGCTCATGGTAAATGTTGTTGCCCTCCTTACCACATTGCCCTCGAGTCTGCATTCAGTACTGCTTGGTTCTGTCTAGGGTTTTGTTTTCGTCTGTGTTAATGTGCTGGGGAAAGCTGTCGCCAGCACACCAGGTGGAAAAGAGGTTGCGAAGACATTTATAGTAAGTGCAAGCAACGAGTCTATCAGGAGAGAGGCCAAATACAGACCCGCAAGCAACGTGCCGCCAACGCCCTCTCGACCGCCAGTATTTATATCGCTGCCGCGGACCGGAGGGCCCAGCCAGTCAGTCATCCAGTGAGTCAACGAGTTGACTCATCAGTCGCAGCCCAATGGGAGTCGCAGTCGCAGTTAGCAACCTCTAGCTCAGAGTCAGTCAGTACATGGCGACCAGAGTAGTGTACATAGCGGGACTTTGTACTTCTCCAGCTGTGAGTCTAACGTGCACTATTACGGAAGAGCTTCTACCACAACACCTGGACTATCTTAAGTTAAATAGCTCTCTGTTTATGTTGATAAAGAACCGTGTTAATGTATGCGTGCACTTGTGTTATAGAAAGAGCATACTGGCCACCAAACAACATCCTCTCCTTGCTTCCCCTGGTACAAGCCTGACTGACTACAAGACGACGCAATGGTTAGTCGTAAGTTAACAGAGATACATAGCAGCATTATGGACGAGTCTGTGGATGAAGAGTTGGTGGATATGTATCTCGTGTATGGGTTCACTGAATGCAATGAAACAGCGGCACAACGTCGCTGTCTAAGATGATCCTACACTGCCGGCAACCGCATGACGGTACTTTTGCATCTGTACATTACTCTGTGTCGCGTGTTGTCCGTTTTGCTTATTATATATTACAGGCTTCTTCACTGTTGAGAAAGCACTGTCACAGTAACAAGAGTGACTGTGGTAACAAAACGGATGAATCACCATTACATTACTACTATGTAACGAGCCACCAGAGGCAATGGGTCCCTTATACCAAAATACTCAGAAGGTATCCCTGAACAACCTCTGTACGTTTGTCGTTGGTGTTCTGGTTCAGGCTGTATATTCCTAAACGTGTCACTGAAAAAAGATTGGATTAGTCGTAAGGGTCAGTGGTGCAGAAATCAGTTATCGCCTTACTGAATCAATTGTATGAAGGCTTTAACGACTACTCAGAAATCGCGCCTCAGCTGAAGTTGAAGGCCAGAGTAGCCAGTGACATAATCGGCGTGATTAATGCGCTCACACAAAGGACGGAAGACAGCGGACTGTGCACTTTTCCTGCCTGCCGGCGCACGACCGCAGGCGCGGCCGTGATTCCACTTCACGGCTGCACAGCGCCTCAAAATAACATAAGCGCACTTCTAACGTGCTCGCGGCGTAACGTATTTCCAAGATATCAGGCCATCTCGCCCGCTGCCCACCAGGGACGGCTGGCAGAGGAATTAATCGAGGGGACTATTGGTCTCTGGTAAGAAATATCTTTGCTCTTGCGTGTCTGCTGTACGAAATATCTTTGCTCTTGCGTGTCTGCTGTACGAAATATCTTTGCTCTTGCGTGTCTGCTGTACAGATGGGTCCAAATGGCTCTGAGCACTATGGGACTTAACATCTGTGGTCATCAGTCCCCTAGAACTTAGAACTACTTATACCTAACTAACCTAAGGACATCACACACATCCATGCCCGAGGCAGGATTCGAACCTGCGACCGTAGCAGTCGCGCGGTTCTCGACTGCGCGCCTAGAACCGCTAGACCACCGCGGCCGGCCTGTACAGGTGGGGTTTGTGTTACTTTTTACTAACGGTGCTTCTCTTATACACAAATCAACAAAACTGAAGGGCGGTGTCTCGAGGGTAGGAACTGTTTTCAGATGAACTTATAACCACCATGGCAAACGGAACAAGTTTACTGTTAATGAAATCACAGCAGGAATCTCTATCCGCTGTTCCACAAGTTCACTTTCCTTAACTGCTTAAACTACGTGAAATAACGTATACACAACATTCATGAAGGTGTTTCAGATAAGGAGACTGATGCCATTCGGTGTATGAAATAGTGAGATAAGCTTGAACATGATGATGGGTAATACATGTGCTTAAAGGCGGGGGAAAAGCAACACAAAAGGAACTTACACTCAAATATCTGCAGGGTAAAGCAAATACCGAAACTAGGAACAGTGTTAAAATAGTTCCACTTCATAAGGAACGAAATAGCTGAGAGATAAAAAAATGTTGACTTATCGCCCTTCTGTGTATAATGTCCAACATATTAACTAAAATTACCAACAGTGAATATCAATGATACATGTTAATAATGTCTTTCTTCGGAAGGTTTACATTCACAAATAATTTCTTTATTACCCTCTCCCCCCGATAATGTCAGATGCTAGAGTTGCACCATGATGCACCATGATGAATAAGACCGCTTCAGCTGTATGATAAGCCATTATTTCATATCCAACTAATTCCGCTGCGTTAGAGCCACATCTTCAGGGCTGTACATTTATTTCATAATTTAGCCCTGAATGTGTGGCTCTAACGCCACGAAACTAGTTAGATCAAAAATAAAGATTTATCATACAGGTAAAGCAGACTTATTCAACATGGTGCAATTCCATAGCTGTGGATGGCTGCAAATGCTAGAGTGCCACGCAATAAGATAGTTTCATACGCTCTCACAAATCTTCATAACCAATTCCAGAACCAGTGATGTAATGTAACTTTTTCGACTTGTCGTGCTACATTCATAATATATAAGGGACAGTCAAGTGAAAACGAGATAGAAGGAAAAAGTAAGTAAACTGTTTATTATTTCGAAAGTAATCACAATAACTATTAATAAATTTATCCCACTGGAGACAAGCTGAACAGTGCCTTTATGGAAAAACTTTTGCGGTTGCCTGTGCAACCATGATTGTACCCAGGTGTGCATCCCTTCATCCGAAGCAAACCAGTGGCAAGAATGCCTCTCTTCAGAGATCCAAGAATTATGAAAATTGCGTGGGGACGGATCTGTAAGCAGCAGTAAACATTTTTCCACGATGGCATTGGCGTCTTAACGGAAATGGCTATACTTATGAAATAATAAACAATGCACTTGCTTTTTTTTATATGACTGGTTTTCATTTGACTGCGTCTTATGAATTCATGTATGGACGTAAACACTAAACGATTAGCAGAGTCAATTTCGCGAATATACTGCAGTAATTGTGAATTATGTAAATTAGCACTTATACAATATATGGTAAGTTTCCGAAATCACGAGAACTTGGAAATCAAACTACAATTACAAATTTTTTTTTGATGCGACTGATATGACATCGAGTTGTACCACACGCATGAAAAAATGCTTGCAATTGTAGTTCGACTTGTCCACCATACAGTGTGAACCACCATTATGTATGGTTAAGGTTGGAACGTAATTCCGCTTTACTTCTACTTTGATTCGCTGAATAGCGGCAAAGTACAAATATGGTGACTTTTCAGAGCAGAGGTAGTTTGGTGTTTGACGTTGTTGTGTGTGTTGGATTTCAAGTTACAGAACAGATGTATCTGAAGTAAACCTCCTGTCCCCACTACAACCTCTAGGAAGCAACGTTATTTTTACATGCGCTACTGTACTGGAGCTTGTAAGAGGTTACTGGTGAGGGACTCTGGTTGGTGGGCTCCCATAGCACCATTGTAGGGCAGCTCATTATCAGGATAAATTTACAGAAGCTAGTCTACAAATCAATCCCCAGAAGACTGTCGAAAATGGAAGGTGTCGGTTATAAGGCGATTTTCCTGTGCAGCATGAAAAATACTGTTAAAAGATGAATAACTCATTGGTCATGAACGTGGAAAGCTAGCAGATCGTCTTGGGGTGCGTAAACATTGCGAGTGTAATGGGTAAGGTAAATGTGTGATCTCCCGATTGAAATAGGCTTGTTAAGATCTTGGGCGCTCTATATCGAGATACGTAGTGATTAAAGAAAGCAATTTACACATGTCGTCCCACACTAAGACCATAACAACAAGAGTGGCGTATTGTCAGAAGAGAATGCGTGTTCCTTGCTTACTGCAGACACGGTTCTGCCGCGGTACGGGTAAAAGATGCATCACGGCGAGCGACTGAAATGACGTGGAAACTGAATAAGTACGGCAAAGCTGAAATATGCGGGACAGTACGGTTCTTGTAGGCAGAACATCTAAATTTCACACAAATTCACCTTCAAATCCTTGCGGTATATGTACCAAACGCAATATTGCGTCCAGCTGTAGTGAAATGATGCCAACAATTTTACCAAGGCAGCAGAGATTTAAGTGATGCTGCTCGAAAAGTCCAGATCTTGCACGATGCGATGTAAATCTTTCCGGTAAGCTGGAAGAACGTCTGAAGAGAAAGAGATTTTACAATGGGTGGGACGTTCACATATCTCGAATGATTCCTTGATCAAGTAGCGGATTTCTGTTGTCGAGGAATTGAACTAAAGGTATTACGTTCCGACCTTTTTTTACAGATTCTTGGTGATCATGTTGAAAAATAGTATAACATCTGTGTCACTGTGAAATGCAGAGGAGAATTCGATAAAAGTTATTTGACCTGCCGTAATAATGTGTAACTTACTTTTTGAAGACGCCTCGTATGTAGCAAATTTAGTACAACACATGGAGACGGGTGTGGTTAAAAAGAGACAAATGTTTAAAATTTTATCTAAAATCGTAAAACACGCACATACTTACATCACTATGTATACGTCGTCATACTGACGGCAGAACATACACTATGTCGGGTATTAAAACTCATTATAAAATAACTAAATGCTCATTGGAGAACGGCTGTAAAACTTCAGAAGGAAAAAGTAATTGATAAGCCAGCCACTCTGCAACATACTACAAACACAAAAGCTTTGAGTGGAGCCTAGAGAATACACAAAATTCTAAAACATGTTTCAACCTCACCTCGTCTTCAGCTAACACACAGGGCAGATGCCAACTCACAGCACAGCAACTATCTTCTGTGAATTTAAAATATACTCCGTTAAAAGATGGCTAGCCGAATTTCGATGCCATAGGCGAAAGAGTCTTCCTGCCGTAGCAAAACACTATACTTACGGTGGTTATGTCCCACATAAAGGTGGAGTACGTCCCATCTCTGTAATTGGAAGGCCGGGCGCCATGTCATATAATTGATTTCGGTCTACAGTTTCTCCTCCTTTAGCAACGCTTCGTAATTTATGTAATCAGCTGATTTAGGGAACCATATCACTGACGTCGATCTGCAGAAGAATGTTGGAACACACACTGTGTTCAAATTGTTCAAATGTGTGTGAAATCTTATTGGACTTAACTGCTAAGGTCATCAGTCTCTAAGCTACTGTGTTCAAACATTATGATTAACCTCGAAGATATAGGTCTATTAACACAGCATGGATTGAGAAAATCTCATCCCTGTGAAACACAACTAGCTCTTTATTCACACTAAGTAATTAGTACTATCGACAGGGGATTTCAAATTGATTCCATGTTTCTGGAATTCCAGAAAGTTTTTGACACCGTTCCTCTCTAGCGACTTCTAATCGAAGTGCGTGCCTGTGGAGTATCGCTTCAGTTGTGCGACTAGATTCGTGATTTCCTGTCAGAAAAGCCGGCCGCGGTGGCCGTGCGGTTCTAGGCACTTCAGTCCGGAACCGCGTGACTGCTACGGTCGCAGGTTCGAATCCTGCCTCGGGCATGGGTGTGTGTGATGTCCTTAGGTTAGTTAGGTTTAAGTAGTTCTAAGTTCTAGGGGACTGGTGACCTCAGATGTTGAGTCCCATAGTGCTCAGAGCCATTTGAACCATTTGAACCTGTCAGAAACATCATGGTACGGAAAATCATCGATTAAAATAGAAGTGATAGCCAGCGTTCGCCAAGAAAGTGTTATAGACCCTTTGTTGTTTCTAACCTACATAATCGACTTAGGAGACAATGTAAGAAGTCTTCTAAGATTGTTTGCAGATGATGCTGTCATTACCCGTCCAGCAAAGTCATCAGAAGATCGAAACCAATTGCAAAATGACAGACACGATATCCGTATAGTGTGAAAAGCGGCAATTGTATCCGAGTAAGGCAAAGTGTGAGGTCATCACGTGAGTACGAAAAGAAATCCGTTAAATTTCAGTTACATGATAAATTACACAAATTTAAAGAGAACGATCACATATAAATGTTGTGGAGAAGGAAAACCAAAGACTGCGTTTTATTGGAAGAGGACTTAGAAGAGGTAACCGGTCTACTAAAAGAGACTGCCTCACTGTGCTTGTTCGTCCTCTGCTAAAGTTTTGCTGTGTGGTATGGGATGCTTACCAGATAGGATTAACGGAGCACATCGAAAAAGCCCACAGAATGATAGTTCGTTTTGTATTATTGTGAAATTGGGGATAAAATGTCACAGATACGATAAGTGAGTTAAGGGCAATTTTTGAAAGAAAGGGGTTTTGAGTTGCGGCGAGGTCTTTTCATGAAATTTCAGTCACCAATTTTCTCCTCCGAATGTGGAAATATTGTACTGTCGGCAACTTACATAAGGAGAAATGATCATCATAATACAATAAGAGAAATCAGAGCTCGTACAGGAAGATTTAGTGTTCATTTTTCCTATTCGTGAAGAAATGGTATGAAGGAGGTAGGAAGAACTCTCTGGCAGGCACCAAAGTACAAACTGCTAATTAGTGATCTAAATGAGACTCTGGCTTAGAGGCTTTTCTCAAACCTACAGGCTTTCTCGGCTGACTTTACGTTTCCCTTAAGGTTGAAGGGAACTGCTGCATCATAGGAAAATCTTTGTGTGACCATTTCGAGGATCGGGAAAGGTGTACGGGAGGGGAGGTACATATGCAATGCAAATAAAGGAAACAACAAGGTCCGTTCCACCACCCCTGCACCTTTGCTAGTGCTTCTCACACAACTCCTGCTACCCCTCTTCATCGTTCGTCGGAGTATGGCAATCATATTTCTGACATATTTACAGTTAGTAGCCCCATTAATATTTCGTACAGCTGGATTTGAACAAATGCAGTACTTTTATTTACAAAAAAAGGTGAAAATTACAAAGATTGTTTCCAGGGGCAGAAAATTTACGTCGTTTACTTTTCAAAGAGAGGCCTGTTGAATATAAGACATGATATCGACGTAAATAAACGGATAAGCCTTGTAAGTGAGAGATCAGGCATAGAACAGGCCGCCACTCAATCGCAAACATGAGTAGAATTTTCAAATAATTCGCCAGTATGTTTCAAAATGTACAAATTACATCGCTTTCCATTTTGTATGTAGTTTTGATTTGTTTGAGTGAACAAATGGCGATTGCCTTTCAATGCACTATACTGCCGCGAGGTAGCATTCCGTTCTTCCGTTTATTGTACACCCTCTTACGGTAAGTAATTTCTGGCAAATCGTGCAGTGAATATAGGCATATTCTGTAGATATTCCTACAGTGTCTTTCCGTTGTATATTATAGGATGACTGTATCTTGGGGCTTAGGCGCTAAGGGCTCCAGCTACGTCAGCATCGACCTTCCTAGACTTTAGTGTGAAATATCTTTACGTGACTGACATTGCTAGGTGACTTGCACGTTTATTTTGCGTGCTATTTTTAGTCGACGAAACGCTGTACACGAGACGTAGGCAAACACTGAAGGGAGTATGGTGAAACCTGGATGAAAGAAACAGTGATATACTTAATTACAATATCAGAAGGGAAAATTACATTCATTACCTCATATTAAGATTGTCTTTAGCACGAAAAGGCATGCATAATGTTGCAGCAAAAATTTTTATCAATTAGCTACAATATAATATGTCTGAAAGACAGCAAAGTAAAATTTGAAAACGAACTGATAAAAATTCTCCCTGAACGGTCCTTTTGTGATGTAGAAGAATTTATGTTATTGTAATGTGTAAAAGGTGGTGGGTAGGAATTACTAACTCAAATACGGAGTTTTTTAAAGAAAGTAAACCTTAGAAGTGTTCAGCATGTAACCATATTTAAAAATTAATTTCCGATGTGAATGTAAAATGACTCGTTGCACATCATTACGATATATCATGCTAAATTATCCATAAACTATCTACGAACTTATTCGTGTATTCGTGCGAGCCCGTGGAGCCGCCCAAGTCACAAACAGTCGAGTGCTAAAAGGTTGTTAATCAGGGAAAAAGTAGTACCGAACTAGGTAAAACAGAGAGGATAACTGAAATCGCGAAAAAAAAAGCAAATGTTTGAAGACGCACACGCTCACTAACGAGTGGAATATGCTACCGGGAATGTAGCTGCAAAGAAATGGTTAACGGGCGGTAAACTGAAGCAACAGAATCATTAACCAGAACACTTCAAAACTTGTATTAGCTTATCTCATAGTAGATATAGGAACTGTAAAGATGCTAAACTGCGTGAACTCATTGCAATATTAGGAGTGTGTTGATCTGTTGAGTAGAATACAATAGTTTAAAACAGTAACACATTTCACTCGTAAACTACCAAATAATTTTGAAACAGTAAATTTTACGCTTTGTTTGTTCGAATATTCTGATAGTAGCATCTTATGGACCCTAGGTAGTGGTTGTTACGTCAAACGCATTGATACAGGACACAAGACACTGTAAAGTAAGAAGGTACCCCGAAGAATGTGCTAAACATAATATTCACATTCGGGCGTCCAATGGGCTCCAGTGAATCACCTGTCAATCCTTTAACTGGTGCTGCAACACAGAAAACATGGTCACAATAAAGTAATAGAAGCACACAAATACATGTTTCGACACAAACACTCTCATCGTCAGACATCTCACGGTTAAGTTTACAAAATTCGTCGAAATCAACAAGCAGGTAAGACGACAGCCCACTGTCTTATGACTAACAGACGGAAACAACGAGCAGAACAGTTGGACAAGAACTGCAACACGATACACAACTGCTCCTGAGCAATTGTCAACCAATGTAAGATGTCGCGAAACGTTGCAGGATAATGTAGTACCTCGCTTTCATGCCTTGAATGACAAGGCGACTGTAGAATATATTTTAGCTCATTAGATGTTTCGAAGATCATGTTTGCGACAACTCGTTATGACGTCCCAGCGGGGTGCCAAATGTACTCCTTACATCACTTTTCTGTGTCTAAGTGTGGTATTAACCCACAAAATTATTCCATACAACATTAATGGATGTTAACTATCCAAAGTGTTGTATTCACCACAACCTGACGACGCCCAACACCACTGGTAGCAGGAAACGAACGTCCCAGCTATAAATATTTACCGGTAGTTGCAGTGCAAGGTGGCTGGCCTGCACGCTAAGCAAATTTATGTAAATACTGGATTCTGAAACACACATACTCGTAAGACGGGCAGCACAAAATGAGTCAAACAATAAACTTTTAAGTTTACAGATGTGTTGACAGATGCGTGGCTCAATATTCGAAGTCCAACATGCTGACAAGCCTAACACATCGAAGATAACTGTCTAATTTAAAAATGTTTAGCCAGACTGCTGTATTATACTGTAATCTGCTCTGTATCTGACTAATAACTTCACTAGACACGTGTTTTTTAAACAATCCGACGATTACTTGTACGGTGGCAATATAGACAGCGTCGGCTGCTGTAGACAAACTGTAGACCTGTAGGCACACGGACGTGAACTCGGCGTTAACTGTGCGGGAGGTGAACTGTAACTGAAAACGATGCGTGCTGAATTATGCACCGTCGTGAGCTGTGATGCCAGCTGCAGCTGAAATGGCTGAGTGGCCGAGAGTCGCTGTTTATCCCACGATTATCGTAATTATCTTCATTCGCGAGGAAGGAAGTATTTCGGGATATCAGCGTCCCCTATCGCAGGTGATGTTACCAGCGCCATCAGAAATCTGTTCATATCTATCTAGGCGACAGTAGATTGGAACTCAGTGTGGTGCCACAGTTTAAGGGCCTGGAAGGTGGCGCCCTCTGATTAACATCGATGTGTACAGCACAAACTAAGCTAATTATCTAATGCTTTCTCCACCAAAATTAACAATAATACACACAGTAAACATTGGTGAACGCAAGCGTTTGAGAAGTTCAAGCTCCAATCAACATACAGTCCTAGGATTTTTAAATATTTAATCTCTGCATAAATTTCTTTCAAAAAATGGTTCAAATGGCTCTGAACACTATGGGACTTAACATCTATGGTCATCAGTCCCCTAGAACTTAGAACTACTTAAACCTAACTAACCTAAGGACATCACACAACACCCAGTCATCACGAGGCAGAGAATAAATTGCTTTGCCATGGCTTTCTGTGTGTATGTTAACTCTAATCTCAGTAACTACTGAAGGGATTTTGCATATGCAGATCTGTGTTGGGCCGGATTATGATGCTTCATCATTAGCAAAGAGCACTGTTCGTGTTTTATGGGCGTGAGGTACACGTACAAAGTGTGACATATAGTCATGCAAGAGGCATGTGCCCCTGTTACGAATTAAGTTGGTGAAACAGAGCTGAGTCACTGGATGCGGGGTGACAGGTTCATTGACCAAATACAATAACAGAATACATGAAAGATACATACCAATTCATGGAAAAGAACTTCATATAGACAGTGTGGGTCCTGTGAATTTGCATATTATATTCATAAATAACTTTGCTGTTAAATATGTTCTTTATTGCTTTTGGTTTCTTACAGTTAATAATCAAATAAAATCACCCCTCTTCATTTATCGTTATCCCCCTCCCTATCATCCCCTCTCCTCATCCCTGCTTTTAGTTATATACCATATTATTTTAGCAACATTTTATGGACAACGACTTCTGAAGCACATATTTTTAACATTTTACGTTTGGTACATCGTATATACATCCATTCTATGACTTCCATTTATGTTAATTCATATATTTTCCCTTGTGGTTACGCAGTTCACTAATGTTTTGGAATGTGTTACATTCACATATCCCCATATTGTCTGTAAGAGGTTCTTCCCCCTGAATTGATGTGTCTCTTTCATGTACTTACTTCTGTGTCTCTTATCAGTCTTCACTGTGTTCCTCTTGCGTTTTTTGTAATCTTTTCAGATTTTGTGATGATGACGACGACGACTGTAATCGAAACTACATACTTATATGGATATGGTATCTGTTCTTTCGGACATGTCCGAAAGAACAGATACTATTGATGACCTGCAGCCGTCTAGAACGAAATTAGAATTACATTAGTACCTTTAGCTGATGACGGGCGTTGATATATATCAACGGGGACAGGTGAAAATGTATGCCCCGACCGGGACTCGAACTATCCATCGGAGCCACCGAGGGCACAGAGGATAGTTCGACTGGACTATCTCGCGCATGCCTCCCACGATACCCACATTCTAACCTTGTATGTCCACACACTACATTCGTAGTGTCCCACCGCAACACACTCATTACTCGTGGAAGACATTCTTACCAAGTCGGGGAATATGTGTGCATCCGCACAGAAGAAGAAGGTCATGGTCGGCATTGCCAGACCTATATACTTATATGGATATGGTGTCTGTTCTTTCAGACATGATCCCGGGTTCGAGTCCCGGTCGGGGAACACATTTTCTTCTGTCCCCTTTTATATACAGGGTGAAAAGTATTTAAACCGACAAACTCTGGGAGGTTGTAGGGGACATCAAAACAAATATTTTTCCCTAATGCCATTTTTTCCTATGACGATTATTTAAACCGGTGGAGGGAGATTTCTCTGGCGGTAAATTAATTAAACCAATAAAACAGGAGACAACACATTAACACAACGCAGTTTCAATTACAGTAGATTTTCAAAAATGCCTCCATCGACACGTAAACAAAGGTTACTCCGTCGGATCATGTTCTGTCAGGCACGGGTAAACACTCCAGGAGTATTCTGAATTGTTCCTGCTGCTGCCATTATCCGGGCACCCAGATCCTCTTCTGATGGAACAGGAGTTGCGTCAACAAGGTTGCGCATCTCTCCCCACACAAAAAAAGCCCAGAGGGGACATATCTGGGGTTCGAGCAGGCCGTGGTACAGGACCACTTCTACCAATCCACGTTTCTGGGAACCGTCGGTCCAGGAATCGACGTACACGACGACTGAAATGTGCTGGCGTCCCGTCATGTTGGAAACACATGCGTTGTCTTGTAGGGAGCGGGACGTCTTCCAGCATTTCTGGCAATGCTCTGGAGAGAAAATTGTAATAGTGCCTGCCATTTAATGGCCTAGGTAGCAGGTACGGCCCAATTAAACAGTCCCCAACAACACCGACCCACACATTAACGAAGAACCGCACTTGATGAGCGCCAGTAACTGTGGCATGTGGGCTATCCTCACTCTAAACATGCGAATTGTGCATCATGAAGACTCCGTCACGTCCGAACTTTGCTTCATCGGTAAAGAACACAGAGGATGGAAATGTAGGATGCATTTCACACTGTTCCAGGTACCACTGCAAAAACTGTGCTCTGGGTGGATAATCAATTGGATCCAAGTTGTGGACACGCTGTAAGTGAAATGGACGTAACAATTGCTCTCGAAGGACTGTTCTTACATTCGTCTAATTCGTCCCCATGTTACGTGCAATCGCGCGAGTGCTGATTGAAGGACCCCGCTCCACATGCTGCAAGACAGCTTCCTCAAATCGCAGCGTTCTTACCGTGCGACGGCGTCCCTGTCCAGGTAATCTGCTAAATGACCCGGTCTCACGCAGACGTTGTTACACTGCAGCAAAGGTCGTATGCTGCGGAATAAGACGATTAGGATATTGTTTTTGATAAACCCGCTGTGCAGCTCGTACGTTGTGGTGCGCTTCTTAGTACGCACCAACCATATGAGTGTGCTCACTCCAGGTATATCGCTCCATTAGTAAACAGAGACAAAGCACTGCTACACTGGTGGACAGCAGTTGCCTGCAACTGAAGAGCGTAATACGCCCTCTAACAACTGAAGAGCGTAATACGGCCTCCACCGGTTTAAATAATCCTCATAGGAAAAAATGACATAAGGGAAAAATATTTGTTTTGATATCCCCTACAACCTCCCAGAGTTTGTCGGCTTAAATACTTTTCACCATGTATATCAGCGCCCGTCAGGAGCTGAAGGTATTAATGTAATTCTCATTTCGTAATCGAAACTCGTCAATAAACGTGTCACCTCACATGAAATTACTTAAGAAATTATTCAGTGCAGTATCAGCACTGTTTCTCCATTTTAATTATTAAAGTAAGATATATGGTCATTTACATACAAGAAAAATAATAATAAAATAGGAGCGGTTGTGATACCGATGCATGTGGAACAACGATTGCAATTTGTCTCAAGATTCAACCAGCCACCGAACACGTCCCTTTGCTTCCTATCAGTTAAATACGAAGTGGACCGCTTCCTCAAGGTATCCTGAGAGCCACAATCTTAAATGGGTTGTGGTGAGGAGGAAATGAGGAGCAGTTGGTGTTGGAAGCCTGCCGCCCAGAGCGGTTGCTGGGGCGGGTTCGGAGCGACCGCCTGATCGGTCTCCGTAACGAGGCGCTTCCCGTGGCCATAAATCCCGCGTACATTTCGCGTGGGCAGGCCGCGCGGCCCGCGTCCGTAATTTACGACGCACGCAATGAGCCTCGGCCGCACACGCGTCGCCAGTTGGCAGCCTTGTTTCGTCGCCTCCTGTTCCCCTGTTCCACAACGTACTTTGTGTCATTCGGGCATCTCTGCCAGTCGATGGAAACATGTCGCTTCAAAAGCACCAGGTGGACTAACACAGCAGTTTCCTCCACTCTCATGGGCTTCCAAAGTTGTTAATAAAATTCTTTCAGTTTTCAAACTGTGTTTCAACTTCCTTATCATCTATTTATCACCCACTGTCGAAGAAAGACTTCTCTAGACTCTTCTAAGCAAGTTCCCCCCTTCCATTAGGTGTTATCCTAGTTATTACTTCTCTCTTGTAATCCAGTAAAGGACGTCCTTGGTCCCTCTGTCATCTAGTCGCCTGTCTATATGATCGGCCTTCCTACAATTCAGTTTCATTACGCTTCTTTTACTTCAGCCCGTTCAAAAATGTAGACATCACTGGCGTCATAGACACACACGTGACGTTGTTGGCTTTTAATTTACACGCAGGCACGAAAGGCGCACCATATTGTGCAGTCGATTTTGACCAGAAAGTCAAATGGTTCAAATGGCTCTCAGCACTATGGGACTTAACTACTGAGGTCATCAGTCCCCTAGAACTTAGAACTACTTAAACCTAACTATCCTAAGGACATCACACACACCCATGCCCGAAGCAGGATTCGAACCTGGGCCGTAGCGGTCGCGCGGTTCCAGACTGTAGCGCCTAGAACCGCTCGGCCAACCGGCCGGCCTTCAGCCCGTTCTTTCATCCATTTCTTATCCTGTTTCTCCTAGTAATTCCCAACGTACCGAGTGGTTATAATTAAAATGACGGCGTTCCGAGGGCTGCAGTGCTTGCTATATACAGTGTACGACGCTGAAACATCTTAGATACGTTCATTAACCGACGCGCTCACGGAGTGTGCTTAAAAAATGATTCCACTATCTGCCACCAGGCGAAAATACGGCGCTGTAAGTAGTCAGAATGTGAAATGTTTCCTGTTTTGACATCAATATGCTGTTTGTCGCTTAGCAACATGTGTTAATTTCTTTTGTGAATCACCTGTCGTGCAAAGCGTTAAGAAGGTTGAAGTTTTCCATGCGAAACGCAATGGTCATTGAGAAAAAAGACCGTGCTCCGCAGGCAAATTTGTCTTATGGGAATGGCACTGCGGGAATACCGGCGACAGTAACAGCTGCGAAGAAGCCCCATGTCAATAAATGGGCTAAGGAATATGATAAAGAAATGTATAGAAAGAGGTGAATTACGTGGGGCAGCAGAGAGAGGGAGACAGCTCATTCCCATGGCAGTTGTTGATGGAACTGCTATACTGCATTTGTCTAAATTCCGCAACCAGTGCTCGGGTTGTGTCATCTGAATTGTCTCCTCCCCGGTCAAAAGTTCAAAAGATTTTGCGGTTCGCTTTACACTGGTACCCATATAACATTCGGAATGGACACCAAAGGAAGTTCCAGAATAAGCTACAATATTGTGACTTTGCCCTTCGCGTTTTGATACACATGGAAATGGATGAAATGTGGCCGGGGAATAAATATTCTTTGGACGGACGAGACACATTTTACTCTGCACGATGTCATGAACGCACAGAACTGCCGCATATGGGGTTCTTAATCCGCAACGTGTAGTGCAGGAACATCCAGTGTACCCAACTTACTTGACTGTGTCGTGTGGATTCACAAGCTGTTTCATTTTCGGTCCCTCATGGGCCTGTTAAGTGTACCGTGGTATCTGCACATTGAAAGGATCTCTTTGTACAACATTTAATGGAAATTTGCAAGAACACAACAGTTTCCGCACCACATTTTTATGCAAGATGCGGGCTACACCACATGTCGCTTGTCAGGTGAAAGATTTCCTTCGAAAACAAGGCAATTTCAAGATGTGTGGCCTTTCAGATCCCCCGACCTAAATCCATGTGACTTGTGGTTATGGGGATATCTGGATGTATCGGGCCGGACTCTTCCTGATCTGAAGGATAGCATACTGCGACATGTCGCTCTCATTACACCTGATGTGCTGTGAGCAACTGTCGACCATGACGTGTTACGGATGCAGTATGTTTCTGAGTCGAGAGACCATATTGAACACATGTTGTAACATGTGACCAAATCCTAATAAACGTCAGAGAACCACCGTTATTGCGTGTTTGATTGTTTCTCCCCTTTTCCTGCACCATGCCACATACTGGCTGCTTAAAGCGCCATATTTTCATCTGGTGGCAGAAAGTGGCACTTTTTTTTTAGCATACCCCATGAGCGCACAGCCGGTGTGGCCGTGCGGTTCTAGGCGCTTCAGTCTGGAACCGCGTGACCGCTACGGTCGCAGGTTCGATTCCTGCCTCGGGCATTGATGTGTGTGATGTCCTTAGGTTAGTTAGGTTTCAGTAGTTCTAAGTTCTAGGGGACTTATGACCACAGATGTTAAGTCCCATAGTGCTCAGAGCCATTTGAACCATTTTTGAGCGCACATAGTAATGTACATACTGCGGTTATACAGCCCACACTACAGTTTAATTGTAACCACTCAGTAAATCTTCTTAATGCTCGCTGAGAAAACTTTAAGTAATCAATGATTTTCTTCGTATCCCCGCCAACAGCTGATATCGGTGGTGCTTCAGATGCACCATAGACGACCGCTGACGAATACCGCCAGGGGTGTGCTCGAAATGCCATATGGCACGAGACGCTCATAGTGACGGGGCCAGCAAGGCCGTGATTTCAGTGTAGTACTGTCTGTTCATGAGTTACTGTCAATCACGCCATTCTGCATATGGGATTTCTACCCTGCATTGTACGTAGACTTTTCTGTTCCCGTTAGTGGCATTCATTCACTGTTCTGATTTAGATGACGTTGGCTTTTGAGTACATGTCTGTATCAAGAGCGAACAAAACAGTGGGATCACATCGTAGTCGCCACTTTTCTGTCCGCTCCCGATACGAATACGTAATACAAACACAAAGTCGATGCCATCGAAGGCAGAACTCTGACTGGAAGCCAGTAACGAGAGCAAATCCAGGTTCAATGCAGGGTCGAAATGCAATAAGTAGAACGGGATACGCTGAATGTACTATAAGCCCTAGTTAAATCACGGTTGTCTGTGTGGCCCCTTGCTATGAGCTACTCGGCCACTTGATACACCACTGGCGGTGTTCGTCAACTATGAACTATAGCGTCTCTGAGCTGCTGTTGATATCAGCCGTTTGTGGGGAAATTAGAGTTTTCATATTAATAGTTCATGTATCGCTGTCATACGTCATAATGACTGCAAACTTTCTGTTTCAGATAAAATGGAAGCTTAGTCCTGGAAACTCTATTTAGTTCAATACGAAGCCAAGCCACCATGTTGTTTTTTTATTAGCTGTTTCAGTCTAACAACGAGATTGTATTCAGACATTCGTCGCCCGATAGCAACGCAAAGTGACCTTTAGGGCTTTTTGACGATGCTGAGTGTAGCTCCGAACTTTTACTGTGTTGCTATCAAGTGATGGATATCTAAAGATGCTCTCGTTCGTTGAAACTAGTAATGAAAAAGCCGCTAATACGCAGCCTTCAGCGGCTCGTCTGTATGTTAATTCCTAATGTTCGCTGTGTCTACATTCCCTCTATTTAATTTACCGAACGCGCACCAGGAAATTTTTACAGTCTCTGTAGTTACGGAAATTACTGCATTGAGAAAACAACTCTTGTTTCACACTCAAGCATGTTTCGTTGAAGATTCACCATCGTTATAGGCTTCGTATATTTTCTGGCAAATAACACGTAAATAAATTTGGTATAGTAATACCTATAGTTTTGAGATTATGCTGCTTACATAAATAAAACTATTAACAGAAAAATATATTCTTTAGCATCACATATTGATGTTTCGTGGCTGTCTAACATTTGCAGTACAGCTGATATTTCACTCCAGTTCGCATCTGCAAATGATCAGGCTTTTTTTTCAGTATTGCGTTACGTCAGTTTACCAGAATGTTAGGCCTAAAATAAAACTATTGCTTTTTCTGTTCCGCTGCTGTTAAGATCATGGCACTGTCGGTATATTATATACCGTGTCAGCACTAAATTGTAGTTTTATTCTTTGACTATGTTGGATTAAGGGAATAGTTTTAGGAAATGTTGTGGGGATATGATGTTTAAGAACGGGCATTGTATAAATTGGTGAGTGGGAAGGGCTTCATATTCACGTAAGCTGCGTATAGTTAGTTTTTGTTGGTTGTGCTACATTATGTCTTTACAGGGTATGCAAACAGTGTTCCCTAACACTCACTGTGACGTTGTTTATCAGATATTGACTTGTTGCCAACTGAGCTCCGAAATTAGTAGTTATATGACTGTATGTGGGATCTTATAACAACCAATACTAGATCCAAATTCGCGGAAAAAAAACGTCTTTCCGACCTTGCAGTTTCACACTTTTCTTCTAGGGAAGAAACGATATTTTTTATACATGTTTGGATTCATAGATTAAATACAAATATTCGTGCCCATAGTATACCATGGCGGTGTTGTTCTAAATTACTACAATAACGGTGTCGGGTGAAACTGAATGAATCAGCAACCCATCATCGGTCTTCTATGACCACAGAGAAACGGCAAATTCTTTTGTGATTCGGGTGTGAAGCCAAGGAAGGGCGTTTCCTTTATGTTTAACTCTTAAATCGTCCCGTACTTCGGGAATTTGAACGATTGGGAATCTTGCTGGAGATCTGCAATACAATTATAATATTTCCAAAACTAAGGAAACGTAAGATCGTACGTTTTAGTTTTGGTTCAAAACTTCGTTCCTAGATTAAATGCGTGGCCAATTATATCATTTTTGTTATGAATACACTATAGCCATTGAGTTTTTCGCAGTTGCGACAGACATTACTTCAATAATGGGTTTGCAGCTTACCAGTTAATTCTAAATGAAATATGCTTTCATTTTAGAAATATTTATTACAGACAGAAATGGGTGAAATTTTCTGTGAAAAAATTAATACTACTTTTGAATTACAGATTCAAGGAAGCTCTATGTACGTAAATTAAAAAGTGCAAAGTATAAATTATTCTATGAAACAATCTTGGTATCATTATATATATGGGCAGTCATTTCGAAATATTTGGATCAATATCATGAGCTAATGATGAACATATAACGAAAAGGCGATTTAGTTAGGTATTGTCTAAAATATTGTTTTCATAGACCCAACAAAGCATTTGCATATTCCACTCGCTGGATGGTTTCGGTCATACTGCATCTGACCTTGAGTTGTTGTCTCCATGTTTGATCCAAGCAACACAAAGTTTATTCCAGTCATTTCGAATTCACATGGAACTTATAGTTCATGTAGAGCATACAGTTCATGTAAAAGCAATGTTTTTCACTGAACTCGCTGTTTTCAAAAGTCTTAGACTACACATATCTCCTACACATTTCGGTATTTTTCCATACTGCACACATCTTCCTTTACACATTATGCACCACTATTCTATACTACAGGTCTCTGTTTTGATCACATAAAATATGGCGGATCGTTATTCAGTTTGCTTCATTGACGACGGATATTCGACAAGGAAAGAAAAAATACGTATCGCTAGAACAATAATCAGCTCAAAAAATTGAAGTTGCTCAAAATGTAATCTAACAACATATGAGTCAATGTAAAGTACCAATTTTCGAAAATGGAACAAAACTGTCTAAGACTTTAAGGCAATAATCTAATGAAACTGTAAACAATATATGTCGCAGTAAACATACGATTTACTTACAGTACCCGCAGCAATATTATATTGTCTACCACAACTGCATTACTGCTCTTTCATTTCCGTCTGTGTGAAGATTTCACTCGGTTGTTGTATATTTGACGAAAATACGACAGAATACCAATGATACGTGATCCAAGGTGTGTACATATCATCGGATTCGCAGCAGCTTCTTGAGCGCCGATTTACCCGATTAACCCACTTCGTTCACATATTTCTGTTTCATCAATAACCCGTTCATTTATTGACTGATAGCTGCTAAGTTATATGCCCTTTTCCTCTCGCCAGTATCCACAAAGACAAGCAGCTACTGAAACCGTCTGAAAGCCGTTGTTAAAGGCTCTTATAACAGCTCTTTTCGGGTCGTTCGATAGCGATGATGTAGCGCTATTAGAAGGAAAAGTAGTGTCCCGTGTTTCCGGAAATGAGGAGATATTCTACTAGATAATAACAAACTGCACCCTAATCGTGGTGGAAACTATGCCAATGGTGGTTTTGTCGCTGGTCGACCCTTGGACGTACCAAAACCACTCCGGAAAACCATTCAACGTCTTTATAAGAAAACGTTATCTGTAGATTATTTCAAACTTTCTTATTCGCGTTTCATCTGCATCATAAGTAAATGTGGCTAGTTCCGCCTATTTGCTGCAAAATATAGAAAATGCTTTAATCTACAACTTTGCGGAAATGGGCTTGTAATTTTGTCATATAATAGTTGAAGAGGCTTCTTACTGTACATTACATACCGGAGTTGGAAATTAACTATAATAACATGAAAACGACGTATAATCAGAAAGGAAAAAGGTAGAATGTCTTTTTTTTTAACGGTTCTTTGGTGTAACCTCGATGATGGAGGAATTATTACAACATTCGACGATACGCTCGAGAACCATTAAGGCAATTACTGCATCGAGGAACCTTCAGACGGCACAGTCTACCGTTTGTTTTATTTGATATCTTTTCTTTTTTTCCCACCCAAGTCCGCATTGACTTATCACTGATATAGCAATTATTTGCGTGAATTAGGGGAAAGCCTGAAAGGCCTAACCTTGCTGGGTGAAGTAAATACATAAATAAATAATGTACGTACTGCTTGAGGCCAAGAGTCAAGTGAGAGCCGTGTAGCACTACTGTCGATGCGTTGCATGAAAACACTTTTGTATGTTTATTTGACTGTGTTGTGTTCTTCAGAGGCGGCGACGATACAAGCCCGAAATCAATACCTTTAAGTCTCGCAACCAAACATCGTCAGCAATGACTGCCGAAGACTTCTAACACCAGGAGTCAGCTTCATTTTGTGAACGGCCTTGTCAAAGAAGGTGGAGGAGCGGCCAGAGTTTCAGGGCAGCTTCTTGCTCTTTGCGATAGGAAACTGCCCGTAAAGGCGGAAGAAAGAGTAACGACCTATGGCCTGAAGATGCTGAAAGCAATGGAAACCACTGCATTAAAGACACACAATGGATTTCTGGAGGAGATGTGGCCTGTAGCTGAAAAAATGCCATGATGCTCTCTTCATTGGCAAAAGACTCCAGGTTAGTCCCCCATTCAGATCTCCGGGAGGGGCGGCCAAGCGGTTGCTGACCCTGAGAAAAAGATCTAATAACTAGCGAAAGGACAACGTTCTACAAGTCGGGGCGTGGAATGTCAGAAGTTTGAACGTTATAGGGAATCTGTAAAATCTGAGAAGGTAAATGCTAAGGTTCGATCTAGATATAATCGGGCTAAGTGAAGTGAAATGGAAAGAAGACAAATATTTCTAATTAGACGGGCTTAACGTAATATTAAAAGCAGCAGAAAATTGTATGACGAGAGTAGGATTCGTT
This sequence comes from Schistocerca piceifrons, assembly GCF_021461385.2. Taxonomy (NCBI): domain Eukaryota; kingdom Metazoa; phylum Arthropoda; class Insecta; order Orthoptera; family Acrididae; genus Schistocerca; species Schistocerca piceifrons. The sequence continues at coordinate 457,829,387 of NC_060141.1, forward strand.
ATGAATACGAAGGTAGGGCAGAGTGTGAGTTACTGCGAACAGTTCAGTGATAGGGGTTGTTCTCATCATAATCGACAGCAAACCGACACCGACAACGGCAGTTCAGTTATAAATGCAGACGTCGCAAGATGAAGAGGTGGAGAAAGCATATAAGGATATAGAGCAGGTAAATATGTATGTAAAGAGAGATGATAATACACTGAAGAGCCAAAGAAACTGGTACATCTGTCTAATATCGTGTGGTGGCCCCGTGAGCACGCAGCAGTGCCACAACACGACGTGGCATGGATTCGACTAATGTCTAAAGTAGTGCTGGAGCGAACTGACACCATGGATCCTGCAGGGCTGTCCATAAATCCGTAAGAGTACGAGGGCTAAAGATCTCTCTGAACACGCTGCAATACATTTCAGATATGCTCAACAATGTTCATGTCTGGGCAGTTTGATGGCCAGCGGAAGTATTTAAACTCAGAAGAGTTTTCCTGAAGCCACTCTGTTAGAAATTCTGGACGTGTGGAGTGTCACGGTGTCCTGCTGGAATTCCCCAAGTCCGTCTGAATGCACAATGGACGTGAATGGATGCAGGTGATCAGGCAGGATGCTTATGTACGTGTCTAGACTTATCAGGGGTTCCATTTCACTCCAACTGCACCTGCCCCACACAATTACAGAGCCTCCACCAGCTTGAACAGTCCCCCGCTGACATGCAGCGTCCATCCATTCATGAGGTTGTCTCCATACCCATACACGTCCATCTGCTCGATACAATTTGAAACGAGACTCGTCCGACCAGGCAACTTATTTCCAGACATCGAGAGTCCAGTGTCGCTGTTGGGCACAGGCGAATCGTAAAGCTTTGTGTCGTGCAGTCATCAAGGGTAGACGAGTAGGCCTTCGACTCCGAAAACCCATATCGATGATGTTTAGTTGAATGGTTCACACGCTGACACGTGTTGACGGCCCAGCATTGAAATCTGCAGCAATTTACGGAAGGCCTGCACTTCTAACACGTTGAGCGATTTTTCTCAGGATCTTCTTCCGGACGCAGTGATGTCGGATATTTGGTGTTTTAAGGGATTCCTGATATTCACGGTACACTCGTGAATTGGTCGTACGAGAAAATCCCCACTTCACTGCTACCTCGGAGATGCTGTATCCCATCGCTCGTGTTCCGACTGTAACACCACGTTCAAACTCATTTTAATCTTGATAAGCTGCCATTGTTGCAGCAGTAACCCATCTAACAACTGAGCGAGACACTTGTTATCTTATATAGGCGTTGCCGACCACAGCGCCTTATTCTGCCTGTTTCATATGTCTGTATTTGAATACGCATGCCTATATTAATTTCTTTGGCGCTTCAATGTATAATAACCAAGAAGGATTGGGCCATAGTACTAGGGGAAGCAGTAGAAGAAAGAGTTACGGGAGAATATGGCTTGGTACTAGAAATATGAAAGGAAGACTAACAGAATTCAGCTGTAAATTTCACCTAGTAAGAGCGAATACACTGTTCAGAAATTACAAGAGCAGGTGTTCTTTGAAAAGGTCCAGAGACACGGGAAAGTTCCAGCTGGATTACATCATTATTAGGTATAGATTCGGAACTCAGACGTTGGTTTGTAAGGCGTACCCAAGGAGCAAATATAGTCTCCCATCACAATGTAGTGCTTATGAAGAGTAAGATGAAGACTAAGAGACTCGTCCGGCAGAATCAAAGTGTCAAGATGTGTGAGGGTGAAGTACTGTGAAATGGTGAGATCCATTTGGAGTTCTCTAAGATGCTGTGCTAATGAATGCCGTAGTAGGTAGTTCATTTGAAGGGGAGTGGACACCTCTCAAAAAGGCAATCACAGAAAAGTCCATCATAGGGTCAAAGAAGGTAACTGCAAAAAAAACTTGGATAACAAAAGAAATCAATTGATCGATGACAGCAAGGGAATACAAGAATGATTTGGGAAATTCAGAAATATCACTTAGGGATGCAATAAACAGGAAGTGGAGGGAAGCCAAGGCGAAATGCTGCAAGAAAAATGTAAATAAATCGTAAAACAAATGGTCGTTGCTTTATTCAGCTTACAGAAAAGTCGAAACAACATTCGGTGTTTTTAATTGGATGACATTAATAGCAATGGAATCAACATTAAGAGTGCAATGGTAATACGACTTTTAAGGCAGAGGAGGGAGCGGATAGGTTGAAACAGTACGTTGTAGAGCCTTACGAGGGGAGCACTTGTCTGATGTACCTGAAAGGGAGTCGATATGGAAGACACAGGTGATACAATAGTAGCGTCAGAGTTTAATAGAGCTTCGGAGGACTTACAATCAAATAAAACAGGCGGATAGATTAAATTCCTCCTTAGGATATGACTGGGGACGTGGCAATCAAACGACCAAACGATTATTCAAGTTGGTGTGTAAAAAATATGAGACAGGCGACATACCATCAGGCTTTCGGAAAAGCATCATCCACACAATCCCGAATGTAGCAAGGGCAGACAAGTTCGAGAAGAATCGCACAAACAACTTAAAGAGAGATCCGTACCCAAAGACTGGAAAGGTGCACAGGTCAAACCAATATTCAAGAAAGGTAGAAGGAGTAATCCACTAAATTACAGGCCATATCATTAACGTCGATATGCAGCAGGGCTGTGGAACATGTATTCGAAAATGATGAACTACCTCGAAGAGAACGGTATATTGACACATAGTCAATACGGATTTAGAAAACATCGTTCTTGTGGAACATAACCAGCTCTTTACACACACAACGTGTTGAGTGCTATTGACAAGGGATCTCAATTTGTTTCCGTATTTCTAGATTTCCAAAAGGCTTTTGACACTGTACGAAACAAGCAGGTTGTAGTGGAATTGCGTGCTTATGGAACATCGTCTCAGTTATGTGACTGGATTCCTAGCTTCCTGTCAGAGGGGTCATAGTTCGTAGTAACTGACGGAAAGTCAAGCAGAGGTGATTTATGGCTTCCCCCAAGGCCCTCTGCTATATCTTATCTATATAAACGATTCAGGAAACAATCTGAGCAGCCGTCTTAGGTTCTTTGCAGATGACGTTGTCATTTATCGTCTAGTAAACTCAACGAAAGATCAAAGCGAATTGCAAAACGATTTAGAAAAGATATCTGAATTGTGCAAAAATTGGAAGTTGACCCCAAATAATGAAAAGTGCGAGGTCATCCACATGATGCTAAAAGGAATCCGTTAAACTTCGGTTACATGATAAATCAGTCTACTCTAAGAGACGTAAATTCTACTACATACCAGGGAATTACAATTACGAACAATTTAAATTGGAAGTAACACATAGAAAATGTTGTGGGGAAGGCAAACCATAGACTGCGTTTTATTGGCAGAACACTTAGAAAATGTAACAGATCTACTCAAGAGACTGCCTACACTATGCTTGTCTGTCGTCTTTTGGAGTACTGCTGCACCGTCTGCGATCCTTACCAGATAGGATTAACAGAGTACATCGAGAAAGTTCAAGGAAGAGCAGTACCTTCTGTATTATCGTGAAATAGGGAAGAGAATGTCGCAGACATGATACAGGGTTTGGGCTGGACACCATTAAAACAAAGGTGGTTTTCGTTGCGGCGGAATCTTCTCACGAAATTTCAATCACCAACTTTCTGCTCCGAGTGCGAAAATATTTTGTTGACGGCAACCTACATAGGGAGAAACGATCATAGTAATACATTAAGGGAAAGATATGTGTGTTCGTTTTTTCCGCTAGCTGTTCGAGCCAGACACTGAAGTATGATTTGCGGGTATCCATGGAGATGAAGATGTAGAACGGCTTTTGCATCCATATTGCTGGCAAAAATAATATACAAAATAACGGAAAAGAAAAGTGAGGATCTGTTATATGGCGATGTGTTTGTTTTTCGGAAAGGTAAAGACATCGACGAGAGAGTTCTGATGTTGTGACTGATAATGGAAGCAAGACTTTAAAAAAATCAAGACACGGTCATCGGATTTGTCGAGCTGGAAAAAGGGTTCGAGAATGTACAATGGTGATACATGTTCGAAATTCTGAGTAAGATTGATAATATGCTGTATGAACAAGAAACAAGAGGGAACACTAAGAATAGAAGCCCAAGAGCGAATTTTTCGGATTAAAAAGTATGTAAGACAGGAATGAAGCCTTTGGCTCCTACTGTTCAATCTCTACACCGAAGAACCAATGACGGATATAAAAGAAAGGTTCACGAGTGGAAGAAGTGGACAAGAAGAAGCATCAGGATGATGCGACATGCGTTAAGACATCAGAGAATAATTTTCATGGTACTTGAGGGTACTGTGGAGGGTGACCGAGCGAGGTGGCGCAGTGGTTAGCACACTGGACTCGCGTTCGGGAGGACGACGGTTCAATCCCGTCTCCAGCCATCCTGATTTAGGTTTTCCGTGATTTCCCTAAATCGCTTCAGGCAAATTCCGGGATGGTTCCTTTGAAAGGGCACGGCCGATTTCCTTCCAAATCCTTCCCTAACCCGAGCATGAGCTTCGTCTCTAATGACCTCGTTGTCGACGGGACGTTAAACACTAACCACCACCACCACCACTGTGGAGGGTGAAATATGTAGGAGACAGCAGATACTGCAGTCATCTAACAATAAATTAATTGAGGGCGAACTGTGAGATTTGTACAATGGAGGAATTCGTGCTGGCCGCATCGAACCAGTCAGAAGGACGAATGACAAAAAAAGAAAGAAAAATGAAGAGTGAGCCGGTTTAATCCAGGGTTAAAACGAAAATAAGAACACTCGCATGCATTTGACGTTCTCCGCAGCACAGAGGACTCTTCTGTGCAAATATACGTACACGGTCTTCTACATAAGGCGACGTTGCTGAATTCGTGTAGGGGGATTAATAGACCCTTTTCAGAACTGCACAGTACCTTTGTGCCGTTCCGGCTAACTCCAGAACACATATAAAATTAATATTCAGTTTTTGGTGGCACTCTTTGCTTTAATTACGACTGTGAAGTATTTGATTTTACACATTGCATCACTACCCCTTCAGGATGTGACATCACGCAAGGTCTCGAATTTATATATTGTGACAAAGCTTAGCACCTTACGCGGCGATGTAACATCTAAGATGTGAGCCGAGAGCAGAGGTCACCAAATTTTCTTCACAGCGGGCCGGATGACTCACAAAATGATGGGTGGGGGGTGCATCATCATTCTGTACAATACTTGAAAGTCAGAACGAAATCACTGGGGAAAAAAGACGAGGAACTAAATTCTGCATTGTGTATTAATCACGGGTGAGTGGCATGTAAAGCACAAAAACCAACGACATCCTATCTATTTATTTACTACGAAAATTATCAAAGAAGGCGATGTTAGCGAAAAGTCAGTTACATATACGGATCAGACAAACAAAGCAGCAAAAAACATTAGTAAAACTAACATTTTGCTTTCAAAATATCATCAGTGTTTGGTTTGGAGTTGCTGAAAATAATGAAGAGAATTGCTTTCAAATGTCTATCAGTCAATCTCGTTCGGTTTGCTGACTTCACAAACTTTAGTTTTGAAAGTGTTTGCTCATAGCCATAATTGTTACAAACACCGATGCTATAACAGCGGGAAATTTTTTCACTTTGAGAAACTCAATATCAGATAAGAAGCGATAAAATTCAAAAAGCTTTCTCCTCTGTTCTTCTCTTTCAACAAGCCATTTGCTTGCAGATCGGTGAGCTCCAGCTATAGCTCGATAGGTACAGCATCAAAGTTACAACCGGACGGCTTCTGGAACGGAAGAATGTCACTCCCATTTCTGCCAAGATCGGAAAATCTCTCGAAAGAATGCTTCTTCAGGTCACGAATAAATTTTTCAAAAAATCAGAATTGACGTCTTTGGTGACTGAAATAAAAATGAGAAAAGTTTTCTCCTTACAGTTGTGTTTAAAACAACGACAGCTTTCTCCGAAATCCTTTGATCATCCTGTAGAGATCACAAACAAGATTATCCTTTCCATGAAGTTTCAAGTTCAGTTCATTCAAGTGGGACGTGATGCCGACCAATTACAACTTTGACAGCCAGACAGACTCCGACGGCCATGGATGAGCCCTCTTTTTCAGAGAGAAAAACATGGGTTTTGTCAGATCGAAACAGGACATTATCGCATCTGACCCATCTCACTGCAGTGTGATGAGACAAGTCACAGAATTCAGAACAAATTTCTTCAAGTAAAGCCTGGAAATGACGGTGACTGCGTGTCGCCGAGTGAGTTACATATGGGACAGGGGCCCGTGGACGGCGTTTGAAACGGTTATTTCACTGGGTACAAAGATTTCCAGATCCGTGTGTCGAGATGCCGACGACGGGCGAAAGTTACAGATGGAAGTCTTGACTTGCTGAAGTGGTTCTTGTAATGGCTGACCATTTTGTTGCTCGAAAAATTCCGAAGGGAGTATGAGTAGTTTACCACACACGAGCTGTGCTGCAGAAACTCCACCGACAAGTTTAACAGCTCCTCGTAGCCCTAGCAAGACCAACAGTAGAACAGAAAAGTCTCGTGTATCGCGTGTTTTATCAAACAAATTCAGGTCCCATCGACGGGCCGGATGAAGGGCTGTCGCGGGCAGGATCCGGTCCGCAGGCCGTAGTTTGGCGATCCCGCGTCTAGAGTGTACAAGGTCACAGCCTGCTCCTTCATCCATCCTCTGCCACAAGGATTGCTCGCCAGTCATTGGTGAGCCCGACTGCGGCGATGTGCCTTCGTAGCTGTCAACATTGTTGAGTTGCAGCAGCAGGCGGACGTCTACTGAGGAGTGCTCTCGTCCAATGACAGAAGAAGCGGGCAGGCGAGCGAGCCCGCGCGGCCGCCCGCGCCCCGAGGCTTCATTCCATCGGCCCAGGAATGCGCACCTGCGCGGCTCGGAGCCGGCTGGGTCAGCTGGTGCGGCCTTGCCGACAGCCGACAGGTACCACCGCTGCGGCGGGCGCACCGCGCTGCACTGCGCCAAACCCGCAGCACCGCACCGCGCCGCGGGCTGCTTTCGCTGGCACGTGCGCCATTTACTGGACACCTACAACTTTCCCAATCTTCTTGTCTGTCTTTTATCATTCAGACAAGCTTGCTACGCCGATATCACCCTACCCGTTGCAAACATTTAAGGTTAGTAGACCTCGGACACGAGATGCATCACCTGGAATCCATACTGAGGAGCAATCGGAATTCCATCTGAAAACCCCTTCTACATGATCGACTTTCTTGCCTAAATTGACTGTTGAAAACAAGCGAGTCTATTGCAGCGCCCCTGCCGATTTATTCCTGTACTGTGTGGTCATTTTCGTTTACACGTCAGCGCCAAAATTGTGCAGCTTGATACCTGAACGATGAAAGTGAGGTTATGAGTGCATACCCTTTTCACGAAGAAATTGAAATATAGTAACAACATGTAGGAACAAGCAATGATATTGGAGTTTATTAATGAGAGTAAAATTCATGGTGGATGTTCTTGCCAAAGGTCGTGTGGTAAATTCTCTACACTGCTGATAAAAGAGCATAGGAAGAGTGTCGTCCAGACTTTTCGAAACATACACGTTTATTTATCATCACAGATGAACAAAGCAATCAGCCGCATATCAATCCGCATTTTATTACAAACCTAGCTAGATTTCAGTTATAGTACAGTATAGTACAGTCATCGTCAGTGCGTTTAGTGGCTTTGTAGGTCTATAAGACTCCCTACTAAATGCACTGTAACTGTAAGCTAGATCTCCAATAAAATATGGACTGGTATACCACTGACTGCTGTGTTCATCCCTGATTACAATCATTTCGCTGTTAATGAACACGACGATTCTTAATGGAATGCAACTTGATACATTCACTTGCTTGAGAAGACATAATACTTGCAAACGCACCATACAATATCTATAAAGCGATAAATAGCGCCGCGCGGGATTAGCCGAGCGGTCTGCGACGCTGCAGTCATGGACTGTGCGGCTCGTCCCGCCGGAAGTTCGAGGCCTCCCTCCGGCATGGGTGTGTGTGTTTGTCCTTAGGATAGTTTAGGTTAAGTAGTGTGTAAGCTTAGGGACTGATGACCTTAACAGTCAAGTCCCACAAGATTTCACATACATTTGAACATTTTTTTGGAAAATAGCGCCGCTATACTTCACGCCGCTATACTTCAGCCTCTTTTTTGCTAAGTGCAAAATGACATTGAAAATTTTTTTCTCGTCAAATAATTCACTTTTTCACTCATGAAAAAATGTTCAAATGTGTGAGAATTCCTATGGGACGAAACTGCTGAGGTCATCGGTCCCTAGACTTACACACTACTTAAACCAACTTACGCTAAAGACAACACACACACCCATGGCCGAGGGAGGACTTGAACCTCCCGCGAGAATGGCCGCCTGATGAAATAATTTTCGTTACACTTCTTTCATCTATTTACTTTCTTCAATTATGCATAATTCAGGTTTTTTCTGTAAAACGAAAATATCTTTTTGGTTTTAGAGATTTCGTCCCACTTGTAGGAGAATACTACTAGGGAAAATGCCAGGAGTCGTGCAACTTTTTCAGTATGTCACAAAAATGAAGCAGACAACACAACAAAGATTAAGAAGAAATGAAGCCACAAAATCTATTTTTATAGCAGGAATTAGCTCGGTCAGAATAGGTTAACTTCCAGTGCCACAGATCTCTGTTTTTGCTTATGTGCAGGGTGCAGCATACTCGGAAATTTAGAACTCCACACTCGTGCCATCTATACATCATTGACGTCATAGGCACACTCGTCACGTTGTTGTCTTTTAATTTACACGCAAGCACGAAAGGTGCACCCTATCGTGCAGTCGATTTTGACCAGAAAGTCGCTTGTGTAAAACGTGCTGAAGAAATGCCACGAAATGTAACACCCCCGGCGTACTGGCACGTCGCAAGAAGAAATATCGCGTCGCTCGTGTAAAATGTGCTGAAGAAATGCCACAAAATGTAACACCCCTGGCGTACTGTCACGTCGCAAGAAGAAGTGTCGGGTCGCTCGTGTAAAACGTGCTGAAGAAGTGCCACGAAATGTAACACCCCCAGCGTACTGGCACATCGCAAGAAGAAATTTCGCGTCGCTCGTGTAAAATGTGCTGAAGAAATGCCACAAAATGTAACAACCCTGGTGTACTGGCACGTCGCAAGAAGAAATGTCGGGTCCCTCGTGTAAAATGTGCTGACGAAATGTCACGAAATGTAACACCCCCGGCGTACTGGCACATCGCAAGAAGAAATTTCGCGTCGCTCGTGTAAAACGTGCTGAAGAAATGCCACGAAATGTAACACCCCTGGTGCACTGTCACGTCGCAAGAAGAAATGTCGGGTCGCTCGTGTAAAACGTGCTGAAGAAATGCCACGAAATGTAACACCCTCGGCGTGCTGGCAAGTCGCAAGAAGAAATGTCGGGTCGCTTGTGTAAAACGTGCTGAATAAATGCCACGAAATGTAACACCCCCAGCGTACTGGCACATCGCAAGAAGAAATTTCGCGTCGCTCGTGTAAAATGTGCTGAAGAAATGCCACGGAATGTAACACCCCTGGTGTACTGGCACGTCGCAAGAAGAAATGTCGGGTCCCTCGTGTAAAATGTGCTGACGAAATGTCACGAAATGTAACACCCCCGGCGTACTGGCACGTCGCAAGAAGAAATAACGCGTCGCTCGTGTAAAATGTGCTGAAGAAATACCACAAAATGTAACACCCCCGGCGTACTGGCAAGTCGCAAGAAGAAATGTCGGGTCGCTTGTGTAAAACGTGCTGAAGAAGTGCCACGAAATGTAACACCCCCAGCATACTGGCACATCGCAAGAAGAAATTTCGCGTCGCTCGTGTAAAACGTGCTGAAGAAATGCCACGAAATGTAACACCCCTGGCGTACTGGCACGTCACAAGAAGAAAGGTCGGGTCGCTCGTGTAAAACGTGCTGAAGAAATGCCACGAAATGTAACACCCCCGGCATACTGGCACGTCGCAAGAAGAAATGTCAGGTTACTCGTGTAAAACGTACTGACGAAATGCCACGAAATGTAAGACCCCTGGCGTGCTGGCACGTCGCAAGAAGAAATGTTGGGTCGCGCGTGTAAAACGTGCTGAAGAAATGCCACGAAATGTAAGACCCCCGGCGTACTGGCACGTCGCAAGAAGAAATGTCGGGTCGCGCGTGTAAAACGTGCTGAAGAAATGCCACGAAATGTAACGCCCTCGGCGTGTTGGCACGTCGCAAGAAGAAATGTCGGGTCCCTCGTGTAAAACGTGCTGTAGAAATGCCACGAAATGTAACGCCCTCGGCGTACTGGCACGTCGCAAGAAGAAATGTCGGGTCGCGCGTGTAAAACGTGCTGAAGAAATGCCACGAAATGTTACGTCCCCGGCATACTGGCATGTCGCAAGAAGAAATGTCGGGTCGCTCGTGTAAAACGTGCTGCAGAAATGCCACGAAATGTTACGCCCCCGGCATACTGGCATGTCGCAAGAAGAAATGTCAGGTTACTCGTGTAAAACGTGCTGACGAAATACCACGAAATGTAAGACCCCTGGCGTGCTGGCACGTCGCAAGAAGAAATGTCGGGTCGCGCGTGTAAAACGTGCTGAAGAAATGCCACGAAATGTTACGTCCCCGGCATACTGGCATGTCGCAAGAAGAAATGTCGGGTCGCTCGTGTAAAACGTGCTGCAGAAATGCCACGAAATGTTACGCCCCCAGCATACTGGCACGTCGCAAGAAGAAATGTCAGGTTACTCGTGTAAAACGTGCTGACGAAATGCCACGAAATGTGAGACCCCTGGCGTGCTGGCACGTCGCAAGAAGAAATGTCGGGTCGCGCGTGTAAAACGTGCTGAAGAAATGCCACGAAATGTTACGTCCCCGGCATACTGGCATGTCGCAAGAAGAAATGTCGGGTCGCTCATGTAAAACGTGCTGCAGAAATGCCACGAAATGTTACGCCCCCGGCATACTGGCATGTCGCAAGAAGAAATGTCAGGTTACTCGTGTAAAACGTGCTGACGAAATGCCACGAAATGTAAGACCCCTGGCGTGCTGGCACGTCGCAAGAAGAAATGTCGGGTCGCGCGTGTAAAACGTGCTGAAGAAATGCCACGAAATGTTACGTCCCCGGCATACTGGCATGTCGCAAGAAGAAATGTCGGGTCGCTCGTGTAAAACGTGCTGCAGAAATGCCACGAAATGTTACGCCCCCAGCATACTGGCACGTCGCAAGAAGAAATGTCAGGTTACTCGTGTAAAACGTGCTGACGAAATGCCACGAAATGTAAGACCCCTGGCGTGCTGGCACGTCGCAAGAAGAAATGTCGGGTCACGCGTGTAAAACGTGCTGAAGAAATGCCACGAAATGTTACGTCCCCGGCATACTGGCATGTCGCAAGAAGAAATGTCGGGTCGCTCGTGTAAAACGTGCTGCAGAAATGCCACGAAATGTTACGCCCCCGGCATACTGGCATGTCGCAAGAAGAAATGTCAGGTTACTCGTGTAAAACGTGCTGACGAAATGCCACGAAATGTAAGACCCCTGGCGTGCTGGCACGTCGCAAGAAGAAATGTCGGGTCGCGCGTGTAAAACGTGCTGAAGAAATGCCACGAAATGTTACGTCCCCGGCATACTGGCATGTCGCAAGAAGAAATGTCGGGTCGCTCGTGTAAAACGTGCTGCAGAAATGCCACGAAATGTTACGCCCCCGGCATACTGACATGTCGCAAGAAGAAATGTCGGGCGCTCGTGTAAAACGTGCTGAAGAAGTGCCATGAAATGTAACATCCCCGGCGTACTGGCACATTGCAAGAAGAAATGTCGGGTGCGGTCTTACTGCCACACAGAGTGGCAAACAGAATCGGTTGTATATGCGCAAACACGGCGTACAGACACTTACAAACCGACCAAGAACATCTACAACTGTCTCAGATAAGAAACGCACGATAGATATCCGTCGAATATCGTGTGCGAGAGTGGGGAAAAGTCTACGTTGTAATGACCGGACGAACCATTGGTACATCATCGAACATAAACATTACTGAAGACTCAGACAGATGTAGAAATTGCTCGTGATGGACCACACGCTGAATTCAACCACATAATAAAATTCGTCTACACGCAGGTTCTTGCTGTGAAGAAATACCACGCCCGTCTGTTTAGCGAAGCCATTGAAATTCATAAGCGAGACAGTAACCTTAACAAGAACGAAGAAAGCCAAGATAAACTGATCTGGTATTCCTGTGCTGCGGAGGACGACCGTTGCCGGTAAAAGGGCAGAGCGACAGCCGTAATGACCATGGAAAAGCTCCCAGATGTTGGCTCACCTCCAGTCCGGCACAAGCGATGGAGGGTGAATATCTGACTAGCGCTGTCACTCGAGCTGGCGAAACGTCAGAAAAATTACCGAACAAACGTGAGCCGAAGATCTCGAGACGAAAGTTGACAGGCAATATATCACTTTAGTTTAGGCTTTACTGTTACTGTTATAGATAATGATCACAACTGCAAGTCTATTGCTACTAGTCACAATTTATCTTATTTCCACTGCGCCTTTCAGAGATTTAAACTTACATCGTAAGTGAATTAATACATGTGTATGACGTATGAACGACTTTGGGGAAACTTGTGTACTGCTCTCGGTGGTCAAAGGTTACTTTTCTTCTGTGTACAGCACATACAGTTTATAAAAACTCAGTATTTACGCAGTGCATGTGATGTTGCATGACAGGAACGGTTCCTGTGACCACTGCAGACAGTGCCACAGGTCACCCAAACACACAACAGAGACATGTATACTGAAGAGCCAAAGAAACTGGTATAGACATGCGTATTCAAATACAGAGATTTGTAAACTGGCAGAATACGACGCTGCGATCGTCAACGCCTATATAAGACAAGTGTCTGGCGTAGTTGCTAGATCGGTTACTGCTGCTGCAGTGGCAGGTTATCAAGTTTTAAGTGAGTTTGAACGTGGTGTTATATTCGGTGTAGAGCGATGGGACACAGCATCTCCGAGGTAACAACGAGGTGGGGATTTTCCCGTATGACCATTTCACGAATGTACCGTGAATATCAGGAACCGCTGAAACATCAAATCTCCGACATCGCTGCATCCGGAAAAGATCCTGCAAGAACGGGACCAACGGCGATTGAAGAGAATCGTTCAACGTGACAGAAATGCAACCCTTCCGCAAATTGCTGCAGATTTCAATGCTGGGCCGTCAACAAGTGTCGCCGACCGTTGGTGGCCGAGCGGTTCAAGGCGCTTCGGGTCTGGAACCGCGCGACCGCTACGGTCGCAGGTTCGAATCCTGCCTCGGGCATGGATGTGTGTGATGTCCTTATGTTAGTTAGATTTAGGTAGTTCTAAGTTCTAGGGGACTGATGACCTGAGATGTTAAGTCCCATAGTGCTCAGAGCCATTTGAGCCATCAACAAGTGTCATCGTGTGAACCATTCAACTAAACATCATCGATATGAGCTTTCGGAGCCGAAGGCCCACTTGTGTACCCCTGATGACTACACGACACGAAACTTTACGCGTCACCTGAGACCGTCAATACCGACATTGGACTGTTGATGACTGGAAACATGTTGCGTGGTCGGACAGCCTTATGTATCCATGGACCCTGAATGTCAGCAGGGGACTGTTCAAGTTGGTGGAGACTCTGTAATGGTGAGGACGCGTGCAGTTGGAGAACCCTGATAGGTCTAGATAAGACCCTGACAGGCGACACGTGCGTAAGCATCCTGTTTGATCACCTGCATCTATTCATATCCATTGTGCATTCCGACAGACTTGGGGTTTTTAGCAGGACAGTGCGACACCCCACACGTCCATAATTGCTATAGAGTGGCTCCAGAAACAACCTTCTGAGTTTAAACACTTTCGCTAGCCACCAAACTCCCCAGACATGAACATTATTGAGCATATCTGGGATGCGTTGCAACGTGCTGTTCAGAAGAGATCTCCACCCCCTCGTACTCTTATGGATTTATGGATTGCCCTGCACGATTTATAGTCTCAATTCAATGCAACACTACTTCAGACGTTAGTCGAGTTCATATCACGTCGTGTTGCGGCACTTCTGAGTGCTCGTGGGGGCCTTACACGATATTTGGCAGGTGTACCAGTCTTGGGCTCTTCAGTGTATTAATTCACACGTATCCAACTGATGTGTAAAAGTGTGAAACGGTGGTGTAAATAAGATAAATGTTGACTAGTTACTGTGAGCCACGCTCAGAATTCGATAGCTCGCGTCCGGCGAGTTGAGCTCGTCTTTGCCAGTTAGGATCTTTGGTTTTCTCCCTGATGGAAGTGAGGAAGTGTCTTGTGCGAAAAGGGAGTGGGGGCAGTCTGAACAGGGCTGTTATTGTTGACGGTTTGTCGGTGGGACGTAGGGGCTTCCTGGAGAGCAAATTTTCAGCACTGCCGGTGCACGGTTTTTCTGGTGTGAGTGTTGGAAGTCTGCGTTCTCCGTGCGGCGGTGCTACTGTTGACGTGCCTTGCTGGGCCAGCCTGGTCCTGCCCTGGCTGTACCCCGGTTCCTCCCGCAGAATTTGGCGCCATTTGGCGAAGCCCACCGGTCGTGCCCGCTTCTGCACTAGACGACCGGAACGCCTTCACCACAGGATTTTTCCGGGCACCGAGTCAACGCCTTCCTCGGGTGGAAGGAGTCCGGTTCGACTTCCTTGTGTTTATGGTGAGGCTCATTTGTCTCTCCAGGGATTTGTCTCCATTGCCTGCTGCTCGTTGTGTTTGAAGCAGCTCGGCGCTGGCCTTCCGCTTGGTTTTTCAATTTTGTGTTGTGCTGCGCTTCCCCGTTTTCATTAAATGTTATTTTGAAAGAGTTTTCAGGTCGTGCTCAACTCTCTTCCCCGTGGGGAAATTGGCTTGCGGTCAGATTAAATGTTTTTAAAAATTTTTGGGTGCCCAGTTTTAATTAAAGGGCAGTGTGTTGTGGCTAAGTCTAAGTCACGCTTTGTCACTACGTTGGCCTTTAGAAAATAAATCTGCTTTATTTAGTGGGACTAATACGTTTATTGCGACCAGTAAGTTTGTTTCTTTGTCCTTAGATACCACAATAAGTCGAATTTTTATATGATGCTTGCCTCTGTCAAATTGTAGGTAAAGTGCGCTAAAAACAATTCCATGAGGACAGTTGAAGTTCTTAAGAACCTCTGACTTGATCATTAAGCTAATAATAGGCAACTAGTATAACTAGGGTTGTGGGTACTAATCTGAAGGATTCTCCTGTATTTATTAAGATTGTGCTGATGTTGGTTCTACATTCAAGATACCAGTAATTTTGACTTTTGACCGTTAGAAATTCCAGCTTTAAATGTGTATCTCGTTCAAACCTGTTAAATTTAACTGGCATCACGAAGCGAGTTAACATTCAGTGGCGCTTTCAACCTAATTTAATACTCGTATTAGCTTTTTTTTTTTTGTAGATACGGCCCGCCGCGGATTCCTCACCTGTGCCAACCTCTTCATCTCAGAGTAGCACTTGCAACCTACGTCCTCAATTATTTGCTGGATGTATTCCAAGCTCTGTGTTCCTCGACAGTTTTTGACCTTTACAGCTCCCTCTTGTACCATGAAAGTCATTCGCTGATATCTTAACAGATGTCCTATCATCCTGTTCTCCTTGTCAGTGTTTTCCACATATTCCTTTCCTCTCCGATTTTCCGCAAAACCTCTTCATTCCTTACTTATCAGTCCACCTAATTTTCACCATTCGTCTGTAGCACCTCACCTTAAAGGTCGTCTGTAGCACCTCATCTTAAAGGCTTCAATTCAATTCAAATATTAGTTACTGGATTTATTTTAGGGCTTTGGTTTTAGTTAACCTGTTCACTGCTTAAGAGAGCTTTGCTGTATATGTTGTAGTGCATTACCTATCCTCCCTGAGCTTACTACTGCTGGGGAGGGAGGGGGGGAGGTCTGCGTCCCGATGTTTAGGTCTGGGGTCTGTTGTGTTTTCCGCGGTTTTGTGCTCTGACCTGACGTGGGGCCACTCTATTATTTTACTGTAATTTTCAGGTTGTGGCGTGCCTGGGCAAGATTTTCAATGTAAATCATTAAAATATAATGTTTTGACGAATTGTAATTTTTGGTGAAAAACTTTAAAGAACATGTAAATTGTTTGCTGGTGGTGCTTCACGTTTAATACTTTTTAAGGGCGAAAGCTCGAGTTCAGTCTTTAATTTTTTTTAGTTCAGCGTTGTATTGTTGCCTAATAAATTGTTTCAAAGAATACTTGGTAACGAACGGTGTTCGATACAGGCTCTTGTTGCCTGCGTCAACAGCAAACTTACAGTTTCAGTCGCTACCAATTACATTCAACAGCTACAGTAATCTGTGCTGGACATGAAACGTGAGCCAATATTCAAAGGTATCGGAGCTGCGTCTCTTGATAACGCCTTCCCTCGCACAGCGCTAGGCGGCAGCGGGGTCGACCGATGATGGTTTAAAGCGCCGTACGCGGATATGGTCATTCTTCTTATCACCTCCAGCGAATGGAAGAACTAGTGAGTCTTGTAGGACAGCAGGATAGCAGTATGCACGTTGTTGTGACGGCGCAGGGTCGGCAAAGTGATACCTTGGACGCAACTTCAGTGGCAGCATGTACAGTAGATATTCGCAGGGTCATATGCATGTTAAGTGGAGTTCGAGATGTAGTTTAAACTGAGCACTGACATGAAGTGTTATGCTTGCTGGCCCAGCTAATTCCCCGTAGAGACTACGAGTTGTGTATGCGCTGTTGAAAGTGTTGTCTGTTTTATCTAAAGGTCAACAGGCGCATCAAGTATGGCTCGTGTCATTTGGTAATTTGGCTGGATTTCGCAGTATTGCTTGTGGATTTTCGTCGTAGCCAAAGGAGGGACAGTGCAGACGGAAAAACGGTAAGCCTTACAGTTTGATGCGCAAACAATTGTTGATCTTAATACTAATGTACGCCGTCGATTTAACTTGTTTAATTGTTTTACTGTGTTTGGCAGCACTCCGTTCGAGTATATGTTATGAATGGTACACTGTGTTTTGTTTTGGCTGAGTGCCGTTAAGTTTTGGGTATTTATATTGATGGAGTTTGGTGAAATGAACGAGCACCTTTATCCCTGCTAAGCTTTTTTTAATTGTTTGAAAAGCAATAATATTTTAGCAAGTAGATATCTATTAATACCAGTATTGCTGGCCCCTGCTTCCATCTCAAGCGAGGTAGATTATTCCTACACGTAGGTCAGGGGCCTGAAGATGGCGTAATAAAGCGCCGAAACTGGGTGCCTGATAAAATAAAGTTTAAAATTGACGGCTGAGAGGTGTTTAATTTGACGTCCTCAATCGAACAGCCCCGCGACCATCGCTAGAAAGATGGACATACAGAGACAATACGACGAACTTCCCTTGTGGTGAGCCGGCTGAGCTGGCCGAGCGGTTCTAGGCTCTACAGTCTGGAACCGCGCGAGCGCCACGATCACAGGTTCGAATCCTGCCTCGGGCATGGATGTGTGTGATGTCCTTAGGTTAGTTAGGTTTAAGTAGTTCTAAGTTCTAGGGGGACTGATGACTTCAGAAGTTAAGTCCCATAGTGCTCAGAGCGATTTGAACCATTTTGCACCTTGTGGTGAACAGCCGTGATAGAACGAAACTGACGTTACTGTCACGCCCGAACGCCCCCCCCCCCCCCCACTGTTAATATTGCAAAATTCGACCAGATGTCAAAATGGAGGCCCCTTTCAAATTCTGTTGTGTGCTGATAACGCTGTCTCACACCAGTTTGCAGCATCTTTTTGTCCTTCACAGTCACTACTCAACATCTGAGGCTGTTCGGGCTCCTTATACAGGGTGATTCAAAGGTAATTTGATAGAGTATAAGGGTGTAATGTATGGATCAAAATAACAGTAAAAC
Source organism: Schistocerca piceifrons (assembly GCF_021461385.2). Taxonomy (NCBI): domain Eukaryota; kingdom Metazoa; phylum Arthropoda; class Insecta; order Orthoptera; family Acrididae; genus Schistocerca; species Schistocerca piceifrons. The sequence goes on from NC_060141.1 coordinate 457,847,317, forward strand.
GTTACATAAAGTTTCGTGAAACTGCTTTATTTACAAGTTATGATACATAATTTCATTTGTGGTAGGTATTACATTATGGGACAGTTCATGCTTCTAGCGTGTCGTGTTAGTCTGCATATCGACTGATATTTCTTTGTCGGCGGTGCTCTTGTGCACTTCAGTCGGGAGGCAAGAGGATATCTCAAAGGTGCTTATCCTGACAAGTGGACAGGTCGCGCAGGACCAGTTGCTTGGTCCACCAGATCTCCGAATCTTTAACCCTGAACTTCTACCGTTGGGGCCGTCTCAAGGACCTCGTATGGAGTTCCAATTGGGGATGCAGCACAACTACAGCAGTGAATTGAAACTACCTCTGCAACTGTATAGAATGAGATGAACAGAGCCTCCAACATTCCGGGATCGGTAAGAAGTCTAGGACATCACTGTCTTCATCTACATGGATATAATTTTGAACACGTCACGGGTCAAAAAATGGGTCAAATGGCTCTGAGCACTATGGGACTCAACATCTGAGGTCATCAGTCCCCTAGAACTTAGAACTACTTAAACCTAACTAACCTAAGGACATTACATACATCCATACCCGAGGCAGGATTCGAACCTGCGACCGTTGCGGTCACACGGTTCCAAACTGAAGCGCCTAGAACCACACGGCCACACCGGTCGGCCCCCGTGACATGGCCGGCCGGTGTGGCCGTGCGGTTCTAGGGGCTTCAGTTTGGAACCGCGTGACCGCAACGGTCGCAGGTTCGAATCCTGCCTCGGGCATGGATGTATGTGATGTCCTTAGGTTAGTTAGGTTTAAGTAGTTCTAAGTTCTAGCAGACTGATGACCACAGGTGTTAAGTCCCATAGTGCTCAGAGCCATTTGAACCATGTCACGGGGTAAACGTACTTTACTGTAGAAGTTCAAGTGTTTAAGATCCGGAGATATGGTGGGCCAAGCAACTGGTCCTGCACGACCTGGCCACTTTTCAGGATAAGCAGCTTTGAGTGTGCAGGATCACCGCCGACAAAGCAATATCAGTCGATATGCAGACGAACACGGCATGCCAGAAGACTGCAATGGCCCATAATGTAATGCCTACCACAAATGGCATTATGGATCATAAATTGGAAATAAAGCATTTTGAGACAAAATTTTATTTAAAGTATTACTCTTACTTTGATCAATACATTACACCCATGAAGTGTGTACAGTTACTTTTGTATCACCCTGTATAAGGAGCGTGAACAGTGTCACATGCTGAGTGGTCACTGTGAAGGACAAAGGGTCCCTTCATGTCGTTGCTTTCCGAGAAGACTTAATTTTGTATTGTTCGTGCTGCACTAGTGATCCCTATTCTATTGCATAACTTTGAAATAGAGTAGTTTCCGACAAAACTTTGTTTAACGTTTTAATCTTATTTTGATACAAACATTACACCCACGAAGTGGGTACAGTTACTTTTGAATCACACTGTACACCCTAGCAGGCTGATAACAACTGTGAACAAAAACAACGGTCATTCACTCTTGTGGCCGTTCCACCTGCCACAGAGAATTGCAAATCTGATAATTTATATACCTGCCCACGTCGTGTATGTTTACGAAGTTACATTAGCATCCAATTATTTCTTCTGGGTGCTTCACTTTTTTGTCAGGCAATGTATTTATAGTTCTGTGCTGACTGTTAACACCCTGTAAATTGTGCATTCTCCCCTTATCTTACTGATCACGCACTCACGTTCACTATTAAGTTCAACTGGATTCTGGCTCAGTGCCACAACGCTATCGACGTTTACCGTCGTCGTTTTCATAGGCACGTTTCCAACCAGTGCTTTTAAATTAATCAAATACGAAGAGAAAAATAAAACGGAGCTGCAGAGAGGTGTGGTAAACGGGGAATACAACTAGCACGCAAGACGTCCCGTTCTTAATAAATGACACTCCCAGCTGCAGAGCAGTAGCGTGTTTTGGCGGGAGGAATGGAAGCCCGGGCGCGACCAGTCAGCTGGCGGAGCTTACGAGCGGGCCGCAGCGCGCTACGAGCAGTCTGCCGGAGCCAACACGTGCAACCACTCACAGCGGCTGGCCGGCTGGTTTCGCGGACCATTGGAAACAGCCTGCCAGCTACGAGAAACTGCACGCCGAAGAGAGACGGGGTACGGCAGCGCTGCGGAACGGAATGGAACGACTTCATCGGGGCGCATCGTTTACTAGCCGGCGCTGGCTGGCATTTAAGGTCGCCTTATGACTGCCGCGTCTCGTCTGGCCTCCACAGCTGCGTGCAGAGGGCCGCAACAGCGGGCGATGCCGTGCGTCATATGGCGACCCTCGGCGCCGAGTCACCCGCCGCTTATCGCCAGGAATGTATTTTCCACTCGCTATTCCTTGTCCCGATAAAATTCCTCGGCTTCTTCTCCTCCCTTCTCCCCACCCCCACACCACCGAAAAAAAAGTCACTCAACAGATACAAATAACCTAAAACCAGCGGAAAAATGCCTCTAGCGAAGCACAAAAAATGCAAATATGTTCCTGTTTATTTAAAAGATTCTGACTGAAAAATGTGGAGCCAGCTACCTCATTCTATCTTTATCAGCACCTTTAAAAATTTTCGCAAAAATATTGGCACGCGAATATATTCCTGCTTTTTTTAACGTGCAACTCACCTCAAACACCCACAAGCTCTCCTAACTGTAACTCACTCACATCCACTAGCCCATCGCTGTAAGTCGCTCGTATCCATCCACTCCCAGCTGACCTTTTTCACTGACTCATTCGGCCCAACTCAGTGTCTTTACTCCTTTCGTCTTTGTGTCATTGTCTCCTGTGTCACAGCCACAGTCCCCTTCGTTCTGTCCTACTATTATAGTCTCCTCTAACCTTGGATGTTCTCCCTCACACAATTCCACTTTCTCCTTCTCTTTATTCTTCATCCCCCCTACCCCCCCCCCCCCCCCAAACAGTCTCCTTCACTCTTTTCTTAGCACTATTTTCCGTTGTCCATACCATTGTGATCCTGCTTTTCTCCCACATTGCCATTTGTAAGTAGGTTGTTTTGGTTTTTATGTTGGTAACGCCACGTAGTGCTTTATATGAAAATCACTGACTCTGCTGTGTGCATTCTGTGGCTGGTTTGCATTGTTGGAACTTTTGCTATTGTAGTGTTGGGCAGTTGGATGTGAACAGCACGTAGCGTTGCGCAGTTGGAGGTGAGCCGCCAGCAGTGGTGCATGTGGGGAGAGAGATGGCAGAGTTTTGAGAGCGGACGATCTGGACGTGTGTCCGTCAGAAAAACGGAATTTGTAAGACCGGATGTCATGAACTGATATATACATTATGACTTTTGAACATCTTTAAGGTAAATACATTGTTTGTTCTCTACCAAAATCTTTCATTTGCTAACTATGCCTATCAGTAGTCAGTGCATTCAGTAATTAGAATCTTTTATTTAGCTGGCAGTATCGGCGCTCGCTGTATTGCAGTAGTTCGAGTAACGAAGATTTTTGTGAGGTAAGTGATTCATGAAAGGTATAGCTCATTGTTAGTCAGGACCATTCTTTTGTAGGGATTATTGAAAGTCAGATTTCGTTGCGCTAAAAATATTGTGTATCAGTTTAGTGATGATCTTAATAAATAAAGAGAGAAATGTCTGAGTACGTTCAGTTTTACTCAGCTGTTTGACAATCAAATAACGGAAGAGGTTTACCAGCACTGTCATTCTTAATTTTTCTAAAGGGATGTTTCACATTGTCTCCTTTGCTCTTTTTATTGCGCAACAGATCTCCACTATTTTCCATTATTTCTTTTCCGTCTCTTTGCCACTGCTGCTGTCTTCTCTCTCAATGTAAAAAAAGGCGAATATGTTCGCATGTCAATGTTTTTGCGAAAAATTTTAATGGTCCTCAGGAGGACAGAACGAGGCAGCTGGCACCACAGTTTTCGAGTCCTTTAAATCAACGGGAAAATATTAGTATTTTTGTGCTCCGATAGGAACATTTCTCCGCTGGTTCCCATTTTTACCTGCTGCGGCATGGCACGTTACTCACATGAAAAGGAATGTATTATTAGTAAAATTCAGATAATTTATTTATATGAAACTGAAATAACGTAAAACTAATGTTACGCCTCAAATCGGATTTTACGAGAAAAAACTTTCACAATTTCTTCAGTACTATAACCAAGGGGTTCCCACACTTTACAGCATATTTCCCCGTGCTACGTCGCTGTATAAACTACATTTCCGCTCACATCGGATTTCACGTGCGTATTCCACGTGTATAAGCGCGGTAACTGTGAACCTTTGCATCTCGGAAACGAATAAAGACATGAACAAAATTTCAAGGTTGTTCGAGATCGGGATCTTAGGAATGTATCGTAAAAATTTCAGCCATTTGTTGTGCATAGTCGTCTTGGGAACCTCGGCTGAGTTTTGCTCCGGAAAATATATTATTAGCGAAAAAAAAAAGTTGTCCGTAGCCCAAGGGCTATCCCCTATTTCAACCTACCGTTTTTATCACCAATGGAACTCGAGGTATGAGCACAGGAAAATCTCTTTTTTATACGCTGCTTTTTGGAACATATTAGGCACGCATGCTGTCGCATGCATACCGATTCGCCACCTGCACAGAGACGTCTTTCAGGCTGCTTACATAAGGCCATCTGCGTCTTTCTACAGCTAACTTTTCCATCTATACGAATCTACTACACCAAACATCCTCGACACTCCGTTTTGCGTATGCTGACCTTTGTATTTCTTTACAAGTTATCTCGTTCTCTGCTCCTTCCAGGGCGAAGTTAACTACATACGTAGGTTCTGGGTTGGGGTGAGGAGTCAAGAGTGTAATATTGTGTCTGTGTCTGTCCCTTCTTCTCCCCTCCCCTCCCCCCCCCCCCCCCCCACCTTTCAAATATAAATTGTCACTCCCACTATTAAACTACCACAGATGCGTACGATTTCAATAACAACAATGGAATATACGCACATAAAAAAAAGTTTTGCATCACCCTAGTTCCCAGAATTCCCGAAGATAGACGTTGACTGTGAATATTGTATCACAGACACAGCCCCTTTGATTGTTCAGCGATCCACTAATCCCACTCAAAGATGTAAACAACCATGCATGAGCAGCGCCTATTAGACGGAGGAGGTCCGATAGCCAATCAACTCCAGTCATTCCACCAGGAAGGAGGTACACGGCTCGTGCTGTCTGTAGTTCAACTATACCTAGACGGTCAATACCGCGATTCGATCGCGTCCGCATTGTTACTTTGTACCAGGAAGGACTCTCAACAAGGAAAGTGTCCAGGCGTCCTGGGTGAACCAAAGCGATGTTGTGCGGACATGGAGGAGATACAGAGAGACAGAAACTGTTGATGACATGCCTCACTCAGGCCGCCCAAGGGCTACTACTGGAGTGGATGACCGCTACCTACGGATTATGACTCGGGGGAACCTTGACAGCAACGCCACCATGTTGAATAATGCTTTTCGTACAGCCACAGGACGTCGTGTTACGACTCAAACTGTGCGCAATTGGCTGCATGATGCGCAACTTCACTCCCGACGTCCACGGCGAAGTCCATCTTTGCAACCACGACACCATGCAGCGCGGCACATATGAGCCCACCAACATGCCGAATGGACCGCTCAGGATTGGCATCACGTTCTCTTCACCGATGAGTGTCGCATATGCCTTCAACCAGACAATAGTCGGAGACGTTTTTGGAGGCAACCCGGTCAGGCTGAACGCCTTAGACACACTGAGTGCAGCAAGATGGAGGTTCCCTGATGTTTTGGGGTGGCATTACATGGGGCCGATGTAAGCCGCTGGTGGTCATGAAACGCGCCGTAACGGCTGTACGATACGTGAATGCAATCTCCGATCAACAGCATATCGGGAGGCATTCGTCTTCATGGACGACAATCCGCGCCCCCATCCTGCATATCTTGTGAATGACTTCCTTCAGGATAACGACATCGCTCGACTAGAGTGACTAGCATGTTCTTGAGACTTGAACCCTATCGAACATGTCTGGGATAGATTGAAAAGAGCTGTTTATAGACGACGTGACCCACCAACACTATCGAACATGCCTGGGATACTTTGAAAAGAGCTGTTTATAGACGACGTGACCCACCAACCACTCTCAGGGTTCTACGCCGAATCACCGTTGAGGAGTGGGACAATATGGACCAAAAGTGCCTTGATGAACTTATGGATAGTGTGCCACGACGAATACAGGTGTGCATAAATGCAAGAGGACGTGCTACTGGGTATTACAGATACGGGTGTGTACAGCAATCTGGACCACCACCTCTGAAGGTCTCGCTGTTTGGTGGTACAACATGCAATGTGTGGGTTTCATGAGCATTAAAAAGGGTGAAAATGATTTTTATGTTGATCTCTATTCCATTTTTCTGTCAGGTTCCGGAACTCTCGGTAACGAGTTGATGCAAAACTTTTTTTGATGTGTGTATAAAACTGGCGACCCACCATAGTTTCGCACTGTTCAGCATATATGTCCGGACGACATGTGTGAAGTAGCGAGTAGGGGCTTCAATTTATATATGTGGAAGAGAGAAGGGAAGATGACGTTTTAATACAACAATAATAATTTGTTAAATTACCATAAAATATTTTAATGTAATAATTAAAAGTAAAACAGACAAAAGAATTCTTAAAAACACTCCGCATCTGGGTGTTGCATTCGCAATTTCGCAAGACATTCTTGGCTCCGTAATCGAAGTAAATCCAGTAAACAACAGACTAATGACAATTTCCATGAAATGTGCAAATAAAATGTACTGTTTAATTAACGCACACATGCCTATCAACCAGGAGAATAAAACAAATCCAGAAAAAGTAAATAAGTCATGGGAAGTGTTAGAGAATACAGTCTCCAAAATTCCTCAAAATTATGTAAAGATTTTAATGGGTGATTTTAATGCACAGTTAGGGAAAGAGAGAAAATTTAGAAAAACGGTCGGTGAATTCCCTGCACATAAATGGACCAATCAAAATGGAAAGAGGCTGGTAGAATTTTGCAGAAATTTCAATCTCAAAATTATGTCAAGTCATTTTAAGAAAAAACCTTCAAAACAAAAGACATGGCGATCACCTAACAAGGACATAGGTGAATTCCAAATTGACCATATTGCAATCTCGTATCCATGTCACAAAGAAATTTTAAATGTTCAAGTTCGTAAAGGCCCCTTGTGAAACTAAAGCTAAAACCCCAAAATTTCAACAAAAGGACACCATTAATCCCCAAATTTGACACCAGTAAAATCCAACCATCATTATTAGCAGACGAATTTGACAAAACAAGTGCACAAAATTGGGAACAACTCAAACACAAGATTATCAAAACAGCTCAAGATCAAATTCCTTTACGAAAACACAAGAAACATGCTTGGTGGAATGAAAACTGTGATCATGCAATCAAAGCCAGACAAGAGACATTTAAAGCATGGAATAGCAACAAGACAGAAGACACATATGATACATTCCTGACAACTAGAAAAGACACTTCAAAACTAATTAGACAAACAAAAAGACAATATGAGAATAGTCAACTCTTAGAAATTGAAGAAGATTTTCAGAAATACAATACCAGAAATTTTTATAAAACTTTTAAAACCAAAATAAAGGGGTACCAACCCCAGAATCTTTGCTTCAAGAAGGAAAATGGACAGTTGGCTCTTAACAACCAAGAAAATTGCAAAGAACTTTCTAAATATTTTAAGAATCTTCTAAATTGCCCCGAGCCCACAGAAAGATTTCCACCAAAAATTCCCCAACAATGCAATCCAGTTTCACTTGCACCAAATGAAGAGGAAATCATTAAAGAAATTCATAGGTTGAAAAACAACAAAGCATCTGGTGAAGATGGAATTGTTGCAGAACTTTTAAAGGCAGCTGGTCCAAAAACCGTTAAAGAAATTACTTCAATCATGCAAAACATTTGGCAAACTGAAAAAATTCCTGATGAATGGAAAACCGCCTTGATTCACCCACTTCATAAGAAGGGAGACAAAACTGATGTTAATAATTACAGAGGAATTTCTCTTCTTCCAGTCACATACAAAATCCTCTCTCAATGTCTTCTGAACCGAGCACAACAACAACTTGAATGGAAAAGAGCACAACAACAACTTGAATGGAAAATTGGAGAATATCAAGCAGGTTTCAGGCCAAATAGATCTTGCTCAGAACAGATTTTAGTCCTCAAACTAATTCTCAGACATCAAAAAATTTACAATAAAAAACTAGTTTGTACCTTTGTAGATTTTAGAAAGGCTTATGACTCAGTGGATCGTGAATCTCTTTTCCAAATTGTGAAAGAACAAGGCCTGGATCCTAAAACCACGGCAATTATCAGAGACACGCTAACTGGTACAAAATCAAAAGTAAAGTTCAGAGGAGAAATTTCAGAATCCTTTGAAATAAAAACAGGCGTGAGGCAAGGTGATGGACTCTCTCCGTTGCTATTTAACTGCGTTCTAGAAAAAGTAATACAAAAGTGGTGCGAACGAAAATTGGAGTACAAAATTGACAAACCAGTGAAATTAGGACGAACAAATATTCGAATAGACTGTTTGGCCTTTGCAGACGACTTGGTTATTCTAACGCAGGACATCCAAATTGCTCAGAAACAAATAGAAATTCTTAAAGAAACAGCAGAAAGAGTAGGTCTCCAAATCTCATTTGAAAAAACACAGTATATGACTAGCAACAAACTAGCACCCAAACTTTTGGAAACTAAGTATGGAAAAATCAAAAGAGTTTCGCAATTCAAATATTTAGGTGAAACAATCTCAGAGACTGGTCTAGAAAAAATTGGAAATGAAATTCGTTGTCAAATGATGGAGACAGCTTTTAGACTTACAAAAGACATCTACAACAAAAAATGTCTCTCGAGGTACTCTAAATTGAGACATTACAACACGGTCATAAAACCAGAGTGCCTTTATGGGGCTGAAACGCTAATTTTAAACAAAAAAAAGGACATTCAAGGAATCCAAAAAAGAGAAAGAAAAGTAATCAGAAAAATTCTAGGTCCAAAATATACTGAAGAAGGAACATACAGGCTAAGAGCAAATTGTGAAATTCAACAATACACCAGCATATATTCGGATATGAAAAAACGCAGATTAAAATTTTATGGACATATTAAAAGAATGGATGCTACCAGACTAACTAAACAAGTAGTGGAATTCTACGAAAATCGAAGTAAAGCTAAATTTGAGACAATAAAATGGATTGCTGCTATAAAAGAGGACATGAAAGAGGCAGATATAAAACAAGATGAAATTCAAGACAGAAAATTATTTGGGCAAAAAATTCATGACTGGGTAGTTGGTCAAGCTGAAAAACCAAAGAAAACTGGAACCACATGGTCTGATGAAAGGAAAAGAGCTCATTCCGAGAGAATGAAAACAATTTGGGCAGAGAGAAAGTCTAAAAGAAAATAACTGAATGCCCCGTGATTGTACTTCGCGTGGTCCAGTAGGGCCCAAACGTGAATAATAATAATAATAATAATAATAATAATAATAATTTGTTTGCATCCATGAATACTACGTTGCTGCAGCTTATCGTCCGGGAAATTAAAATAAATAATAAATAATAAATATAGCCTTCGAAAAGCATACGTTAGAAATTTGGAGAAAAGGAACTGTCACGCATGAAATTTAAAATGTGTAATAACTACAAACTCCCTCATGGATCTTGCCGACTTGGGGTGGCTTGCATGTCTCAACGGTGCGTGTAATCGTACCGTATGTGCAACCATTCCAGAGCAAGAGGGGGTGGGGTGGGGGAGGGGGCGGTATCCATAGCTGGGCACAAGACCGTTAATATGTTAATCGTTCATTACTAACGAATTAACTTTTCCAGTAATGGATTAACTGTTAATTTAAAGGAGACGTTATCGGACTCTTTCTTAACCTCCTTACAGTCCGTTAATTGTTGATTAGATATCTATTATTTATGAGATAAACGACGCCGCACCGCCTGCGGAAATCAAATCCTGAGAAATTCGGGTCTTGTCGGTCTGTGGCTATGTCGGTGTTGCATGCGATTCACGCAAACAATCTAGTGCGAGCGACAGTAAGTAGGTGTTGGCTGTTTTTTGCTGTTTGTTTAGTGAGTTTGGGGTTAAATAGCACTTTCACAAAATGGTTCAAATGGCTCTGAGCACAATGGGACTTAACTTCTGAGGTCATCAGCCCCCTAGTACTTCGAACTACTTGAAGCTAACTAACCTAAGAACATCACACACATCCGTGTCCGAGGCAGGATTCGAACCTGCGACTGTAGCGGTCGCGCGGTTCCAGACTGTAGCGCCTAGAACCGCTCGGCCACACCGGTCGGCAAATAGCACTTTTTTGTGGATTGTCTGTGAAAACTAAATCAGGGAATCGGGCTCTAGCTTTACAACTGATGAAAACCCGCGGTCGCATTTAAGTGATCACGTTAATTTTGTATTCAGATCAGAACAAATAATTTTGGATTGTAAACTGTGTTTGTCTAAAAAATCAACAATTAGAGTTCACAATTCGAGCATTAACAATTTGAAACTACATATAAAAGGATCACATGATTCGCAGTAGCTACAGTTTGATGCCCTACATAAATTTCTCCGACAAAAACATTTTTATTTCAGCAGCGGTAATACGTTTGAGTCACTTGCTCGTTTCACTACACCCACAACATAAAGTTTACTATTACGAGTAAACGATTAACTTCTGGTAAGTCATCTGTAAAGTATGTTTTAAAGTCTAACGAAGTTAAATTTCTTAGCAACGGATTAAAGATTAGCGAAGTTAATTTTTTGATTAATGTTGCCCTGCTATGGCGGTATCTGTGGAAAGGCCAGACAAATGTGAGGTTCCAGAAGAGGGGCAGCTGTCTTGACTGACCGACAGTTAATTACCGGTCCTGTAACAACTTTCTGGTTCCATGCACTTTTACTATCTATTTGAGTGCCTTTTTACCCTGTTCAGTCTGTAAACTTCATTATTAATGTCTTTGTAGGACACTAAGAAAATATAAATATTTAACAGAGTCTGTGGTCGACTTTTAGTTAAGCAGAGATGTTCTATCCCCTTCCATCCCTAATTTATTCACCGAGGGTGTGAAAGACGAATCACGCCTGTAGTAGGAGATTAAGCCGTTGCTTTAGGCACGGTCAAGGCAGCAAACAAGGTAGCCGGTGCTCCTTTCCAAGTCACACAGCTGGGAATGTGGTTCCATATATTCACAACACGGTACGATAAGTGCCTTAATACAGGCGGAAATTATATTCAAAAGTAAGTTAAGGCGTAGGGTTGCCGTATCTAGCAGGGACCTCGTCGGGATGCTCTGAGATGGGGGTGTAGAAATGAAGTAAGAAATTTATTTAATGTTTTTACTTTTTATTTAGATCACAGTTACGTGGAACTTGTTGCGGAAGAAGTAATAGGAACACCATATTTTTCGAAAGATTCACCGCGAATCTATTTGTATGATTCTTCTGCGATGAAACAGCTACAAATGCTTCCTGATGCGTACTTCCTTTCTTGACAAAAGATCACTCTTTCGTGTAATCATCCGAAAAGTGCACTTTCCATCCTTCGACAGTTTCGTTAGCTACGATAAGTTTATTAGACAGTAAACAGTCCTCAATAACACTTTAGTCATCGAAGTACACGTCACTATACACTTTACACCTTTATAACCGAAGGAAACATTTCAAAAAATACTAACTTGCACTCTTTGTTCGTATTACGTATAGAAAGAATCGTCTTATCAGATCATTGTTCAAACGGAAACTGCCCAATTCTTCCACGTGGCGCTGCTTAAATAGCTACTGGAGAAGTCGTATACGAGATCTATAACGGTTACGGTCCCGATATATCGGGACGGATGGCAACCGTATTAAGGTACAGTATAAGACACACAGTCACGACACACCTGCTAATGTTTGTAATAATCTGCGACAGCAGCGCTCCAAGAGGATAGAAGGCTACAGATCTAAAAACGGTATCGGGTGAGTACAAATAGTACTGTTTACATTGATTTGTATCATAATTTTTACAATAGGCAGCCTCTGTAGCACCACAAAAATCTGCAGCAACTAAAAAAGAAAAAAATAAGTAAAATTTATCTGTTTTGAAATTCCTAAGGACCCTGGGAGGAATGAAATGGTACATTACCAGGCATTTTATTTACGATTCTCTTGTAGCTTATTATATTCAATGAAAAAAGTAGTTTTCTTTTAAGGACAGAAAAGAACTAGTAAACAGCAGAAGCTCCGACACTTTCGAGAAAGCCGTCATATATCAACAACGTGAACGTAGGAAACTGGTATGGAAAGCAACAGCTACATTATTTAAATTACCAAATAAACCATCACAACTGCAGCTGAAGGGAAAACCACACAGACGTAATAATAAAAAGTCAAAAACAATAAAATTGTTTTCCTACACAGAACAAACCAATTTTGCAATTGTTGCTATCGTCTGAACGACAAACGGCAGGAACGATGAGCACTTCGGTTTTGAAGCAAAAGTTCACATTTACGAAACTTTTCGTGTGTTAGAAAGTTGAGTGAAGTGTAAGAATGTGCGCATCATTAGACTCGATACAAAAAGAAAGTGGCTATCATAATAAGAGCCGACAACAGAAATTTATGCTCCCTATGCATGAAATATGTGTTTATATTCTCTGGCTTTCAGCGCCATTAAGCTACTGTTATACGCATATTCGAAAGTATTTCTCCATGTATATGTTGTAGCTTCTGTCACAGAAATCAGTGAGATTCAGCTGGGTTTATATTTATTTCACGCTCATTCATGTCTCTTCGTCATTCAATAATGCTTGGAACGCAAAAAAATTTAATAACTTTTTCGTTAATTAAGTAGAAAAATAATTAAAAACAAACATTAATCTTACAGCTAACTTTATGGCCGCTAGGGAGAGGTCAAATTGCTCCCTCTTCCGAACAAGACACAGCCAGCGCAAAAGCACCCCAGGCGCAAAAGATGCGAGCTGGTGACAGTGCCATAGAGACTAGCCACTTGCGCGAGTTCCCCCAGCGCCACGGGCAGCATTGAGCATGAAGATATCGACTTCGCCTCGGCCAATTGCCGACCGAGTACAATCCGCCAATGACCGGACGACAACGGACAGAAACCTCCTCGGGAGAGAGAAGATCAGCTCTCGCCACTTGGTTATAGAGTAGGTCATCGTCCACGGCTGACTTAGACAGGGAACGTCGTTCTATCAACTCTTAGAAGTGAACAGACAGTTGTAAATTGCATTTGCTATGTACTGTGAAGCTTACCTACGATTATTTACACTTAGCCATTGAGGGCCTTTTTTGTGTTACGATGCTTGCACAGTTGCAGACTTAATCAGTCACCTAGTCACAAAGACAAGTAAACGTTTTAAACTCGTTTCTGTGAATTTGTTATTGATTTGAAACTTCCTGGCAGATTAAAACTGTGTGCCGGACCGAGACTCGAACTCGGGACCTTTGCCTTTCGCGGGCAAGTGCTCTACCAACTGAGCTACCCAAGCACGACTCACGCCCCGTCCTCACAGCTTTACTTCTGCCAATACCTCGTCTCCTAGCTTCCAAACTTAACAGAAGCTCTCCTGCGAACCTTGCAGAACTAGCACTCCTGAAAGAAAGGATATTGCGGAGACACGGCTTAGCCACAGCCTGGGGGATGTTTCCAGAATGAGATTTTCACTCTACAGCGGAGTGCGCGCTGATATGAAACTTCCTAGCAGATTAAAACTATGTGCCGGACCGAGACTCGAACTCGGGACCTTTGCCTCTTGCGGGCAAGTACTCTTGTTATTGATTTGTTGGAGTGTTGTAGAGTCTTCTTTCCCCTATCCAGTTACCCAACACTGAGGCAAAGCTGAGGCAAGTGAGAAATTGCACAAGAAGCCGTTTCACGAACTCACAAACTCGGTCTCCACAGCCATAGTGACGAAGCCTTTACAAAACTGCCGACGAGGTTTTACAAAAAAAATACCGACAATTTTCATAGCAGAGAGCGTCGCGATTCTATATGTTAGACCGTGGACTCAGGTTCAAGCTTTCATTTAAAAGTTATTGTAATATATTTTAATTTTATGTTAAAACGGTGATTATTTTGAAAACGTGCCACGTAGTAGGGACTGACAAATACCAGAATAGGTAAAAACACACTGCGGAGCGTGTTGGCTGTAGAAGTTACGAAGATATGAAAAGATAAGCATAACATAAGATAAAATGGAGGACAGAGTGAATCCGGTCGGAAGACGGATGGCTTAATAAAAGCCATGCTTACCAACAGTTTTATTTTCCGAAATGGGATGGTTAGGGAGTGAAATGACCCTAGCACGGTACATATCCTCCACCATCCAGCGAAGTGCGCCTTGCAAAATACATCAGAAGCGACCACGCACTTTGCAATTACGACGTAACGAGCTATACAGGTATATACACTACTGGCCATTAAAATTGCTACACCACGAAGATGACGTGCTACAGACGCGAAATTTAACCAATAGGAAGAAGATGCTGTGATACGCAAGTGATTAGCTTTTCAGAGCATTCACACAAGGTTGGCGCCGGTGGCGACACCTACAAAGTGCTGACATGAGGAAAGTTTCCCACCGGCGTCTCATACACAAACAGCAGGTGACCGGCGTTGCCTGGTGTTGAGAAAGGTCGGATTATAGCCTATCGCGATTGCGGTTTATCGAATCGCGACATTGCTGCTCGCGTTGGTCGACATCCAATGACTGTTAGCAGAATATGGAATCGGTGGGTTCAGGAGGGTAATACGGAACGCCGTGCTGGATCCAAACGGCCTCGTATCACTAGCAGTCGAGATGACAGGCATCTTATCCGCATGGCTGTAACGGACCGTGCAGCCACGCCTCGATCCCTGAGTCAACAGATGGGGACGTGTACAAGACAACAACCATCTGCACGAACAGTTCGACGACGTTTGCAGCAGCGTGGACTATCAGCTTGGAGACCATGGCTGCGGTTACCCTTGACGCTGCATCACAGACAGGAGCGCCCGCGATGGTGTACTCAACGACGAACCTGGGTGCACGAATGGTAAAACGTAATTTTTTCGGATGAATCCAGGTTCTTTTTACAGCATGAAGATGGTCGCATGTGTGTTTGGCGACATCGCGGTGAACACACATTGGAAGCGTGTATTCGTCATCGCCATACTGGCGTATTATCCGGTGTGATGGTATGGGGTGCCTCTTGTTCGCATTGACGGCACTTCAAACAGTGGACGTTACATTTCAGATGTGTTACGACCCGTGGCTCTACACTTCATTCGATCCCTGAGAAACCCTACATTTCAGCAGGATAATGCACAACCGCATGTTGCAGGTCCTTTACGGGCCATTCTGTATACAGAAATTGTTCGACTGCTGCCCTGGCTAGCATATTCTCCAGATCTCTCACCAACTGAAAACGTCTTGTCAATGGTGGCCGAGCAACTGACTCGTCACAATACGCCAGTCACTACTCTGGATGAACTGTGGTATCGTGTTGAAGCTGCATGGTCAGCTGTACCTGTACACGCCATCCAAGCTGTTTGACTCAATTCTCAGGCGTTTCAAGGAGGTGGTTGTTCTGGGCACTGATTTCTCAGGATCTGTGCACCCAAATTGCGTGAAAATGTAATCACATGTCAGTTCTAGTATAATATATTTGTCCATTGAATACTCGTTTATAATATGGATTTCTTCTTGGTGTAGCAATTTTAATGGCCAGTAGTGTAGTTTTCCCGTAGCTCTTCCACGCCGTGGTACAAGGCGAGTGAGTAGCAACACAGTACTCCTGTCCGTGCGCCTTATAGGGGTTGCAAGTCGTCGGCGTGAAGGTATAACAGGACTGTCAGAGACGTGAGGGAGTGCGTGTGCTCTCTGCTTCGTTTTGTTCCGCCGACTCGTCCGGGCGTGCAACGTCCTTGGGTCTGAAAGGACGAGCCACGAAAACCTGTCGCCGCACAGCCAGGAATCCGGCCAGGAGACGGCCGCACGTCGCGTGAGCGAACACTCGGCCCACGAAAGCAGAGCTGCCTGCATTTACATGCAATTAAGGCGGCGCGACGCGATCTGATTTAAAGCGCCCTTTCGGGGAACGAGGATAATAGCCGGCGCGTGTTTTTGTGGAGGCCGCCCTTCTGCCCTTCTGCATACAGGGCCGGCCCTGGCCGTGCAGCGGTGATGGGGGGTACTCCCGCCCCTCTCTACCTGCCCGTCAGCGCCACCCTGACGTTTCCATTGCAGCCGCTCTCTAGGGACTTCCTCACCCACATAACAGTGTTTCCACAGGGAGAGGGGAAACGATCCACAGCGACCGGCAGGTGTCTGTTTGTGCCATTCGCGAGAGCAGCAAACAGCTCGCAATTTTCTAGAGGTTTATCTAAGAGGGATGGCGATCTTTGTATTATTTTCTTTTCTTATAACTGTCTGTAACTTTCCTAAAGTTAATAAATCAATGTTTTTCACTAGTTCTCTGGTCCCATCTTTAGAATGGTTAAACCAAATACTTTTTTAATGTTCAATCCTATCTTCATGTTTTAACAAATCAGGACCAGCAGAGATTAAATACTGGGTGATACTATATCTATATCTACATCTACGTGATTACTCTGCTATTCACAATAAAGTGCCTCGCGGAGGGTTCAATGAACCACCTTCAACCTGTCTCTCTACCGTTCCACCCTCGAACGGCACGCGAGAAAAACGAGCACTTAAATTTTTCTGTGCGAGCCCTGATTTCTCTTATTTTACCGTGATGACCCATTCTCCCTAGGTAGGTGGGTGCCAACAGAACGTTTTCGCAATCGGAGGAGAAAATTGGTGACTGAAATTTCATAAGAGGCTCCCGTCGCAACGAAAAACGCCTTTGTTTTAATGATTGCCACTCCAATTTTCGTATCATGTCTGTGGCACTATCTCCCCTATTTCGCGGTAATACAAAACGAGCTGCCCTTCTTTACTTTTTCGATGTCATCCGTCAGTCCCACCTGATGCGCATCCCACACCGCACAGCAATACTCCAGTATAGGGCGGACAAGTGTGGTGTAAGCAGTCTCTTTAGTACACCTGTTGCACCTTCGAAGTGCTCTGCCAATGAATCGCAATCTTTGCTTTGCTCTATCCACAATATTATCCATGTGATAGTTCCAATTTAGGTTATTTGTAATTGTAATCCCTAAGTATTTAGTTGAATTTGCAGCCTTCAGATTTGTGTGACTGACCGAGTAATCGAAATTTAGCGGATTTCTTTTAGTACTCATTTGAATAACTTCACACTTTTCCTTATTCAGGGTCAGTTGCCACTTTCCGCACCATACAGATATCTTATCTAAATCATTTTGCAAGTCGTTTTGATCATCTGATGACTTTACAAGACGGTAAATGACAGCATCATCTGCAAACAATCTAAGACGGCTACTCAGATTGTCTCCTATGTCGTTAATATAGATCAGGAACAATAGAGGGCCTATAACACTTCCTTGGGGAACGCCGGATATTTCTTCTGTTTTACCCGATGCCTTTCCGTCTATTACTACGAACTGTGACTTTTCTGACAGGAAATCACGAATCCAGTCGCACAACTCGATACTCCGTAGGCAAGCAGTTTGATTAGAAGACGCTCGTGAGGAACGGTGTCGAAAGCCTTCTGAAAATTTAAAAATATGGAATCAATTTGACATCCCCTGTCGATAGAACTTATTACTTCATGAGTATAAAGAGCTAGTTGTGTTTCACAAGAACGATATTTTCTGAATCCGTGCTGACTATATTGCAATAAATCGTTTTCTTCGAGGTACTTCATAATGTTCGAATACAGTATATGTTCTAAAATCCTACTGCAAATCGTCGTTAGTGATATAGGCCTGTAATTCAGTGAATTACTCGTACTTCCCTTTTGAGGTATTGGTGTGACTTGAGCAATTTTCCAGTCTTTAGGTACGTATCTTTCTGTGAGCGAGTGGTTGTATATAACTGCTAAATATGGAGCTTTTTTATCAGCATACTCTGAGAGGAACCTGACTGGTATACAATCTGGACCGGAGGCCTTGCCTTTATTAAGGGATTTAAGCTGCTTCGTTACTCCGAGGATATCTACTTCTATGTTTCTCATCTTGGCAGTTGTTCTTGATTGGAATTCAGGAATATTTACTTCGTCTTCTTTGGTGAAGGTGTTTCGAAAACCGTGTTTAATAATTCTGCATTAGTGGAGCTGTCATCAGTGACTTCACCGTTGTTATCGCGCAGTGAAAGTATTGATTGTGTCTTGCCACTGGTGTGCTTTATGTATGAGCAGAATATCTTTGGGTTTTCTGCCAGATTTCGAGACAGAATTTCGTTGTGGAAATTATTAAAAGCATCTCGCATTGAAGTACGAACCATATTTCGAACTTCTGCAAAACTTTGTAAATCTTGGGGATTTTGCGTTCTTTTAAATTTGGCTTGCTTTTTTTCGTTGCTTCTGCAACAACGATCTGACCCATTTTGTGTACCATGGGGGATCAGTACCGTAACTTATTAATTTATGCGGTATATATCTCTCAATTGCTTTCGATACTATGATTCAAAAAGAAAGAACAGATTTCAGTTGTGTATCACAGACAAACTATAAAAGTTATAAACACGTTGCGCATGTCACTGGATAGAGGAAGGTTGGATGTTTTGATACAGCTGCTGTGTTATTTGTTTGTAGCAACACAGCGATTACATGTCAATGGAAATCATTTTGTTTGTTGGTATTTGCACGAAATCAATCTATTGTTCAAGTGCAACGTCCATTCCGCGGTCGGTTCGGCAAGAAGCCGCCTTAGCGCAAGCAGATTTATGACTGGTGTACAAAATTCTTGGGAGGTGGTCGTGTATGCATAGAGAAGAGCACTGGTTGGCCATTCACGTCCGATGAAAACGTCAAGCGTATCCGAGATGCGTTCACACGGAGCCCTCGGATGTCCACGAGACGGGCAAGGCAGGAACTCCAACTTCCTCAAACAACGGTGTGACGACGCCTGCAAATGAAGCTGCAGTTACCCCAGCAATTGCGCCCCGGCGGCCATAACAGAAGGTATGAATTTTGTTTTTCGTTTCTCCAGTATATAGCAGAGGACACTCTTCCCGAACGACTCACCTTTTCGGACGAATTCGATGTTTCATTATCGGGTAAAGTAAACCGCCGTAATGTAAGAATATCGGTGTCTCAGAATCCTGGCGTCTTCGTCGAACATGAAAGCGACTCGCCGAAATTTAATGTGTTTCGTGTTGTTTCTGTTCAAAAAGTTTACAGACCTTTCGTTTTTGCTGAGGAAACTGTGACAGAAATGTCACATGCTGCAAAACGGGTTGTTTCCTTAACTTCACAAGGATTCCAATGATTTCATTTTTATGCACGATGGCGGCGCCCCGCCTCAATTTCACGGCGTTATTTTAACATCACCTCACAACGTTGGTTTGGAAGAGGTGGACAACACAATCTTGTTCATTGTGTTAGGCCTCTCAGGTCACCAGACTCACCTTGCGATTTGTTTATGTGGGGGTACATAAAAGAGAGAGTCTTTGTCCCATCTATGGAAGCTACTCTTCAAGAGCTGAGAAATCGAATTGTTGAAGCTGTCGATTCAATAAACAGGGACTTGCTGATTCGTGTGTGGAGTGAAATGGACTACCGTTTAGGCGTTTCTCGAGCAATGCATGGTGCTCATATTGAGTGCATGGTATAGTGTCCTTGCGAACACATAACTTTGAAGTTTATTCAACCTAGTAGCATGCGCAATATGTTTCTATCTTTCATAGTTTGTCTGTAATAAACAACTGAAACCTGTTCTTCCTTTTTGATTTTTACAAGAACCCCGCCTTCTTCATCTATTGAAAACCTATTCGATTCAGGTTAACACCAACTCTTTCTTCTATATTTAAAAAAAGGGAAAGAATGAGCCAGAAACTACAGAGATATAAGTATATGAATTTTAACATACAAACTGCACACTGGTGTATTAAATAATCGTTTCAACCCAATAGCAGAGTCACTCTTACAAGAAGAGCAGAACGGTTTCCGAAAATGGAGAGCTTGTATTGATAATGCATTTGCTATGAAACAGTTAATAGAAAAAAGAAGAGAATACAATTTGCTCACCTATATAGCGTTTTTAGATCTAGAAAAGAACTTCGATAAGGGAGACAGGGATGAGCTACGGAATATAATGGCTAAACGAGACTGTCATAAACACATAATAATGTTTATAATAAGTTTTTATAATGCCACCTGCTTCAGACTCAATTTATCTAATTACAGCGGGGGAAATATAGTTACCAGTCAGGGAGTAAGACAATATATTATCACCCTCGCTTTTTACTTTTTATAAGGACGGCATCCTACACAGATGGATCAGCCACCACCTGGAACTAAGTTAAGAAGTACCGCTTCAAATGCGCTGGGTTATGCTGATGAGTCAGTTATTAAGCAAAACGTACGTATGATTTTAAAGAATTAAACTTCAAAATGTCTACCTTCAAATCAGTAACCAAGGTATTCCAAGGTAAACCCCGATAGAAGCAATTATTTCTTAGATGGCATTTTTAGAAAGCGTTCAACGTTTTAGTTATTTAGGCTGTGATATCTCGTATAATTACGATAGAGATGTAAACAATAAATTAGGAAGATACCAGACAATTTGCGGAACTATTCGAAGAATACTGGAAACGGCGCGGACCAAAACACAGCTGAAACTGCAAAAGACGATGGCAGTGCTGGTTATTCTATATGGCAGTGCAACGTGGACATCAAGACAGAAAGACTGCAGCTCATATACAGCCCATAGACATGAAATTCATTAGGATACTACTGGGACACGAATGTTTTGACCAAATGAGGAACCAGGACATACGGAATCAGTTACACATATTTGCAATACGGGAACAAATGGGAACAGCATTTAGAAATAATGAACAATACAAGGATTCCGAAAAAGGCACCGTCATACAGACCTATTGGCCGCAGAGACCCAGGAAGACCGAGGCAAAGTTGGACTGAGACTGGAACAGGCCGAAGGACCAATTCCCTGAAACGTTGATGATAATAATGATGATGATGTAAGAGGGATGGCATCTTCTGCTGTATTTCAAGGTTTTAATTTATCTGTAGTTGATTTCGGTGTTACATTACACCATCTTCAGAATCCGCTGTGACAGCAAATGTTCAAATGTGTGTGAAATCTTATGGGACTTAACTGCTAAGGTCATCAGTCCCTAAGCTTACACACTACTTAACCTAAATTATCCTAAGGACAAACACAAACACCCATGCCCGAGGGAGGACTCGAACCTCCGCCGGTATCAGCCGCTCAGTCCATGACTGCAGCGCCTCAGACCGCTCGGCTAATCCCACGCGGCGCTGTGACAGCAAGCGACCGTGTGTGGGTATGGAAAGTTCGACGGTTTTTACTGTTTTCGTAGGCGTGCGTTGCCTTTTTGCTAGTGTGCCACGGTTAGTCAGCAGAGTCCTCAAACTAAGTTAGAAGCCAGTAAATTATACAGCCTGACAAAAATAGTGTGCCGTGCTGTTCTAGGCGCTACAGTCTGGAACCGAGCGACCGCTAAGGTCGCAGGTTCGAATCCTGCCTCGGGCATGGATGTGTGTGATGTCCTTAGGTTAGTTAGGTTTAATTAGTTCTAAGTTCTAGGCGACTGATGACCTCAGAAGTTAAGTCGCATAGTGCTCAGAGCCATTTGAGCTAAAAATAGTGCAGAGTCCTGAGGCAAGCTGGCTCACATCTGCTGTAACTGCTTTTTGATATCCTGGATTATGGCACTGACGGAGTACAATGTGGTCCCACACATGTTCTAGTGGGGTCAGATCTGGGGCTCTTGCTGGCCACGGGGATAAAAAATGGCTCTGAGCACTATGGGACTTAACTTCTGAGGTCATCAGTCCCCTAGAACTTAGAACTACTTAAACCTAACTTACCTAAGGACATCACACAGATCCATGCCCGAGGCAGGATTCGAACCTGAGACCGTAGCAGTCGCGCGGTTCCGGATTGAAGCGCCTAGAACCGCTCGGGCACCAGGGCCGGACCCGCGGGAATACCTCAGTATCAGACGGTTCATAATGACACGTGCCCTACGTGGACGAGCATCGTCCTGATGAAAAATGGCACAATGATACTGTTCAGTGATACTAGGACGTCGGATGTCGTCCGTGACTCAAAGTTGTCCCGTCTGAGTTCCCTCCATCACCCCAGCTGAGACCTCCAATCATACCCGATAGCTCTCCATAGGAGTAAAACCGGTGTGCCTCTTCAAAACGTTGGAAGAATGGGACCCATCCCTAGATCGTTACGATATCCGCCTACGACGGACACTTGACATACTTCAGAACTGCGATTCATCGCTGATCACAGTACAATTCCATTCGTCGGCTGGCCATGCTTCCCCGTTACGCAAGCACTTCAAACGTACCCGTTTGTATTATATTAACGGAAGCCTGCGCATGGAACGGTAGTCTGGCTGCTGCATGTGGAATGACGCAGTGCCCATTACTTGTACTCGGATGGCAGACGCAGAAAGGAAATGTTTACTATGTGCTTGGTGCACAAAACAGAGATCGTCCCTTGCGATGGCCAGACTTAGCCGACCGGAACCTTGGCGACGAATATGCCATGCATTCCAAAATCGGGTGATTGTCACATCTGTGTGCCTCACAAATCCGGGTATTCCACTATTAACCAGCCGGCCAAATGGAGAACCACAATATGACCTCTTTCAGACTTTGTCAGGTGCCGAAAACGCTGTCTAACATCTGGCGTTGTTCACACACTTTATACACCATACCAGCCCTGGTAACAACACTATTGCACTCTGGTGGCCCTTCTGTCTGTCACAAAGTATTGCAACTCTAACCATTTACATTCCCGAGGAGAGTGTGCATATGTATGAAGTTACAATGTCATCCGACCACGTCTTCCGGGTCCTTCACTTTTTTTGCTAGGCGGCGTATATTTGCGTTCATGAAATTTGATGTATTTGTGTTTCTTTCTCTGCCGACTTTGAACTGTACCCTTGTTTTGTTCTTGGGTTATTATAGGCGGTGGCTGCTAGTAGCCTTGTTCGAGACTATGTGTTGGAAGTGTTAACAGTGAACAAATTCCATTTTCGTGGTCGCATCTCAGAACCCTTCCTGATAGCTGCCAGATAGCTACCGGAATTTTAATCATTATCTTTGGAGTTGTGAAAAATTTAACCGTCTCGAAGGTCAAAGAGAGGCTTATGACCCTTATCCTGCAGAAACACTGATGCCCTTCACAAAATGAAGCCTTGTGTGGGACGCGTGTGTCGTGGGCGAAAGCACTCTGGTACAGGCAGCGCACCAGGTGCACACCATACACCCTAACGTTCCATGCTTGGCGGTACGTGGTGTCAGTGGTAGCCTGGTCTGGGGCACACGTGATCTTAATTCAGCTGCAGGCAAAGGTTTCCAGTGGTCCCTGATAACACAACAGGTGTACCATGTACCAGGATTTCGTCCCTGGCTAATATTCGGTTGGCCAACGCTACTCGCAGTACCGTGCGTCTATACTACGCGGACGACCAGAACCTGGCAATGTTCCGCAAGCCACTGTTGATAGCAGCGACACACAACCGATACTTTGTGCTCAACATTTACAGCTTCCCAATGGCCCACAAAAAACGACCCCCTTATAATGGCTGGGCCTGTTCAATAGGCTTACATACTGGTTGGCGGGGCATATTTGTACCTTAGAACAGATGTTGCAAACACTGTTCACCTCTAAACTCAACATAGTCACTGCTGCAAACACTGAGGGTGCACAGACTGACCTCCTGAGGGACATCTGATCGCCGATGACCGTGAAAGCGAACCAATAACACTACGACCCCTCAATAAGCACACATTATACCCCGTTGCCACTGAACACAGTCTACATCTGCATCTACATTTATACTCCGCAAGCCACCCAACGGTGTGTGGCGTAGGCCACTTTACGTGCCACTGTCATTACCCCCCTTTCCTGTTCCAGTCGCGTATGGTTCGCGGGAAGAACGACTGCCGGAAAGCCTCCATGCGCGCTCGAATCTCTCTAATTTTACACTCGTGATCTCCTCGGGAGGTATAAGTAGGGGGAAGCAATATATTCGATACTTCATCCAGAAACGCAGCCTCTCGAAACCTGGACAGCAAGCTACACCGCGATGCAGAGCGCCTCTCTTACAGAGTCTGCCACTTGAGTTTGCTAAACATCTCCGTAACGCTATCACGCTTACCAAATAACCCTGTGACGAAACCCACAGCTCTTCTTTGGATCTTATCTATCTCCTCTGTCAACCGGACATGGTACAGACCCCACACTGATGAGCAACACTCAAGTATAGGTCGAACGAGTGTTTTGTAAGCCACCTCCTTTGTTGATAGACTACATTTTCTAAGGACTCTCCCAATGAATCTCAACCTGGCACCCGCCTTACCAATAATTAATTTTATATGATCATTCCACTTCAAATCGTTCCGTACGCATACTCCCAGATATTTTACAGAAGTGACTGCTACCAGTGTTTGTTCCGCTATCATATAATCATACAATAAAGGATCCCTCTTTCTATGTATTCGCAATACATTACATTTGTCTATGTTAAAGGTCAGTTACCACTCCCTGCACCAAGTGCCCATCCGCTGCAGATCTTTCTGCATTTCGCTGCAATTTTCTAATGCTGCAACTTCTCTGTATACTACAATATCATCCGTGGAAAGCCGCATGGAACTTCCGACACTATCTGCTAGGTCATTTACGTATATTGTGAAAAGCAATGTTCCCATAACACTCCCCTGTGGCACACCAAAGGTTACTTTAACGTCTGTAGACGTCTCTCCATTGAGAACAACATGCTGTGTTCTGTTTGCTAAAAACACTTCAATCCAGCCACACAGCTGGTCTGATATTCCGTAGGCTCTTACTTTGTTTATCAGGCGACATTGCGGAAATGTATCGAACGCCTTCCGGAAGTCAAGGAAAATGGCATCTACCTGGGAGCCTGTATCTAATATTTTCTGGGTCTCATGAACAAATAAAGCGAGTTGGGTGTCACAAGATCGCTGTTTCCGAAATCTCTGTTGATTCCTGAGGGTGCTGCATTTTTTTCCGCCAGTGTAGATGGAGCGCAAGATACGATTTGGCATTTGCTTTCAGTGATTTAGGGAAGTGACGCGAAATTATCTCCTCTAACGCTAGACGATTATTTAATCAGTTAACGTAAAAAAAAAAATAACTGAGACGAATTTTCACTCTTTGTATTATTGGCAGAGTCACTCGGCGGACAAAAAGAAGGTTGTTGGTTGTTGGATTGTTTTTTGGGGAGGAGACCAGCCAGCGAGGTCATCGGTCTCATCGGATTAGGGAAGGACGGGGAAGGAAGTCGGCCGTGCCCTTCAAAAGGAACCATTCCAGCGTTTACCTGGAGCGATTTAGGGAAATCGCGGAAAACCTAAATTAGGATGACCGGACGCGAGATTGAACCATCGTCCTTCCGAAGGCGAGACCAAAAAGAAGGCGAAAATATGAAGTAATAGAGCAGAATTGTTGCCCTAATACGCCGTTGCCGCACGCCAGCGTAAAGGCGCTTACATCATTGTGAGTATTTCGCAATCTAACGGGTTTCTCCTCGTGATCCTCGTAACAGCCTGTTGCCGGGCGATATTTTCTAACGATCTCAAACAGCAGACAGTGTTCCTCTCCTCACATCATAGAAACAATTTACTACTTTTGTTTGTAAAAATGATATAAAATAAAAATAACAAACAATTACACAATTTGTGTCATCCCAATGCAATAGCCCTCACCTTCTGTGCTATCAGTAGGTAATTCTCCGTAACGTCTTGTAATTGGTTTTCGGTTACTTCTGCCATAATTACACACATCGTGCGACGTTGTCAATCGGCTCACTACTTCAGACATGTGTAAATATATTTAAGATGTCGCAGTATGAAAGTGTTACCAAAGCACCGAACGAGGTGGCGCAGTGGTTAGCACACAACACACGTATTCGACATTATGGCGCTTCAGATCCCCGTCCGGAGATTCTGATTACTTCATCGTCGATGAGAGATTAAATCCCTGTATTTCTTGTTCCAGAAGTAGCAGGAATTACATTGGAAACTACGTACTGTTAAGCAGTTGCCCATGGGTTCCTGCCACTGAATTACTCAAATTCTATAAAAAACGTAAGTTAACAAACACAGAGGCAAAGCGTCCGTTGATGTGCAAATAAACTGCCGAAGTTAGAGTATATTTGATTTATTTGAGTAGTTAAGATCATCAGATACGAGCATGTCATTCGTTGCTCTGCTGGAAACACTTTAGAGGCCAACAATAACACTTTGCATCATTGTCAACAAAAAGCGATGTGAGTGGCATACACCATTGTAACATTACTTGAAACCCACTCTTTTGTGGGCGTTTGCTTACAAATGAATTTGGTTTTGGTTAAGTTCCGCTATAAGCAAACATAGTTATTTAAATTCTTTCTGTCCAGACTTGTTTCGCTGAAGTTACACCAACATCAGTGGTTAAATTTGTTTCTATCAATTATGAGGAAAACTCTCTTTACTGTCTGTACACATACAATTTCCGTTCTTAAGAAAAGTATTCACAAATTTGAAAATAGACACAATATTTTGTATAAACCCTGTTAGCACATGCTGTGGTTTTTGCGACATTCTGTATTTTGTTTTATAGCTGTTTTTCTTTCTACAGCTACATACATACCCTGCAAGCCACTCTACGGTGCATGGTGGACGGTGCCGCGTACCACGGTTAGTTTCCTTTCCTGTTCCACTCACAAATAGAGCGAGAGAAGGATAACTATCTATAAACCTCAGCACGAGCCCTAATTTCTCTCTTATTATCTTCGTGGTCCTTACTTGAAATATACATTAGGGACAGTACAACGTTTTGCAGTCGGCCTCAAATGCCGGTTCTCTAAATTTCCTCAGTAGTGCCTTGCAAAAAGAATGTCGTCTTCCTTCCAGGAATTTCCATTTGAATTCATGAGGCATCTTTCCCCGTTTGTTGGCTGCAACCATGGAGAAATTAATCTAGGAAAGTTATTTACGTAGAAAATTTACGACTGGGAATGTTATACTGTTGTGGTTAACATTATTTTATTCTATCTGATAGATTGCGTGTCTGTGTATGAGCGTGCGTGTTTGTGTCTGTGCGAGCAATACGTTTCCACATTTTCAAATTTTCCAATTATCTTCACTCTGAAACTTTACTTTCGAACTTGAGCTGTGTTACGATTTCCAAACTGTGAAAAGAAGACGGTTGGTTGGTTGATTCGAGGGAGGGAACCAAACAGCGAGGTCATCGGTCCGCCGGACTAGGGAAGGATGGTGTAGGAAGTCGGCCGAGCTCTTTGACAGGAACCATCCCGGAATTTACCTGAAGCGATTTAGGGAACTCACGGAAAACCTAAACCGGGATGCCGTCGCGCGTTTGAACCGTCGTCCCCCCAAATGCGAGTCCAATGTCTTTTGTATACAGGAGTTCACAGCCGCTGTGAATTGAATGCAGTAATTTTCGTATGTAGGCTGTTTTTATTTTGAAAAAAAAATCACTTTAGTTCATGATTTAGCCCATGAAATTCCCGGCGGTTGTGGACCACTTACACTAGAAAAATGACTTGCCCCAAGTATATACTTCAGGTGATGGCCAAGACAGGAACCCAGGAGAGCTCTAGAATACTGTGGAACGTGCGTGTGTGTGTCAGAGAGAGAGAGAGAGAGAGAGAGAGAGAGAGAGACATTGTGGGGGGAGGGGTACTGGCGAAAGTGAAGACTTGAGGGAGCCCTGAAATAGCATTCTTTCTCTAAAGGCAAGAAAGCATTGTTTTCGTTAACATATCTCGACATTTGTTGCTGTCATCATGTATAGTATGTTAATGGCTGACGACATACGGGCATTAATGTTAACGCTGAATTCGTGAGGTGGATCTTTTTGATCAATTTCAGAAACTCTTGTATTCGTATGGTCCGTCTTCCCATCTCAAAAGCTGACATTCTAAGTGTTTTGCTTTTTCATAGAGAATAGGTCAACAGTAATGTTCAGAAATTAAGAAAATCAGCCTTCAGTTGCAAGGTAAAATTTTATTAGTTTACCTAGGTTTGGATGCCAAAATTAAATTATTTTGAGGGCCAAATTTTTGAAATTTTTGTTCTGAAGAAGATATCATTATTGGCATCAAAACCTACGTAAACTAATAAAAGTTTACCTTGCAACTGAAGGCTGATTTTCTTAATTTCTGAACAACTCACAGTTGCTGAAGAGCTGGACTATGTTAAAGATTTGTCAACAGTACTGCGAGAAAGAGAATAATTAACCACGTCTGTTCTTTGCGCTAAGAAACTTTCCTAAAATTGGATCGAGTTTGAGAAATCCCGCAGCACTTGCTTAGTTTTAAGAAACTAGTTATTAGTTGTCACGGACGATAACGTGTAGACAGTTCAGTGCGCTGGACGAACGGAACACAAACTAAAGTTAATGTTTCAAGTTAGATGAATCTTCCTGTTACGTTATAAATGACATGCAGCATTGACAAATTGTCAGTTATAGGGAATACATTAGCGACGTATTACAACTAATCCTCGGCCCTATACATTTTGATGTTGCGGCTTCCAATACGGTCTGAATTTTTGTGTGCTGACGTTAAGCCGTCAGAAATTGACTTCGCAACTAGCTCTGGAAGAATTGCAGGCCCAGGAAATAGACGCCACTGCAAAACCGTCGTCACTGCATTACTCACTGTAGCGAGAAAAATCGCAGCACTGCACAGCACTGATGGTGAAAAAGGCTCTGAGACTATGGGACTTAACTTCTGAGGTCATCAGTCCCCTAGAACTGAGAACTACTTAAACCTAACTAACCTAAGGACATCACACACATCCATGCCCGAGGCAGGATTCGAACCTGCGACCTTAGCGGTCACGCGGTTCCAGACTGAAGGGCCTAGAACCGCTCGACCACTCCGGCCGGCCCACTGATGGTGATCAGTGGGCTTTAATTAGGACAGACGAAGAAACGACTAGACAACGAGTGATCTCCAGACAGAATTGCCCTTAAAGCGGCTCTGGAAAACTGGCTTCTCCAGCGGCCAGCTGACTCTTAAACAGGATTTCGGAACTGGTTTCCCAGTCACATCTGCTACTAAAGACTGCTCGGATGAATATTAATGTACTTGGCTGGCTTTTAACATTATTTAATCTCCATGGAAATCTATTACTACCCAGAATGAGTTGTTAAAAATGAGTATGACCCACACAACTACAAAAGAACGAATAATTGTACGTATATGTAAAACAAAATCCGATTAAATCGTCTTTCACTGATAAAGAACCAAGAATCACGAATCACTCGGATCAAAAAGTATAACTTTCAAAGAGCACTAGCGTACTGCGCTTGTTCTGCGAAGAAGTACGGCAGCGCATTCTTCGGTACAAAGTCATGCGAGCACGGAATTACTGCGCAGAACATGTGCAGCGGTCGCAAATCTATCGGCAGGCGGGCGATTCTAGTCTGTTGTTGGTTCAGTTTGCTATCGCTTATTGTTTAAAACTGTTAGTAGGCATTTAAGTTTGTCTTCGCGTTGACCGACAGACATGCAGATTCCTGGGGGATTATCCCAGCTCGAAACACTAAAATCGAAAAAAAATCATTTTAAAATACAGTGTCGTGTCTGTTGTAACACTCATCAAGGTCATTTATCAGCAAAAGTCTGTATTTGTGCACAAACAATGATTACAAGTCTAAAGTCAGCAGAACCACTAGCCGCTGAAGAAGCAATACCGTGTAGAGCACAACTGCAACCAGCAGATTCGCAAGAATCACTAATTATTACTGGCACGAAGTTACATGTTGGTTGGATACAATGTATTTTAACACTCTGCCGTCCGGCGACACCACAGTGGTGTCGTGCGCGAAATAGCGGCCAATGGCCGGCGACACCACAGTGGTGTCGTGAGCATAGTATCGCGCAGTGGCCGACGACAGCACGTTAGTATCTTTTGCATTCTATTGGTGTTTTGTATAGGTAACAATAAGTTGCACATATCAACAAGTTTTTTGTTATTATAAGTACTTGTGCACTTTCATCGTTGCGGACGAAAGAGACAATAGGATTATTTACGATGAATGCCCGGACGTCTTGTCTGACGTTGCGGTCGACTTGGCCGATTAGGAAGAAGACATTGAATATCAAAAAAATGGAAGTGAAGCAGAATCGTCGGAAGATAGTGAAATGCGTCCAAGAAGAATTCGGCGAAGGCTACGGTTGCCAACTGATTCGGATGAATCAGACGAAGAAGACAGTGCACATTGGTCAGACTTTGATTTAACAAGGACCAATAACAAATTTTAAGGATCCTCGGGTCCAAACATATTTCCCAAAGATACATAGAGCGTCGAGGATATCGTAGAATTATATATTGGGAACGATCTATTTGAATATATTAGCAACGAATCCAACAAGTACTACAGTCAAAATTTCAATAGAAGGAAACTGGATTTTAAAAAATGCCAAATTTGTCGACGTTACGTGACCCGAACTTAGAAAATGGTTTGGGCTTGCTACCCCTACAGGAATTGAAAGAAAAGCGAGGATCGATGATTATTGGTCAACGAATACGTTGATAGACACATCGATTTTTCGCAAAACGATGTCCCGCAACCGATTCAGACAAATATCATCTTTACATTTTTCCGACAGCAACAATAAACCGGATAATGGCGACCGGTTTGTCAAAGTGCAATTCGTAATTGATTGTTTTTCCAAAAAGTTTAAAGAAACGTTTAATCTAAGTCAAAACATCTCAATTGATGAAGGAATGATACCGCGGCGTGGACGGTTAAATTTTAAAGTTTACAATCGGTAGAAAATTATTAAATACGGCATACTCATTCGGATGCTGTGTGATTCGAGTACGGGATACATTTCCCCATTCAAAATATATTCCGGCGCTGGACAGCCTTTAGAAAAAATCAGTGATGGAACTATTGACACCTTCTGATGGAAAGTGACATCACCTCTGCATGGATAATTATTATAACAGTGTGGAACTTGTAGAGAAGTTACTTGAAAAGAAAATTCGAGTTTGTGGAACGATATGGCAAAATAGAGGATTTCCGGAAAAATAAAGCGCGCAAAAGTCAATGTATTTGAAGCTTGTCATCGACGGAAAGGTGACAAGCGGCCGGCGACAAGCCAAATAATCCGAATTAGCGCTGCCGGCGCCAAGCGAATAAATTTGTACGAGACGTGCGGACGGCAAAGTGTTAACACGTGCATTACTTATAGAGTGATATTTTGGTATGTTGTGCGTTCTTCACATATTCGTCATCAAAGTGCAAATATAAAGTTTCATTAAAATGAATATTACACAGAGGAATGGCACAGTATACACACCTGACACAGGCAACACTTTCGGTAACTGCCGCACTGCAGTGGTCCTATAGCAAGAACCGCAGTGATCAGGCAATCAGATTGAAAGGTATCTGCGAGAAAAGATAAGGATCGATCGGTCGTGAAATGTAAACCACTGTGAAAATCAAAATTGTTTTACCTTCCAGCTGTTTCTCTACAGACTCGTCGCTCCGAGTGAGACATCTGTCGTCGCGTTGTACCAACTTCCCAACAACGTTGTCGTAGAAGGTAGCCTCCTATGCTTTCCGACAAATTCTGAACTGCAGTGCGTTGTCCGTGCCGGAATCTTGTCTTCATAGCCAGCAGTTCATTCGAGCAGAGATGAAAATCGTTGGAACCCAAGTCCGCTCTGTATGGTGGTTGATCAAACACTTCTCATCGCGCCGGCCGATGTGGCCGAGCGGATTAGCCTCTTCATTCTGGAACCGCGCGACCGCTAGGGTCGTAGGTTCGAATCCTGCCTCGGGCATGGATGTGTGTGGTGTCTTTAGGTTAGTTAGGTTTAAGTAGTTCTAAATTCTAGGGGACTGATGACCTCAGATGTTAAGTCCCATAGTGCTCAGAGCCATTTCAACCATTTGAACTTCCCATCGAAAACGCTGCAGTAGCGTCCTCATTGCCGCTGTCGTGTGCGGTCGAGAACTGTCATGGAGAAAGAAATATATGACAGTTACGTTACGTGGGGCTTCATCAGACCAGGCGAAATCTCTCGGCAGGCACCAGTACTTGGCAGGAGACACTATTTTCT
This sequence comes from Schistocerca piceifrons, assembly GCF_021461385.2. Classification (NCBI taxonomy): domain Eukaryota; kingdom Metazoa; phylum Arthropoda; class Insecta; order Orthoptera; family Acrididae; genus Schistocerca; species Schistocerca piceifrons. The sequence goes on from NC_060141.1 coordinate 457,879,582, forward strand.
AGGCACTTTTACGCCCTCACTGTGCGCTCAAAACTAAGAGGAGCGACGTGAGGCTATCTACGGGCGTACTAGAGACACTGCCCAATACATCTGTGCAAAGCTTCACCGGATTTTCACTATGGTTTGCATTTCGCCACCGACCGTTCCTAATTTTCCGAATAGCCCTATATAGCTACATAGCTCAATTCTACTTACCGATATCAGCCATTCCAAGGTTCGTTGTTCAGAACGTTTTTGCAGTAAATGTGTGCTCTACAGTGTTACAGGATTTCTATATTTTTATTATTAATCTCTTCACAACTACGAAAGAGAAAAATAATTTGGAATCAGTGCCTACGATATTTGTTACTTTTTCGCAGTAGTTCAGTGATTAGTAAGAGCGCTAAAAATCTCATAAAAAGCGATTTCACACACTTACTGCAAACACGTCCGAATTTATGAACCACTGAGTGGTAACTAGAACTACCGATTCCAATCTGGTTCATAACTTTGGACGTGTTTGCAGTAAGACTAACTCTAGTAACCGATTCCAGCAATTCCAAGGTTCATTTTTCAGACCGTTTTTCCAGAAGATGAGTACACTAAAAGGTAACAGGATTTTCGCATTTGTAATTTCTCTCTAAACTACAGCGAAACAATCACAAGAATTAGAATCGGTACCTAGAATTAAGCTACATAAGAGGTCAGTTCTAGTTACCGATTCCAACGCTTGCATGGTTCATTATTTAAATTGTCTTTGCACTATCGGTGAGCACTAGAATGTAATAGGATTTCTGCACTTGTAATTGGTCCCTGAACTGCTGCGAAAAAGTATCAAACTTTGGAATCGGTAGCTAGAATTACAGTGGAGGAGTCAATTCCAGTTATCGATTCCAACAGTTGTTACTTTTGTGTACTGGCCTTTTTTTAGGATTTCTGTGACGGTTTTTCCACATTTCATACTACGGTTTCCCGTTGTTGTATTACATTTTGGACTCTCCTTCAAAAATCCGCTCTTTCCCGCGGTAGTCCCGTTAGCGCTTGAATAATTGTTATTATAAATTAACGCTGTTTTTTATGACTGCTCCACCACGTGCTGTACTGTAATACAATTAAAACTATTTTGTTCTTATTTATTTCCGTTCCATGCAATTCGTTTATATATAACATCGTGGCTATGTAAATAGTGGCGTGGCTCGTGAATTGTAATTTCATCGTATGCTACATACCTTTGTTAACGACCATCATTAACTGCTTTCTACGAATTACTCAAAGCCAGTTATTGGAATCCGGCACTAGAATTTATCCCAGAATTCTAGTTAGCCCCCCCCCCCCCCCCCACGCTCCTGCTACCGTTAGTTAAAAGTATTTCATTAAGAAAGTAAAGGCTAAATTTTATGTGATCCAAACTGTGTGTGTAAAAGTAAATTTTACTATAAATGGCAATGTTTTAAAGGTTTTTGTTCATGTTCGTTCAAGTTTCTTTTGTGTGACTAAAATGATGATTAAATATAATGGCAGAATACTTCCTTATTCTTTATAAATATTTCATGAAGCTTATCCCCATTATAAGATGAAAAGATAGGTTTCGCAAAACGTGCACTTTCACGCCTTGCGCTATTCCGTGGATAGTGAACTATATTTTCAAAAAACTAAAAATAAGATAAAAAGACAAACTGCCATGCAGTGATTAATTTTAGCTCATCATTCTTGTATTGCAGATAGAGCACAGCCAAGTTATCCGTTGTAACGTAAGAATATAGTGTACGGCCTAAATGAACCTTCTGAAAGAGAATTATGATCAGTTTTTATTACTAAAATTGCATGTAAATTCAATACATGCGTTTTTATAACGAGCACATTTTCATTCTGCAACAGTTGGCCATGTGTGTGGTTGTTTCATGAGAGACTCGTTCTACTATGGAGATAATTCTTCACATTCATTTATAGATGGTTGATCAATTAATATCACGTACATCAAAAGTAATTTGCACATTTATGTTCGTTTTTAAAAGCAGGATAGAAAAGGTGATTCTAGATCAGGCACTATAACCGGAATTTAAAAGTAGTTGCTTTCACATTGCTTTCAAGAAGATACAACTGGAATCAGCTTTGTAAACAGATTTTCGCCACTAAATGTTGACACAGGTCTGTATATAAGTGCAAAACAACTGTGAAATATCGATTGTGTAACGCGACATCCGGTTTGTCAATTTGCAAGTGTACAAAAATCAACTAGACATATAAAATAATATTAGTACTCTTTTAAAGAGATACATCCAGTTGTTGGTAGTATTTGTCTTTGGTGGCAGTATCTTTAACGTAATAAACTTTTTTTAGGAAAATACTGTACTTTTTGTACCCTAACCAGGAATCACGAATTGACAGACCATTCTCACCGAACTCCTCGCCGAGAGACGAATTTAGAAAGATTCATTTCCACTTTTACTAGCTTCAGCATTATGTTCCCTGGACAGAGTGGTCTAAATACTTTGCAGTGTCGCAGCTGCACACTTCGCTTTACAAATGAATGGCGTTGATAGTTATTCAAACAGGCCCAGCTTAAGTTTTAAGCAAGTTTATAGCTCGTTTTAGCCATTCGAGCTGTGGAACTTCAGTTCATATTATAACATTACGGCAAACTGCGTCTTCTCCCACTAAACGAGCCGCTTCTCTCAACGTTCCGTACTGGAAGAAATATACTTCGTGGATCACTAAGTCTCCGAACACAGAAATATGTAGTACTTCAGAGCAGCATATCCAGAGATCCCACAGCACCGGGGAGAGCTACTGCTTGACGAACCCATGCTTTCGCAACCTCCGGACGGCTCCAAGAAACTGTTTAGCATTCAGACCGTCTAGCCAGTCAGATGCAGTAGCCGCACGCAGGTAACTCCATTGACAATTCCCCTCTCGCGGTTGTCACGCCACTGCCAGATAGTGCATGATGCCGTAACTTTTGAAACTTTTGTTAAATACTTGGAAACGCCTACCGTCATGGGAAAATAAATCCGCCTTGAGTCAACCTTGTAGGTCTTCTCCACAACCCATTTAGGAGGATTTGGGTACGAGCAGTCTCTCATATCTAGTGTGGAGAAACTTCATTCCTTAGGATACCGTCTCGGGAGTAGACACTAGTCATACGAAGAGCAAACATGCGCAGTCAGGTAATTGTACATTACAGAAGAAGTGTTTCGGCGATAGAGCTGTGACAGTCGGTCGTTTGCTGGTATCTCCAATGGTGTCCCTAGGACTAGCAGTCATTCGTCCTGTTGTGGCAGCTATCACAGTTGGCTATTGTGCGGTCCATAGAAGGCTGAATTTATTAGTCGTTGAACGTACACCCGAAGTCACAAGCTTTATCAAATGGTACTCCTACATTACTCGCCATCAGTAAGATCAGTGGGATCTCCACAGTGCTACGTGGCGCTTCCTCGTCCTGCGAGGAATCGAGTTGTGGTGCTGCCGATTCCGACAAGGACATGTACAGGGTTACAGACTTCACAACAGGTGAGCGACTCGGTGCTCCAGTGCTTACCGTGCCACTAGCACCAGGTGAGCCGAGTGTTCCCCTTGTGACTTTGTTTTCACATCTTCGTGTCGCGCTGTATGCTTTGCGGCAAGATGAAACGACGCCGCGCTGCGCAGCACATTGCTCGTTGGCATTATCATCGTTTTGGAATTTCCGCTTGCTATGACAATTCGCAAACTACGGCTATCGCTGGCATTCCAAGCATGTCCTCGCAATGCCGCTATCGTGACTAATCTGGATGTGTATTTGTAGCGAGTCTTTTGGCGTCACTGGCCCATAAACTGTGGTCTGCCATGGCCGCAAGTTTTCGCGCTGTCGCGAATCTTCTGCGTGCGGCGGGGCAGAAATGTTCAACGACGAAGAATTCGCTGCGCTAAATGCCATGAAAGAGTCTGATGATCCCTGCTTGTTTGACTAATCTCACTGAATTGAATTACTCCTAAACCTACGTGTGTCGAAAGATTTCTTCCATCTCAGTGGGTCGTTAGGTGTGAAACATTTAGATGATTCCAGCGAATATTTAATCTAATCACATCTGACGACAGAAGACATCAACCGAATGGTGCATTATGAGGTATAAAGCAATTTAACGGTAAAGGTCGAACATCTTACTACTACAGTTTAATTTTTACAAAAAAAGTGAAAACATCAATTAACCCGGTTGGCCGTGCGGTCTGACGCACGGCTTTCCTGTCGGAAAGCAGCGCCGTTCTCCGGCACGAATCCGCCCGGCGGATTAGTGTCGAGATCTACATCTACACCTACATCTAAATTTATACTCCGCAAGCCACCCAACGGTGTGTGGCGGAGGGCACTTTACGTGCCACTGTCATTACCTCTCTTTTCTGTTCCAGTCGCGTATGGTCCACGGGAAGAAAGACTGTCTGAAAGCCTCCGTGCGCGCTCTAACCTCTCTAATTTTACATTCGTGATCTCCTCGGGAGGTATAAGTAGGGGGAAGCAATATATTCGATACCTCATCCAGAAACGCACCCTCTCGAAACCTGGACAGCAAGCTACACCGCGATGCAGAGCGCCTCTCTTACAGAGTCTGCCACTTGAGTTTGCTAAACATCTCCGAAACGCTATCACGCTTACCAAATAACCCTGTGACGAAACACGCCGCTCTTCTTTGGATCTTCTCTATCTCCTCTATCAACCCGACCTGGTACGGATCCCACACTGATGAGCAACACTCAATTATAGGTCGAACGAGTGTTTTGTAAGCCACCTCTTTTGTTGATGGACTACATTTTCTAAGGACTCTCCCAATGAATCTCATCCTGATACCCGCCTTACCAACAATTAATTTTATATGATCATTCCACTTCAAATCGTTCCGCACGCATACTCCCAGATATTTTACAGAAGTGACTGCTACCAGTGTTTGTTCCGCTATCATATAATCATACAATAAAGGATCCTTCTTTCTATGTATTCGCAATACATTACATTTGTCTATGTTAAGGGTCAGTTGCCACTCCCTGCGCCAAGTGCCTATCCCCTGCAGATCTTTCTGCATTTCGCTGCAATTTTCTAATGCTGCAACTTCTCTGTATACTACAATATCATCCGTGGAAAGCCGCATGGAACTTCCGACACTATCTGCTAGGTCATTTACGTATATTGTGAAAAGCAATGTTCCCATAACACTCCCCTGTGGCACACCAAAGGTTACTTTAACGTCTGTAGACGTCTCTCCATTGAGAACAACATGCTGTGTTCTGTTTGCTAAAAACACTTCAATCCAGCCACACAGCTGGTCTGATATTCCGTAGGCTCTTACTTTGTTTATCAGGCGACATTGCGGAAATGTATCGAACGCCTTCCGGAAGTCAAGGAAAATGGCATCTACCTGGGAGCCTGTATCTAATATTTTCTGGGTCTCATGAACAAATAAAGCGAGTTGGGTGTCACAAGATCGCTGTTTCCGAAATCTCTGTTGATCCCTGAGGGTGCTGCATTTTTTTCCGCCAGTGTAGATGGAGCGCAAGATACGATTTGGCATTTGCTTTCAGTGATTTAGGGAAGTGACGCGAAATTATCTCCTCTAACGCTAGACGATTATTTAATCAGTTAACGTAAAAAAAAAAATAACTGAGACGAATTTTCACTCTTTGTATTATTGGCAGAGTCACTCGGCGGACAAAAAGAAGGTTGTTGGTTGTTGGATTGTTTTTTGGGGAGGAGACCAGCCAGCGAGGTCATCGGTCTCATCGGATTAGGGAAGGACGGGGAAGGAAGTCGGCCGTGCCCTTCAAAAGGAACCATTCCAGCGTTTACCTGGAGCGATTTAGGGAAATCGCGGAAAACCTAAATTAGGATGACCGGACGCGAGATTGAACCATCGTCCTTCCGAAGGCGAGACCAAAAAGAAGGCGAAAATATGAAGTAATAGAGCAGAATTGTTGCCCTAATACGCCGTTGCCGCACGCCAGCGTAAAGGCGCTTACATCATTGTGAGTATTTCGCAATCTAACGGGTTTCTCCTCGTGATCCTCGTAACAGCCTGTTGCCGGGCGATATTTTCCAACGATCTCAAACAGCAGACAGTGTTCCTCTCCTCACATCATAGAAACAATTTACTACTTTTGTTTGTAAAAATGATATAAAATAAAAATAACAAACAATTACACAATTTGTGTCATCCCAATGCAATAGCCCTCACCTTCTGTGCTATCAGTAGGTAATTCTCCGTAACGTCTTGTAATTGGTTTTCGGTTACTTCTGCCATAATTACACACATCGTGCGACGTTGTCAATCGGCTCACTACTTCAGACATTTGTAAATATATTTAAGATGTCGCAGTATGAAAGTGTTACCAAAGCACCGAACGAGGTGGCGCAGTGGTTAGCACACAACACACGTATTCGACATTATGACGCTTCAGATCCCCGTCCGGAGATTCTGATTACTTCATCGTCGACGAGAGATTAAATCCCTGTATTTCTTGTTCCAGAAGTAGCAGGAATTACATTGGAAACTACGTACTGTTAAGCAGTTGCCCATGGGTTCCTGCCACTGAATTACTCAAATTCTATAAAAAACGTAAGTTAACAAACACAGAGGCAAAGCGTCCGTTGATGTGCAAATAAACTGCCGAAGTTAGAGTATATTTGATTTATTTGAGTAGTTAAGATCATCAGATACGAGCATGTCATTCGTTGCTCTGCTGGAAACACTTTAGAGGCCAACAATAACACTTTGCATCATTGTCAACAAAAAGCGATGTGAGTGGCATACACCATTGCAACATTACTTGAAACCCACTCTTTTGTGGGCGTTTGCTTACAAATGAATTTGGTTTTGGTTAAGTTCCGCTATAAGCAAACATAGTTATTTAAATTCTTTCTGTCCAGACTTGTTTCGCTGAAGTTACACCAACATCAGTGGTTAAATTTATTTCTATCAATTATGAGGAAAATTCCCTTTACTGTCTGTGCACATACAATTTCCGTTCTTAAGAAAAGTATTCACAAATTTGAAAATAGACACAATATTTTGTATATACCCTGTTAGCACATGCTGTGGTTTTTGCGACATTCTGTATTTTGTTTTATAGCTGTTTTTCTTTCTACAGCTACATACATACCCTGCAAGCCACTCTACGGTGCATGGTGGACGGTGCCGCGTACCACGGTTAGTTTCCTTTCCTGTTCCACTCACAAATAGAGCGAGAGAAGGATAACTATCTATAAACCTCAGCACGAGCCCTAATTTCTCTCTTATTATCTTCGTGGTCCTTACTTGAAATATACATTAGGGACAGTACAACGTTTTGCAGTCGGCCTCAAATGCCGGTTCTCTAAATTTCCTCAGTAGTGCCTTGCAAAAAGAATGTCGTCTTCCTTCCAGGAATTTCCATTTGAATTCATGAGGCATCTTTCCCCGTTTGTTGGCTGCAACCATGGAGAAATTAATCTAGGAAAGTTATTTACGTAGAAAATTTACGACTGGGAATGTTATACTGTTGTGGTTAACATTATTTTATTCTATCTGATAGATTGCGTGTCTGTGTATGAGCGTGCGTGTTTGTGTCTGTGCGAGCAATACGTTTCCACATTTTCAAACTTTCCAATTATCTTCACTCTGAAACTTTACTTTTGAACTTGAGCTGTGTTACGATTTCCAAACTGTGAAAAGAAGACGGTTGGTTGGTTGATTCGAGGGAGGGAACCAAACAGCGAGGTCATCGGTCCGCCGGACTAGGGAAGGATGGTGTAGGAAGTCGGCCGAGCTCTTTGACAGGAACCATCCCGGAATTTACCTGAAGCGATTTAGGGAACTCACGGAAAACCTAAACCGGGATGCCGTCGCGCGTTTGAACCGTCGTCCCCCCAAATGCGAGTCCAATGTCTTTTGTATACAGGAGTTCACAGCCGCTGTGAATTGAATGCAGTAATTTTCGTATGTAGGCTGTTTTTATTTTGAAAAAAAAATCACTTTAGTTCATGATTTAGCCCATGAAATTCGCGGCGGTTGTGGACCACTTACACTAGAAAAATGACTTGCCCCAAGTATATACTTCAGGTGATGGCCAAGACAGGAACCCAGGAGAGCTCTAGAATACTGTGGAACGTGCGTGTGTGTGTCAGAGAGAGAGAGAGAGAGAGAGAGAGAGAGAGAGAGAGAGAGAGAGAGACATTGTGGGGGGAGGGGTACTGGCGAAAGTGAAGACTTGAGGGAGCCCTGAAATAGCATTCTTTCTCTAAAGGCAAGAAAGCATTGTTTTCGTTAACATATCTCGACATTTGTTGCTGTCATCATGTATAGTATGTTAATGGCTGACGACATACGGGCATTAATGTTAACGCTGAATTCGTGAGGTGGATCTTTTTGATCAATTTCAGAAACTCTTGTATTCGTATGGTCCGTCTTCCCATCTCAAAAGCTGACATTCTAAGTGTTTTGCTTTTTCATAGAGAATAGGTCAACAGTAATGTTCAGAAATTAAGAAAATCAGCCTTCAGTTGCAAGGTAAAATTTTATTAGTTTACCTAGGTTTGGATGCCAAAATTAAATTATTTTGAGGGCCAAATTTTTGAAATTTTTGTTCTGAAGAAGATATCATTATTGGCATCAAAACCTACGTAAACTAATAAAAGTTTACCTTGCAACTGAAGGCTGATTTTCTTAATTTCTGAACAACTCACAGTTGCTGAAGAGCTGGACTATGTTAAAGATTTGTCAACAGTACTGCGAGAAAGAGAATAATTAACCACGTCTGTTCTTTGCGCTAAGAAACGTTCCTAAAATTGGATCGAGTTTGAGAAATCCCGCAGCACTTGCTTAGTTTTAAGAAACTAGTTATTAGTTGTCACGGACGATAACGTGTAGACAGTTCAGTGCGCTGGACGAACGGAACACAAACTAAAGTTAATGTTTCAAGTTAGATGAATCTTCCCGTTACGTTATAAATGACATGCAGCATTGACAAATTGTCAGTTATAGGGAATACATTAGCGACGTATTACAACTAATCCTCGGCCCTATACATTTTGATGTTGCGGCTTCCAATACGGTCTGAATTTTTGTGTGCTGACGTTAAGCCGTCAGAAATTGACTTCGCAACTAGCTCTGGAAGAATTGCAGGCCCAGGAAATAGACGCCACTGCAAAACCGTCGTCACTGCATTACTCACTGTAGCGAGAAAAATCGCAGCACTGCACAGCACTGATGGTGAAAAAGGCTCTGAGACTATGGGACTTAACTTCTGAGGTCATCAGTCCCCTAGAACTGAGAACTACTTAAACCTAACTAACCTAAGGACATCACACACATCCATGCCCGAGGCAGGATTCGAACCTGCGACCTTAGCGGTCACGCGGTTCCAGACTGAAGGGCCTAGAACCGCTCGACCACTCCGGCCGGCCCACTGATGGTGATCAGTGGGCTTTAATTAGGACAGACGAAGAAACGACTAGACAACGAGTGATCTCCAGACAGAATTGCCCTTAAAGCGGCTCTGGAAAACTGGCTTCTCCAGCGGCCAGCTGACTCTTAAACAGGATTTCGGAACTGGTTTCCCAGTCACATCTGCTACTAAAGACTGCTCGGATGAATATTAATGTACTTGGCTGGCTTTTAACATTATTTAATCTCCATGGAAATCTATTACTACCCAGAATGAGTTGTTAAAAATGAGTATGACCCACACAACTACAAAAGAACGAATAATTGTACGTATATGTAAAACAAAATCCGATTAAATCGTCTTTCACTGATAAAGAACCAAGAATCACGAATCACTCGGATCAAAAAGTATAACTTTCAAAGAGCACTAGCGTACTGCGCTTGTTCTGCGAAGAAGTACGGCAGCGCATTCTTCGGTACAAAGTCATGCGAGCACGGAATTACTGCGCAGAACATGTGCAGCGGTCGCAAATCTATCGGCAGGCGGGCGATTCTAGTCTGTTGTTGGTTCAGTTTGCTATCGCTTATTGTTTAAAACTGTTAGTAGGCATTTAAGTTTGTCTTCGCGTTGACCGACAGACATGCAGATTCCTGGGGGATTATCCCAGCTCGAAACACTAAAATCGAAAAAAAATCATTTTAAAATACAGTGTCGTGTCTGTTGTAACACTCATCAAGGTCATTTATCAGCAAAAGTCTGTATTTGTGCACAAACAATGATTACAAGTCTAAAGTCAGCAGAACCACTAGCCGCTGAAGAAGCAATACCGTGTAGAGCACAACTGCAACCAGCAGATTCGCAAGAATCACTAATTATTACTGGCACGAAGTTACATGTTGGTTGGATACAATGTATTTTAACACTCTGCCGTCCGGCGACACCACAGTGGTGTCGTGCGCGAAATAGCGGCCAATGGCCGGCGACACCACAGTGGTGTCGTGAGCATAGTATCGCGCAGTGGCCGACGACAGCACGTTAGTATCTTTTGCATTCTATTGGTGTTTTGTATAGGTAACAATAAGTTGCACATATCAACAAGTTTTTTGTTATTATAAGTACTTGTGCACTTTCATCGTTGCGGACGAAAGAGACAATAGGATTATTTACGATGAATGCCCGGACGTCTTGTCTGACGTTGCGGTCGACTTGGCCGATTAGGAAGAAGACATTGAATATCAAAAAACTGGAAGTGAAGCAGAATCGTCGGAAGATAGTGAAATGCGTCCAAGAAGAATTCGGCGAAGGCTACGGTTGCCAACTGATTCGGATGAATCAGACGAAGAAGACAGTGCACATTGGTCAGACTTTGATTTAACAAGGACCAATAACAAATTTTAAGGATCCTCGGGTCCAAACATATTTCCCAAAGATACATAGAGCGTCGAGGATATCGTAGAATTATATATTGGGAACGATCTATTTGAATATATTAGCAACGAATCCAACAAGTACTACAGTCAAAATTTCAATAGAAGGAAACTGGATTTTAAAAAATGCCAAATTTGTCGACGTTACGTGACCCGAACTTAGAAAATGGTTTGGGCTTGCTACCCCTACAGGAATTGAAAGAAAAGCGAGGATCGATGATTATTGGTCAACGAATACGTTGATAGACACATCGATTTTTCGCAAAACGATGTCCCGCAACCGATTCAGACAAATATCATCTTTACATTTTTCCGACAGCAACAATAAACCGGATAATGGCGACCGGTTTGTCAAAGTGCAATTCGTAATTGATTGTTTTTCCAAAAAGTTTAAAGAAACGTTTAATCTAAGTCAAAACATCTCAATTGATGAAGGAATGATACCGCGGCGTGGACGGTTAAATTTTAAAGTTTACAATCGGTAGAAAATTATTAAATACGGCATACTCATTCGGATGCTGTGTGATTCGAGTACGGGATACATTTCCCCATTCAAAATATATTCCGGCGCTGGACAGCCTTTAGAAAAAATCAGTGATGGAACTATTGACACCTTCTGATGGAAAGTGACATCACCTCTGCATGGATAATTATTATAACAGTGTGGAACTTGTAGAGAAGTTACTTGAAAAGAAAATTCGAGTTTGTGGAACGATACGGCAAAATAGAGGATTTCCGGAAAAATAAAGCGCGCAAAAGTCAATGTATTTGAAGCTTGTCATCGACGGAAAGATGACAAGCGGCCGGCGACAAGCCAAATAATCCGAATTAGCGCTGCCGGCGCCAAGCGAATAAATTTGTACGAGACGTGCGGACGGCAAAGTGTTAACACATGCATTACTTATAGAGTGATATTTTGGTATGTTGTGCGTTCTTCACATATTCGTCATCAAAGTGCAAATATAAAGTTTCATTAAAATGAATATTACACAGAGGAATGGCACAGTATACACACCTGACACAGGCAACACTTTCGGTAACTGCCGCACTGCAGTGGTCCTATAGCAAGAACCGCAGTGATCAGGCAATCAGATTGAAAGGTATCTGCGAGAAAAGATAAGGATCGATCGGTCGTGAAATGTAAACCACTGTGAAAATCAAAATTGTTTTACCTTCCAGCTGTTTCTCTACAGACTCGTCGCTCCGAGTGAGACATCTGTCGTCGCGTTGTACCAACTTCCCAACAACGTTGTCGTAGAAGGTAGCCTCCTATGCTTTCCGACAAATTCTGAACTGCAGTGCGTTGTCCGTGCCGGAATCTTGTCTTCATAGCCAGCAGTTCATTCGAGCAGAGATGAAAATCGTTGGAACCCAAGTCCGCTCTGTATGGTGGTTGATCAAACACTTCTCATCGCGCCGGCCGATGTGGCCGAGCGGATTAGCCTCTTCATTCTGGAACCGCGCGACCGCTAGGGACGTAGGTTCGAATCCTGCCTCGGGCATGGATGTGTGTGGTGTCTTTAGGTTAGTTAGGTTTAAGTAGTTCTAAATTCTAGGGGACTGATGACCTCAGATGTTAAGTCCCATAGTGCTCAGAGCCATTTCAACCATTTGAACTTCCCATCGAAAACGCTGCAGTAGCGTCCTCATTGCCGCTGTCGTGTGCGGTCGAGAACTGTCATGGAGAAAGAAATATATGACAGTTACGTTACGTGGGGCTTCATCAGACCAGGCGAAATCTCTCGGCAGGCACCAGTACTTGGCAGGAGACACTATTTTCTAGGCACCTTTACGCCCTCACTGTGCGCTCAAAACTAAGAGGAGCGACGTGAGGCTATCTACGGGCGTACTAGAGACACTGCCCAATACATCTGTGCAAAGCTTCACCGGATTTTCACTATGGTTTGCATTTCGCCACCGACCGTTCCTAATTTTCCGAATAGCCCTATATAGCTACATAGCTCAATTCTACTTACCGATATCAGCCATTCCAAGGTTCGTTGTTCAGAACGTTTTTGCAGTAAATGTGTGCTCTACAGTGTTACAGGATTTCTATATTTTTATTATTAATCTCTTCACAACTACGAAAGAGAAAAATAATTTGGAATCAGTGCCTACGATATTTGTTACTTTTTCGCAGTAGTTCAGTGATTAGTAAGAGCGCTAAAAATCTCATAAAAAGCGATTTCACACACTTACTGCAAACACGTCCGAATTTATGAACCACTGAGTGGTAACTAGAACTACCGATTCCAATCTGGTTCATAACTTTGGACGTGTTTGCAGTAAGACTAACTCTAGTAACCGATTCCAGCAATTCCAAGGTTCATTTTTCAGACCGTTTTTCCAGAAGATGAGTACACTAAAAGGTAACAGGATTTTCGCATTTGTAATTTCTCTCTAAACTACAGCGAAACAATCACAAGAATTAGAATCGGTACCTAGAATTAAGCTACATAAGAGGTCAGTTCTAGTTACCGATTCCAACGCTTGCATGGTTCATTATTTAAATTGTCTTTGCACTATCGGTGAGCACTAGAATGTAATAGGATTTCTGCACTTGTAATTGGTCCCTGAACTGCTGCGAAAAAGTATCAAACTTTGGAATCGGTAGCTAGAATTACAGTGGAGGAGTCAATTCCAGTTATCGATTCCAACAGTTGTTACTTTTGTGTACTGGCCTTTTTTTAGGATTTCTGTGACGGTTTTTCCACATTTCATACTACGGTTTCCCGTTGTTGTATTACATTTTGGACTCTCCTTCAAAAATCCGCTCTTTCCCGCGGTAGTCCCGTTAGCGCTTGAATAATTGTTATTATAAATTAACGCTGTTTTTTATGACTGCTCCACCACGTGCTGTACTGTAATACAATTAAAACTATTTTGTTCTTATTTATTTCCGTTCCATGCAATTCGTTTATATATAACATCGTGGCTATGTAAATAGTGGCGTGGCTCGTGAATTGTAATTTCATCGTATGCTACATACCTTTGTTAACGACCATCATTAACTGCTTTCTACGAATTACTCAAAGCCAGTTATTGGAATCCGGCACTAGAATTTATCCCAGAATTCTAGTTAGCCCCCCCCCCTCCCACGCTCCTGCTACCGTTAGTTAAAAGTATTTCATTAAGAAAGTAAAGGCTAAATTTTATGTGATCCAAACTGTGTGTGTAAAAGTAAATTTTACTATAAATGGCAATGTTTTAAAGGTTTTTGTTCATGTTCGTTCAAGTTTCTTTTGTGTGACTAAAATGATGATTAAATATAATGGCAGAATACTTCCTTATTCTTTATAAATATTTCATGAAGCTTATCCCCATTATAAGATGAAAAGATAGGTTTCGCAAAACGTGCACTTTCACGCCTTGCGCTATTCCGTGGATAGTGAACTATATTTTCAAAAAACTAAAAATAAGATAAAAAGACAAACTGCCATGCAGTGATTAATTTTAGCTCATCATTCTTGTATTGCAGATAGAGCACAGCCAAGTTATCCGTTGTAACGCAAGAATATAGTGTACGGCCTAAATGAACCTTCTGAAAGAGAATTATGATCAGTTTTTATTACTAAAATTGCATGTAAATTCAATACATGCGTTTTTATAACGAGCACATTTTCATTCTGCAACAGTTGGCCATGTGTGTGGTTGTTTCATGAGAGACTCGTTCTACTATGGAGATAATTCTTCACATTCATTTATAGATGGTTGATCAATTAATATCACGTACATCAAAAGTAATTTGCACATTTATGTTCGTTTTTAAAAGCAGGATAGAAAAGGTGATTCTAGATCAGGCACTATAACCGGAATTTAAAAGTAGTTGCTTTCACATTGCTTTCAAGAAGATACAACTGGAATCAGCTTTGTAAACAGATTTTCGCCACTAAATGTTGACACAGGTCTGTATATAAGTGCAAAACAACTGTGAAATATCGATTGTGTAACGCGACATCCGGTTTGTCAATTTGCAAGTGTACAAAAATCAACTAGACATATAAAATAATATTAGTACTCTTTTAAAGAGATACATCCAGTTGTTGGTAGTATTTGTCTTTGGTGGCAGTATCTTTAACGTAATAAACTTTTTTTAGGAAAATACTGTACTTTTTGTACCCTAACCAGGAATCACGAATTGACAGACCATTCTCACCGAACTCCTCGCCGAGAGACGAATTTAGAAAGATTCATTTCCACTTTTACTAGCTTCAGCATTATGTTCCCTGGACAGAGTGGTCTAAATACTTTGCAGTGTCGCAGCTGCACACTTCGCTTTACAAATGAATGGCGTTGATAGTTATTCAAACAGGCCCAGCTTAAGTTTTAAGCAAGTTTATAGCTCGTTTTAGCCATTCGAGCTGTGGAACTTCAGTTCATATTATAACATTACGGCAAACTGCGTCTTCTCCCACTAAACGAGCCGCTTCTCTCAACGTTCCGTACTGGAAGAAATATACTTCGTGGATCACTAAGTCTCCGAACACAGAAATATGTAGTACTTCAGAGCAGCATATCCAGAGATCCCACAGCACCGGGGAGAGCTACTGCTTGACGAACCCATGCTTTCGCAACCTCCGGACGGCTCCAAGAAACTGTTTAGCATTCAGACCGTCTAGCCAGTCAGATGCAGTAGCCGCACGCAGGTAACTCCATTGACAATTCCCCTCTCGCGGTTGTCACGCCACTGCCAGATAGTGCATGATGCCGTAACTTTTGAAACTTTTGTTAAATACTTGGAAACGCCTACCGTCATGGGAAAATAAATCCGCCTTGAGTCAACCTTGTAGGTCTTCTCCACAACCCATTTAGGAGGATTTGGGTACGAGCAGTCTCTCATATCTAGTGTGGAGAAACTTCATTCCTTAGGATACCGTCTCGGGAGTAGACACTAGTCATACGAAGAGCAAACATGCGCAGTCAGGTAATTGTACGTTACAGAAGAAGTGTTTCGGCGATAGAGCTGTGACAGTCGGTCGTTTGCTGGTATCTCCAATGGTGTCCCTAGGACTAGCAGTCATTCGTCCTGTTGTGGCAGCTATCACAGTTGGCTATTGTGCGGTCCATAGAAGGCTGAATTTATTAGTCGTTGAACGTACACCCGAAGTCACAAGCTTTATCAAATGGTACTCCTACATTACTCGCCATCAGTAAGATCAGTGGGATCTCCACAGTGCTACGTGGCGCTTCCTCGTCCTGCGAGGAATCGAGTTGTGGTGCTGCCGATTCCGACAAGGACATGTACAGGGTTACAGACTTCACAACAGGTGAGCCGAGTGTTCCCCTTGTGACTTTGTTTTCACATCTTCGTGTCGCGCTGTATGCTTTGCGGCAAGATGAAACGACGCCGCGCTGCGCAGCACATTGCTCGTTGGCATTATCATCGTTTTGGAATTTCCGCTTGCTATGACAATTCGCAAACTACGGCTATCGCTGGCATTCCAAGCATGTCCTCGCAATGCCGCTATCGTGACTAATCTGGATGTGTATTTGTAGCGAGTCTTTTGGCGTCACTGGCCCATAAACTGTGGTCTGCCATGGCCGCAAGTTTTCGCGCTGTCGCGAATCTTCTGCGTGCGGCGGGGCAGAAATGTTCAACGACGAAGAATTCGCTGCGCTAAATGCCATGAAAGAGTCTGATGATCCCTGCTTGTTTGACTAATCTCACTGAATTGAATTACTCCTAAACCTACGTGTGTCGAAAGATTTCTTCCATCTCAGTGGGTCGTTAGGTGTGAAACATTTAGATGATTCCAGCGAATATTTAATCTAATCACATCTGACGACAGAAGACATCAACCGAATGGTGCATTATGAGGTATAAAGCAATTTAACGGTAAAGGTCGAACATCTTACTACTACAGTTTAATTTTTACAAAAAAAGTGAAAACATCAATTAACCCGGTTGGCCGTGCGGTCTGACGCACGGCTTTCCTGTCGGAAAGCAGCGCCGTTCTCCGGCACGAATCCGCCCGGCGGATTAGTGTCGAGATCTACATCTACACCTACATCTAAATTTATACTCCGCAAGCCACCCAACGGTGTGTGGCGGAGGGCACTTTACGTGCCACTGTCATTACCTCTCTTTTCTGTTCCAGTCGCGTATGGTCCGCGGGAAGAAAGACTGTCTGAAAGCCTCCGTGCGCGCTCTAACCTCTCTAATTTTACATTCGTGATCTCCTCGGGAGGTATAAGTAGGGGGAAGCAATATATTCGATACCTCATCCAGAAACGCACCCTCTCGAAACCTGGACAGCAAGCTACACCGCGATGCAGAGCGCCTCTCTTACAGAGTCTGCCACTTGAGTTTGCTAAACATCTCCGTAACGCTATCACGCTTACCAAATAACCCTGTGACGAAACACGCCGCTCTTCTTTGGATCTTCTCTATCTCCTCTATCAACCCGACCTGGTACGGATCCCACACTGATGAGCAACACTCAAGTATAGGTCGAACGAGTGTTTTGTAAGCCACCTCCTTTGTTGATGGACTACATTTTCTAAGGACTCTCCCAATGAATCTCATCCTGATACCCGCCTTACCAACAATTAATTTTATATGATCATTCCACTTCAAATCGGTCCGCACGCATACTCCCAGATATTTTACAGAAGTGACTGCTACCAGTGTTTGTTCCGCTATCATATAATCATACAATAAAGGATCCTTCTTTCTATGTATTCGCAATACATTACATTTGTCTATGTTAAGGGTCAGTTGCCACTGCCTGCGCCAAGTGCCTATCCGCGGCAGATCTTCCTGCATTTCGATATAATTTTCTAATGCTGCAACTTCTCTGTATACCACAGCATCCGCGAAAAGCCGCATGGAACTTCCGACACTATCTACTAGGTCATTTATATAGATTTTGAAAAGCAATGGTCCCATAACACTCCCCTGTGGCACGCCAGAGGTTACTTTAACGTCTGTAGACGTCTCTCCATTGAGAATAACATGCTGTCTTCTGTTTGCTAAAAACTCTTCAAACCAGCTACACAGCTCGTCTGATATTCCGTAAGCTCTTACCTTGTTTATCAGGCGACAGTGCGGAACTGTATCGAACGCCTTCCGGAAGTCAAGGAAAATAGCATCTACCTGTGAGCCTGTATCTAATATTTTCTGGGTCTCATGAACAAAAAAAGTGAGCTGGGTCTCACACTATCGCTGTTTCCGGAATCCATGTTGATTCCTACAGAGTAGATTCTGGGTTTCCAAAAACGACATGATACTCGAGCAGAAAACATGTTCTAAAATTCTACAACAGATCGACGTCAGAGATATAGGTCTATAGTTTTGCGCATCTGTTCGACGACCCTTCTTGAAGACTGGGACTACCTGCGCTCTTTTCCAATCATTTGGAACCTTCCGTTCCCCTAGAGACTTGCGGCACACGGCTGTTAGAAGGGGGGCAAGTTCTTTCGCGTACTCTGTGTAGAATCGAATTGGTATCCGTCAGGTCAAGTGGACTTTACTCTGTTGAGTGATTCCACTTGCTTTTCTATTCTTTGGACACTTATTTAGATGTCAGCCATTTTTTCGTTTGTGCGAGGATTTAGAGAAGGAACTGCAGTGCGGTCTTCCTCTGTGAAACAGCTTTGGAAAAAGGTGTTTAGTATTTCAGCTTTACGCGTGTCATCCTCTGTTTCAATGCCATCATCATCCCGGAGTATCTGGATATGCTGTTTCGAGCCACTTACTGATTTAACGTAAGACCAGAACGTCCTACGATTTTCTGTCAAGTCGGTGCATAGAATTTTACTTTCGAATTCACTGAACGCTTCAAGCATAGCCCTCCTTACACTAACTTTGACATCGTTTAGCTTATGTTTGTCTGAGAGGTTTTGGCTGCGTTTAAACTTGGAGTGAAGCTCTCTTTGCTTTCGCAGTGTTTTCCTAACTTTGGTGTTGAACCACGGTGGGTTTTTCCCGTCCTTCACAGTTTTACTCGGCACGTACCTGTCTAAAACGCATTTTACGATTGCCTTGAACTTTTTCCATAAACACTCAACATTGTCAGTGTCGGAACAGAAATTTTCGTTTTGATCTGTTAGGTAGTCTGAAATCTGCCTTCTATTAAACTTGCTAAACAGATAAACCTTCCTCCCTTTTTTTATATTCCTATTAACTTCCATATTCATTGATGTTGCAACGGCCTCATGATCACTGATTCCCTGTTCTGCACTTACAGAGTCGAAAAGTTCGGGTCTGTTTGTTATCAGTAGGTCCAAGATGTTATCTCCACGAGTCAGTTCTCTGTTTAATTGCTCGAGGTAATTTTCGGATAGTGCACTCAGTATAATGTCACTCGATGCTCTGTCCCTACCACCCGTCCGAGTGTTCCAGTCTATATCTGGTAAACTGAAATCTCCACCTAAGACTACAACATGCTGAGAAAATTTATGTGAAATGTATTCCAAATTTTCTCTCAGTTGTTCTGCCACTAATGCTGCTGAGTCGGGAGGTCGGTAAAAGGAGCCATTTATTAACCTAGCTCGGTTGTTGAGTGTAACCTCCACCCATAATAATTCACAGGAACTATCCACTTCTACTTCACTACAGGATAAACTACTACTAACAGCGACAAACACGCCACCACCGGTTGCATGCAATCTATCCTTTCTAAACACCGTCTGTGCCTTTGTAAAAATTTCGGCAGAATTTATCTCTGGCTTCAGCCAGCTTTCTGTACCTATAACGATTTCAGCTTCGGTGCTTTCTATCAGCGCTTGAAGTTCCGGTACTTTACCAATGCAGCTTCTACAGTTTACAATTGCAATACCGATTGCTGCTTGGTCCCCGCATGTCCTGACGTTGCCCCGCACCCTTTGAGGCTGTTGCCCTTTCTGTACTTGCCCGAGGCCATCTAACTTAAAAAACCGCCCAGTCCACGCCACACAACCCCTGCTACCCGTGTAGCCGCTTGCTGCGTGTAGTGGACTCCTGACCTATCCAGCGGAACCCGAAACCCCACCACCCTATGGCGCAAGTCGAGAAATCTGTAGCCCACACGGTCGCAGAACCGTCTCAGCCTCTGATTCAGACCCTCCACTCGGCTCTGTACCAAAGGTCCGCAGTCAGTCCTGTCGACGATGCTGCATATGGTGAGCTCTGCTTTCATCTCGCTAGCGAGACTGGCAGTCTTCACCAAATCAAATAGCCGCCGGAAGCCAGAGAGGATTTCCTCCGATCCATAGCGACACACATCATTGGTGCCGACATGAGCGACCACCTGCAGATGGGTGCACCCTGTGCCCTTCATGGCATCCGGAAGGACCCTTTCCACATCTGGAATGACTCCCCCCGGTATGCACACGGAGTGCACATTGGTTTTCTTCCCCTCTCTTGCTGCCATATCCCCAAGGGGCCCCATTACGCGCCTGACGTTGGAGCTGCCAACTACCAGTAAGCCCATCCTCTGCGACCGCCCGGATCTTGCAGACTGAGGGGCAACCTCTGGAACAGGACAAGCAGCCATGTCCGGCCGAAGATCAGCATCAGCCTGAGGCGGAGCCTGAAACCGGTTCGTCAGACAAACTGGAGAGGCCTTCCGTTCAGCCCTCCGGAATGTCTTTCGCCCCCTGCCACACCTCGAGACGACCTCCCACTCTACCACAGGTGAGTGCTCAATGTGGGCAGTATCCCGGGCAGCCACAGTCGTAGTCCGATCGGGGGATGCGTGGGACGTGCTGGCCGTCCCCGACAAACCCCCATCCGGACCCCCACAGTGATGCCCATTGGCAACAGCTTCAAGCTGTGTTACCGAAGCCAACACTGCCTGAAGCTGGGAGCGAAGGGATGCCAACTCAGCCTGCATCCGAACACAGCAGTTGCAGTCCCTATCTATGCTAAGAACTGTTGTGCAAAGAACGTCTGAACTAATCTACAGAGAGCACAAACAAATCGACACAAAATTTAAACGGTTATTAAAATACAAGATTGCCTAGTAAATGCAGTAATGCTGCTACTTGCGCACTGCTGACACTGCTCGGCGGCGGAAGGAGACTACGCGATTTTACACTATTCAGGTACTAAAACGCGATACTACAACTCTCAAATACTATAATACGCCCGAAATTTATGAATTAAACAATGCAAGTACCAAAAACACGCAAAGAAATTAAGAATTAAACTATGTAACAAATAAGTGAGCTAGGAGTATACGACTTTCTGTTGGCAGCTGCTTATCCAACGGCGGCAGCTGCTTATCCAACGGCGGTTTTCCATCTGCCATGGCGAATGCACTCTGGTTCTCCTTATTTCGCCGATTGCTGCACAAACAAGTTCTCCACGTACGCGTACACCACCATTACTCTACCACGCAAAAATAAGGGTTACACTCGTCTGGTGTGAGACGTTCCATGGGTGGTCTACCGGGGGCCGAACCGCACAATAACCCTGGGTTCGGTGTGGGGCGGGGGAGGGGTGAAGTGGACTGCGGTAGTCGTCGTGGGGTTGTGGACCACTGCGGCTGCGGCGGGGATGTAGCCTCTCCGTCGTTTCTAGGTCCCCGGTTAACATAACATAACATAACCCTGCTGATAATTGCTACTTCTAGGGACAAATAGCGCTCCTACCGGTTTCGAAAAGAATGGTTTATTTTCAGACAAGTGTTCACGTTTAAAATTATGCTTAGCTAATACTCTGCAGTCTATGTTGGTTTTTTACGACATGGTAAGAAATCTTTGGGCTGGTGGTGTCCTACAGAAAAAAAACTATGTAAGAAAAACCACTACTTCATTGTAACTGTACCTGACAACTTTATTTCAGTTTATTGTCAGGTCTAGTAATAGTTCTTCTTATATTTTTTTGCTGTAGAGCACCACCACCCCAAGGAACTTTCACCACAACAAAAAAACACAGAACGTCGAACTAACGGCGAAAGCTAAATGCAATTTGAAACATGATCAGCCGGTTCGAAATCATTAACTGCGATATATGTTGATGATAAGTAGCTTTTTTTAGTTTTATTGTAAAAAGTAACTTGAGTTTTACAAAGACACGGTTTCACCACGTATGCATTCCAGATCGGATATGTACAGAACTTTCGCTGTACGTTTGCATAACAGCAAATACTTTTACATCTTCTTCTCTACTTCTGCCATACGACTGTGAAAAAAATGTTCAAATGTGTGGAATTCCCAAAAAATGGCTCTGAGCACTATGCGACATAACTTCTGAGGTCATCAGTCGCCTAGAACTTAGAAGTAATTAAACCTAACTAACCTAAGGACATCACACACAGCCATGCCCGAGGCAGGATTCGAACCTGCGACCGTAGCGGTCTCGCGTTTCCAGACTGCAGCGCGTAGAACCGCACGGCCGCTTTGGCCGGGGTAGCGGCTAGAACCGCACGGCCACTCCGGCCAGCAGGAATTCCCAAGGGACCAAACTGCTGAGGCCATCGGTCCCTAGACTTACACACTACTTAAAGTAACTTATGCTAAGAACAACACACTCACGCACACCCACACATACCCATGCCCGAAGGAGGACTCGCACATCCGGCTGGAGTGGCGCGCAGTCAGGGACATGGCGCCTCTAACCACGCGGTGAAACAATCTGTTCTGTATCCTACGTCTTATTCAGAACCATTCTGCATTCAAGAGGATATTTAACTTTTATCTGTTATCGCTGGCATAACTTCCCCCACTCGGCATCCACCAGCTATTTTCCTTTTGTCTAAAGTTAAGCTATATCTCTGTTACATGCTTTCCTCATTCCTTGCTGTTTCTGTTTTCGACCGTCTCATCCGATAATCTTATTTATTATTTCTCACTCTTCCTGTTACAATTCAACTTCTTCTACACATTAACTCCATCTGAACCACTGCTACACATTTCTATTAGCTATCACTACTATAATGCGTAAGTTGCTTACTACAATATTAATATGACTGACATTTCTTAAATTCTGTCAATGTTATTACTATATATTACTCATGTCTGACGGAAAGAAATGCAGCACCCTCAACAATTGTTTTCATTGGCACCAGGGTATCATACGTCTATACTGAGGGGTTATAGCGTTAGAGATTCATTTGCCACGACCAGTGGCGCCCAGAAGACTTGACTCTGTAGGCACTAACTGGGTTTAGAGGTGAGTAGTGTTTGCAACATTCATTCTGTGGTACAGCAATGCCCCACCGAAGAGTATATACTCCTGTCGGACACCTTAGACCATTTGAACAGAGCCACACTGTAGGCCCCTGGGGGGGGGGGGGGGGGGGGGGGATGAACTTATCGACGGAATGCTGCACATTTTGGGCGCATTGTATCGGTGGTGTGTCACTGCTTTCAATAGTGATCTGTGAAAATTCGTAAACTTCTAGACGAGGTTCTGCTCGTCTGCACAATACATA
This sequence comes from Schistocerca piceifrons, assembly GCF_021461385.2. Taxonomy (NCBI): domain Eukaryota; kingdom Metazoa; phylum Arthropoda; class Insecta; order Orthoptera; family Acrididae; genus Schistocerca; species Schistocerca piceifrons. The sequence continues at coordinate 457,902,734 of NC_060141.1, forward strand.
CACGCATGTGAGGATCGACAGATTATGCGAGCAGTGATAGTCGGTCGAACACATTTCAGAGTCGTATTCCAGCCACACGTTTCACCTGCAGTGTCATCACGGACAACTGGGAATTCTCTGCTTGCAGCAGGCTTGCGATCACATCTTCCTCTGACAAGGCTACCTCTGAAACCACAGCCGCATGGTCTTGGGCACCTTGTCACGGTTCGCGCGGCTCCCCCCGTCGGAGGTTAGAGTCCTTCCTCGGGCATGGGTGTGTGTGTTGCCCTTAGTGTAAGTTAGTTTAAGTAGGATTAAGTAGTCGTAAGCTTAAGGACCGACGACCTCAGCAGTTTGGTCCCATAAGACCTCACAACAACTTTCCAAATTCCAATGGAACCACAACTTCGCCAAGCATGGTTACTCTGGTGTCGTGAAAGAGTTGACTGGACAGTGAAATGACGCTTCTCTCGCATCGTCTTCAGTGGTGAGACTAGGTTCTGTCTGTATGTAACTGGTAGACATACACGTGTACGGGGAGAGCGGGCAACAGTTACGACTCGGGGTCGCATTTGGTCTTTTTGTTGACTGATGTAACCAGTGTCCACTATATTGCACAGGCTGTTATCTTCATTGAACTGCTATTTCTTCTATGGGAAAGTTGTGTACTTTTTCAAAAGGACGATTCACGTCCACATACAGCTTCTGGGACGCGTCGTGCTCTTCGTCGCGTCGAACAAATCCACTGGCCAGCAACATCACGAGATCCCTCAGCAAGTGAACACAGGAGGAGGAGGAGGAGATTAATGTTTAACGTCCCGTCGACAACGAAGGCATTAGAGACGAACCACAAGTTCGGAAGCCGGCCGGTGTAACCGAGCGGTTCTAGGCGCTTCAGTCTGGAACCGCGCGGCCGCTACGTTCGCAGGTTCGAATTCTGTCTCGGGCATGGATGTGTGTGATGTCCTTAGGTTAGTTAGGTTTAAGTAGTTCTAAGTTCTAGGGGACTGATGACCTCATTCCCATAGTGCTCAGAGCCATTTGAACCATTTTTGAACAAGTTCGGATTGGCGACGGATGGAGAAGGAAAGCTGCCGTGTCAATGTCCCATCCCAGCATTTGCCTTAAGCGATATGGGGAAATCACGGAAAACCTAAATCAGGATGGCTGGACGCTAGTTTGAACTATCGTCCTCCCGAATGCGAGACTAGTGTACTAACCACTACGCTACGTCACTCGGTCTCGAACTGAACACATAAGGGAACACGTATGATGAAGTGGGGACTTATTCGGTCTTGACGGCCTGCAAGTACCGTTGTCGAAGACCTGCAACAAAGGCGTAAGGTGCTTGGGACAGTCTATCGCACAAAGCTGTTCGGCACTTTTAGGATCATTTGCATTCGCCAGGCAAGATACCATGAGCGCCAATGCTACTGTTTGGGTACCCTTTAGTGTGACACAGTTTTTCATTTGGTCTGAATTTGTCATCAAAACTCCTAGAATGGCGAGCTATCTGAAACCTCACTTGTCAATAGAGCGACCTTGTCCTTGAGGCTGTTACATTTCTATTCGGCAGTGTACTATACAAAGTGTAATGCTAGTACACTAAGGGTGTCTGTTTGGATGTAAGAAGGGTCCGAAGGCCCTAGTCTTGCCAGACGGAATAAATAAATAAATTTTCTGGCCGAAATAAGCCTTTTTGTCCTACCTCACTTCTGCTGTTGCTGACTCCGAATGTCCACTGTTAGCGCCAACAAATTCTCGATATTTCGACAATTTGTTTCTTAACAGGGAGGATGTCCCTGTGTCGGTGGTGGAGACAGATACAGTCCCGAAGGTAACAGAGAATGTTTAGGGAGGACAGCAACAGGTGTCAAGAGATGCCGTTCGCACCTTCCTCTCTATTGGTCCAAGCAGAAAAGAGAAACAACAGATAACGTTGACGCCCGCTTTGCACCCTCGGTCATACTTTGTTCAAATCCCAGGCCGTAGGCACAGCTGTAGCGCGGAGTTGGTACCGCGAGATGCAATTCCACCGTTGGGCAGCATTCCACGAGGCGAAGGCCGGACATCGCCGGGCAATGCATCAGCCGGCCTACGGGCACTTGCGTGGCACGCCAGCTGAATACTAAGCAGTGGAAGAGGCGGGTAATTAACGTCAGCAACAGCGACAGGTGTAGTAGGGGGAGTCCAGGCGGCCGCCTAGCCTGTCCTACACCCATCTCCTCCGCGCTCGGTAATGGGCCTCGCGACTCTACAAGGAAATACAGGCTCGCCTCGGCTTGTCTCGTGTATGTGGATTCTGTGCGTGTTACGCTGGCATTCAGCACCTGATCCCTATTTGGGTACGGTGTCGACAATCTCTTCAATGAGACAAATGTCATTCTTTTATTTCGAAGAACGGTAACTTCTATATAAACGATGATTAACTGACCTTATCCAGTGACTCAGCACTGAATGGGAGACCGCTTTGCCTGCAAGGTCGCGGAGCTGGTTCACCGTTTATCTTCCTCCGACCCCAGTTTAATTTGTGTCAAATATGTAAATTTATGTCACCGTGTAGACATTCGCGGTCGGTTACAATTTGCATAAAATATACTCTTTGAGTAGTGTCGTATCACGCTGTAAAATACAGTCAACTTTTCGAAAACATCTGAAACAGCCTTCTTTGGAACAAAGAATGTCATTAACCTTTACCATAAAGTGCTCTTTTTGGCATGGAACTCAAGCCCGGAGAGGTACACTTCTTGACTGCTTGACCGAAGACATGGTAATATATTTTTTTATAAATTCCGACGCCTCGACGACTATAGAAGTAACCATAATATAACTAACTGACTTAATACTGCGAATGTCACGGTGACCGACCATAACAAATTCGCATCTGCGAGACATGGTATCGAAATAATGAGATCTCGAGGCATATTTTATCACACTGCAGGTGCAACTTGTGCGTGGATTTGGTCCCGAATCATGTTCGGTCGACCACAGTTTCGGTCGACCACAGCTGCTCGCACAAAGTGTTTATCTTCAAATGCGTCTGTATTGAGCGGACGTCCACAACCTCTTCTACAGGTTCGAGAATAATCTTCAACTCCATAACAGTCAGGGATGTGATTATAGCCGCGCGGGATTAGCCGAGCGGTCTGAGGCGCTGCAGTCATGGACTGTGCGGCTGGTCCCGGCGGAGGTTCGAGTCCATCCTCGGGCGTGGGTGTATTCGTTTGTCCTTACAATAATTTAGGTAAAGTAGTGTGTAAGCTTAGGGACTGATGACCTTAGCAGTTAAGTCCTATAAGATTTCACACACATTTGAATATTTTTTGTGATTGTATCATTACTTGCGGAAAAACAGCAAACACTGACTTTTTATGTAGCTTTATCGCTACTATAAATGCTGCGCTGGATCAGTGAAGCTACGAGTATGTGTGTATTCTTTATGCAGGTGATTCTGTGGAGAGAAATTGCAGGAAACGATGCCTGCGACAATAAGGAGCGAAAAAGATCATGTGGACATGCGGCCGGAATTATGTACCGAGGGTGGTACACGCACTTGAAGGTGGACATTAAATATCTTTGACAATGTAGGCTCCAGTTATTAAAAGCACGTATAAGAACACACCAGGCAAGTGGAATGTTCTGTCTGTACTAGATTTTTACCTCCAAACTTAAGAGGGCAGTGAGCTAGAGCATCGTCATGTAGCAACCACACTACTATTCGTACCACCAAAGGCACATCTTCCACTAACGGAGGCAGGTTCACCCGCAGAAAGTGCAGATATGCTTCGTCTGTGAGACTTTGTGGAAGGGTGACTGGTCCCAGTAGGAGGTCGCCAATAAACTCTGCCCACAAATTGAGGCTGAGCTGATGATGATGGTTCCCTGCCAACATACCACGAGGATTTTCCGTAACCCATCTGTATGATAGAGCATTCTATAATATCTGACAATGTGTGGATCAGAAGACAGCTCTCAAAGATGTGACGGAATTACACAAATGAAAATGCTGTGGTTTTGCACCGGAGATTACATCGGCCTCAAGATCCTAGAGGTTACACTGGTACCAACAATAATCCGTTGCTCTTTGTTCCCATTACGAATATACTTTGAACATAAACAAAATGACTATCGGCCACACCAGATCAGGTCAGCGTTGTCTCGAGAACGCAGACGCACATCCCGGAAATCAATACAACGATATCAGCACACGGCTTTCCCACCTTTCTGTAGAGCAACAATAAATAAAATTGGACAAATCCTAAACAGACAGGAGATTAGTTTTCGGCCACTGAGAAAATGCAGCGGTGGGCGAATACAGCCTCAGGAAAGCGGTCGTATGTTTTCTGGGCAGAGACGGATTCGAGCTGACGCAGTAAATCATTGGGGCTTAGCCATTAAACATCTCGTGGAAATTAGAATGTCGGTCATCAACTTTAATAGAGTTACGGTCTGCGCGCTAGGCCCTTGATACGGAGGGACTACCGATGAATGTGGGTCATGATGGGGACACTTTCTCTGCGGACAACGTACACTACTGGCCATTAAAACTGCTACACCAACAAGAAATACAGATGATAAACGGGTATACATTGGATAAATATATTATACTAGAACTCACATGTGATTACATTTTCACGCAATTTGGTTGCATAGATCCTGAGAAATCAGCACCCAGAACAACCACCTCTGGCCGTAATAACGGCCTTGATACACCTGAGCATTGAGTCAAACAGAGCTTGGATGGTGTGTACAGGTACAGCTGCCCATGCGGCTTCAACACGATATCACGTTTCATCAAGAGTAGTGACTGGCGCATTGTGACGAGCCAGTTGCTCTGCCACCATTGACCAGACGTTTTCAATTGGTGAGAGATCTGGAGAATGTGCTGGCCAGGACAGCAGCCGAACATTTTCTGTATCCAGAAAGACACGTATAGGACCTACAAGATGCGGTCGTGCATTATCCTGCTGAAATATAGGATTTCGCAGGGATCGAATGAAGGGTAGAGCCACGGGTCGTAACACATCTGAAATGTAACGTCCACTGTTCAAAGTGCCGTCAATACGAGCAAGAGGTGACCGAGACGTGTAACCAAAGGCACCCCATACCATCACGCCGGGAGGTACGCCAGTATGGCGAAGACGAATACACTCGTCCAATAGTCGTTCACCGCGATGTCGCCAAACACGGATGCGACCATCATGATGCTGTAAACAGAACCTGGATTCATCCGAAAAAATGACGTTTTGCCATTCGTGCACCCAAGTTCGTCGTTAAGTACACCATCGCAGGCACTCCTGTCTGTGATGCAGCGTCAAGGGTAACCGCAGCCATGGTTTCCGAGCTGATAGTCCATGCTGCTGCAAACGTCGTCGAACTATTAGTGCAGATGGTTGTTGTCTTGCAAACGTCCCCATCTGTTGACTCAGGGTTCGAGATGTGGCTGCACGATCCGTTACAGCCATGGGGATAAGATGCCTGTCATCTCGACTGCTAGTGATACGAGGCCGTTGGTATGCGGCACAGCGTTCCGTATTACCCTTCTGAACCCACCGATTCCATATTCTGCTAACAGTCATTGGATCTCGACCAACGCGAGCAGCAATGTCGTGATACGATAAACCGCAATCGCGATAGGCTACAATCCGACCTTTATCAAAGTCGGAAACGTGATGGTACGCATTTCTCCTCCTTACACGAGGCATCACAACAACGTTTCACCAGGCAACGCCGGTCAACTGCTGTTTGTGTATGAGAAATCGGTTGGAAACTTTCCTCATGTCAGCACGTTGTACGTGTTGCTACCGGTGCCAACCTTGTGTGAATGCTCTGAAAAGCTAATCATTTGCATATCACAGCATCTTCTTCCTGTCGGTCAAATTTCGCGTCTGTAGCACGTCATCTTCGTGGTGCAGCAATTTTAATGGCCAGTAGTGTATTAACGCTGGCCTTGAAGAACTCTTTGATGCCAGGGAACATCTATGGAGATTGGTCACTTCTTTGACTATGAGTTACTTTCCCGATGAACAAACTATTGTATATCAAAAGCTCAGAATTTTACACGAACTTAAAGCAACAAGAACGTCGAGAGCATTTTATACAATCCAGTCTTTTCTCTACGGATGTACCACAAAATTCGAACGCACATGCAGACGGACAGTTCCTCTTGCGTGTCGCTACGATACCGACAGATAGAGAAAGGGTTAAGTCCTCAGTTACGAAAACTAGAAACTGCTGAAGAAATTAGCAGTGACGTCATACTTTCCTCTCTTTTTACCAATAATATACGTACAAATTCGTGTACCCTTAAGCTCCATCAATACCTAATAGATCAATCCCACATCTTATTTTTCCTGGCGTTAGATAGAAATCACTATCATGTCTGTGAATGACGTTTGTTTTGTTCATCGTGTGCATGACATTTGTTACAATGTTTGAAAACTCCTTCTGTCGTCAAAGTGTCGTATACGCTATTTGCCTGCAAATCGTGTGAACTCTCGAGTGCATCTGGCTGATCGGACATTGTATACACGGGAAGCATTCATATAATTGATTCGCCTAGATGGGCAATGGACCTACCATCCTTCAGTGCGGATGCACAAGTATGTCCGACCTCCTGCAGGAATCTCAGAGTAGCGAGCATGGAGGAGTTGGACAGGGACTGCCGATAGATGGCGCTCGGTGGGAATGTGGATCGGCCAAAGGCGTTTCGGTATAGTCCGCTCAGGTGCTTGAACACTGTCCAGGATGGCGCAGTGGTTAACGACCTGCCTAGTAAGCTGGAGATTCTGGGTTCGAATCCTGGACCGACACACATTTTTCACTCGTCGCCGCTGATTCCGCATAATGTCCCCATGCAGCTGATATCAGTAATCCCTTTCCTTTCGCCCAGCCTCAACCTTCAATTTACATGTAACTCTTTATTCCAACAGATAATGTTGATCGAGGTTTGTTTTACCTACGCGTCTCGCTCCTGAAGCATTACTCGAACTGGTTTCATATACACTAATGAGCTAAAGCATCACGACCACCAGCAACTGTGGTTTAAAGCCACCTCATGGCGTTGCTGGCAGGCGACGCGGTAAGGAAAGTGCATAGGCGAAACAGAAATGAATTCCAGCGACAATAAGGGCTGTAAATGGGGAAATCTACTGCCCTAAGATACTTTTGACAAAGGGCAGATTATTAAGGCCCCAGCGCTTGGGACCGAGCATTTCGGAAATGGGCCAACTGGTCGGCTGCTCGCGTGCTACTGTCGTGAGCATCTGTGTACGCTCGTGGAAGGATGGTGAAACCACGAGTGGCAACCAGGTATTCGAGGTCCACGCCTCATCAGAGAAATTGGAGGTCGAAACCTTTCCCTCTCTGTAAATTAGGATAGGCAGCGATCCGTAGCACATCTGAGTACAATGCTGGTGCAGGCACAAGTGTTTCGGAGCACACCGTTCAGTCCACACTGTTGAATGTGGGGCTCTCCTACAGAGGATCCCTACCTGTTCCCACGTTGACCCAATGACATCGTCAATTACGGTTGCAGCGGCCGTGGGACCATCGAGACTGGACGATACCGCAGTGGATGACGGAATAAAGAGTTGTCACAGAAGAGGTAAGGGATCCAATATTAGAATCAGAATTTAAAAGAGCTTTGGACGACTTAAGATCATTGGACAGATAACATTCCATCAGAATTTCTAAAATCATTGAGGGAACTAACAACAAAACGACTATCCACGATGGTGTGTAGGATATATGAGACTGGCGACATACCATGAGACTTTCGGTAAAATTTCATTCAGATAGTTCCGAAGACTGCAGGAGCTGACAAGTGCGAGAATTATCGCACAGTCAGCTTAACAGCTCATGCATCCACGTTGCTTACAAGAATAAGATACAGAAGAGTGGAAAAGAAAATTGGGGATGTATTAGATGGTGATCAGTTTGGTTTTAGGAAAGGTAAAGACACCAGAGAGGCAATTCTGCCGTTGCGGTTGACAACGGAAGCAAGACTGAAGAAAAATCAAGACATGTTCACCTGATTTGTCGCCTGGAAAAAGCATTCGATAATGTAAAATGGCGCAAGATTTTCGAAATTCTAAGGAAAATAGGAGTAAGCTACAGGGAAATATGGGTAATATACAATATGGGCCAGAAACAAGAGGGAATAATAGAATAAGAACGAAGTACTCGGAATAAAAAGGACATAAAGCAGCGGTGTAGTCATCCCTCCTACTCATCAATATATACATCGAAGAAGCAGCGACGAAAATAAAATAAAGGTTCAAGAGTGGGGTTTAAATTCAAAGCGAAAGAGTGTCAATGTCAAAATTCACTGATGCCATTGCTATCATCAGTGAAAGAGAAGAAGAATGACAGCATCTGTTGAATGGAATGAACAGTCTAATGTGTATAGAATACGGAATGCGAATAAATCGAAGAAAGACGAAAGTAATGAGAGGTAGCAGAAATGAGAACAGCTAAAAAATTAACATCAGAATTGAGAATCACGAAGTACATGGAATTAAGGACTTCTGCTACCTAGGCAGCAAAATAACCCTTGATGGACGGAGCAGATTAATACTGGCAAAAAATAGCATTCCTGGCCAAGAGAAAGCTGGTGGTATCTGTGGTGTCACCGCCAGACACCACACTTGCTAGGTGGTAGCGTTTTAAATCGGCCGCGGTCCGCTAGTATACGTCGGACCCGCGTGTCGCCACTATCAGTGATAGCAGACCGAGCGCCGCCACACGGCAGGTCTAGAGAGACGTCCTGGCACTCGCCCCAGTTGTACAGCCGACTTTGCTAGGAAAGGTTCACTGAGAATTACGCTCTCATTTGCCGAGACGATAGTTAGCATAGCCATCAGCTAAGTCAATTGCTACGACCTAGCAAGGCGCCATTTATCCTTTGCTATGTATCTAATGAAGCATGTACAGTAACAAGACCAATGTTCACCAATTGTGGATTAAAGTTAAGTATTCCAGCAGCTGCGTACTTTCCTTTATAGCATTCATAACGTATCCTGTTTCAGACCTCACGCCAGCCTGCGTGAGTTTAAGCGCGTGCCTTTCGGTTACCCGTCACTGTGGACTGGCTGTCTTGTCAGTCCACAACAGTATCAAACTAGACTTAAATTTTAGGAAAACAATTTTGAGACTGTACATTTGGAGCACAGCACTCTATGGTAGTGAAACATGGACTGTGGAAAAACTGGAATAGAAGAGAATCGAAGTGTCTGAAATGTGGTGCTACAGCAGAATTTTGAAAATTAGGTGGGCTGATAAGGTAAGGAATGAGAAGGTTCTCCGCAGAAACGGCGAGGAAAGGAATATATGGAAAACACTGAAAGAAGAAGGGACAGGATGATAGGACATCTTTTAAGACATCAGGGAGCTACAAAAGGTAACAGCTGTAAAGGAAAATAGAGGTTGGAATACAGCCAGCAGGTAATAGGTTGCAATCACTAATCAGGTTGGAATAAGACACGAATTCGTGGCGGGTCTTATCAAACCATTAAGAAGACTCATGACTAAACAAAAAAAGAGTCATGGAAACATGTCTCCTCGGCTGATGAATCACGTTTCTTGTACCGGCAGGTTGATGGTCGTCACTCAGCCAAATGGCAGCTCGAAATCGGCAGAGTAGTGGGGGATAGTGTTATGTTATCGGTGGCATTCACTTGGGCTTTCATGGAACATGTGGTAGAAACATGAGCCACTATGGTTGCTGTGAACTGTGTGAACATTACGGCGGACCACCTACATTCCTTCATGCTTAATGTCTTTCTCGACGACTATCGCATCTACTATCAGGATAATTGCCAGCGTCACAAAGCCAGTGGTAAGAGGAGAATGATTGCCCACGTTGATATCTTGGCCTCCAAATTCGCCAGATCTGCACCCAATGGAACACAGTTTGGATGCTATCAGGAGCCACCTTCGCGCCCTGAAACAATTGGCCCGTAATTCTCGAGCGTTGGGTGATCCGCGCGTAGACAGCTGGTGTCATACACTCCCATCGAACCATCGCCATGCAGAATGATTGCTGTTTTGCGTTCCAAAGGGGGTCCAACGCGGTACTAAGCGTGTGGTCGTAATGTCTTGGCTCACCAGTGTAACCGATAATAATAAAGATACAGTGATAAAAATTCTGTCATAACATAATATATGAAAGTGAAATGGACGCCAACATCAAAATCCTCCCACAAGTAACATTATTTCCAGAATGTGCACACATTGCACTCTCATACAAGAACATATCACGAATTAGCTGGAATGTTAGCCGTCGCCGAGTCGGCAGAGGGTGGAATGCTGGGTCAATGATACTTAGGTGCTGATCCCTAAAGACATGTTACGTATAGTCGAGATAGTGCTACAGAACGCGGAGCAGCAGAGATATGACGCGGAAAGCAAACTTGCTTGTCGCGCCTGCTTGCTTTGCTACCAAAAGCAAATGGATTAAGTGTCGTCTGCACGCATATGCATGAGTTGGAAAATTTCAATATCATATTTCATGTACAGTGGGAACCCACCGATCTATTTACCTTTTAAACAGCAGTCCGTTCCTTCTTAATTTCTGTTCGTTACTGTAAATGAGAGCAACAAAATAAAAAATATCATGCAAGCGGACCTTTACAAAAAATCAAGTCGAGATAGTGAGCAGCTTTCTAATAACATATATTGAGACAGGAGGTAACGCACCAGTTTTCAGAAAGGTATTTTGCAACAACCTCACAGCCCAAACATTATTCTACAAAAGGAAGAAGAAACAATACTTACAATATCAGAAATGTTGTCTTTTCAGAAATTCTAGAGAAGGACCACATATCTTAGGATATCACGGTGTTGTGGACGCCGTTGTAGTATCGCTGCAGACTGCCGCAGCTACCACAGTCTGCTGAATTATGTGCAGTCACGGATCCAAGGGCCTTGTGAGCACAAACTGTCAAATACTGAGGAGTAATGACTTACCTGCCAGTGAGCCTCATTTTAGTTTAGAATGAATATATGGCAGGGTACCTGTCTTTCATCCAAGAGAGGGACCATCTTTCAGAGAGCGTTACCTAGCAGCAGACTGCACGAATGTCAGATCGGTCAGATCAAGTCAGTCGTACCAACCACTACCTTGTTAAGTCTTTCCAGCTGATGCCACTTTGCGACCTTTCGAACCATCACTTCTGCTTGTATGTACCGTTCGTGCAAAATTTCAGAGATTGATTTTATTCCTGTCGTATAAGCACCGTAGTAACTACTGTGGCATTTTGATTTAACAGTTGTAAACAACAGATGTTCTTTCGACGAGACAGTTGTCAACAACAAGTGTTAAGGAGTAGAGTAGTGGAGATGCGGTCATAGTGTGTCGACGTTGTTGTGCCACAAATCGCAATGGAGATATATCTGTAAATGAAGTATTTTATAATTAATTAATTTCACTAATTATTGACAATGTTTCGATTACAAATTTTGAAATGAATGTTAATAATAGCTGTATGCAACGTTCTGTAGCTGGGTGAAAATTAAACCCACATTGGATTCCAGGAGGTGGCTGTCGAAATTGTAAGCAATAACAAACAAATAAATAGACTATCCCCCAAATACGACACTCCCCCCCCCCCCCCCTCTCTCTCTCTCTCTCTCTCTCTCTCTCTCTCTCTCTCTGCTGGTTCGTATAGGGGGCACAGTAACATCAAGTTTGACGAGACCCAGCAATGGCAACGTCCCACCTGAAGGTGACGGACAGGTGGACCCAGAAGAGGATCACCTAGCGTTGGCTGTCTCATATGGTGTAAGTCAGAACTGCCTGATAGCAAGCTCTGATTTATCATAAGAGCCCTCTTTCTAACTCCCTCTCTTCTCTCATGTCCGTTGCCGTTATGGTTCACAGTCTACCGACTGTAAATTCTGTTTCTCCACAATTCGGAAAAAATATACAGTGTAGTTTCTTTCATACTTCAGCTACTATAACTTTATTTCTTTTGTTATCAATTTTTCTAGGTTATATGTCAGACTTATTGTACTGAATGTGTCATAATGAATTAAACAGCGGATATCAAGAATGGTCCTTATTCTGTCACGATAAATAAATCAATAAACAAATAACATAAGTTATTCTTGAGATAGGCCATTTACAAAGCTCTCGTTCGACCTACTCTTGAGTACCATTCGCAGTTATGGAACTCTTACCAAGTTGCACTAACGAAAGAGACAGAAACATAGACATTGAGAGGGGGAAATTCCTTTCCTGCGCCAACTTTTACAGCTTGGAGCAGCACTTGCAATATGTGTCCTCAATTATTTGGTGGATATATTCCAATCTCTGTCTTCCTCTACTCTTTTTACCCTCTACAGCTCCCTCAAGTACCATGGAAGTTATTGCCTAACGTCTTAACAGATATGCTATCATCCTGTACTCCTTTTTCTCAGTGTTTCCCACGTTTCCCTTTCCTCGCCGTTTCTGTAGAGAACTTCCCCATTTCTCACCTTATCAGTCCACCTAACATTCTTCCGTAGCACCACATCACAAATGCTTCGATTCTCTTCTGTTCCGGTTTTCCCACAGTCAGTGTTTCACTAACATACAATCCTGTGCTCCAAACGTACATTCTCAGTAATTTCTTTCTAAAATTAACGCCTACGTTTGATCCTGCAGATTTCTCTTGGCCAAGATTGCCCTTTTTTCCAGGGCTAGTCTGATTTTTATATCCTCCTTGCTCCATTTATCATGGATTACTTTGCTGTCTAGTGACGGAATTCCCTATCTTCATCTACTTCGTGATCACCAATTCTAAGTTTCTCGCTGTTTTCATTTCTGATGCTTCTTATTACTTTCGTCTTTGTTCGATTGATCTTAATCCACATTCTGCGCACATTAGACTATTCATTCCATTCCCCTGACGCTGTGATTCTTCTTCAGTTTCACTGAGGATAGCAACGTCGTCATTGAATCTTAACACTGATACCCTTTCACCTTGAATTTTAATCCCACTGTTTAACCTTCCTATCATTTTCGTCACTTTTTCTTCGACGAACAGATTGTACAGGAGGGACGAAAGAAAGACTACATCCCTATCTTACGCTGTTTTTAATGCCTGTACTTCGTTCTTGGTCTTCACTCCTGGTCCTTGCACATACTGTATACTACCGTCTCTCCCTGTAGATTGTTCTTAATTTTCTCAGGATTTCGATCACCTTGCATCATTTTACATTGCCGGACTTTTTTTCCAGGTCGACACTGCCTACTGAGGCAGTCGGTTTGAGGGAGGACATAGAAGCAATTCAGAGGCGGGCTGCTAGTTTTGTCACTGGTAGGTTTGATCATCATGCGAGTGTTACGGAAATGTTTCAGGAACTCGGGTGGGAGTCTCTGGACGAAAGGAGGCGTTCTTTTCGTGAGTCGCTACTGAGGAAATTTAGAGAACCAGCGTTTGAGGAAAGACCACAAAGATAAGATACGAGAGATTAGGGCTCATATAGAGGCATATAGGCAGTCATTTTTCCCTCGTTCTGTTTCGGAGTGGAACAGGGAGAGAAGATGCTAGTTGTGGTACGAGGTACCCTCCGCCACGCACCGTATGGTGGATTGCGGAGTATGTATGTAGATGTAGATGGTCTTTTGATTTTTCTTCAGTCTTGCTTCCATTATCAACCACAACGTCAGAAGTGTCTCTCTCACGCCTTTACTTTCCTCAAGCCAAACTGATCGTCATCTAGCAGATGCCCAATTTTCTTTTCAATTCTGCTGTATATTACTCTTGTCAACAAGAGCTGTTAAGCTGATTCTGGGACAATTCTCGCAGTTGTTAGCTCTTGCGACCTTCGGAATTGCGTGGATGATACTTTTCCGAGAGTCTGATGGTATATCGTCGCATTCATATTTTCTACACACCAACGTCAATAGCCGTTTTGTTGCCAATTTTCCCCAGTGATTTTAGAAATTCTGATGGAATGTTATCTATTGCTTATTTAATTTTAAGTCTTCCAAAATTCTTCTAAACTCTGATCCTAATACTGGACCCCCTATCTCTTCCGTATCGACTCCTGTTTCTTCTATCACATCATCAAACAAGTCCTCCCCCTCGTAGAGGCCTTCAGTGTATTCCTTCTACCTATTCGCTCTCTCTTCTGCGTTTGATAATGGAGTACTCATTGCACTCTCGATGTTTTCGCGCTTTTAATTTCACCGAAGGACATTTTGACTTTTCTATATGCCGCACAAATTCTTCCGATAGTCAAATATTTTTTCGATTTCTTCACATTTTTCATGTAATCACTTCGTCTTACCTTCCGTGTACTTCATATTTATTTCATTCTTATGTTTACTGTATTCGTGTATTCCTGAGTTTCAGTGATCATTTTTGTACTTCCCTCTTTCGTCGATCACCCGAAGTATTTCTTCTGTCATCCAATAGTTTCTTCGCAGTTAGCTTGTTAGTACCTATGTTTTTCTTTCCAACTTCTGTGACTGCCCTTTTTAGAGATGTCCATTCCTGTTTAACTGAAATGCCTACTGAGCTACTCATTATTACAGTATCTATAGTTTTAGTGATTTAGAATCCCGTTTCTTTGTGCAGTGTTTATTCTTGACTACTCTCTAAAACCTCAGCCTACTCTTCATCATGGCTAAATTGTGATCTGAGTCTATATCTGCTCCTGGGTAAGCTTTACAATCCAATACCTGATTTCGAAATCTATTCCAGACCATGATTAATCCAACGGAAATCTCCTGGATTTTTCCAAGTATACCTCCCTCTCTTATGATTCTTGAACAGAGTGTTCGCTATTACTAGCTGAAATTTATTTCATAACTTGTGAAGTAAGGGGCGAGTTGTGGCGCGCTGAAAACTTTCTACGTTCGGAGTTGGCGTGGCCGCACGGGTCGCTCAGCACGCCGGGGCTCGTCAGCGTGGTGCTGAACATTAGCCGGAGCAAGAGGGGTAGCCCCAGTGTGTGGTCCAGGCCGACAGCGTGGCAGTCTGCAGTCAAGACGTAGTATGCGTTTAGAAGTGAATACCTCGCGAGCTGTGCTGTGTTGTTGCTCGTAACTAATTACGTGAAGTAGGAATCTATTGTTTCCCTATTATTCAACTTATATTTTATTTAATTGCTGGACCATCGACATCAATAAGTATTCATCATCTATAGTCGTTAATATAGTACGTGCAGACTTTATTTACTTGCAAGCTTTCATTTATAAATTTCTATGTTACATTCAAAATTCGCAATTGCCAAGTGATAGGAACCTTCGACCATTCGATTCATGTGTATATTCATATTATATACTGTAGACTCAGCAGTATTTGGCTTGCAATGCGGCACAACGTATCACAACCCCCAGGCAACGAAACCAGTCAAACTTTTAATATTTTAACTCTGAGTCTGAGAGTACGTTGTTGAGGGTCACTTTTTTTTTTTTCAAAGCCTGTAAACTCAATTAGAATCTCACGCCTTTGATTCCTACTACCAAGCCCATATTCTCCCGTAGCCCTTTCTTATACTCCTCCCAAAAAACCGCAGTCCAATCACCCATGAGTATTAGATTTTCATCTACCTTCACGTACTGAATTACCCATTCAATATCCTCATATACTTTCTTCATCTCTCGATCTTCTGCTTCCGACGTTGGCATGTACTCCTAAACTATGTTTGTCAGGGTTGGTCTGCTGACGATTCTGATGAGAAAATCCCTATCGCTGAACTATTCACAGTAACTCAGTCTCTGTCCTACCTTCTGATTCATAACGAATGTTACTCCCGTTATACCATTTCTGTTACTATTGATATTACCCTATACTCATCTGAGCAGAAATCATTGTCTTCTTTCCATTCCACTTCACTGACCGCCATTTTATCTAGACTGAGCCTTAGCATTTCCTTTTTCAGATTTTCTAGCTTCCCTACCACATCCAAACTTCAAAATTCCACTCCATGATTCGTAGAACGTTATCTTTTCGTCGATTATTCGATCTCTTTCTCATGGTCACCGACTCCTTGGCAGTCTCTTCCCGGAGAGCTGAACGGGGGACTAGTCTGGAATCGCTTGCGAATGGAAGATCATTATGACACTTTTTCAGTTACAGGTTAAATTTTCTGTGGACATACATTATGCGTCTTTAATGTGGCGGTTTCCATTGCATCCTCATGCCGTTGAATCATTGGTGATTCTTCTTCCTTGTAGGGACAGTTTCCCACCCTAAAAGCAAGAGAGTGCCCCGAACCTCAGTCTATTCCTCCGCTCTCTTTTGACGAGGCCGTTAGTAGAATGAGCATGACTTCTTATGCCGGCAGTCTTCGGCCGTTATTGCTGTTAATTTTTATTCAATATATATATATATATATATATATATATATATATATATATATATATATATATAGGGTGAGTACAAAGTCTTGCCCTGATTATAAAAATTTGTAACAGAATAACCGTTTGACATAATAAGTTACATTTGACGCCGTTACGTAGGTTAGTTGGTTGGTTGTTTGGGGAAGGAGACCAGACAGCGTGGTCATCGGTCTCATCGGATTAGGGAAGGATGGGGAAGGACGTCGGCCGTGCCCTTTCAGAGGAACCATCCCGGCATTTGCCTGGAGTGATTTAGGGAAATCACGGAAAACCCAAATCAGGATGGCCGGACGCGGGATTGAACCGTCGTCCTCCCGAATCGTAGGTTAGTGTTACTAGTTGTTGTGACCAATAGATGGCGCTAGTGCTCCACAACACCGACGCGGTCTGTTAGGTCACGTTAGTTGTTGGCGAAATGGCGTCGAAGCAGGAGAAAGCGCAATGTGTGCTTTGGTTTCACGAAGCGAAATTGCCCATCAGTGTTCAGCGTAAATTTCGGGTTTCTTATGGACGCATCACTCCTGACGTTAAATCAATAAAGCGATGGTATGTAAAGTTTAACTAAACAAGCAGCATTGAAGATCATCCTCGAAGTGGCAGGCCTCGTGTGAGTGACGCAACTGTTGATCGTATTCGACAATCGTTTCAACGGAGTCCGTCTAAATCAACTCGTCAAGCATCACGTGAACTTCAAATACCGCAAGCAAGTGTGGTGAAGATTCTCCATGAAAGGCTTAAGTTGCATGCTTACAAAGTGCAAATGGTGCAGACGTTACAAACGAATGATTTGCTGACTCGTGCTGAATTTGCAACTGAGATTCTCAAAGGGATTGATGGCGCTAACGATTACTTAAATCGCATATGCTTTACCGGTGAATCCACCTTTCATGTCAGTGGAATGGTAAATAGGCATAATGTCCGTATATGAGGTTCAGAGTCTCCACATGCTGCTGTAACAGGTACAGCTAGACATCGAAAAAGCGAATGTTTGGTGCGGCCTCATGCATAACAAGGTTTCTGGACCGTTTTTCTTCGCGGAAAAATCCATTACCGCTAACATTTACTTAGACGTTTTGCAACAGTTCATGGCCCCACAGTGAGAAGAATATCAACTATGGATAGTTTTCCAGCAAGATGGTGCACCCCACCCCCCTCCCCCACTGGGCTTCGATAGTGCGTGATTTCCTGGATGAAACATTTCCGGATCGGTGGATTGGAAGGAGAGGTCCAAGACGCTGGCGACCCCGCTCTCCAGACATTACGCCCCTTGACTTTTTTTCTGGGGCTATATCAAGGACAGAGTCTTCATCATACCAGTTGCTGACGTCGACGAACTGAAGGCTACGATACAAGCTGCTGTGGGTACTGTGACAGAACACATGTTACGAAACACCTGTCGGGAACTGGAATACCGCCTCAACATTCTCCGAGCTACCAAGGGAGCACACGCTGAGGTTTACTAACGTAAGTGGTCTTAAAAAAAAAAAAAACTAGTAACACTAACCTATGTAACGGCATCAAATCTAACTTATTATGTCAAACGGATATTCTGTAATAAAAATTGTTATAATCAGGGCTAGACTTTGTGCTCACCCTACATGTATATAGAAAGAGGTAGGCGCTTCGCTGCGATTGGTTTCCTCACTGCTGTAGCTTCTTAGAAACGGTCATCAAACAGCAACGAAAGGTACTGTGCGTCTTGGAAAAAACCTCACTCTCGAATTTCCGGGAGTCCATGCACCAGTATTTCCAGAAACTAGAGAAATTGGTAATATGCAGACTGATATCGACAATCTTCATTCCGTACACTATCTGCAAATTTCGAATTATGAGGGGTTATCAAAAAGTTGCCTTCCGTAGGCCGTACCGTCCAGAATCGGCTTGCCAACCACGTAAAATCGCTGTGAACACTGAAGCAACCATCCTACCTGCGCACCAGGTTCGAGATACTCGTTTGGTAGAATGACGTGTCCTGCTGCCTGAAGTAGTCCTCAACTGCCTGCTGCACATCCTCATCCATGAGGAATCGTCTACCCTGCAAGGTGTTTTCTAACGGATTGAAGGCTTGATAATCGAATGGGAGAGGAATATAGGACGAGTGTACTAGTGTCTGCCACATGAGTTGGCGTAATTTCTGCATTACGTCATTTGTGACACGGGACCGTACGTTATCATCGAGCAGCAGAATACCTTGGTGCACCATTCCACAACGGCTGTTTCCGACATACTTACTGCCCCATACACATTCTGCATTAGCCGTTATGTATCTACCGGTGTTTGTTCTTTGGCAACCAAGAAAATAATAACAGCAGGTTGATCTTGTCTGGATCCATCTGGTAATAATGTCGCCATAATTCACGTTTCCTCGTTTACCATAAGCTGGTCGGAAAAACACGAATGCCAAACTAATCCCTTTCCTATTTGTCGGAGCTTATATATACATCGGTATCGCGCTGCGTTGCATACACGCTGCAGCAACGCCTTCAAACGGAAACTTTTGTTCGCTCCTTATAGTACATTAGGCGACCAGTGCGCCAATGAACAAGCAGGATAAAAGGACCGAAGCAAACATTATTAGAAACACAGCGGTTAACAATGGCTATAAAGAAAATGTCGCCAACGAGTCGACGTTAAGATTAAGAAGAAAGAAAAGAGGGATGAGTTGAGGAAAAAATGGTCACTATGTCGCATTCCGAAACACTCCCACAAAAGAAGTAGCGTTCCAGGCGAATAATTTAGTGTGGTGCAGCCTGAGGCACGGTATCAGTAACAATGAAGAAAAATGAGAGCTCCAGAGTGTATAAAAAAGAATACGCGTCCTGCGATACAAAGTGCATTAGTCAGATGCGAAGGAGCACTAAGGTGCTTTCAGACTGAGGAATTATTAGAAGTCAACAGTAGTCAACCATATGCACGAAACAGGCCACATCTTAAAGGGAGCAGAAGACGACTTAGAAATGTTGCTCACGGAAGCGAAAGGGATAAAACTTCACTTGCTGGAATAAGCAGACGTAGTCATTAGCGAAAAGAAGTACGACAATGTTCATAACGTACAAATGACAAAGGGGCGAGATTATTTTAACAGATATTTGGATTTATTTTAATGTAGAGAGTTAAGCATTTAGTACTTCACTGACAGAGTATGTACATGAAGGCAACCGTAGGTGTTGTCTTTGAAAATGAGAGAAGAGAAGGTGATCACTGGAGTGGCCAGTAGAAGCACAGTGGTAGCTAGGGTATAGCAGCTCACAACTACTCCTGGGCACCAAAAGAGGCGTCTTTTAGACGCTGTTAATGCCCACAGAGAACGCGACCTGGTACGCGGCTGCAGCGGGTCATGAGACTGACGAAGACAGAAGTGGACGATTGTAATGTAAGACGAGGATCCTTAGACCAAAGTATTTTATTTTATCCTATGACGTTGCAGATGTATAGTGTTTAGTGTTTTGATCATGTGAGATGAGTGTCAACAATCTGACGTTGCGAATGTTTTCTCTCAGAAAATGCTCAAATGTGTGTGAAATCTTATGGGACTTAACTGCTAAGTTCATCAGTCCCTAAGCTTACACACTACTTAACCTAAAATATCCTAAGGACAAACAAACACACACACCCATGCTCGAGGGAGGACTCGAACCTCCGCCGGGACCAGCCGCACAGTCCATGACTGCAGCGCCTTAGACCTCTCGGCTAAAACCGCGCGGCTTTATCTCAGAATGCGTTATTGTATTGTCAAGGCAAGATGGTGAGCAAGATGTATGAAACAGGCGAAATACCCTCAGACTTCAAGAAGAATATAATAATTCCAATCCCAAAGAAAGCAGGTGTTGACAGATGTGAAAATTTCCGAACAATCAGTTTAATAAGCCACAGCTGCAAAATACTAACACGAATTCTTTACAGACGAATGGAAAAACTAGTAGAAGCCGACCTCGGGGAAGATCAGTTTGGATTCCGTAGAAACACTGGAACGCGTGAGGCAATACTGATCTTACGACTTATCTTAGAAGAAAGATTAAGAAAAGGCAAACCTACATTTCTAGCATTTGTAGACTTAGAGAAAGCTTTTGACAATGTTGATTGGAATACTCTCTTTCAAATTCTGAAGGTGGCAGGGGTAAAATACAGGGAGCGAAAGTCTATTTACAATTTGTACAGAAACCAGATGGCAGTTATAAGAGTCGAGGGACATGAAAGGGAAGCAGTGGTTGGGAAGGGAGTAAGACAGGGTTGTAGCCTCTCCCCGATGTTATTCAATCTGTATATTGAGCAAGCAGTAAAGGAAACAAAAGAAAAATTCGGAGTAGGTATTAAAATCCATGGAGAAGAAATAAAAACTTTGAGGTTCGCCGATGACATTGTAATTCTGTCAGAGACAGCAAAGGACTTGGAAGGGCAGTTGAATGGAATGGACAGTGTCTTGAAAGGAGGATATAAGATGAACATCAATAAAAGCAAAACGAGGATAATGGAATGTAGTCGAATTAAGTCGGGTGATGCTGAGGGAATTAGATTAGGAAATGAGACACTTAAAGTAGTAAAGGAGTTTTGCTATTTGGGGAGCAAAATAACTGATGATGGTCGAAGAAGAGAGGATATAAAATGTAGACTGGCAATGGCAAGGAAAGCGTTTCTGAAGAAGAGAAATTTGTTAACATCGAGTATAGATTTAAGTGTCAGGAAGTCATTTCTGAAAGTATTTGTATGGAGTGTAGCCATGTATGGAAGTGAAACCTGGACGATAAATAGTTTGGACAAGAAGAGAATAGAAGCTTTCGAAATGTGGTGCTACAGAAGAATGCTGAAGATTAGATGGGTAGATCACATAACTTATGAGGAAGTATTGAATAGGATTGGGGAGAAGAAAAGTTTGTGGCACAACTTGACCAGAAGAAGGGATCGGTTGGTGGGACATGTTCTGAGGCATCAAGAGATCACCAATTTAGTATTGGAGGGCAGCATGGAGGGTAAAAATCGTAGAGGGAGACCAAGAGATGAATACACTAAGCAGATTCAGAAGGATGTAGATTGCAGTAGGTACTGGGAGATGAAGAAGCTTGCACAGGATAGAGTAGCATGGAGAGCTGCATCAAACCAGTCTTAGGACTGAAGACCACAACAACAACAACAAGCCGGTTGAATGCCGTGGATTACTACAGGTAAAGCGTAACAACCGCTACGTCATATCCAGCAGCTGGGTAATATTAAACTGCGAATTGCGTATAAAGTTGGGAAAGTTTTTCTGGTACAAAGTGTACACTTCATGCGGTGCATTATACAGGGTAATCCAAAGGGTGCGCACAAATTGAAGAAGCTTACAGATGTGTCGAAATACGAGTATAACAACTCTGGATTAGAACTTTATGGTATTTGAAGTGATCCTGCGCCAATGAAAGTTTTGGAATGCAAGGAACTACAAGGACACTCAATGCATATGCGCCTTATGTTATGCAAAGATAACGCATTGTTTACTCGACAACAGAAAGTTTTCAAGAGGGCGACTATAACATTCAGTTCAGGCAATACATCTTCATAGAAAATCCTTGTGCGCTCCACCAAGGACAATAGATACAGAACAAACCTCATCAGACACTGCAAGTATCCTTGTGAGAAGTAATTTCTCGTTGGAAACGATGTCAGGCACCCAACGCTTTTAATATTCCCCCAAAAGTAAATAAATTAATCGCGAGGCGTCAGATCAGGGCAGGGAGGTGGTCATGTGGCATTGAGTACGTCACGCTCTAGCACGGAGAAGTATGCGGATCTTCTGTCCAGTTGCATCGAACCGTGCGTACACAAAATTCTTTTCTGGACTTAAGGTGCGTGTGCATGAATTTTTCTTGTTATTCTTGACTCTCCAGAGCGTTTACTGGCTCACGTTTATCTCCAAGAGCAATCCAAAATTGTATTTTGGCTCTTCTATCAGTCTCATTAGTGCGCGACGTTTCTAATCACCACCGTAGATACAGATACAAAGTCTTATACAATAACAGCTGCAAAGTTCGTGGAAGCCATACAGAAAGTCTCAAACCTTTTGGGTCAAACTGAAACGTGTGACAGTGGGTCTACAACCGATTATATTGAGACAGGGAACCAACGATCGGGAATGCATATTTATTGTTTTATGGGCATACACAGCATACACCGGATAACAACAACGCAGCTAATTAATTGTTCAAAGTGACGACAGCCTGTCTGAATGAATGCATGGCCACGGCGCATGAAGTTGTGCCGCACTTTCTCGAAGATCTCTGATGTCTGTTCTACCAGCAGACAGGCAGCTTGGACCCTAGCAAGCAGGTCTTCGTACGTTTCTACGGGGTTTCTTACACCAACGTCTTGACGCTAACGCCAGAGGTAAAGGTCAAGAGGTGCGAGGTACGGCGATCGCGTTGGCTATAGGACAGGAACTCCTCTTCCAATCCAATGACGGGGCTACGTGGCGTTCAAGTGCTCACGGCCATTGTCATCAAAGTGAGCTTTTGCACCGTCGTTTTGAAACCATGTCCGTTTGTTGACAAGAAGGGGTACAATCTCCAAGAACAGTGGCACTACATCTCGCAGAAACACCAGGTAACGTGGACCAGTCAAACGGGGAGGCAGCAAATGAGGTTCCAGTAAGCGATCTCGGACAACGCCTACCTACAGGTTGACAGTGAATCGTTGCTGGTGGCCACCGATGTGTCCTCAACATCTACATCTACATGGATACTCTGCAAATCACATTTAAGTGCCTGGCAGAGGGTTCATCGAACTACCTTCACAATTCTCTATTATTCCAATCTCGTATAGCGCGCGGATAAGAGCGAACACCTATATCTTTCCGTACGAGCTCTGATTTCCCTTATTTTATCGTGGTGATCGTTCCTCCCTATGTAAGTCGATCTCAACAATATATTTTCGTATTCGGAGTAGAAAGTTGGTGATTGGAATTTCGTGAGAAGATTCCGTCGCAACGAAAAACGCCTTTCTTTTAATGATGTCTAGCCCAAATCCTGTATCATTTCTGTGACACTCTCTCCCATATTTCGCGATAATACAAAACATGCTGCCTTTCTTTGAACTTTTTCGATGTACTCCGTCAGTCCTACCTGGTAAGGATCCCACGCCACACAGCAGTATTCTAAAGGAGGACGGACTAGCGTAGTGTGGGCAGTCTCCTTAGTAGGTCTGTTACATTTTCTAAGTGTCCTGCCAATAAAACGCAGTCTTTGGTTAGCCTTCCCCACAACATTTTCTGTGTGTTCCTTCCAATTTAAGTTGTTTGCAATTGTAATACCTAGGTATTTAGTTGAATTTACGGCTTTTACATTAGACTGATTTATTGTGTAACCGAAGTTTAAGAAGTTTGTTTTAGCACTCATGTGGATGACCTCATACTTTTCGTTACTTAATGTCAACTGCCACTTTTCGCACCATTCAGATATCTTTTCTCAATCGTTTTTCAGTTTGTTTTGATCTTCTGATAACTTTATTACTCGATAAACGACAACCTCATCTGCAAACAACCAAAGACGGCTGCTCAGATTGTCTCCCAATTCGTTTGCATAGATAAAGAAGAACAAAGCGCCTATAACACTACCTTGGGGAACGCCAGAAATCACTTCTGTTTTACTCGATGACTTTCCGTCAATCACTACGAACTGTGACCCCTCTGACAGGAAATCGCGAATCCAGTCACATAACTGAGACGATATTCCACAAGCACGCAATTTCGCTACGAGCCGCTTTTGTGGTACCGTGTCAAAAGCCTTCCGGAAATCCAGAAATACGGAATCGATCTGAAATCCCTTGTCAATAGCACTCAACACTTCATGGAATTAAAAGCTAGTTGTGTTTCACAGGAACGGTGTTTCCTAAGCCCATGTTGACTTTGTGTCAATAGACCGTTTTCTGCGAGGTAACTCATAATGTTCGAACACAACGTATGTTCCAAAATCCTGCTGCATATCGACGTTAACGATATGAGCCTATAATTTAGTGGATTACTCCTACTACCTTTCTTGAATATTGGTGTGACCTGTGCAACTTTCCAGTCTTTGGGTACGGATCTTTCGTCGAGCAAACGGTTGTATATGGTTAGTAAGTATGGAGATAATGCATCAGCATATTCCGAAAGGAACCTATTTGGTATACAGTCTGGACCAGAAGACTTGCTTTTATTAAGTGATTAACTTGCTTCACTACTCCGAGGATATTTACTTCTACGTTACTCATGTTGGCAGCTGTTCTTGATTCGAATTCTGGAATATTTACTTCGTCTTCTTTTGTGAAGGCATTTCGGAAGGCTGCGTTTAGTAACTCTGCTTTGGCAGCCTGTCTTCAATAGTACCTCCATTGTTTTCGCGCAGAGAAGGCATTGATTGTTTCTTGCCGATAACATACTTCACATACGACCAGAATTTCTTTGGATTTTCGGCCAGGTTTCGAGACAAAGTTCCGTTGTGGAAACTGTTATAAGCATCTCGCACTGAAGTCCGCGCTAAATTTCGAGCTTCTGTAAAAGATCGTCAATCTTGAGGATTTTGCGTCTGTTTAAATTTGGCATGTTTGTTTCGTTGTTTCTGTAACAGTGTTCTAACCCGTTTTGTGTACCAAGGAGGATCATCTCCGTCGTTTGTTAATTTATTTGGTATATCTTTCAATTTTTGCCGATACTATTTCTTTGAATTTAAGCCACTTCTGGTCTACACTTATATTATCAATTTGGAATGAGTGGAGATTGTCTATTAGGAAGGCGTCAAGTGAATTTTTATCTGCTTTGTTGAACAGATATATTTTTAGCTTGTTTTTCGAGAATTTGGGGATTACAGTATTCAGTCTCGCTACGACAACCCTGTGGGCACTAATCCCTGAATCGGTTTTGATGCGTGTTATTAACTCAGGATTATTTGTTGCTAAGAGGTTAAGTGTGTTTTCACAACCGTTTACTATTCGCGTGGGCTCATGAACTAACTGCTCGAAATAATTTTCAGAGAATACGTTTAGCACAAATTCGGATGATATTTTGTGCGTACCTCCGGAATTAAACAAGTATTTTCGCCAACATATCGAGGGTAAATTAAAGTCACCATCAACTATTATCGTATGAGTCGGGTACGTGTTTGAAATCAAACTCAAGTTTTCTTTGAGCCTTTCAGCAACTGTATCATCTGAATTGGGAGGTCGGTAAAAGGATCCAATTATTACTTTATTCTGGCTGCCAACAATGACCTCTGCCCATACTAATTCACAGGAAGTATCTACTTCAATTTCGCGACAAATTAAACTACTTCTGACAGCAACAAACACGCCACCGCCAACTGTGTTTAGCCTATCCTTTCGCAAAAATTTCGGCTGAGCTTATATCCGGCTTTAGCCAGCTTTCAGTGCCTATAACGATTTGAGCATCAGTGCTTTCTATTAGCGGTTGGAGCTCTGGTACTTTCGCAACACAGCTACGACAATTTACAACTGTTATACCAATGGTTCCTGTATCTATGTTCTTCCTGTGTTCAGCCTGCACCCTTTGTGATTGAAGCCCTTCTTGTGTTTTCCCGAGACCCTTTAACCTAAAAAACCGCCCAGTCCAGGCCACACAGTCCCTGCTACCCGTGTAGCCGCCTCCTGTGTGGACGCCTGACCTATTCAGCGGAATCAGAAATCCAACCGACCTTTGGCGCAAGTCGAGTAATCTGCAGCCTACACGGTCACAGAACCGTCTGAGCCTCTGATTCTGCCGGCCGCGGTGGTCTCGCGGTTGAGGCGTTCAGTCCGGAACCGCGCGACTGCTACGGTCGCAGGTTCGAATCCTGCCTCGGGCATGGATGTGTGTGATGTCCTTAGGTTAGTTAGGTTTAAGTAGTTCTAAGTTCTAGGGGACTGATGACCACAGATGTTAAGTCCCATAGTGCTCAGAGCCATTTTTTTTTTTTTTTTTTTTTTTTTTTTTTTTTTTTTTTTTTTTTTTTTTTTTTTTTTGAGCCTCTGATTCAGACCCTCCACTCGGCCTGTCGACTATGCTGCAAATGGTCAATCTGCTTTCATCTTGCAAGTAAGACTGGCAGCCTTTACCACGTCTGTTAGCCGCTCGAAACCAGAGGGAATCTCTTGCCCGCATCTCGTGGTCGTGCGGTAGCGTTCTCGCTTCCCACGCCCGGGTTCCCGGGTTCGATTCCCGGCGGGGTCAGGGATTTTCTCTGCCTCGTGATGGCTGGGTGTTGTGTGCTGTCCTTAGGTTAGTTAGGTTTAAGTAGTTCTAAGTTCTAGGGGACTGATGACCATAGATGTTAAGTCCCATAGTGCTCAGAGCCATTAGAATCTCTTCTGATCCAAAGTGACACACGTCATTGTTAACGACGTGAGCATCCACCTGCAGTTGGCTGCACCCTGTGCTCTTCATGGCATCTGGGAGGATCCTTTCCATATCTGGAATGATTCCACCTGGATACACACGGAGTGCACATTGATTTTCTTACCCTTCTTGTTAGCCAAGTCCCTAAGGGGCCCCATAACGCGCCTAACGTTGGAACTCCCAGCTACCAATAATCCCACCCTCTATGACTGCCTGGATCTTGCAGGCTGAGTGGTCTCCTCTGAAACAGGACAGGCGACAGCATCTGGCTCGGCGACAGTGTCAGCCACAGACAACACCTGGAACCTGTCTGTCAGACAAACCTCGGAGGCCTTACGTGGGACCGCCTGGGAAGTCTTTAGCTTCCTGCTTCGCCCCGGGGCGACCTCCCACGCGACCACAGGTGAGGGATCAGCCTCAGTGCGAGCAGTAATTGGGTTGGCCACCGGTGAGGACCGATCGGAGGACTCTGACGTGCTGGACGTCCGTTGGATCCCCACGGCCGATCCACAACAGTGGCGCCCATCCACTGCAGCCTCAAGCTGTTTAACCGAAGCCATCACAGCCTGAAGCTGAGAGCGAAGTGTCACCAACTCGGCTCGCATCCGCACACAACAATCGCAGTCCCTAAACTATGCTGATAAACGGATTACAGCACGTGCTGCGCAACTCTACTGTAGACCCTGACGAAAACGCTGGAACTGTGTCTAATAACACGTAGATATTCAAAAACCTAAGTACCGAAGCACTCAGGTGAAACTAAATAATTCGCCCCGATTAGGAACTTCTAATATGTCACAAAATCGGTTTACTTTCCGACGCAAACGAAAACGCGAGAACAGTGGCGATTAGATATTAAATTTACATGCAAAAACTCAAGAAACTAAACTATTAAAGCACGCAAATGATATAATAAAATTCGCTCCTGGTTAGGAACTCGTAAATGTCACAAAAGCGGTTACTTCCCTGTTGCTGCGTCTGTCTCGGTCGGCTACTCCAGGTGTTGCTGTGGCGGCTGTTGGAAACAACATCTCTGGTGAATGAGGCCTGATTGGTGGACAATACAAGGTGTACCAAGTTGGGCACTACAACACTGTGGTGCATAACACCACTGGCAGAAGTGAACGCAAGGTACAAAATCCGTTGCTCCCAATGCTCGCAGAAGTTCTTTATGATACGACCGTGATACTTGTTCCGCCAGTACTCTCCCCACTGTATCCTTTGAAGTGTGCGTATCATGGGCATGTCGACATGTGCTTATGCTGGGTGGTCGATCACACGATCTAATACCATCTTCTCAAAGCCTTCTGTTCCGACATGTCTCGGAAGGAAGGAAGTAACATTTGTTTAACATCCCATCGACTTCGAGTTCGTTAGAAACAGAGGAAAATCTCGGATTGCGTCAAGGGTGGGGAAGGAAATGGGCAGTGTCCTTTCAAAGAAACCATCCCGGTATTTGCCTAGAGTGATTTTGGAAAATCACGGAAAACCAAAACTGGATGGCCACACGCGGGTTTGAACCGCGTCCAGTGTGCTAACCACAGCGCCACCTCGCTCGGTGTCTTTGGCGGAAACCACATAACAAGGTGTCTGATGCAATGGACATCACGGAGAGTGGTGTGCATGCGGCACAGGTCAATGCCCCGATGCGATGCATGCGGTCGTCACATGACACACGTGCTATGAGCTAAGTTGTTTACAGTATGTCTGTTTGGTGGCCAGGGGTGTACGTTTTTTTGTCACACGCTGCCAGTTGCAGTGTACAGCAGACACCGGGGATCTTTGTGAGAGTGCGGCAGAACTGCAAGCACTCAAACTGACGGCCGTCGCTTTGAACAGTTACCACGAGCCACATTATTATGCAGTGTTCGCAGTGTACATACACAGCACAATAAAAATGTATTTCCGACCATTGGTACTCTGTCTCAATGTAATCGACTGTGGACCCACTATCACCAGTTGCAATGCGACTCAATCTGTAGAAAGTAGTTGCACGGATACCTCAACAAAACGGTGTAACTAGAAGAGAAAAAATGCGTCTCTTACTATTTTTATACTTCAATGATCATTTGGCTGAAATGGCTCTGAGCACTATGGGACTTAACATCTGTGGTCATCAGTCCCCTAGAACTTAGAACTAGTTAAACCTAACTAACCTGAGGACATCACACAACACCCACTCATCACGAGGCAGAAAAAATCCCTGACCCCGCCGGGATTCGAACCCGGGAACCCGGGTGCGGGAAGCGAGAACGCTACCGCACGACCACGAGCTGCGGACGACCATTTGGTAGAGCAGCGCGTGATGTGCTCCACTTGGGGAAATACCATATCAAACGTCGTTTTTATCGTCATTTCTCTTCTTTTCTGACAAAGTAAAAGGCGCTGCCATTGCGGCCTGTAGTACATTTGACCTTAATGACCGATACTTAACGCTCACCCACTGCTGTGGCAACCACGCGACGTTAACACGCACACCAGCATACTGCGCCAACTGCAGGACGTATCGCTTTTATTTGTCTGCTGCTGTTAGCAGTAGCTGCGCGAGGCGCTGAGCAGTTTCGTCACTCGGCAGGCCGGCTCGAGGTTTCCGCGGAGCGGCCGGCAGCGCTTGGAGGTTCCAGGAGTCGGCTGTGGGTCACGCGGGCACCTTCCAGGAAGCACGGACGCCCGCCGGCCAGCACGCCACAGGCGGCAGCCGGGCGCCGGCAGCGGCGCGGTTCGCCGCAGCATCCCGTTCTCCAGACACGTCTGCTCTCAATACCTTCCGCTGCTCTAGCCGGCTGTTGTGATGGTGCGTCGCCGGTTGGCACAAGGAATTTGTTCCTCTAGGGACTCTGTTTGATGCACGATGTCTGACATTGTTTTTATCAAAGTGATCGAGGCTTTGTTGACCACTGTTTGACGTATTGTCCGCTGCCTTTCGTCTGGGCATCTTCTACCGAAATTCGTTTAGTGATTTTTCGCCAGCATCAGTGACTGGCGCCGGCCGCTGTGGCCGAGCGGTTCTAGGCATTTAAGTCCGGAACAGCGCTGCTGCTACGGTCGCAGGTTCGAATCCTGCTTAGGGCATGGTTGTGTGTGATGTCCTTAGGTTAGTTAGGTTTAAGTAGTTCAAAGACTAGGGGACTGATGACCTCAGATGTTAAGTCCCATAGTGCTTAGAGCCATTTGAATCATTTTTGGGTCACTGGCCTTGTGGCTCTGAGCACTATGGGACTCAACTGCTGTGGTCATAAGTCCCCTAGAATTTAGAACTACTTAAACCTAACTAACCTAAGGACATCACACACATCCATGCCCGAGGCAGGATTCGAACCTGCGACCGTAGCGGTCGTGCGGTTCCAGACTGTAGCGCCTTTAACCGCTCGGCCACTCCGGCCGGCCACTGGCCTTGTCAGGTAGAAATGGGTAGATTAGATCTTCTTTGGAACTAGTTCAGTGGTGGCTGGTCTATTATGGGACACTTTACTGTGTTATCGTAAATACAAACCTGGGAATGTGAACTGACAACATAAATGTGCTACAGAGCTCAAACCACATCACTTATATGAAACTGAAAAGAATCCTGTCCGTGAAAACCGATCTCACTCATAAGCAAATAAAATAGCAAATCAATAATTTCACGCTCAGCAGACATGGACAGTGCAAACTGTTTGAAAAAAAAAGAAGGAACGTAACTGCATTAAAAAAACTGTAGTGTCAACCTCTATAAGAATGTAACACGAAACACACGAAAATTTCAGCACTGACATATGGCCTTGGTAAAATAAAGAAACTGACAGAACCTATGTTACGCAAAGGAAACGAAACGATCTCCTATCATGAATCTCACCCGCAAAATGTAGTACTGGCAGAAACGACAACACAACAAGACTCCGCAACAGCTAAATAACTACTGCTAAAAACTGACTACAGTTGGTCCAGGGAAATTGGGTTCATAACCTTGACACAGAATGCCAGTGAAACACATGACTCAAAATTTAGGTACTGAAATTCCAGTTAAGGAGGAACTGATCAACAAAAAAATTACAGACTCTAATATGAAAAATTCATTTAATCTACTAACTTCCATGGTACAGTAAATCAACACAGAAGATCAACAGAATAATCATCAAAAACTCGACTGTGACGAGGGTGAAGTGGACCAAAAATACAAGCCTACAAAAATAAAAATAAACTTCTTACCTCATCAAATAATCCCTTGTTCTTCGTTTCGAAACCTTTTTTATGCCCGTATGCTATCCAACCATTGTTCATAGTTCCAAAAGTGCGTCCATGCATTACACTGTACACTCCACGAACCCGACCTGCTGCAAACCGCAGCTATCCACTACTGACTGTCAAAGATTCTACGACTCCAGAGTGCTACCATCGCAGAAACAGATACTGTTTGTTGCCTGACAACTGCTTCTCTGACCAGAGATCTTCAAATATATCATTTTCCTTTACAAATATTAACACATACAGTAACACCATAAAAAATAGCCATCTTACAACTTTACTTTTAAAGTTGTAATTCAACATTTGCTAATTAACATTTCCGTTTGTGAATATACATGCAATTTAAATAAAAGTAAAAAGAAAATGCTGCTATCAGTGAGATTCGAAGAAGCGACTATACAGTACAACTGAGACATGAAATCTTAAATTGCTCGCCTGACGCATTTCAGATTTATTTCAATCATCAGATATTCTCTGTGCACTTGGATATCTGATGATCTAAATAAATCCAAAAGCGTCAAGTGAGCAATCTGAGTAATAAAGTCATTTTTCACAGGCTATATGACTTTTTCCAAGAGACCTATTCAGCTCCAATGAAGTAGGCCTATTACATTATAACAGCGACTTTACGGTTAGGAAACTTTTACGCTACACTCTCAGCTACCGCTGAACACGCGGAATTACTTGTACTTAACAGAGCTCGAAAACTTCCAGTCTTGTAAAGCCGATTGATCGAGGTTTCTCGGTTTTTTTTTTTTATTTTTTTATTTTTTTTTTATTTTTTTTTTTTAGTCGTAGCGCCTTAGCAAACCTGAACTGCTTTTGGACTACTTTCAAGGATTACTGTTTGTGAATGGAAATGAGCGTACGGTCTGGATTTTGGAAGTGGCTTCGTTACTGTCTAGAGGTGCCAGCCAAACGCAGTGCCACAATTACTCTAGATTAGTCACCGGCAGAAATTATTGTGGTGAGAAAATCACAACTCAACCACCAATGTTTGTAGTTTTACCAATAAAAGGCGTTCATTCTCTTTGTAGAACTCTATCATATCAGCTGATGGACCAAAGTCTCAGTACCACTAAAGAGAGAGGTCGCAATTAACTCGGCTGCTATTTCGCGAAAAATCTGCGAAATGTTCCAAAAAATTCCTGGGAAATCAAATTTAAAAACCAAAGTTCCACATGGACAGTTAATCTCAAAAACTGCAAGTCCAGATTGCAGCCAAAAATCGGAAAATAAATTCAGTGTTCACCTGACGTGAAAATATGACAAAGTGCACACTCAAAAAATATTCCAAGCATGTCGTAGTAGTAGATGAGAAAAATACTGTTCCCAAATTCAGTACTCATAAAATTTCCACACTGTAACTATCCGTGGTTCGGTCGTCGTTCCACATACACGACCGATCCGAACAACCGTCCAGGCGAGACTGCCTCCAAAAATCCCCGAATCTTCAATAAAGATGACTCCCGCCTATTTACGATCTCGCTTGGAGACTAATCAAATCAATGATCTTCCGGTTTGCGGAATGTTTACGACTATTAATTTCTACTATACAAATATGTGTTATACATTACTTTAACCTATAGAGTTTTATCAGCTTTCCATTGCTGCACTAAGATTTCCAATCAGACAAATAGTTCTCCTAATATTAATGAATTTGTCCACATTGAGACTCCTTGGCCTTGTTTCACTATCAAAAATTTAAGCTAAAATAAAAAGAATACATATAGTTACTCTTACTATTATCTGCTACCGCTACTTTTAATGTTTAAATAATACTTTCGTCGAAATTCAAGTTTTTGTGGCTCAGAATGCATATTTCAGCTTGTAGTTCAACCTGTATACAGTTTGTCAAAATTACATTAGTATGTCCCGATAGTGCTCATTGTGCTCTATCCGTAGATACTTTGTTTCTGAAAAACTAGCTATGCTTTCTCGAGATATTAATTTTTCAATTACATTTTATATGCGGCATCTTTAAACCTAAATATCTTAAAAACTACTGCCCGATGAAAGGCTCATAACCATGAGTGACATAGTCTTAATTTTCTCTTTAAAATGACACCACTGGTTTTTGTATAGCTAATCTGAATTCATTTTATTTGAATATTAAGGTGTTCAAAGTACAGGGCGTATCAAAAAGAATCATCCAATATTGCACGTCTATATTTCTGAAACTAATAAACATATACAATGAATTTTGGTTTTTGATGAACGGGAAACTAAAAAAACTTTTTTCATGCCTTTTCATAGGTGTTCAGTAATCCCCCCTTGAGATACACGGCATATGTCAATGCGGTATTCAAAATTTTCCCCCACTGCAGCGAACATGTCTTGAGTTAAAACTTGCACAGCTGCCGTTATGCGATGTCTCAGTTCATTCATTGTTGTCGGTAAGGGAAGCACATAAACAGAGTCTTTTATAAACTCTCACAAGAAATACAGCCAGGTCCGGCGACCTTGGAGGCCAGTAATGTAAGGCTGAATCACTTGGTCTAGTGAGACCGATCCATCGTTCAGTAATGCTTTAATTTAAAAAATTCTCGCACTTTCAGATGCCAGTGTGGCGGTGCTCCAGCTTGTTGGTAAATAAAATCGTTAGAATCAGTTTCCAACTGTGGGACAAGAAAGTTCTCAAGCATATCGAGGTACGTGCTTCCTGTAACAGTGTTCTCAGCAAAGCATGTATCATGCACCTTTTCCCGTGAGACTGCTCAAAACACATTAAATCTTGGAGAGTCCCTCTCATGTTGCACGACTTCATGTGGTTGTTCCGTACGCCATATTCTCACATTATGAGGGTTCACCTTTCCATTTAAATGGAATGTTGCCTCGTCACTAAACTCTAAGCATGGAAGAAAACTGTCGTCCTCCACCTTGCCTAGAACGAAATTACAGAACTCCACACGTTGTTCTTTGTCACATTCACGAAGAGCTTGCAGTAGCTGAATTTCGTATGGTTTCATGTGTAAACGTCGACGCAACACACGCCAGACGGACATCGGGGGCATGTTGAGCTGGCGAGCTGCACGGCGAACGGATTTCTGCGGACTCCTTGTGAAACAACGGCGGATGCGTTCAACGCCTGTGTCAGACACTCGGGGGCGGTCCGGCCATTTACCTTCACACAAACAACCTGTTTCTCGGAATTTTTCATGCCATCGTCTAATACTCTGTGCTGTAGGAAGATCCATACCATACCTAGTACGAAAGTCACGCTGAATAGTTATTACTGACCCGCACTGCGCAAAACGTAGAACACTACATTATTACTAGAGGTGAAGTGGGTGCAAACTGCTGCTACCTAGCGGGAACCGTGTAAAACTCGAGAGTTTGCTCTTTCCAACAGTAAATTGTTCACACATATATCTCATATTACAAAATAATTAGGACTTTTTGTAAAATCAGATGATTTTTTTTGTGATACACCCTGTATTTCCTTCTGTTCGAGGCGGCTATGGCTGCCGCCTCCTTTCAGCGGCCGAGAGCCGTGGGTTTTCCTCATCCAGCACCTGTTACGAGAGCTAGAAGAAGGAAACAGGTATTTCTCATGTCGATGTCTCCGCCAGTGACTCCCGATCAGACGTACCACTATCTAGCGGCGCTGCGTGACGGCTCTTCGGCCCGCAACCCCACTACAGCTAACCCCTCTTTAGCTGTCAAACGCTAGAGCTAGGCCAGCCGCGCCCACTCTCACATAAACACAGAACGTGGACATTGCCGCCTCTGTCTTGTATCACTCTCCAACTTCTCGTAGAGGGCTATACCGTCTCACTGCGGAGTGAGCTTTAAATTAAAAACGCGTGAAGAAGGCCAGTCCGTAAGATAGGTAAATGTAGTATAAATTTTCGAGATTCAAACAAAAAATGTCAGTGACTCGAGCGAGCGAAACAGAGAGAATGGACTCCATGTCGTCTGACTTCCCTTTAATCTCTTCAGAGAACTACCAATTGTGGCTCCGAAGCTGAAAAGTAAAAACAGTATGGGGAAGCGTCTTGATAAATGAATTTCATTTTAAAATTTTATTTTTAAACGTCTCATATATGATACGCAGGGTGTATTTCCGGCGAGTCATCAGGCCCATTTTCCGTGATGTTTCGGCAGATATGTGCAATTTAATTCTTGCAATATGTAGCTGGGTTCACCTCCGAAAAATGTGCTCAGTACGTCTTTCGCGCGGCGCCTGGTGTCAATGGAAAGTGTCGGTTTGATTCCTGTTACAAAGAAAAGCGGAATTTTACTGTTCATTCCGTGGAAAGGTTCCAAATTAATCTGCTGGGATAATCGTTTTATCGATATATATTAACAGTGTGGTATCGTCCAGAGATGGTACCATAACAGCCAGAAACGCGAAGCGATACCACAGACCTTAGCGAGGGCTCGCAGCGATCCTCAACGAGATATCAGAGGAACTCCTGAAGACAACGTTTCTGTCCCAGGACTGCAGTGCCCTCGCACTGACGTCAATATAGTTTTGAGTACGAAAGAACTCGCTCAGTTCGATATTTCAGTTACAACAGTCAACATTATCGAGTACGAGAAAGTCGGTTAAACGTTTCAGACGAAGTTGTTAATGTCGAACACTGTATTTTGAGACAACAGTTTGTTAATCAAAGCATCAAGTGATACTTTGCTAGTCCACAACAGTTGTAAATTATCCAGTACTCCTGTGGCAAAGAAGTGTATCAAAAGTAAGTGAATCTTTTATTAAAGAGGTTGAAAAAGCCAGTCAACCGGTTGCAAATCGAAGGTTTATTAGCCCTTGACCTACGTTTCGATGTTTCTAAAAATATCTTCTTCAGAAGGAGTGGGCCTTGTTACATCACACGGTGGTACATTACATTAGCTGAAGCCGAGCGGCTCTTGTGAAATATAAAATTGATATAAAAACCGGAAACATCACATGACTTAAGACAGCAACTAGATTGCATTTAGCGTACGCTGAAATAAACGCACAAATGTATTCGCCAACTGCCCCAATTTGCCTTTGTTTCTGGCATGATGTATTCTTAAGTTATGCAAATATTTTATCCTTTGACTCCTGTTACAATTTCACGCGGTCAAGAGACTTTACCTTTAGACGCAATGAACGGTAGAAACTGCAACTGAACGGAGCCGGAATGAGGAACGAATGGCCATCCGGAAAAGAACGGTAGCGATCGAATGAAATCGAGGGAGAACGAGGAACGATAACAACCGAACAAAGACCGGGGGTACGAGACTAACCTGATGGGACCTCGATCCTGCCGTTCAGTTCCGTTGGACCCATTCCTTGGGGAACGACCCACCTCTATTGCCAAAGAATCACCCTTGATTGCTGGGGACGGACAGAAGTCGAGCGCGCATCTGGAGGCCATATTTACTTACCGCCAACGTCTGAGCACCCTTTCCGGCTCATTATAGCTGTGGCTCTCCCCTTGTTACCTACGCAGGTCATTCGCTCCAGTACGGGAATCCAGGATCCTTTTATCTTGAGGCTTCCTTCTGTCATGCTTACGAATTCCAAGGGCTTCGCTCAACAAGCAGACGAGATAGGTCTTTTCCACTGCGAGAACCTGCTTTCAGTGAATTTTATGACGTGCCCTGTCTCATACAGCGTGTGTTCCGCCATGACCGATTTCTCCACTTGTTCCGCTTGCAGTACTTTTGATATTCAATGATCCTGATATTGATGGCTCGGCCGGTCATTCCAACGTACAACAGCAGACAAACAGCACTGTGTGAAATAATGGCAGAAATCAGTGTGAGACGTACGAGGAACGTATCCGTTAGGACAGTACTGCAAATTTGGCATTCATAGGCTATGCAGCGGAGGATCGATACGAGTGCCTTGGCTAACAGCACGACGTCCTTCAGCACTTCTCCTGAGCTTGTGACCACGAAGGTTGGACCGTAGACAAATGGAAAACCGTGGCTTGATCGGACAGGTCTCGGTTTCAGTTGGTAAGAGCTGATGACAGGGTTCGATTGTGGCGCAACCCCACGAAGTCGTGGACCTAAATTGTCAACAAGGCATTGTGTAAATGGTGGTGGCTCCATACTGTTGTGGACTGTGTTTATATGGCATGGATTGGGTCGTCTGATCCAGCAGAACCCATCATTGACTGGAAATGGTGATGTTAGCCTACTTGGAGACCCAATGCAGCCATTCACAGACTTCATTCGTCTTCTGACGTGCCACTCCGCCGAATGTTAGTTTTCGTGGCACTTTTTTAACTGGTGGAGTAATCAATGTTCCTCACAACGCATTCCAGGTGTTGCATTTCGAGATGCTGCGGCTCATACGTTCGGTGCGCACTTTACAAGTGTGTTAATCATACCGCCCGCATCTCGTGGTCGTGCGGTAGCGTTCTCGCTTCCCACGCCCGGGTTCCCGGGTTCGATTCCCGGCGGGGTCAGGGATTTTCTCAGCCTCGTGATGGCTGGGTGTTGTGTGCTGTCCTTAGGTTAGTTAGGTTTAAGTAGTTCTAAGTTCTAGGGGACTGATGACCATAGCTGTTAAGTCCCATAGTGCTCAGAGCCATTTTTTTGTTAATCATACCTATTTTCTGGTTCGAATGGTGATTTGAACGTTTGAGCAGGTATCGCCCCGTGTGTGTGTGTCGATTTTCGGTACACGCTTTGGCCCAGGTTTCACCACTCGTCGTAACCAGCACATCTGGAAAGGGTAGCTGCTGATCCCGTTTTACCTCCGCAGTGCCGGCCGGTGTGGCCGTGCGGTTCTAGGCGCTACAGTCTGTAACCGCGTGACCGCTACGGTCGCAGGTTCGAATCCTGCCTCGGGCATGGATGTGTGTGCTGTCCTTAGGTTAGTTAGGTTTAAGTAGGTCTACGTTCTACGGGACTGATGACCACAGGTGTTAAGTCCCATAGTGCTCAGAGCCATTTGAACCATTTTTGAACCTCCGCAGTAAATTTAATATCGGTATGGAGATTGTTTATGTGTTTTTGGAAGTCATAGAGATGTTCCTGTCAAGTTGCAATAGAGGGAATACAACAGCATAAAAACAACGACGTAGAAAATCATCGGCGTTTGAAGCACAAATTATCAGAAACTTCGTGGTAGGCAATCAGAAAATATGTGAAGACTAGGACAGACGACGATAAAAAAAAGTCACATTTGTTCATTACCTGTCCACAAACAGGTGAGAAACACCTATTTTCGCGCACGAATCGCCTCTAAAGATGTCGTTTATATGCATCGGTGAGAATGTTTCATACTCGGAGGAGACCACAAGAACTTTAGATGAGAAATGATGCCTTTAGAAAACCCGTAGCAGGGATAGGCTAGCAAGCACGTTTTAAGCTATTCAGGAATAGAAAACTTGGTAATAGAAGGAACAGGTCAGAATAAAAACATCCGTGTTCTCGTCTCGGTGGTACCGAAGATAACCTCGTGAAATGACATCGCCACCAAGGCAATACGCTCCGCTGCAGGCGCCGAAGACATTACGAGCCGGCGACTTGGGCTGCGGGGAGAAGAGAAGCGCATAGATTAATTTTATGGCCGACTGTCATCGAGGGGCAGCGAAACGAGTGTTTAATAGCCGTTATAAACGTCATCTGTCACCGATAAACGCCGCGTTTGCCTTTCAGACAACTGTCCCGCTCGTGAACTGTGCATATTTCGCCAGACATTAGTTCACATCAGGCGCTCGCTTGCCTGGCAACGACTGGCACAGTTTATTATCAGTGCATTAGTGCACTCGTTACTTACCAGTGAAATATGTTACGCCTCTCCAGCAGTGCTTTGGTGAACAACTGTTCTAGTTACCGGATTGAGAAATTAGGTAATGGATGGAACGGCTTTTCAGATAAGTCATGTGTTTCATTCCTGCTGACGACATCCAGAATGTACTGAAAGATAGCACACACTCAGCATTCCTCTGCAAAAGACGGTGTGCACGAGGTCATTATTGTAGTAACCACCGTAAATGTCGCAACAATTCCATTTGCTTGATTATATAATCAATTAAAAGCTTAAATATGGGAAACGACATACTTGCCTATATGTAATTACTCTGAAACTGTACTGTCATTTGTTTTCCGATCTTCCTGCATACTGACCCACGCCACTGTTCTAACGGGCAACAAATTCAAAACTGATACTCGAACGAAATTTATTTAGATGAAAAGAGGAGTATCATATGGAAGAACAAAAGGCTTGTTATTAAAAACTAATTGAAAAAAGCCAAGAGTAAGAACTTCTTTCAAAATAATGATTGTTAAATTTTGGAGTGTGTGGACAAGCCGCTGCCATTTTCTTCACAGTGGTGGAGATCGGGGTGAGAAGGGCTATACATTTGAATATTCCATTGAGTTCATGGCAGGAAATAGAACACAGGTTTGCAGAAGTACATTTTTAGGAGCGCTTCGAATTACAAAACATCGAGTTGAAGGCGTTTTCAAACGTTTCAAGAAAGAGGGATGCCTTATACCCGTTCAAACTCGTGGAGGTTATAGAAAGACTGCTGTTTACAGCACCAGAATCAAGTCTGTAAAAACTTTTATTAAACAGTTTAAAGGAAGTGAATCACATTACTGTGCGTAAAGAAGTGCTCGTATTTATTTGGACACTAATTTAAGCACAGCTAAAATGCGGGAAATGTACCATAAATCGGTTTTTGATGATCTAAAAGTTACACAATCATTGTTCCAGCTGTTCTGTTTTTATAAATGCTAGTTTTAATTGCAAGTTGTGATTGGTTCTTCGCAACAAACATTAAACGAGAGCAATTGTATTGTGGGAGATTACTTAGCAGGTGCCTACAAGAAACTTGAGGATGGATACCATTGCTACCCTTACAGAACGACTCTATGCAGTGAATTGTTTGGGTATGAGTGCAGAATTTTTCAAGGAAATGGTTCCAAACGACATTAATGGAGGGACGTTTAAGCTAGTCAACTCTCATGTTTTCCTCTCCAAACATACATAGAGGGATAAACGTTGGATTCAAGCGTTTGAGAAGAACTATGTAATTGATAACTTTTCCATATCAAATTGTGATCAAAATACACACACATTCTGAAAATTCATTTTTACGTATTTATTTTACCCCTTGTTCTCTTGATATTAATCATGTAAATCACTGATTTTTACTAACATTTCGCTTATTATTCCTTCTTTTGTTGCCTATTCATTGAGCTCGTGTATGATACTAACACATTCAGGAAAAGAGCACTATTTCGGCTTTATCACTTTGAAGTGAAAGGTAATTCCGATGCAGCAGTCATAGGAATTGTCCAAATATCTAATACACCAGTGGTGGTTTGTCTCCACTCAGAAGAAAATTCAGTGAATTATTGCTTTCTGTGAGCTATACGTGAAGTGAGCAACTCACTCATTGTATCTTGAAAGCCATAAATTTAATTACAGTATCTGCTAATGAAATTGTAATTTGCACATACAACTTAGAGAGACACTCAGAATTCACTGTAGGTGACATTTGGTAATTCACGTTTTTAACGCAAGGCTGATAAAGAAGTATATAGTAATTTCTATATTTCCATAAATACAAAGTTACTATAATTGATTCATCCTTTTTTTAAGTTCTGTATTTTGCAAAGTATTACACGTATAAAAATGACTGATGTATCAACAAAACCGTAAACGCTCTGAGTGTGGGCTGAGGGCACAAGTTGGCGTTACGAGTGAAGTGCCTTGAAAAACAAAGCGCAAAGCAGGAAAAAAGTTCTTGTGTGTTGGAATATGCAAGCTCTTCCATTTATCTGGAAAGATCAGTCGCCACAACGGAAGAGTGTGGGGCAGTGAATATTCTTTTGAAATTATGGCGCACGAATGAGATTCACCGAAGGTTAATGTTTTCAGCGCACTGTCACAAACGACACCGTATGGATCACATTTTTTGTGGGAGAAGACAGTGATGAGTACCTTTTACCTTGATATGTTGTAGTTGTGGTTGTTTCCACAGCTGAGCATTAATACCGAGAATTTCACCTTTCAACACTATGGGAAATCACTCATTGGAGCATTGATGTTCGTCAATACTTAAACGACGATCTCCAGCATCGCTGGATTGGGCGTAGTGATGGAGATAACGTTGTTCTGTTCCCTCGGCTCCTCCAGGTCGCCTAACCTAACGCGTCATTTTCGTTTGGGGGTACATTAAAGACAATGTTTACTTGAGATGTCGGATAGGGTCTTTCTGTCTTACGTTCCCAGGGTGACAGACAGAATCGCCCATATATTGCGCGAACACGGCATAAAGGCTACCTACACTGAAGCGCCAAAGAAACTGGTATAGGCATGCGCATTCAAGTACAGGGATGTGTAAACAGGCAGAATACGGCGCTGCGATCGGCAATGCCTATACAAGACGACAAGCGTCTGGCGCAGTTGTTAGATCGGTTACTGCTACTACAATGGCAGTTTATCAAGATTTAAGTGAGT
Source organism: Schistocerca piceifrons (assembly GCF_021461385.2). NCBI lineage: Eukaryota > Metazoa > Arthropoda > Insecta > Orthoptera > Acrididae > Schistocerca > Schistocerca piceifrons. Next base: position 457,944,020 of record NC_060141.1, read on the forward strand.
TTGATCGTGGTGTTATAGTCGGCTCACGAGCTGTGGGACACAGCATCTCCGAGGTAGCGATGAAGTGGGGATTTTCCAGTACGACCATTTCACGAGGGTATCGTGAATATCAGGAATCTGGTAAAACATCAAATCTCCGATATCGCTCGGCCGGAAAAAGATCCTGCAAGAACGCACCAACGACGATTGAATAGAAACGTTCATCGTGACAGAAGTGCAACGCTTCCTCAAATTGCTGCAGATTTCAATGCTGAGCCATCAAAACGTGTCAGCGTGCGAGCTATGCAACGAAACATCGTCGATATGGGCTTTCGGAGCCTAAGGCCACTCGTGTACCCTTGATGACTGTACGACACAAGGCTTTAGGCCTCGCCTGGGACTGTCGACAGAGACGTTGGACTATTGATGACTGGAAACATCTTGCCTGGTCGGACGAGTCTCGTTTCAAATTTATCGAGAGGCTGATTGTGTACGGGTATGGAGGCAATCTCATGAATCCATGGACCCTGCATGTCAGAAGGGGACTTTTCAAGCTGGTGGAGGCTCTGTAATGGTGTGGGGAGTGTGCAGTTGGAGTGATATGGGACCCTTCATACGTCTAGATGCGTTTCTCCCTCAGGTGACACGTATGTAAGCATCCTGTCTGATCACCTGCATCCATTTATATCCATTGTACACTCCGATGGACGTGGGCAATTCCAGCAGGACAACGCGACAACCCAGATGTCCTGAATTGTTCAGAGTGGCTCCAGGAACACTCTTCTGAGTTTAAACACTTACGCTGGCCACCAAGCTCCCCAGACATGAATGTTATTGAGCATATCTGGGATGCCTTGCAACGTGCTGTTCGGAAGAGGTCTCCTCCCCCCTCGTACTCTTACGGATTTATGGCAACCCTGCAGGATTCATTGTGTCATTTCCCTCCAGCACTACTTCAGACATTAGTCGAGTCCATGCCACGTCGTGTTGCCGCACTTCTGCGTGCTCGCGGGGGCCCTACAAGATATTAGGCAGTACCAGTTTCTTTGGCTCCCCAGTGTATAACACCGACAAAGAAGATCAAAGAGTGTCTCAGATCGACAAAGGAAAAAAAGGGACCCACTTGCAATGTTGGGAATATACCGCATACCACATACATGCGGAAAAGTCTGTGGTGAAATGACTGGACGATCAGTCAAAACCAGGATCACCGAACTAAGCCGCTTTGCAGTTTGGGACAGGTGGAGAAATTGGCCGTGGCGGAGCACGCGCTGTGTGAGACCGAACACACAGGAAAATTCGCCGACACGGGAAGTTCTCGCTGTATAGAAGAGCTAGCACACTGGCGTGTTCAAAGAAGCTATAGAAATACACAAAAACGAGAATATCTCCAACAAGAAAGAAGAAACCCTCAAGGTGAACGGATCCTGGACTCCCACGCTGCAGCGTACAACCGCTGTACGTTGTAAGGGGAGAACCGCACCGGAATCGACCTCGGAAAAGCACTTAGACATTGGCGCCCCAGGTATACTGGGTGATTCACGAAGATATGCAAATATTTTAATATGTTATTCTACAAGTAAAACTAAAGAAAAAAGTTCGTATAAACGTAGGTCCACAAATGTTCAGTTACGGAGTTACGGTTAACAAAAGTTATGCCTCAAATTTAGCAAACTTCGCTAATATGAAGATATCGCAAAACCGTACGAGGATAAAGTAAAGCACAATTTCCATTTATTCTGTTGTTATTGATCTGGTGAATCTAATAAAACATGTCCCAGACGGCCGCGCGGGATTAGCCAAGCGGTCTATGACGCTGCAGTCATAGACTGTGCGGCTGATCCTGGAGGAGGTTCGAGTCCTCCCTCGGGCATGGGTGTGTGTGTCCGTCCTCAGGATAATTTAGGCTAAGTAGTGTGTAAGCTTAGGGACTGATGACCTTAGCAGTTAAGATCCATAAGATTTCATACACATTTGAACGTTTTTTTGTCCCAGATGTGTATCTGCAGTAGTTTTCCAGAACATCCACGGAAGCAAAAAAGGATTTTCGTAAAATTTTTAATTTATTAACTACTTGGCCCAATATGTTTTTTAAATTCCACGCTATTGCATTAAGTTTGCAACAGAAGTTGAAGAGAATTAAATTTTGGAAAAATGGTGGTAATAACTTCATCTGAAACTGTATGAATGTGCCAGATAATCTGCTTTTATTAATACCATGCCACACGTGAATTCATGTTAAACCGGAGAAAACAAAGCACCGTGATAAGAAAGTAGTACGGTGTACATACAATTTTACAATAAAACTTCCTGGCGGATTAAAACTGTGTGCCGGACCGAGACTCGAAATCGGGAGCTTTACCTTTCGCGGGCAAGTGCTCTACCATCTGAGCTACCCAAGCACGACTCACGCCCCGTCCTCACAGTTTTAGTTCTGCCAGTATCTCGTCTCCTACCTTCCAAACTTTACAGAAGCTCTCCTGCGAAACTTGCAGAACTAGCACTCCTGAAAGAAAGGATTTGCGGAGACATGGCTTAGCCACAGCTGCGGAGATGTTTCCAATACATTCACAATAAATTTTCAAAACTGTCTCCACCAAGTTCAATGCATTTAGCTACATTCTTAATGGAAAGTAAACAAATTTACTCGTATAATAATCTTCGCTTCTCTGGATGTTCTGGAAAACTACTGCAGATACACGCCTGGGACAAGTTTCAAAGAAAGTGTGAACTAGTCGGTAAAGAGAATGCGATGCCATTGTTCCAAGCAACATCCCCGGTGATCTCCTGCTCACGGATTTGCGCACCAAGCTGCTGGAGACTTGTGCTGTTGTTTGTAAAGGACACCCGAAGTTCTAAAATGGGCTGTAGAGACGGTTACTAACCGTCTGGATCGATAAGCCCCCTTAGTCGCCTCCAGAAAGGCAGTGCATAGTTTTGTTGCGTTTTCCTAGGCCTAGCCATATTTTTTAGGTAGTGGTCATATGTTGGTATTGTTGATTGCGGCAGAACACTACGATAGCGGTCTTGCAAGACAAATCTTAGACAATAACGAACTAAAAATTTTATCTGGCTTGTGTTTGCGGACTACATAGTCATCGCGAAAAATACGTGCGAATTGATGATTATCTGATGATGGCCACGTAAACCGAACAAGCTTTTAGAAGAAAAATAAATATTATAGGACATCTACAGATTGTATCTGGAATGTCAAATGTACAATCTTGCGACTAAACATCTCCGGAATAAAACTATCGATATATTTGCACGTTAAATAACACTTTGTCAACATATTCATTAGTAATTTTGAAATAAAAAGGAAAAGAATAGGAAACCCCCGGATGTGGCCCTGAAGATCACGTAACAATCGACCGACCACCTACCAAACGTAATAAAAAGCCGCCAAACTCGCTGTCGTACTGCGCTGAGAAAATACAGGTATTTTCGATCCTTTTTTTCTTAACTCTGAAAATTTCGGTGTGTTATTGTTACTTTCATGACTGGATCTATGTTAATCAAATCAGCTATTATCGCAGAGCGCAAAAGAGCAGGTATCAACATCGTGTCAGCTAAGAATGGGCTGCAGAACCTCTCATAAATCGTATGGTTATACCGGGTGTTACAAAAAGGTACGGCCAAACATTTCAGGAAACATTCCTCGCACACAAATATAGACAATATGTTATATGGACATGTGTCAAGAAACGCTTAATTTCCATGTTAGAGCTCATTTCAGTTTCGTCAGTATGTACTGTACTTCCTCGATTCACCGCCAGTTGGCCCAATTGAAGGAAGGTAATGTTGACTTAGGTGCTTGTGTTGACATGCGACTCATTGCTCTACAGTACTAGCATCAAGAACATCAGTACGTAGAGTCAACAGGTTAGTGTTCATCACGAACGTGGTTTTGCAGTCAGTGCAATGTTTACAAATGTGGAGTTGGCAGATGCCCATTTGATGTATGGATTAGCACGGGGCAATAGCCATGGCACGGTACTTTTGTATCGAGACAGATTTCCAGAACGAAGGTGTCCCGACAGGAAGACGTTCGAAGCAATTGATCGGCGTCTTAGGTAGCACGGAACGTTCCAGCCTATGACTCGCGACTGGGGAAGAGCTAGAACGACGAGGACACCTGCAATGGACGAGACAATTCTTCGTGCACTTAACGATAACCCTAATGTCAGCGTCAGAGAAGTTGGTGCTGTACAAGGTAACGTTGACCACGTCACTGTATGGAGAGTGCTACGGGAGAACCAGTTGTTTCCGTACCATGTACAGCGTGTGCAGGCACTATCAGCAGCTGATTGGCCTCCACGGGTACACTTCTGCGAATGGTTCATCCAACAATGTGTCAATCCTCATTTCAGTGCAAATGTTCTCTTTACGGATGAGGCTTCATTCCAACGTGATCAAATTGTAAATTTTCACAATCAACATGTGTGGGCTGATGAGAATCTGCACGCAACTGGGAAATCACGTCATCAACACAGATTTTCTGTGAACGTTTGGGCAGGCATTGTTGGTGATGTCTCGATTGGGCCCCATGTTCTTCCACCTACACTCAGTGGAGCACGTTATCATGATTTCATACGGGATACTCTACCTGTGCTGCTAGAACATGTGCCTTTACAAGTACGACACAACATGTGGCTCATGCACGATGGAGCTCCTGCACATTTCAGTCGAAGTGTTCGTACGCTTCTCAACAACAGATTCTGTGACCGATGGATCCGTAGAGGCAGACCAATTCAATGGCCTCCACGCTCTCCTGACCTCAACCCTCTTGACTTTCATTTATGGGGGCATTTGAAAGCTCTTGTTTACGCAATCCCGGTACCAAATGTAGAGACTCCTCGTGCTCGTATTGTGGACGGCTGTTATACAATACGCCATTCTCCAGGGCTGCATCAGCGCATCAGGGATTCCATGCGACGAAGGGTGGATGCATGTATCCTCGCTAACGGAGGACATTTTGAACATTTCCTGTAACAAAGTGTTTGAAGTCACGCTGGTACGTTCTATTGCTGTGTGTTTCCATTCCATGATTAATGTGATATGAAGAGAAGTAATAAAATGTGCTCTAACATTGAAAGTAAGCGTTTTCGGACACATGTCCACATAACATATTTCCTTTCTTTGTGTGTGAGGAATGTTTCCTGAAAGTTTGGCCGTACCTTTTTGTAACACCCTGTATATCTGACATCAAGAATAAGCACGTACAAAAATAATGCATTGGCATTTTGACATAATTAAGAGGAAAATACGAAAGTATTTCCCTTCTCTAAATAGAACAAAGAGTAGTGTATAATCGTTCTATTCCTTTCTTACAAGATGCATTTGCTGTTACAATGGACTAACTACCTCACGAACTCATTTACCACAGAATTACAAGGAAGTGTTTCTGTGACAAAGAAGAACAGCTGCAGAGCTGCCAACGAATTGGCTCATTTCTTGTGGCGTTTGTCGCCACATTAACACCGCAGATAAACTCATTGCTTAGCTGTCAACGACCGACGCAGTCTGCGAACGATCGTGCGGCCTCCGTACGTTAGCGTTTTACGACTATTCGGAGAACTGGTCCGACAGACGGGAATGACACACAGTGATAACAAAGAACATAGAAGAGTGAAGTGATGTCTACATTGCGTCGAACTACTGCCTCTAATGGAAGCAGGAAGGATATGTATTATCTGAAGACACCTGATGCAACCAAACCACTGACGCCCAGGTCTTCACTAGTGCAACTAATTGGCTGTTGCCGCTGGGGTGAAATCTTGGCTAATACACAGTGGTACTGGTGAGCATATATACGAACACTAGTGTTTTCCTCATGCCGGACGATAAGAAAGGGAAGAGTTGTTCTTGGGTTTTACCTTTACAGCCAGCAACAGAGGAAATAAAACCCATTTAAAAGAATCATCGATAGGTTTCTTGCAAATACGGTCTCGCTCTCTATTAGCTTAGCAAAATAATGAATTAGCTCCTCAAATCAAAATGCCAGTGTCAGTGACAAGTTTAGATAGTAGTCAGTTGTTGATATAGAAGGTACCATCTCCAAATTTTTTTCCATGTACATATTCATCAGAATTGAAAATGAAAAAATTGACAGGCACGAGTTCCGTAACTCAGAAGTGGTTCAGGAAGGGTCCAATAATCACCATACTCGAATTCCGAAACATGCCGTTCAGGTAGTAGAGCGCGTGTACGTAAGGTTCTCCGCCAAACAGATGCGTCCGGCAGTGTCACCTTATGATCCGGTATATTGTAGGTTGCGGCAGAGACGGGTATGGTAGTAATGAAAAGTGCTGTTAGACACTTAGTACAGTGATACTAGCGACGAAGAACAGTTGGAAGTAATGTATAGTGAACAATTCCAGGATCTCCCAATACATAAAAACTTTACATTTAGACATTATAGGAAAGTAAAATCTACTGGTCAACAGAATGGAAGGCGTTCGAACAAGAACTGTAACGTAAAATTTTTCTCATAAGAAATGATCAGATTTTTCTAGTTGCTTAGGAAATCACACTCATCATCCATCTTCAGTATAAGAGATACGCGGCAAATCGGTAAAAAATGCAACAAAAAAGGAACAAAATCGACTGTGAAAAAGAAAGGAGGCGACATTAGTGCTTCCCCCTAATTTACACACACCAAAAAAGTTTTGCATCAGCCCGGTTCCCAGAACTCCTGAAGATAAACGTTGACTGTGGGTTTTGTATCACAGAGACAGTCCCTTTGACTGTTCAGAGATGACACTAAACCTATCCAAAGATGTAAAGAATCATGCATCAGCAGCGTCTATTAGACGGATGTGGTCCGATAGCCGATCAGTTCCAGTCATTCCACGAGGAAGGAGGTTCACGGCTCGTGTTGTCTGTAGTTCAACCATGCCTAGACGGTCAAAACCAAGGTTCGATCGCGTCCGCATTGTTACTTTGTGCCAGGAAGGGCTCTCAGCAAGAGAGGTGTCCAGGCGTCTCGGAGTGAACCAAAGCGATGTTGTTCGGACGTGGAGGAGGTACAGAGAGACAAGAACTGTTGATGACATGCCTCGCTTAGGCCGCCCAAGGGCTGGCTACTACTGCAGTGGCTGACCGCTACCTACGGATTATGGCTCGGAGGAACCCTGACAGCAACGCCACCATGTTGAATAATGCTTTTCGTGCACCCATAGGAAGACATGTTACGACTCAAACTGTGCGCAATAGGCTGCATGATGCGCAGTTTCACTTCCGACGTCCATGGCGAGGTCCATCTTTGCAACCACGATACCATGCAGCGCGGTACAGATGGAACCAACAACATGCCGGATGGACGGCTCAGGATTGGCATCACGTTTTCTTCAGCGATGAGTGTCACATATGCCCATATGCCTTCAACCAGACAATCGTCGGAGACGTGTTTGGAGGCAACCCGGTCAGGCTGAACGCCTTAGACACACTGTCCATTGAGTGCAGCAAGGTGGAGGTTCCCTGCTGTGGCATATGTGGGGCCGACGTACGCCGCCGGTAGTCATGGAAGGGGTCGTAACGGCTGTACTATAAGTAAATGCCATCCTCCGACAGATAAGGCAACCATATATGTAGCAGATTGGAGAGGCATTCGTCTTCATGGACGATAATTCGCGCCCCCTTCGAGCACGTCTTCCTTCAGGAAAACGACAACGCTCGACTAGAGTGGCCAGCATGTTCTCTAGACATGAACCCCATCGAATTTGCCTGGGATAGATTGAAAAGTGCTTTTTATGGAAGACGTGACCCACCAACCACTCTGAAGGATCTACGCTGAATTGCCGTTGAGGTGTGGGACAATCTGGACCAACAGTGCGTTGATGAACTTGTGGATAGTATGCCACTACGAATACAGGCATGCATCAATGCAAGAGGACGTGCTATTGGGTATTAGAGGTACCGGTGTGTACAGCAATCTGGACCACCACCTCTGGAGGTCTCGCTGTATGGGGGTACAACATGCAATGTGTGGTTTTCATGAGCAATAAAAAGGGCGGAAATGATGTTTAGGTTGATCTCTATTCCAGTTTTCTGTACAGGTTCCGGAACTCTCGAAACCGAGCTGATGCAAAACAATTTTTGATGTGTGTACTTGAAACGTGAGCAAGTAGGAGAAGAGTTTTGTGACTTAATAAGCATCATGCCTGAAAGTCCATTCGTGTAGTTCGCTGGCTGTCTCATAGCAAGTTATTTTATCTCGCGTTGTATTTGGGGAGACGAGTGTGTGGTTTGGTGAACGACAGATCAGTGCGAGAGTTTTTCATCTCGCTGAAACTCATTTTTGAATCGACTCCCTCTGAAATATACATTTCTGCAACTTGAAAACAGTACAAACAGGTCCTTAAAGACCACTAAACAATTTGGGCTTCGGTTCCTTACCAGGAACTGCCAAGTATTCATCCAGAACAAAATTGTGCAAGGGTTAATAATTAGCGTGCTTCGCAGAAAGTTTCAAATTTTTTCCGACTGAAAGTACTTTCAATGGCCTCTTCTTAGTATATAAATTCATTCCTTTATATATTTTTGTATCCTTCAGTCAGCTAGGACATGTAAGACAAATATTTACTTTTTTCTAAATTTTGTAATAAAAATGTAATATTACTCTTTAGCTTAATTTCACGACAGTCTTACAATATGAGTTACTGGTGTGTTGTGGAGACTGGCCAAGAGGAAATAGCAGGTGTGCTACTACTTACGGAGTTCGTTTTTCGGTTAGTAATGAAATTATGTTCTCGAATGGCTCATCTTCAGCAAAGAAAGTTTTCATTGCATGATTGTGCACAATGACGATGATACGCCGTGTTCACTCATTAGCCTCTTGTAGACATTGTTTATATAATAAGGTATTTTACCAGGTGTACCAAAACATGAACAGAATACTCCATTAAATTTCGGGCATGCAGCCGCACAAATAAAATTTCTTTCACTAATATATCGGCCGCGTATCGTCCAGCCATCCTCAGAGTGAGTCGCAAGAGTCTTACGACTCATTCTGAGGATGACCGTACAATATGCTGCCGAAATATCAATGGAAGAAATTTTACTTGCGCGGCTGCATGCCCGAAATTTAATAGACTATTCATTACGCCGCGAAAAGTTGAAAATGCACATATACAGGATGTAAAAGAAAACAAAAGAAAAATTTGGAGTAGGAGTTAAAATCCATGGATCAGGAATAAAAACCTAGATGTTTGCCGACGACATTGTAATTATGTCAGACACAGCAAAAGACCTGGTAGAGCAGCTGAAGGGAATGGACAGTGTCTTGAAAGGAGGATATAAGATGCACATCAACAAAAGCAAAACGAGGATAATGGAATATAGTCGAATTAAGTCGGGTGATGCTGCGGGAATTAGATTAGGAAACGAGACACTTAAAGTAGTAAAGGAGTTTTGCTATTTAGGGAGCAAAATAACTGATGACTGTCGAAGTAGGGAGAATATAAAATGTTAACTGGCTATGGAAAGGAAAGCGTTTCTGAAGAAGAGAAGTTTTGTTAACATCAAACTAAAGATTTAAGTGTGAGAAGTCTTTTCTCAAAGTATTTGTATGGAGTGTAGCCATGTATGGAAGTGAAACATGGACGAAAACTAGTTTAGACAAGAAGAGAATAGAAGAAGAATCAAGGGATCACCACTTTAGTTCAAATGGCTCTGAGCACTATGGGACTTAACATCTTAGGACATCAGTCCCCTAGAACTTAGAACTACTTAAACCTAACTAACCTAAGGACATCACACACATCGATGCCCGAGGCAGGATTCGAATCTGCGGCCGTAGCAGTCCCGCAGTTCCTGACTGAAGCGCCTAGAACCGCTCTGCCACCGTGGCCGGCTCACCAGTTTAGTCTTGGAGGGAAGCGTGGAGAGTAAAAGTCGTAGAGGGAGACCAAGAGATGAATAAACTAAGCAGATTCAGAAGGATGTAGGTTGCAGTAGTAATTCGGAGATGAAGAAGCTTGCACAGTAGCATGAAAAACTGCATCAAACCAGTCTCTGGACTGAAGACCACAACAACGACAACAGGATGTTTCAAATTTTAAGATGAGGAACGAACGATTAGCAATCACTATATCAGACATAAGATACTGAATGAGCAATGGTTGAGAAATAGGCGTTTGTTTCACAACGCAGAAAAGCTCTACAATATGGGCTGACGGCAACAATGACTGCCGCCGAAATGAAGGGCATACTGTAACTGATGACAATGGCACACTTTCAAGATTCGAATCGTGACAGATGTGTGGAGGATTTGCTGACTAGGCAGTCTTTAACAGCCTCTAGTTTCGCTGAAGATTTTCTAGAATAAGTAATTGATGTTATTTATACGCAACTACATGCAGTATCATTTCCTAACTCTTAAACCGGCTGTGACCACATAGGTATTTTATATGAATAGACAAAGATAAAATTCAAACTAGCAGTCACTTTGAATAATTGGACTAGGTATCAGTCGCATATACTAATATGAACTGAAAATGATTACTCTTTGGATTTGTGGGCTCTCACATTCCTCACTGTTCAAGAGCTAAGCTTCTTCCAGTATTTTACAATGTTGTAAACACAAGAACAGAAAGTCTGGAAAGTTAATTGATTCTTCCGCGAGCTGAAGAATTCGAGAAGAATACTGAAATAAATATGTACCTATTAATGAAAAGTTTTGCAATATTAAAATAAATTCAAACTCAGCCCAGCGTATCAACCAATTAGCGGACGTTATTGCGTGGCAGTTTTGACGATAGCATTTATTGTCCTAAAGTGGCAAGTAAAAAAGAAAAATTATGAACCGAAGCTTACACGAATTCTCATATTTCTGTTTAAATTTTGGCAGTCTTAGGTTGCAAGGAATGCTCTGTCTGTAAGTGAAACTGTGGATTTCGGCGAAGAGAATGTTGCAGATAAGATTCCCAAGAAGAGGCGACAACGGATGGAATGGGAGGTCCACAGTTGCTTAGATAATTGTGCTGCTACTAGAGAGGGCGATTGCGGTACCCCAAAGGGAGCGGCTCGTTATGTGATGGGCACTGCCAGCGTTCCCCCTAACGCAGAAGGAGAATATTTTTAAAATCAGTGGATTTAGGTATACTAAGAAGCGATAAAGAAGAGGTCAGTGTTGAGTCAACAGACGACCTCGCCTGTACTGATAAGTGAATGAAGTGTTAACAAGAAATCAGCAGCTCGCGATCTTGTGGTCAGCGTTGCTGACTCTCGATGACAGGGTCCCGGGCTCGATTTCCGCCCTGGTCGGGTATTTAGTCCGCTTTCTCGGGACTGTGTGTGTGTGTGTGTGTGTGTGTGTGTGTGTGTGTGTGTGTGTGTGTGTGTGTGTGTGAGTGAGAGAGAGAGAGAGAGAGAGAGAGAGAGAAATAAACAGAGAGAGGGAGACAGAGTGTGTCATCAATTATCATTTGACTGGTAGTGGTGATCACAAGAATGTAGCATAGTAGGAAGACGCGACTCCGGACGGTCACGTGACATTACTGAGTGGGAACACCATCGTGTTCGGATTATGGCTCTGGCGTATCGTACTGCACCTGCAGCAGCAATTTGAGCACCAGTAGGGACCAAAGTGAGACAACGAATCGTTACAAATCGGTTACGTCAAGGACAGATCCGACCCAGGCGCCCTGTAACGTGCATTCCACTCACTCCACACCATCGGCATTTGCGACATCAGCGATGTCAAACAAGAGTTCATTGGAGTGGAGGATGGAGGTCTGTTGTGTTTCCTGATGAAAGCTGGTTGTACCTTAGTCTTACGTTGACTACAAGGAGGCCAGTTGAGGCCCTACAACCAAACTGTCTGCGTGCTACACACACTGGATCTACACTTGGGGTTGGGTTGCGATTACGTATGGCAGTAGGAGCACACTCGTGGTTATTCCACGCGCCCTGAATGCAAAGTTGTACCTCAGACTGTACAGAATTCCAGGGGATGTTTTCCAACAGGATAACGCTCACCCACATACCGCTGTTGTACCCAAAATGCTCTGCAGAGTCTTGGCCTGCTAGATCACAGTTCTGTCTCCAATTGAGCTCATATCGGACATCATAGGACGACAACTCCAGCGTCATCCACAAAGAGCATTAACCGTCCATGTATTCACCGACCAAGTGCAGCAGGCATGAAACTCCATCCCACAAACTGATGGCCGGCAGCAGTACAACACAATGAATGCACGTTTGCGTGCTTGCATTCAACATTCTGGTCGCTATACCAGTTATTAATGTACCAGCGTTTCACATTTGCACTGACTTATCTCGCGCGTACATTAACCTGTGATCTTGCAGTGTTAACCACTTAAATATGTTACCTAGACAAATGTATTCCTGTAATTTCATTACTCTACATTAAATACTTTTTGTTTTTCTGATTTTTTTTACGTCGACGTAGGAGGTCGAATACCCCAAACGGGTTTTCTCGGCCAGTAATGCCATCCGTACATTTCATTTATTTGTTAACAAGGAATCGGCATATGTTGATGAAAGTAGATCTCGTGAAATTTGATCGTAAACTTTGATTGTTTAGGAGACGAATTTAGACTTGGCGCAACGTTGCCGAGATTTAGTGCATCACAACAAAGCTCTTATAAAACGAGACTAAAGACGAATTAAGTGCTAGAATGTCCTGAATGTCTTGGAACTGGCTTTAGCTATCGAAGTGGAGATAACGTCCAGCGGGATTGGAAGCAGACTTGAAACGGAGTCAGAAGACTATTTTCACGACCTGTGGATAAGTCTAATTTTTCGAGCTTAGGCGAGTAAGAAATAAGTTGCCGGCCGCAGCGGCCGAGCGGTTCTAGGCGCTTCAGTCGGGAACCGCGTGACCGCTACGGTCGTAGGTTCGAATCCTGCCTCGGGCATGGATGTGTGTGATGTCCTTAGGTTAGTTATGTTCAAGTAGTTCTAATTTCTAGGAGACTGATGACCTCAGATGCTAAGTCCCATAGTGCTCAGAGCCATTTGAACCATTTTTAAGAAATGAGTTATAGAGAAAAATAATTAAAGCCAGTTAAATTCATAATAGTGAAATGTCTGATATTTTAGGTTGATATGCCCACACAGGTTGACGTGGATCATATGCGTCGATTGTCGAGCCGAATTTGAGGTAAGGAGAATTCTGTAAAGTCCTTTGTTTTATTATTTATATTAATATTTCGCCTGAAGGCCATACGGCCGTCTCCCATCGTTTATTTTTCTTAGGACTTTCCAGGATAAGGTTCTGTTCATTAAAAATGTTATTGCTGTTAACATTGATATATAAAATTTCTATAGGAGGCCAGGTAAAGCGGTTGGTAATGTCTGATTATATCCGATTAACTGTTGTAACAGTTCCATTCGTTGGCTTGTGTACAGACTACATTTGAAGAAACCATGATACATTTTACATACACTGATGAGGAAAAGCTTTATGAACACTGCCCACAGTGGGTTAGTATGCTGCCTAGTGGCGCTCAGGACATATGACGCAATAAGAGAAGTATATGAGCGGAGCAGACACTATTAGGGAATCATTCTAGCGATGGTAAGTGGTGCAAAAGCGGAAATCCGCCGACTTAAGTGGCTTTGACAAAAGCCAGATTGTTATGGCCCAGTGCTTTGGAGCGAAGCTGGTCGGCTGTTCCAGTGCTGCTGTCGTGAGCATCTACTGAAAGTGGTTGAAGAATGCTGAGGCAACAAGAAACAGGACGTCCATAGCTCATCACACATAGGAATTGGAGGCCTGTCTGCTTTCTAAAGAGGGATAGGCGGCGATGTGAGGCAGATCTGACGACAGTGTACAGTGCTGGCGCAGGCAAATGCGTTTTGGAGCACAACACTCAGCGCACAGTGTTGTGTTTTATTATTTATATCGACATTTGGCCTGCAGGCCATACTGCCGTCTCCCATCGTTTATTTTTCTTAGGACATTCCAGAATAAGGTTCTGTTCATTAAAAAATGTTATTTTTGTTAACATTAATATATGAATTTTCTACAAGAGGCCAGGTATACGGGATTGGTAAAGTAAGAGCATATGGACTATCAGACTAATTGTGTGGTTGGACTGAAGAGTTCCTAGACAACAGAATGCAGCATCTCATTCTCAATGGAGAGAAGTCTTCCGAAGTAAGAGGGATTTCAGGTGTGCCGCAGGGGAGTGTCATAGGACCGTTGCTATTCACAATATACATAAATGACCTTGTGGATGACATCGGAAGTTCACTGAGGCGTTTTGCGGATGATGCTGTGGTATATCGAGAGATTGTAACAATGGAAAATTGTAATGAAATGCAGGAGGATCTTCAACTAATTGACGCATGGTGCAGTGAATGGCAATTGAATCTCAATGTAGACAAGTGTAATGTGCTGCGAATACATAGAAAGAAAGGTCCTTTATCATTTAGCTACAATATAGCAGGTCAGCAACTGGAAGCAGTTAATTCCATAAATTATCTGGGAGTAGGCATTAGGAGTGACTTAAAATGGAATGACTATATAAAATTAAGCGTCGGTAAGGCAGATGCCAGACTGAGATTCATTAAAGAATCCTAAGGAAATGCAATCCGAAAACAAAGGAAGTAGGTTACAGTACACTTGTTCACCCACTGCTTGAATACTGCTCACCGATGTGGGATCCGTACCCGATAGGTTTGATAGAAGAGATAGAGAAGATCGAACGGAGAGCAGCGCGCTTCGTTACAGGATCATTTAGTAATCGCGAAAGCGTTGCGGAGATGATAGATAAACTCCAGTGGAAGACTCTGCAGGAGAGACGCTCAGTACCTCTGTACGGGCTTTTGTTGAAGTTTTGAGAACATACCTTCACCGTGGAGTCAAGCAGTATGTTGCTCTCTCCTGCGCATATCTCGCGAAGAGACCATGAGGATAAAATCAGAGAGATTAGAGCCCACACAGAGGCATACCGACAATCTTTCTTTCCACGAACAATACGAGACTGGAATAGAATGGAGAACCGATAGAGGTACTCAAAGTACCCTCCGCCACACACCGTCAGGTGGCTTGCGGGGTATCGATGTAGATGCAGATGTACATGGTGTTCCGCAGCAGAGGACCCCCACGTGTTCCCATGCTGACCCAAACAACATCGTTAGTTATGATTACGGTGTGCACGGGATCGTCGAGATTGGACCGTGTATCAATGGAATCGCGTCGCATGGTCGGATGAATCACGGTTCTTGTTAAACCAGATTGATGGTCGTGTTTGGATACGTCGCCATCCAGGAGAACGGCTGCTAGAAACATGACCCGCGCCACGGACGCAGGCGGTGGGAGCAGTATTACGTTCTGAGGGACATTCACCTCGGCTATCAAGGACCTGCTGTAGTAATCGAAGGCACGATGACAGCTGTGGACCACGTGAATATTGTTAGGGGTCACCTGTAACCCATTATGCTTGATGTCTTCCACAATATCGGTGGCATCTTCCAGCAGGATAACTGTATGTGACCTGTGCGTATATATCTAGTGCCACAAACCTCTGGAAACCTACCAAGTACACGTCGAATGCATGGCACATAGAATCACTGTTGTATTGCGTTCCGAGGGTGGACTAACACGCTTTTAAGCCGGTGGCCATAATGTTTTGGCTCATCACTGAATATGCAACACGTTCGCAGTAAGTATTACGCCGTAAGAATATTCAGTAAATTACACCGGGAAAGGAGGGGGGGGGGGGCTGATGATTAATTTCATGCCTATTTTTTTAATCGTTTAAACTGTGTGAACACCGCTTCGCAGAGATGCTCCGTTGTATTCCTCCATAACATATCATTTATAGCGTTTCCGATATAATGAATTCATCTTCTTTTGGACATCGGCTTGTGAGCATCGTTTTGAGATTTGGGATGAAGGATACCATGGGCGAAACCCGTCGTACGATAAAACGAACACGTCATTTGGACATGATCTTCTCCTGGCTACACATTACTGCATTTCAGTACATCCTTCTGTCATTCACAAAGTTGTATTTTTGTGAAATTCAGGTTCCTGTCAGCAGCGAAACATGAGGCTGTCTGAAGTAACGCAGGTATACATATCGAAAGCTGAGCAATGTATTATCTTTCAGAATTTCTTTAATACGGCCGTACAGTTTTCAGCAGCAAGATTTCAGTCGTGTAAGCACTTTGCGTTTACTAACTAATAACTCAGTGGAAGAGACATATGATTCACAAGGCAGTGGGAGGCGCATCTCGCGAAAGTACGAGGGCCATTCAATAAGTAATGCCCCATTTGTTAAAAATAATGCCCGCTTTTTTTACTGCCGTTAATATATACAGGAAAAAATTTTGATGCTTTTTCTACACGCGTGCAAAGTTTCGAATAAATCTGACTGAAGCCAGCCAGAACCATGTGGATCGTCAAAAAGGCGACTATATAAGAAACCAGTTAAAGCAACGTGATGTAATCGAATTCTTGTTTGCGGAAAAAGGAACCGTCGTGAGCATCCATAAACGTATTTATGCAGTGTATGATATTAATGCAGCTGATAGGACCGCAGTTGGAGAATGGGTAAGCAGTCAGGGACTGTGCGGCTGGTCCCGGCGGAGGTTCGAGTCCTCCCTGGGGCATGGTTGTGTGTGTTTGTCCTTAGGATAATTTAGGTTACGTAGTGTGTAAGATTAGGGACTGATAACCTTAGCAGTTAAGTCCCATAAGATTTCACACACATTTGAACATTTTTAGAATGGGTAAAAAATAAGAGTCAGGAAGTATAGAAACTGACATCCACGATCGGCTAACTTCGGGACGTCAGTTCCAGCTCTTGAGAATAAATATGTTCTAAGAAAGAATTGTGGAGCGGTATTGACAGAACGTTCCCCGTATGTTCTGTTAGTTTCCGAGACAGTTCTTCCATGTCATAGCAAACTAAAAATTGATTCTTGAATAAACTGTGTTTCAAAGAGAATCTCTTTTACGACACACTTTCGCATATACTTATACGGGTTATCAGTCGCTATTTCATCTCTTTATTCCATAAATAACCAAACTTTAGCTTTTGCCAACATGTTTACTTCGATAATTGTGCACACTTACATAAACTGACCGTTTACTATTTCTTACGAGACGAAGAAGACAATAGCATAGTACCCTTGAAGCTATAACATCTGAACATTGTTACTCTGTTACCCTAAGTCTGAAAGAGAGAAAGTGTCGACAGCTAAATATGGCGGCGAGATAGGTTACAAACACTTGAGGAACAAAGGAGTTACGGGCGTCAGATTTATCCACACTTATCCCTCACTACTATTTGGTAGCAACAATTCGCTGAGCGTTATTTATACCTAAATTACTGGAAATATTAATGAGTGTATCTGGCGGAAGCGACGGCAACATAATTATTGTTTCTCATATAAAATGTCGGCAGACGATAGGGAAGAATCTAGGACAGTTTTATTTGTGGTTTGCAGTCTCGTTACTAGCAAGACGTTGGGAAAACAGCTCCTACATATGTCAGTATCATTCCTAGCTCAAATCGCTCTGTACAGTGTTGTTAATGTCTTCACGCTGAAGACTGGTTTGATACAAATCTACGCGCTATCCTGTGCAGACCTCTTCATCCCGGGATCTACTGCACTCTACAACTATTTGAACCTGTTTAGCCTTGGTCTTCCTCTTTAATTTCCCCATACCTCCCCCCACTTCCTTCTATTACCGAATTAACTATTCCTTGATTTCTGTAAGTGTGTCTTATCGACCTATGCTTTCTTTTAGTCAAGCTATGACACACTGATTTTCTTACCACTTCTACTCAGTATAACTTCACCGGTTATACTGTTTAATCACCTAATCGTCAACGTTTATCTGTAGCACCACATTCCAAAAGCTTCTATTTTCTTCTTGTCTGATCTGTTTATCATCCTCCCTTTACTTACTTCTAGGTTACACACAACAGCTTCAGAAAAGCTTTCGTAGCACATTTGTACTCGATGTTAGCAGATTTCGCTTTTTTCAGAAAATCGTTTCTTACAGTTGCCAGACTGCATTTTATATCCCTTCTGCTTAGCCCAACGTCCATTGTTTTGCGGTCCAAAAAGTAAAACACCTCTCCTTTTAGTATTTCATTTCCTGATGTTTATCTCTTAGCATTGCCTGACTGAATTCTACTGTATTCCCTTAGCCTTGTTTAACTTTTGTTATCTGTTTTCAAGACACTATCCATTCGGTTCAATTGGTCTTCCAGGTGCTTGCCGTCTCTAACAGGATTACAACGTCATCGGCAGATCTTAAAGTTTCTATTTCTTCTCCCTGAACTTTAATTCAGTTTCCAGATTTCTCCTTGGTTTTCTTTGGGTACGGACTGAATACCATCGGGAATACGCTTCGACACTGTCACACCCTTCTCATCTACTACGTCCATTTCGTATCCTAAGACTCTTATAACTGCTGTCTTGTTTCTAAACAAGCTGCAAACAACGTCACTTCCTGTATTTTATTCCTGCTACCTCCAGAATTTCAAAATATTTATTCAAGTCAAAACTGTAAAAACGCTTTCTCTACTTCTACAAATGCTGTAAATGTAGGTTTCCCTTTCCTCAATCTACTTTCGTAGGGTCAGTATGGCCTCGCATGTTCCGATCATTAGGGGAACATATTGTCTCAGCGCTACATTACTTACCTACTTTTGGTACTGAAATATTTATTCAGCTTATGGTTAATCATACTACAACAGTACCACAATAACCACAGGTTCCTGAAGCTGTTTTTAAATGGAGTAAAGTTAGTTCTCACGTCGCAAGAAATAATCGAAACTATGTTCCTGAATGGTAGTTAATGCTTCTTCTGTCGAACATATTCATTTAAAATGGTACCAGCTGTGCAGGTTCGCCTGTTGCTTAATCACTCGTAACACCTGAGGGGCAATAGCCTGGAAGGAGGAGGATTCGAATCCACGTCCACTCATCCCCAATGAGGATTTACATCGTTTCCCTAAATCACTGCACGGGAATAACTGCATGGTCCCTTCAACAAGATCAGGACCAATTTTATCCTTATCTCTGCTAGTGTCATGCCTTTAATTACTTCGTTATCGACAGTGACGAAGCTATGGGAAATCTCATTCCTGCAGAGAACGGTAAAGAGCTTTTTAACTCGACACTATGATGTGTGGTCACTGCTATTGTAGTATTCCGTGCCTTAACCGAATACAGCTTTTGCGCAGTTAATAGTGTTGCGCAAGCCATACCATTTTCTTATTTAAAGTGCTACACATATCAGTACACTGCATTTCTTTCTGGGGGTTATTCGTGATGCTACGATTTTCGAAGGAAGAAATTTATTCATCTGTCAGTTGTCCTCTCTGCTAATGTAAGGATGGATAGCCGACTCCAGAGTTGTGTATCGTACAACTCTACTCTTGGTTTACAGCATTAAAGTTCGCAACAAAATATATGGAGATGTAAACCCACGCCGCTTCCTGGAGGTGGCGAGTAGTGGACGGCGCTGCCCTCTCACCTGCCCGGCAGACCACTATCTCCGCTCCAGCCAAGTGCGTGCAGCACGCCTGCTTCATCTATTTCAAAGCTTATCTAGCCGACTGCGCCGTTCACATTTACTAGCAGAATTTGTTGTACTGTGGGGATACTATAGATAGAGGGAGATACCTTGCACGTTCTTCGAGTTATCTTTACAAGCAACGGGACGCAATACAGCTGCCAGTAAGTGATGAGTGCTAACCACGTTAGCAATGCTAATTGCGTGATGTACAGCACTTAAGCTGAAACTCGTGGATCGTGAACACGGATAACACATTAAAATCTCTCACTTATCCCCATACTTAATTTATCAGTCCATCATGAAGTATACTAGCTCATTTCTTCTCGTAAGAGAAGCTAGCTCGATTGTCAAAAAGGGATCGGAAGTGTTGGCTACAATATGGTTGATAGAATCGAAACAATGCTTAACAAAGCTGATTTCATTCCGAGCCATTGCTCAGATAAATCTATCAGAATATATCTTCTAGTCATAAAATTAAATAACCTTCGAAAGCTCTTCCGAGAGTGGATACTTTCATACCAGCCCTCTGTGTTTGTGTATCCAAGAACGACATGAAAATCAGTTTCCAAACGTATAAACGCTAAAACTGAAAAAGCAACAGGAATCAGTTTTACTTTACGCTGTAATGTTCCAACCAAAGTTACTTTTTCTTTCCTTTACATCATGGGGACTACACGAAATACAACGATCCATGTTTAGTAATAATTAAATGCTAGGTGGGATTTCTACACTTATTGTTAGATTCCTAAACTCATTTTCAGTCTTTGGTGCTGTAAGACATAGTTTTGCATGGTATTGATAAAAAAAATACATTGAAGGCCGTTATGTTCTTTGGGTTACGGAAACAGTGTGGTAATCACACTGCGAAAACTTTAATCGTATAACGAAAGAACAGACAAGGTGCTCCCTCTAGCGCCGACAATAATGAAAATATGGAAAAATAGAATTTAGAAACCTGTGAAAGAGGAAGTAGAGATACATGTTGAAGAATATGTGCAGCAGTAGTCACTTCTATTCATTTAAAGTAAAATAAATACGAAACACATAGGACAGAACACGCTATTTCAATCAGACCCTGTGCTTCGTTCTGACAACATACTGCGGCATATATTGCTTTCCTACCATTTAAACAAATAATCGGGTTTGCAAGCACAATACGTAATTCATATCATTCTTAATAAGTATAGGTTATGAGACGAATGTTTTGTCGTTATATGATTATTCTTGATCAATAATAGTTGAAATCATTACCCCTTATTCATTACATCTAGATGCGAGTGGGTGGTCTGTTTGACCAAAACTGGTAGAGTTTCAATTAAAGAATTGACGTACAGTTATTTTGCCAGGTCATAATTTTTGAAAAGCATTTAAAAGCTGTAAATTACAGCCTCAGATTAGTGTAAAACAAGGGCTGCATACGAAGATGAAAGAATGAAGACGCTGAATTTACATGGATATATCTGTCTCTAGAGCAGAATATGTGATGATTAGTTTTCATACATTTATTTGTAATGAGTGTCGCTTATGTGTTACAAAAACTGTTCGTTCGCCTTCATATTCCGCTGCTAGCCCCTCTTCCAGTTCCCGCTCCTTGCTTTCCGTACTGTCGTAATGCGATCGAACTTATTCCCGTTCGATGTCTGCACCGCTGTATGAAAATCTGTATTCTCCCATTCTGTACAACTGGGCGTCGGGTGCTAGGTCAAGCACAATGCAAGGTGAGCGCGTCTTTCCCGGTAGAGGAAACGGAGCACCAGGTGAGAGATCCAAATAAAATAAACGGAACGAGACGGTCTTAGTGACTCACTGATCTTACGTCGAGCGGGGGCGTAAACGTTCTGTGAAGCGTCCTCTGAAGGAGCCGCCGGGAAGGCATTTTCCGCACCGCTGGCTCCCGGAGCTTTCGGACGAAGCGAACTACGCCGCACTTCACGCCAGGTTATTTGTGTACATACCTTTGGTGGTCTCGCGAGATGAGTACTAGGAACAGCACCTAGTTACCTATTACAGTGTAGCAGTGAGGGAGTGCCCCACGTAGGTGGAGGAGATCCTATCTGCAGCCCTTCCGGGAAATTTAAGCTTCAGAATTTCGCACTCAGCGACCACACCGATTTTTTTTTATCCCTCCTCGGGCTCTGCGATCAGAATCGCTTTGACAAGTCGTTACCAACAGTTTAAAATTCCTGACACCGATTCGCGAAACAATTATCTTATCTAGTCCTGTTCTGTCATCACGAGAGGGTGCTTATTACCTGCTACCGGTGGTTATAAATCGTTGGATCTTGTGCGAAGAATAAGACGATAGACGAGCTGCGAGCAGGACTTAGGTGCAAAGTGGCGCCAGTCACGGAAATTTATATTTTTTGTGGCCATTTCGTTGCGTTAGTCCAATTAATGGGAGCGTAATAGCAGCGCAGAAACCTTTCTTCGTGGCTGATGTTACCAGATCCGAGCGAATACGATCCACTTATAGCTTCAGTCCGGTTTTCCTCCTTTACGATGTTTAATGTCTCTTGACAGCGAACTTATTACAGGCATTTACTTTTTCTTGTATTATTTCTTTTTTGATGTTTTCCTCTTTTTCTGTACAGGATCAATTTTCCAGGCTGTGTTATTTAGTGAATTTGTGGTTTTTTTTCTTTTTTTTTAAGTAGGTAATTAGAAAGCAACTGTTGGTTTGAGCAATACAAAACTTTTCTACATGCAGTCTTAATATAAATCCTTGCCTTCATCTGAGTGAAGATCTGATCGTCCTGCCAGTTAGATGAGACCTACCAAAATCAACAATCTGTAACCTGCAGTGACATTCTTGGGATGACAATGTCATTCCTTATGTCCAGCAATGTCTACATGTTTCTCTCCATCACAGGTCACAGGTTTCAGCAAAGCCAACAGGTGCCGATTGCAGAGTTTACTTACGTCGCTTGTAAAGTGTCAACTTCTTATTTAGTATCACTGTGAGGAAACACCTAAGTGTGAAGCGACATTAGTTTATGTTAAACCTCGTACCAGATACAAAGTACTTGTACTCAGACAAAGCCAAGTATTCGTTCGTAATAGGTGTTTCCTAGAACCCTCACCTACAGACTGAAACGAGTCAGTACGAGGGTGAGTCAAATGAAAACCTTAAATATTTTTTAAAATGTTATTTATTGTGCAGAAGTGGTACAAAGCTGTATCACTTTTCAACGTTATCTCCCCCACGCTCAATGTAAGTCATCCAGTGCATAAATTCCTTCAGAAAAAAATTCTTTTGGTAGTCCGCGCAACGACTCATGCGCCGCCTGGAGTACCTCTTCATCATAACGAAACTTCTTTCCTCCCATTGCGTCTGTGGTCCAAACATATGGAAATCACTTGTTCTGTTCAAAACTTCTTTGATTTTGGTGATGAGGAATGGCGCCATCCCTTGCTCGCTCTCTTCGTTTCCGGTTGGTGGAAGTGAACTCAGGTTTCGTCCCCAGTAAAGATTCTTGCAAGGAAGCCATCACCTTCTCGTTCAAAGCGCCGAAGAAGTTCTTCACAAGCACCAACACGTCGCTCTCTCATCTCAGGAGTCAGCTGCCGTGGCACCCATCTTGCAGACACTGTGAAATTGGAGCACATCATGCACAATGTGGTGTGCTGACCCATGACTAATCTGTAAACATGCTGCAATGTCATTTAGTGTCACTCGATGGTTTTCCTTCACTATGGCTTCAACTGCTGCAATGTTCTGTGGAGTCACAACTCGTTGTGTCTGACCTGGACGAGGAGCATCTTCCACTGAAGCTACACCATTTGCGAACTTCCTACTCCATTCGTACACTTGCTGCTGTGACAAAGATGCATCACCGTACTGAACCTTCATTCGTCGATGAATTTCAATAGATTTCACACCTTCACTGCGCAAAAACCGAATAACAGAACGCTGCTCTTCTCTGGTGCAAGTCGCAAGTGGGGCGGCCATCTTTAAACTGCTACTGCGATGGTATGTTTGCATCTGCATTATGCTGCCACCTACAGGCCATTCTGCACGCTGTAGCACACTTACCAACTTACAGGATAACGGCACGAAATTTCGATTTGTTATTACAAATTTAAGGTTTTCATTTGACTCACCCTCATATATAAAATACTGGTGAGATGTAGCTGTCAAAATCTACTTCTGTAAGCTAGTAATAATTAACTATATTTAATTCACCACACTAAATGTACCTAGCGGAACGTGTTTAATACCAACGAACTATATTTATAGAGGTACTAGTCCTCCTCCTTCTGTGTCTTTAGTAAGTGTTAGGCATTTGTCTGTTACACTCTGCATCTACATAGACCTCCGCAAGCCATTGTACGATGCTTGGCAGAGGGTACCCTGCATCGCTACTAGTCATTTCCTTTCCTGATCCACTCGCAAATAGAGCGAGGGAAAAAAGACTATCTATATCTCTCCGTACGTGTCGTAATTTCTCATCTTTTCATTTCGTGGGCCTTACGCGCATTGCATGTTGGCGGCAGTAGAATCGTTCGGCAGTCAGCTTCAAGTGCCGGTTCTCTAAACTTTCTCAATAAAGTTTCTCTAACAGAACGTCGCCTTCCCTCCAGAGATTCCCATTTGAGTTCCTGGAGCATCTCCGTAACGCTTACGTGTTGTTCGAACCTACCGGTAACAACTCTAGCATCCTGCCTCTGAATTGCTTCAATGTCTTCCTTTAATCCGACCTGATTCGGATCCCAAACACTCGATCATTACTCAAGAACAGATCGTACCCACGCCCTATATGCCGTCTTCTTTACCGGTGAACCACTCTTTCCTAAAATTCTCCCAGTAAACTGAAGTCGACCATTCACCTTCCCTACCACAGTTCTCTCATGCTCCTTCCATCTCATATCGCTTTGCAACTTTACGCCCAAATATTTAAACGACTTTTTTGTGTCGAGCAGAACACTAGTACTACTGTATCCGATCATTACAGGTTGCGTTTTCTTACTCAACCGCATTCACTTACATTTTTCCACATTTAGGGCTAGCCGCCATTCATCAAACCAACTGGGAATAGTCGTCTTGTATCTTCCTACAGTCACTCAACTTCGACACCTTATCGAACACAACGACATCATCAGCAAACAATCGCAGATTGCTGTCCACCCTATCCGTCAAATCATTTATGTATATACAGAACAACAGCGGTCCTGTCACACTTTCCTGGGGCGTTCCTGACGATGCCATTGTCTCTGACGAACACTCGCCGTCGAGTACAACATACTGGGTTCTGTTATTTAAGAAGTCTTCGAGCCACTCACGTACCTGTGAACTTATTCTATATGCTCGTTCCCTTGTTCAGTGCCTCTATCGTCTCTGGTTAATTTCTGTCCGATCTCTCCACCACAGTATTGCCTACCTATTTAATTTTCCCTATTGGTCGATGATACATTACTATTTTATGCCTTCTATTTTCATTCATTATTGCGACATGATCTCTGATGATTTATTTCTATACTCCTTTATCTGTTCATTTATGCTTTAAAGTCCTAGTTCTTGACCAACTGTTGCACTTCTTATCATATCATGTACTTTATGGCCAGATGCTCTTCTTAGAAACCTCTTTTCCGCAGCTTGTATTCTTTGTTCATTTCCAGATGATATTGACCAAGTCTCGCTGGCGTAAAGCATAGATGGTATCGCCGTTGTTTTGTGGAAATTTATTAATGTTTCTTTTCTGTCTTTTATTCAGTGTTCTGAATATTGTCCCTTCAATATAATGTTGTCTTTCAATCGTTGGTTTTGTTTTTTGAGTCATCAGTCTTCTATCAGGTTTGATGCAGCGCGTCACGAATTTCTCTCCTGTGCCGACCCCTTCATACGTCCTCAAATTATTTTCTGGATGTATTCAGTCTCTGTCTTCCTTTAAAGTTTTGCCATCTACAGCTCCCTCTAGTACCATAGAAGTTATTCCCATACGTCTTAACAGATGTCCTATCATCCTGTACCTTCTCCTTGTCAGTGCTTTCCATACATTCCTTTCCTTGTTCATTCTCTGGCGAAACTCCTCATGAATTATCTTATCAGTCCACCTAAGTTTCAAGATTCGTCTGTAGTACCACATCTCAAATGCTTCGATCGTCTTCTATTCCGGTTTCCCCATAGTCCATATTTCGCTACCATACAATGCTGTGCTACAAACGTACATTCTCAGAAACAGCTTCCTCAAATTATCGTCTAAGTTTGATATTAGTAGACTTTTCTTGGCCAGAAATGTCATTTTTGCCAGTGCTATTCTGTTTTCAAAGTCCACCTTGCTCCGTTAGTTACTGGTTATTTGCTGCCTAGGTAATAGTATTCTTTAACTTCATCTACTTCGCGACCATAATTCCTGATGTTAAGTTTCTCGCTGTTCTCATTTCTGCTACTTCCCATTACTTTCTCTTTCTTCGATTTACTGACAGCCCCAATTCTGCACACGTTAGATTGTTAATTCCATTCAGCAGATTCTTTAGTTCTTCTTCACTTTGACTGGGGATGGCAATGTCACCAGTGAATCTTCTCATTAATATCCTTTCACCTTATATTTTAATTCCATTCTTTAATCATTCTTTTATTTTAATCATTATTTCTTCACTGTATAGGCTGAACAATAGGGGCGAAAAACTGCCCCCTGTGTTTCACCCTTTAATCCGAGCACTTCGTTTCTTGGTCTTCCACTTTTATTATTCCCTGTTGACTCCTGTACATGTTCTATGTTACACGTCTGTCCCCACAGCTTACCTCTATTTTCCTCAGAATTTCGAACATACGGCACCAGTTGACACAGTCGAACGCTTTTTCCAGGTCGATAGATCCTAAGAATGTGGATTTTTCTTTAGTCTTCCTTCCATTATCAACGGCAATGTCAGAATTGCCTCTCCGGCGCCCTTACCCTGCCTAAAACCAAACTGATCGTCATCTTACACAGCCTCAACTTTCTTTTCCATTCTTCTGTTTATTATTTTTCTCAGTAACTTGATTGCATGAGCCGCAAGGCTGCTTATGCGATAATTATCGCACTTACCAGATCTTGCTGTCTTCGGAATCGAGTGAATGATACTTTTCCCAAAATCAGGTGCTGTATTGACAGTTTCCCACATTCTGCACACAAATATGAGTAGTCGTTTTGCTGTGACTTCCCCCAACGATTTTAGAACTTCTGACGGAATGTTGTCCATCCCTTCTGCCTTACTTGATCTTAAGTTTTCCAAAGCTCTTTTCAATTCTCAGTCTAATATTGGATGCCCTGCTTCTTCGCTATCGACTTCAGTTTCTTTCTCTATCACGTCACCAGACAAGTCCCACCCTCCCTCATAGAGGCCTCCAATGTACTGTTTCCACCTACCCGCTGTCTCCTCTGCGTTGAACAATGGAATTAACATTGCACTCTTAATGCTACCACCCTTGCTTTTAGTTTCATTGAAGGCTGTTGTCACTTTCCTGTATGCCGAGTCAGACCTTCCGACATTCATTTCTTTTTCAATTTCTTCATGGAGCCATTTCGCCTTTGCGTTTTTGCACTTCCTATTTATTTCATTCCAAGTGATTTGTACTTCTGTATTCCTGAATTTACATGAACATTATTGTACTTCCTTCTTTCGCCGATAAACTGATGTATTTCTTCAGTTACCCACGGTTTCTTCGCATTTACGTCTACATCTACGTCATACTCCAATTTCACATAATGGCGTGTGGCAAAGGGTACTTTTTACACCACTAACTGAGCCTTCCGACACTGTTCCACTCGCGAATAGCGCGTGGGAAGAATGACTGCCTGTAAGCCTCTGTACTGGCTCTAATTTCTCGAATAATATGTTGTCCGACTTCTCCTGAAAAGTGCTCTTTCGAAATTTCAGTAGTAAATCTCTCCCCGAGGCACAACGCCTCTCTTGTAACGTCTGCCAATGGCGTTTGTTGAGCATCTCCGTAACGCCCTCGCGCTTGCTAAACAATCCCGTAACGAAACGCGCATCTCTTCGTTGGATCTTCTCTCTCTCTCTCTCTCTCTCTCTCTCTCTCTCTCTCTCTCTCTCTCTCTCCTATTAGTCCTATCAGGTAGGGATCCCTGATTGATGGACAGCACTAAAGAATCGGTCGAACAAGCGCCTTATAAGGCACTTCCTTTGTGGAATAGTTACATTTACTTAAGACTATTCGTACGAATCTGAGTCTGGTATGCCGGCCGCGGTGGTCTAGCGGTTCTAGGCGCGCAGTCCGAAACCGCGCGACTGCTACGGTCGCAGGTTCGAATTCTGCCTCGGGCATGGATGTGTGTGATGTCCTTAGGTTAGTTAGGTTTAAGTAGTTCTAAGTTCTAGGGGACTGATGACCACGGTAGTTAAGTCCCATGGTGCTCACAGCCATTTGAACCATTTTGAGTCTGGTATCTGCTGTTCCCACTATTTGTTTTATGTGTACATTCCTCTTAACGTCGCTCTGGATAGTGACTCCTAGATATTTTACGGTGGAAACTGTTTCCAGCGGTTTGTCATCAGTAGTGCAGCTGTGTATTTTCTTTTTTGTTTACAACTTCCGTGATTGCCCTTTTTAGAAATGTCCACTACTCTCCAGCTGAACTGCCTACTCCTGGTCCTTATCGCAGAATCTATAGCCTTAGAGAACTTCAAACGTATCTCTTCGTTCCTTAGTACTTGGCGTATTTCACTTCTTTACGTATTGATCAGTCTCTTAAACTTCTGAATCTATATCCGCTCCTGGGTACACCTTGTAATCCAGTATCTGATTACGAAATCTCTCCTTGACCACGATGTAATCTGACTGAAATCTTCCCGATCGGGACTCGCACACGGGATTTCTCGCTTACAGGGCAGACGCTCTATCCGACTGAGCCACCGAGGACACAGAGGTTAGTGCGACTGCAGGCACTTATCTCTGGCACGCTCCCCGTGAGACCCAAATTTCCAACTTACTGTCCACACTACATTCGTAGTGCCCTTGCCCACTATTCTCATTACCCGCGGCAGTCAATCTAGCGATTCCCGTAAGAATTTGAGCAATGTGAGTTCATCCGCACTGAAGATGATCTTCGGCCGGTAATCCTTGCCTATACGAAGATGCTATCTGTTCTTTCGGACATGTCCGAAAGAAAAGATCCTATCTTCATATATTCCTATGATACAATTAGTGTCAATCGTTTTCACAGCGTAGATGATAGCGCTCGAGACTGCTCAGCCTTTATCTTGTGTTGACCCTTACTACCGTCCCATGTCTAATTTTTGTAACGCTGTCTTGTTCGTCTTTGGTGGACGGATTGAATTTGCACGCGCAAAGGCATGATTGACTAACTTCAATGCTAATTAAGACAGACACACGATAACGTAAAGAATTTTTTTCTTAACAATTGTCTCTCATCACGACCTAATCTGTAACACTGTTACAAGTTTCGCAAACTGTTTCTGACTACTCTATATGTCGGTGGATTTTCTATAACACACCAAAACGACGTATTGTATATTGTAAACAGCTTATTGTTCGAGTCTAGTGATGTAACGTGTGCCTCTGGAACACCAACAGAACTAAAGCACTTAATCAGTAGATCAAATTTCGTTTTACATAGTATGATTTTTCAGCAATTGGCACTAATCGCAAAGCGAAAATGCGTAACCTCACACTCATTACCTACTAAGTGTAAGACGTGATTGACAGGTCGCGAAGAAAATGTAGCAAAACTGCAGCGAAGAGTGAAACCTCTCCAGTAGCCCAGTAACCCAGACGCCAATCGAGTTATGGCGTACATCAGCCACCCGGTTTACTGTTGTTTCTAAAAACAGAGCTCAGACTAAACAGCCCCCTGCCCCCTCTCCCCTCATCGCTAGCGCCTCCTCCCGCGATGATTTTAACGAATCAATAAGCAAGGCCGGCTTTTCGCCAAGTAACGGCGTAAACAGGTCGACTAGCCTCCTGGAAATCTCCACCGCACCCAGGCCCTCACTTCGGTGTGGAGGAGAGCGCACGCCTTCCGCAACACACGCTCCCCGCTGCCGGCCCGCGCCAGCATTGCTTCGCGCCTTCGTAAGTCGTCGACACACGGGACAAGTTAGCTAACGTTGACGAGGCACTCTGCGAGTTTTTCTGGCGTCACTCCTCGTTACCGAGTGAGGTGGCGCAGTGGTTAGCACACAGGACTCGCATCCGGGAGGACGACGGTTCAAACTCACGTCCGGCCATCCTGATTTAGGTTTTCTGTGATTTTCCTAAATCGCTTCAGGCAAATGCCGGGGTGGTTCCTTTGAAAGGGCAAGGGCAAGGCCAACTTCCTTCCCCATCCTTCCATAATCCGACAGGACTGATGACCTCGCTGTCAAGTCCGCTCCCCCCAAATCAACCAACTAACCACTCCTGTTATTTCACTTCGAGGAGCGATTTCGTCACGTGAAACACAAAATTAGTTCAAAGATATCTCATCAACGTGTCACATAAAGTACAGGATGGGGCAAATGAAAGTGGCCCAGAGAACAAAGTTCCAGGATACAAAGAAAAACAGTACCGGAAAGGAAATAAAATACTAACTACAGCAGATGTTGAAAGTGACCAACATTCATCTCCTGGTACTTTTGGATCCTCGTCAGCAAGTTGCTAAAGGCGGATCGAAGGAGGACTGCTGGAAGCTGCAGTCTCATGCGAAGTGTTCTGTCAGCTCTTGAAACCTATGAAGATTGTGAGATACCCCTTAGATTTGAGAGCTCTCCACACAAATTAATCGCACACTGACAGATCAGGCGACCTGGGCAGCCAGCTAGAGCCGCGATCAGACTGACCTCTGCAGATAAGGTTTACTCGCTCCTGTGAACGGGAACGTGTTATGCAGATCTTGGTGCCTCTCACGTCCATCTAGAAAAGGTTACGATTTAACTATTTTATATTCCTAGTTTTTGCTGAGTTTGACGAAGGCGATGTTGGCCTGATATATTCGACGATGCCCTTTGGCTACACTGACTAAAGGATTCTTCTAAGAAATACCAAATTAAGGTATTTGCTCTTTCAATATTTGATCTGTTTATACATGCTTATAGGTTATCCAAGTCTGCAAAACGTGATCGCGATTCTTAAATAGATGTATTTGTTCTCTGTTTTCTCTGTAGATAACCTGAAGATTCCTAAATAAGGCAAAACGCGTCGTTGAAAAAAAAAAAACTAAAATTGCAACCAAGATTGTTTTTAACTAATACTGTTAAGCACTGGTTTGCTGTATGCCACATATGGATTGGAAGAATTTCTAACGTGTACACTAAGATGCTAGAGGCAGAACTGATTATAATGTATGAGGACATACGGGACGAAAGTCTAATCTTTCAACAAGACACTGCGTCTGTGCATGTTTCCGCTGCAACCAAAAAGTGGTTTGAAGTTAAAGCTATCCTTGTTTTGCACTGGTCTGGACGTAGCTCGTGTTCGAACCACTTGGAATACTATGGGGAAGGCGGGATTTTCGCATTGGAAGGCAATATGAGGCCGTATGTAAACTGAAAAGAATGGTACGGGAAGAGTGGGCGACAGTTTCACTGCAAGAATTACAGACCCTAGCAAAATCAATGCCACAGACAATTTTTGAGGTAATTAGGAAGAATGGAGTTTAGATAAAGTGTTAACAGTGCAATAACACAACAGAACAGTGAATGCCTTTATACCAATTTCTGTCCAGGAAAATGTGAAACTTCCCCTTTGTATGTAAAGAATGACAGTGCTGGAAACACTCTTACGTTATTTGATTTTCAAACAGCTGAGCCGAACTGAACGTACTCAGACAGTTCTCTCTTTACTTATTTTGACCATCACTAAACTGACACACAATATTTTTAGCGCAACGCTGTCTGACTTTCAATAATCCCTACAAAAGAATGGCCCTGATTAACAATAACCTATACCTTTCATGAATCACTGACCTCACAAAATTGTTCTATACTCGAACACTGCAATACAGCGAGCACCAATACTGCCAGCTAAATAAAGATTCTAACTACTGAAGGCACTAACTACTGATAGGCATAGTTAGCAAATGAAAGATTTTGCTAGAGAACAAAAAATGTATTTACCTTAATAGTGTTCAAAAGTCATTATATATATATATATATGTTCATGACATCCAGTCTTAGAAATTTCCTTTTTCTGACAGACGCACGTCCATATCGTCCGCGCATAGTAACCTCACAAAACTCTGGCATCTCCCTCCCCACATCCACCACTGCTGCTGGCGGCTCACCTCCAACTACATAACGCCAAAGGCTGTTCACATCCAACAGCCCAACACTACACTAGCGAATATTCCAACAATGAGTCCAATCAACCACAGACTGCACACAGCGCAGTCAGCGATTTTAATACAGAGCACAACATGGCGTCATCAACAGGAAAACCTAAACAGCCTACTTACAAATGAAAAGCCTTATTTTGTTATTCGTGTTGTGAAAGAAACTATGTAATTCCGTCTTGACTGCTTATGTCTTATAATGATCTACTAATCTGATAATAAATTATACACATGTTTGCTTCAGAAACTGTGTTATTACTTTCGTAGAAACCCTGCTATTATACTGACTGCAACTATTGTAGTTTTATTTGGCATTGTAAAACCTTTTGAACGGCGTCTACTCAGATCGAACGAAGGAAATAAGAAAATAATGAGGAAGTTAAACATTGATGAAGTTGAGTGTAAAAGATACTCTGTGAGGAAGAGATTACCATAAGAGTGGAATTCGTTGCTGGCCGTGTCAGACCAGTAGAAAAGAATGGAGAAAGGAACCAGCAGCTAACGTTTTGAAGGAAATAGCCCGGCGTTCGCCTGAAGTGATGGGATGGTGGAGAGGGGATATGAAACCCGCTCCTTCCCAACAGAACCCCA
Source organism: Schistocerca piceifrons (assembly GCF_021461385.2). Classification (NCBI taxonomy): domain Eukaryota; kingdom Metazoa; phylum Arthropoda; class Insecta; order Orthoptera; family Acrididae; genus Schistocerca; species Schistocerca piceifrons. Next base: position 457,976,372 of record NC_060141.1, read on the forward strand.
GTGGCTCACTCGCGGAGCCCCCGCAAGCCCTGATGTTCAAAAGCCACTGTCGAAATAGGTGCAGAAATCTCTGTGGCAAAGAGCAACTCCAGAAACACATTTACATCGGGATCGACGAGTCAACAGGCTGTCCGACTCCAGCCAACAACAACGGAGATGCTGAAAGATCAAAGCGAAGGGCGAGGTGCAGAACTACCATGGTATCAAAACAGACGCGCAGAATTATTTCATAATCGAGAAACATGACGTCGGCATTTCAGCACCTCGCGTCCTATTACGTTGGCTGAAGGAAGCGTATTGCACCGCATGACACTGAAGCATTCATGTACGCAAACAGAGACCATTACATCCTTTAAGTATTTCAAATAATGTTGTTGAAGACATCCCTAGTAAATGTTTTAGAGACTCTCCAACGTGTGTCTGTTCCCATCACTAGAGCTATACAATACTTTGACAGAACGGATTTTCTGTATCCGTTATCTGATTCACTTCAAGTGTCTTGGACGTGATACTAAATAACATAAACGAAGGCCATTAATTCAGATAGTTTTCAAATGCAATAAAAAATGAATTTCGACTATTACTGTAAATATATTAGACGATATATTGGGGTGTCGGAGTACAAACGTGACGGACAATGGTTAAATTCGAGATCGATGATGGTTTTATTTTTATTTTTATCAATTTGTATATATTTTTTATATTATTATTATTATATTTAGTTATTTATTTTCGCAATCATCATCTGCTTTTCTCTCTGGCAATGCTTGGAGTGATAAAACGCCAGATCCAACTGCTAAGGAAGGAACGTTAGGATTTAACATCTAGTTGATAGTTCATCAAAACAAATTGGTAAGGACAGGCGACTGTAGCGATCATAGCGTAATTTAAGGAATCATTTCAAGAAGAATGAAATTACGGTCATTTGACTGTACATGTGTTTACTTAATTGCCTAATTTTCGTTCTTTAAATGGTTTAGGTCAAAATCGTCTTGTGTGCGATACATGTCCACACTCTTACTTGAGAAACAGCTGTTTTATATAACCTGATATCTATTTTTCGACGATGACTGTTGTACACCAAGTCGGACGATTTATGAGGTTGTAACACCTGACGATGGCTTAAGACTGAAATCTAGACAGTGGAAAAAAAACACATTATATACATTTAATTGGCATAAATATCATGAGATCGCGGTTTAATAAAACACCAACAATAACTTGAAAATGGCCTGAGGCCGAAATCTAGATAGTGAAATAAACATACTGTACAGACTGAAATAGCGGAAATACTTTTTCGAAAGTTTTACATGATTTTGGCTCCAGAAGAAGAAAAAATCGTCAGAGACTAATGAGTCAATGAGGCAATTAGTACTGATTCATTCCGATAACTTCTTTTTGTTTCACAATCATGAATCAATTCTCAGCGAATCGCAAGTATTACTTACAACTGCTTCTCATAAAAGAAAGTTATCTATCCACACTGAGGGTAGCGTCTTGTTACAAAAGATGTGTCCTCTGCCCCACTCCTCTCCTTAGTAATACGTGCTGCACCCCCCTTTTAAATCAATCAAGTTAAAATGTGTCCACTATGATTACTGTCTGTAAATCACTAGACTGCTGGACTACTTACTTCTGAAATGGCAGAAATTGGAAGACTTCGGACTGCCAATGCTTTGGGTGTGAACACTGCCACTAGTATCAGCAATAACAATGACAATAATAATAATAATAAACCCCGTGGAGGCCCGGGAAAAGAATAGGCCTCCGGTATGTTCTGCCAGTCGTAAAAGGCGACGAAAAGAACAAACCACTAATAGGGCTAACCCCCCTTTTAGTGTGATTAGTTGGATCAGGACAGAACTAAAGAAGCCTCGGACAAGCGCCGTCATGGTCGGGGACGACGCTTGAACCCTATTCCCGCCAACAATGGTAACGACACTGTTAGCCAACTGGAAAATGATTTAAATCCAAATAGAGGTTTTTGCAGGATATGCTTCCTGCAACCACCCTAGAAGGAAAACAAAGACAGAGGATGAGATGGTCAGATGAAGCTAATCGACACCTCATGTTCTGTTATTACCAAGCAACAAACCTAGCAACCAACACAACTGGATACAGATCACAAGTATACACAACATTTATTACAAGATACCCAGAATTAAAATTTTTAACAGAACAACGACTAGCTGACCAGATCCGTGTAATAATCAAAAATAACAGGATACCCCAGTCAGAATTAGAAAACATCAGACAACAAGTACAACAAATACTAGAACAAAATAATGTGCAATCAGAAGAAGAAGAAAATACAGTAATTGACTCAAACATCCCAGAGCAAACAAACAAAGAACAACACGCATCAATTAAACAATCAGAGGAAAACGAAATCTTAAGACAGCCACCAGAACAAGCCCAAATAGAATATGAAGTGACACACATGTTGGATATAGAAGAAAAATTTCAGCTGACATATATAGAATACAAAGACACAAATACAGACATTAGACCATTCTTGCATAGACCACCAAACAACCCACAAGTCGAAACAACAATAACAACTATCAACACAATCATACACAACAAAATAAATGAAAATACAACTATGGAAGAGTTACAACTACTGATTTATATAGGAGCACTCACTACACTAAATATACACACTAGGCAGAGATCAGAGCCAACCAACACACAGAAGAAACCCACAAAACCAGCGTGGCAACACAGGCTACAGATCAGAATAGAAAAACTGAGAAAAGAGACAGCTAACACAATTTATACGAAATGAAATATCAGACACAAAACGAAAAAGGTTAGGTAAAATCTCACAACAAGAAGCGATAGAGCAATTAGATGAAAAGAAGGAGAAATTACAAGCATTGGCCAAACGACTTAGAAGACACAAAAAAAAGTGAAAATAGAAGGAAACAAAACCAAACATTCAACACAAACCAAAAGAAATTTTACCAGACAATAGATAACACACACATTAAAATAGACAATCCACCAAGCATAACAGACATGGAACACTTCTCGAGCAACATATGGTCAAACCCGGTACAGCATAACAGGCATGCACGGTGGATACAAGCAGAAACAGACACATACAAGATGATACCACAAATGCCTGAAGTGATAATTTTGCAACATGAAGTCACCCAAGCAATTAATTCTACTCACAATTGGAAAGCCCCTGGAAAAGATAAAATAGCAAATTTCTGGCTAAAGAAGTTCACCTCAACACATTCACATCTGACTAAATTATTTAACAGATACATTACAGACCCATACACATTCCCTGACAAACTTACACAGGGAATAACTTATCTGAAACCTAAAGATCAAGCAGACACAGCAAACCCAGCTAAATATCGCCCCATAACATGCCTACCAACAATATACAAAATATTAACTTCAGTCATTACACAGAAATTAATGACAAATACAACACAGAACAAAATTATAAATGAAGAACAAGAAGGCTGTTGCAAAGGAGCACGAGTATGTAAAGAGCAACTGATAATAGATGCAGAGGTGACATACCAAGCTAAAACTAAACAAAGGTCGCTACACTACGCATACATTGATTACCAAAAAGCTTTTGATAGTGTACCCCACTCATGGTTACTACAAATATTGGAAATATACAAAGTAGATCCTAAATTGATACAGTTCCTAAACATAGTAATGAAAAATTGGAAAACCATACTTAATATCCAAACAAATTCAAATACTATCACATCACAGCCAATACAGATTAAGCGTGGAAAATACCAAGGAGACTCATTAAGTCCATTCTGGTTCTGCCTTGCTCTGAACCCACTATCCAACGTGCTAAATAATACAAATTATGGATACAATATTACTGGAACATACCAACACAAAATCACACATTTGCTATACATGGATGATCTAAAACTACTGGCAGCAACAAATCAACAACTCAGCCAATTACTAAAGATAACAGAAGTATTCAGCAATGATATAAATATGGCCTTTGGAACAGACAAATGTAAGAAAAATAGCATAGTCAAGGGAAAACACACTAAACAAGAAGATTACATATTGGATAAACCCAGCGACTGCATAGAAGCGATGGAAAAAACAGATGCCTATAAATATCTAGGATACAGACAAAAAATAGGAATAGATAATACAAATATTAAAGAAGAACTAAAAGAAAAATATAGACAAAGACTAACAAAAATACTGAAAACAGAATTGACAGCAATAAACAAGACAAAAGCTATAAATACTTATGCTATACCAATATTGACCTACTCATTTGGAGTAGTGAAATGGAGTAACACAGACCTAGAGGCACTCAATACACTTACACGATCACAATGCCACAAATATAGAATACATCACATACATTCAGCAACAGAAAGATTCACATTAAACAGAAAGGAAGGAGGAAGGGGATTTATCGACATAAAAAACCTACATTATGGACAGGTAGACAATTTAAGAAAATTCTTTATAGAACGAGCAGAAACTAGCAAAATACATAAAGTAATCACTCATATAAATACATCGGCTACACCACTACAATTTCATAACCACCTCTACAACCGTTTGGATCACATAACATCAACAGATACGAAGAAAGTAAATTGGAAAAAGAAAACACTACATGGCAAGCACCCGTATCATCTAACACAGCCACACATAGATCAAGACGCATCCAACACATGGCTAAGAAAAGCCAATATATACAGTGAGACGGAAGGATTCATGATTGCAGTACAGGATCAAACAATAAACACCAGATATTACAGCAAGCATATTATCAAAGATCCCAATACCACAAAAGATAAATGCAGACTTTGCAAACAACAAATAGAAACGGTAGATCACATAACAAGCGGATGTACAATACTAGCATATACAGAATACCCCAGAAGACATGACAATGTAGCAACAATAATACATCAACATCTTGCCATACAACATAAACTGATAAAACAACACGTTCCCACATACAAGTATGCACCACAAAATGTACTGGAGAATGATGAATACAAATTATACTGGAACAGAACCATTATAACAGATAAAACAACACCACATAACAAACCTGACATCATACTCACCAATAAAAAGAAGAAATTAACACAACTAATCGAAATATCTATACCCAATACAACAAATATACAGAAGAAAACAGGAGAAAAAATTGAAAAATACATCCAACTGGCTGAGGAAGTCAAGGACATGTGGCATCAGGATAAAGTTGACATTATACCGATTATACTATCAACTACAGGAGTCATGCCACACAATATCCACCAGCTACATCCAAACTTATATAAACAACTACAAAAATCTGTAATTATTGATACTTGTTCAATTACCCGAAAGTTCCTAAATGCAATGTAACATATACCGTACAGTTAAAAGGAAGTCACGCTTGATCAAGGTCCGCGTCACCTTCCATTTTTAACCAAACATAACGTCTGAGACAGGAAAGAGAAATAATAATAATAATGGTAATAATAATAATAATAGCAATAATAATAGTATCAATAATAATTTATAGGCCTAACAGCAGTGTAATAGCAATTACGTGTTACTGTTGTGGTGCACTGTCCATTTGTTATTTTATTGTTCTGAAGTGGATGATGAAGCAATTTCTGGTCTGTTGCCGGAACTACCTACAACTCTGAGGACGTATATTTTAGATATATTTAAGCATATTTGGTGTATATGTCTCAATTTCACTGTCGTTGGTGCATGGTACAAAGCATGTGTAGCAAGTGGACTGTATGAGAAAGGTGTTCATACATTCATTTCACAGGCTGTAACCTGCACCACGTTCTGTTACGCATTCATCAACATCTACATCGTACTCCGCAAGCCACCTAATGGTTTGTGGTGGAGGGTACTTTCTGTACCACTATATGATCCCTCCAACCCTGTTCCACTCGCGAATAGTGCGTGGGAAGAATGATTGTCGGCAAGCCTCTTTGTTGGCTCTAATTTCTCGAATATTCTCCTCGTGATCAATACGCGAGGTGTATGTAGGGGGACGCAATATGTTGTTCGACTCCTGCTGAAAAGTGCTGCCCCCAAATTTCAGCCGGCCGGTGTGGCCGAGCGGTTCTAGGCGCTTCAGTCTGGAACTGCGCGACCGCTACGGTCGCAGGTTCGAACCCTGCCGCGGGCATGGACGTGTGTGATGTCCTCAGGTTAGTTAGGTTTAAGCAGTTCTAAGTTCTAGGGGACTGATGACCTCAGTGTTGAGTCCCATGGTGCTCAGAGCCATTTGAACCTAAATTTCAATAATAAATCTCTCCGTGATGCACAACGCCTCTCTTGTAACGTCTGCCAGTAGAGTTTGTTTAGCACCTCCGTAACGCTAATATTTGAAAACAACAATGTATGTACTGGTAACTTAAGTAATCAGTATTACATTTTTACGAAATAACGTCAATAGTTATGATCTTTTAAAAAATCGTTCAAGTTCGTGACCGAAACAGAACTGAACCCTTTTTGTTTTCACCCTTCAGAGAATTTCTTTTTAACCCTCAGGGGAAATTATCCCCAGATTGGAAGCCACTGCTCTATCCGTTAGCTTTTTTATAACAGCTCACTTTTGTTGTTGGTGGTGGTTTGTATCCTGGTGTAGGTAACAGTCCTTGTGCATGTGTTTTCGGCATACCATGAAGATGTACTCCGCAGATGAAAACGAAAAGTTCGGTCAGGGCATAATAGCCCGAAATATTTGAATAAGTGTGCAAAGAGACAGTTATTGAGCCAGTTGCGCCAATAACACGGAGGAACACCTATTGTTTGTTTATGCTTTCTGCGTGTTAACCGGGGGTCCACATCCGTCGATCTTTGCGTGCGCAGGAATTTACTCCGAGGCCGTGAACGCAGCAAGTATCTGTGTAAACGTCACACGCAATACAGGAAATCCTGTAGAGGGCGCGATCTCCCCCACCACGCGGGCTTGTGTGACGGACCACACCAAACCCTCGCCGTTTGTAGCACACAGAAGGGCACAACCAAAATTCTGTCAAGGTTCATCTGATCAGGTGCATGCCACACAAAAGTGAGAACAAATTCGTACTACAAAAGCACTAGTGACTTGTTCTCTCTACTAACACTGTTTTCTAAAAATCTTCGGGAACACAATGCACTTTTCAGTTGCTGTGTATGTGATTAGCTAATCATAACATGAATTTGAAAAGAGCCTTCAGATGAGACTAAAAAAAGCATTCAATGTCGACTAAGCATGGTATTTAAATAATCAAACACCGCAAGCTACAACCTAAGTTAAAATGGTTCAAATGGCTCTGAGCAATATGGGACTTGACATCTGAGGTCATCAGTCCCCTAGAACTTAGAACTACTTGAACCTAACTAACCTAAGGACATCACACACATCCATGCCCGAGGCAGGATTCGAACCTGCGACCGTAGCGGTCGCGCGGTTCCAGACTGAGCGCCTACAACCGCTCGGCCACACCGGCCGGCTTGCAATCTAACTGTATGATTTCGAATATTTAAAATTTAACGGTTTTACGAACTTAGTGATTTTGCATACAATTGGTTTATCATTTTTAAGGAAAAAAGACGCAAGAAACTCCGACAAGCAATCCACAGATGGGCATCACATGACATTCATAAAGAGAAATCACAGAAGGCATTTCACAAATTCGATACTGGGTCCTCTACTTTCCCTATATGAACAATCTATCGTTTTATTTGACTCGAGGAGGTACATAAGTTTTTTTTATATAAATTACATATTATTGTTACACCGAGTAAAGAAACGTGCTCCAGTAAAATAGTAAATTGTATTTTTATAATGTTAGCTGAGTTGCTGAAATGAGCTAGTGTTAAGTTAAAAAAAGGAAAACAAAGTTCATCCATGTCTAATTAGCAGACAGCACCAAAGGTAGAACGAGTCACTATCAGCTTATGTTGATTAAAGCTTAAAATGAGGAAACCGTAGGCGCCATCTGATAAGTTGATCTATTTTAGCTATTTTGGCCACTAACGAACTTGAGTACATTGTGCATATTTTCATTCATAGGGGTCACTATTTGTGGTAACTCTTCTTTCTATAAAACTGCTGTTACACAACTGTTGTTTACTGCGACTGTTTCTGAATTTTAGTCTTCAAGGTATCTGTGCATATATAAACAGCCATGTACTAGTTATATCCTCACATTCCACTATTCTTTGATGATATCTGTCGTCACCTAACGGAGTTTAAGATTAATGGCGACATGCACAGATAACTGTAAGAGTGTTCTCTGGCTCAGAGCGAAGTAATGTTCACAGCTATGAAACTGTTACACACATTAGCCACTGCATTTAAATGTCTGACAGACGGCAATAACGGGTTTAAATGCATATTAAAATGGTTTCTCGTGAACGTGACATTCGCGTTTCCAGCTGCTTACGAAATAAATCGTGATTCTAGTAATCCAAGTTTCGTAAGATGTCACTAGCTGCTGGCATGTTCTCTCTCAACAGCTTCGTTAACCGAGATTGTGTTTGATGTTAATAGATTGCATTAGATAAAGAATATTACTTATGACGTCCCTCTTAATTTTCTTTGATTTTTCATTCGGGCTTGCATCCCTCTGCAGAGACGTCTTAAGCCAGCGTAATTGCTGACGGCATTATCAAAGTAGCTTCTCACACATTCGTGCAAATGTCACATTCATGCATGTTGAAGCAAGAATTCATTTCATGAATCAGCGATTTCACGAACCATCAAGATATTTTAAGTTATTACGTCATGTCTGGTTGCATAGTTAAGTTTTCTAGAAAGTTTTTGTTTTTATTCTTGTTTGCCTGGCGACACCAAGCAAATTGAATGATCACTCGACGCGGTCTATGCTTCAGCACTAAAAGTCGGTGGCTTCTATACGGGGTGTGTCAATTAGTTAATATTTCAGTAAACATGGGTCTGGAAACGAACAGTTTGCGAGGTAGCTCCGACGTTACCAGCCAACTGACTTGATTGTGTGTGAGCTTCACCTCAGCAAACATTAAGAAAAGTTATTAGAGAAACTCTGGTAGAAGTTCGCGTGTTTTGAATGAACACCACAACAGTTACATCACTGTTCAAAGTGTCGTCCTCGTACCCAGATGCAGGCCTGTGCCTGACGCCGCAATGAGTTTCGAATCCTTTCACACACGCCTGTATCATTTCGAAATTATCGACAAGTTTCTGCTCCAATTCTTCTGTTGTGTTAACCGGGCTGGCGTACACTACACCTTTAAGGTGGCCCCAAACACAGAAATCCGTGGGACTCACCGTACTGTTCCACATCGTCCAATCTATCTTTTGCCATGAAACTTCCTGGCAGATTAAAACTGTGTGCCGGACGGAGACTCGAACTCGGGACCTTTGCCTTTCGCGGGCAAGTGCTCTACCAACTGAGCTACCCAAGAACGACTCACGCCCCGTCCTCACAGCTTCACTTCTGCCAGTACCTCGTCTCCTACCTTCCAAACTTTACAGAAGCCCTTGCCTGCGAAAGGCAAAGGTCCCGAGTTCGAGTCTCGGTCCGGCACACAGTTTTAATCTGCCAGGAAGTTTCACATCAGCGAACACTCCGCTGCAAAGTGACAATCTCATTCTGGAAACATCCCCCAGGCTGTGGCTAAGCCATGTCTCCGCAATATCCTTTCTTTCAGGAGTGCTAGTTCTGCAAGGTTTGCAAGAGAGCTTCTGTAAAGTTTGGAAGGAAGGAGACGAGGTACTGTCAGCGGTGAAGCTGTGAGGACGAAGCGTGAGTCGTGTTTGGGTAGCTCAGTTGGTAGAGCACTTGCCCGCGAAAGGCAAAAGTCCCGAGTTCGAGTCTCGGTCCGGCACACAGTTTTAATCTGCCAGGAAGTTTCACATCAGCGCACACTCCGCTGCAGAGTGAAAATCTCATTCTGTATCTTTTGCCATATCGGCCCGTTAAATGTCGTCTCACCATAACAGCAGAATGTGACGGCGCTCCCTCATCCATGTACCACATGCTCTGGCGTTGCTCTAAGGGAATACCCTCAAGCAGTCGTGCAAGATGAAATCGAAGGTAATTCAGTCCAGTGAGTTTCTCTGAGCACGTACGGCGCAATAAAACGATCACCTAGTACGCCCAAACACACTTTCAACGAGAAACGTCGCTGATGTAGAGACTCGTGCACAACATGTGCGTTGGAGCCTAGACGACTTCAAACATTAGAATTGCAATAAACACACAATTACGAGTGATCCTTGCTTCATCTGTAAATAAAATGTTGTCAAACTTACGGGTGACTACAGCTTGTTACTGCATTCACTGACATGATTTAGTCTCACTAAAAAAAAAAAAAAAAATGGTTCAAATGGCTCTGAGCACTATGGGACTTTACATCTGTGGTCATCAGTCCCCTAGAACTTATAACTACTTAAACCTAACTAACCTAAGGACATCACACACATCCATGCCCGAGGCAGGATTCGAACCTGCGACCGTAGCGGTCACGCGGTTCCAAACTGAAGCGCCTAGAACCGCACGGCCACACCTGCCGGCCAGTCTCACTAAAACACAGTGCCCTTTGGATGTGGTACGGATAAGTTGCATTGCCATGCATTATCCTCCAGACACTACTGTGGCTCATTCCAGTAATTTGTGTGGCAAGTGCCCTTGTCGACTTCCTGGAGAGTACTCTTCAAGCACAGGCGTAACTCGTGCAGGCGTACCCACTCTCGCAGCATGTGCAAAGCTCCCGGTTTCTCGGAGGTGTTGATGCACCCTCGTAAACATCCGACTCTCGGGGTGCCTTCTGGCGTGATATGCTTCTTGGTACAAGCGTACAGCCTCCTGTCCATTGTTGTTAGCCTTACAGTACATAAAATGTATATCCGTATACAGCTAGTTACTGAAATGATCCATGTTACCATCAAAACTCGTGCAACACAACAGATGCTCCGCAAACAACTAACAGAGCGGGACGCTGACTATGTGCTGTACTATCACATCCACTCTGTTTACAGCCCTACGTCTCGAAAATGTACACAACGAAACAACACAGACCAGCAAGCAGTGTTTATACAGAATCACCTAACCACGAAGTCTCCTATGTTTACAGAGACTTTTTGGATTCTAGTATCGCGTAATTTCAACTCTATGCCTTTATGTCATTAATTATGACACACCCCATATCCACGAAATTTCACCAAAGTGGTTTTGTAATTTTCTATAAGCAGCTTCTAAGTCCATAAATTCGCCCTTGTAGCAGATGTGATATACATTAGACTGAATTTTAAGTTCTCAGACTGTGCGAATGAAAAAGGCATCAGAAAATCAAACAATAAAATGATGAAAATGAGTAATGAGGCTCCTATCACAGGAACTTGTAGCTTTAGGAAGATCTGTTTTCATCTTTTACCTTAGGAAAGCACTTTGCTTCCTTCTTGAACCTCAGATTGAGCTGGACTCTTCTGCATCTCAGTCAGTTCTGGAGGCATTCTTCTCGTCAGAGATTCTTCCTGTCCTGACCCCACCCCAGCTCTAAAGTCGACTTTGCTTCTTTTGTGATCTCTCATCGTGGCGTTATTCTACACAAGGGGAATCAATTAACAGGATCTCTTCATTTGGTCCTCTTAGTCAGCCTTGCCATACTCTTCAATTGACCGTACCATTACATGAGATTGCTGTGCCAAGGTGCTGATAGCTCTCGAGACAACGAGGCAATAATTTAGTCAACAAGTACTATCTAGTTTGCTTAATTTCTGAAATATAGTTGTCGCCCAAAAAAAAAAGACATCAATCCTCTAGGTTCACTAGCACGTATACTCGTCACTTGTCTAGCTCCGTCTTTTACCACTAACAAGAATTCACTTCCTGCAGTTTATATCCATTACCGACATATAGCAGGCCTTGATTTTACATCCACTGCCGATACATCGAAGGTAATGTAACGCCTTACTCATCTACAACCAGGAAAATCCAGCACTACGCCACAGGGATGCAGATGTTGCTGCTGTTGTGGTCTCAACTGGAGATTTGTTTGATGCTGTTCTTCATGCTAATCTATCGTGTACAAGCCTCTTCATCTCTGGATAACTCCTGCAACCTACGTCCACTTGAACTGGTTACTGTATTCGTGGTTAGATCTCCCTCTACAATTTTTATCACATACTTTTGTATTCCTTTCATCAAATTGTTCATTCACTCTTTTTTCCCCCAATTCGATTCCGTAGTTCCTCATAATTTACTCAAACTATCCATCTAATCTTCAGCATTATTCTGTAACACCAAATTTCGAAAGCTTCTATTTTCTTCTTTCGTTGATACGGTAGCAATTTTAATTTCAGTAAGTTTCGGCAGGGCTGTGTCAATAACGTAATTTGGTTTTCGAGGCACCTAAATAGTGAGGTTTAATCCTCTGAAACTGGAAGTGTTACTAATAAAATACATTATGTTAAGGGAAGAATTTTATTTGCTACAGTTAGTAACTGCCACGGACAAGTGACACGTGGATAATGTTATGAAATTGTTCTTTTGCAGTTGTTGCAAAGGTCTTTGAAGCAATCTCTGACAGTATACCTGTTGCACGTTTTTACCCAGTCTGCTGTTGTGGTAGAACTTAACATTCCTCACTTCATTGTATATTATATACAACTTTTTAGCATTGTTTTTTATCTCATGAGTTACTTATCATCTAAGATAATTCTTGCAGATTATTTTCCTGAACTGAAATTCCCAGTCCAAGCAAATAATTAATTTAATCGTTGTCATACTGAAACATTTTATACAGGGTGTACATTAACTCCGGGAACACTTTAAATTATTTATTGCACAAGAACCAAACATCGTACAAATATAGTACATATGTCATTTTGGCCGGCCGCGGTGGTCCAGCGGTTCTAGGCGCTCAGTCCGGAAGCGCGAGACTGCTACGGTCGCAGGTTCGAATCCTGCCTCGGGCATGGATGTGTGTGATGTCCTTAGGTTAGTTAGGTTTAAGTAGTTCTAAGTTCTAGGGGACTGATGACCACAGATGTTAAGTCCCATAGTGCTCAGAGCCATTTGAACCATTTTTTTGTCATTTTGAAGAGAAATCCTTAAAGCTTTTTTCCTTTGTACCGCCACACACAATGCCATCCCCATCCTCATTCAATTGTTGCAACTGCGAACAAAACTCAAAACGCTTATCTTCGTCGTCGTCATTGAGCTTCTGCGTTAGCTCCAATTTGAATGGTTTCATAGACAGCTTCTGTCGCAGGACTTTCCACACAGTCATTGGAGCCATTTCGAGTTCACAGGATGCACGACGTGCCGATTAATTGGGACTCCTTATGAATGTCTCTCGTACGCGCTCCACATTCACTTCACTCACACTGGGACGTCCGCTTCTCTTTACCGGGCACAAGCAACCCGTCGTAACGAATTTGTTGTGCCAGTGGTAAATGGCCTTCCTTGTTGTTGGCTTCCTACCGTACTTGGTTCTAAACATCCGTTGAACAGCTGTAGCACACTTGTTTTTGTCGAACTCCATTACACAGAAAGCTCGCTCCGCCCCTGACCTCACCTGTTTGCGACCAGCGCTGACTATCGGCAAATTACCAAACTACGCTGTGGCGGTAAACATGAAAAAAAAAAAAAAAAAAACTTGCAGGGTTTCTGTTCAAAATGACGTATGCATGATATCTGTACAATGTTTAGTTCTTGTGCAATAAATAATTGAAAGCGTTCCCAGTCTTTATGTACACCCTGTAATCAGGGCGTCCCATTTATCTCGACTACCCCGAATGACTTTCTGTCCTGAGACAAATTCAACAATGTATCAAGCTAGTATTGTTTAGCTACCAGGGAGGGCATTAACCAGATTGATTCCCTTCGTTGTATCTATCTTCGTTTCAAAGATGTGAAAAACACTACCACTCCTGTTTTTAAAAATCGCTCTATATTTTTATTTGATAATCTGCTTCCTCTTCTCAAGGCCTGTTCAAAATGTATTACAGTGTGCCACTCAAGTAAACATTACGTTATTAAAAAACGTAACAAAACTGACCCTTCTGTACTAACACAGTGCAGGTAAATGGGCTAACGTATCTCGTCCACTTGCCGAGACTGACAGTAAACCAATGGGATAAAACGAAAATGCACACCGGTAATTGAGTCAACTGTCTTGAGTTGCATCTAGGTGAGAGTACAATGTACACCAAAAAAGGTAGGGTAGAAATACTTCTCACCTATGGAGTTAGCAGAAGAGTAATTGCAATAATGTTTTCTTATTTACAGTACGAGTAAATGTTGTGCACAAATTGCAACAATGTTTTATTATTTGCTATGTGGGTACATGTAGCGAAGAAATTAAATTCTCCATAGATGAATAGCATTTCTACTTTCTTTCCGCTAGTGTAAAATTTATTGGTACAAACCTTCCACTGAAGACGGTTGACTGAATGACCATTCCGCATATTTTTTCTTTTTTTTTTTAGTTTACTGCGAATACCAGCAAGTGGGTACCTGCAATGTGTGCTGATACAAGGGAGTCAAAGTCCAAAATCAGTGTTGCGGTAATTTTTAATAACGTCACTTTTATATGAAGAATGCACTGTAATACGTTTTGGTTAGGACTTGAGGGGAGGAAATGAATTGCTGAGTAAAAAATTAAGTTGCTATTTAACCCTCTATTGCATGGTGTTGCCATTTGGCAGCAAACCGTAAATTCTCTTATGTAAACACACGCGAAAGCAGCTGAAAAAGTGAATTATTTCTGCCACTTACATCATATCTGGTCAGACTTTTAAGCTATGTAAAATGATGATTAATTACAGCATAGTTTATGTTTCCATATGTCTGTGACCGAACGACCAACAACTAGTCAGTATTTTCAGTTTGTTGCCCTATGGTAGCAAACATAAAATACGGAATAAATCTAAAGTCAAAATTTCTATGTTCAACCTGTCATATACTGTTTTGTGGCAGACCTGACCCTCAGATATTTTTTCTACTGAAATTGGAATCTTAAAAAGTGTCGTGCAATAGAGGATTAAGAAAGACGTACTATTGTTCATATCTGCGTAATGAAAAAAGTTACAAGAAAGACAGTCAAGCTAGTTAATGTCTCCCTGGTAGCTAAACAAAACATGCTAAATATGTTTTTTATTCTGTTCCTGGCCAATAAGTTATTTGGGATTGTCAAGATAAGTTGGACCCAAATTACGAGGGACATTTCATATATAATGCACAGGTTGTTATCACTGCGGATTGTTTGATGTAACAACAATGAAAATCCCGTCAGGTGTAGTTGGGAGCTTCAGGAAGAAGCCTGTGTTTTTGTTTTTTCGCTGTGTACTTTATCATAAACTTGGCGATAGGTAGAAGTGGACCCTGCAGGGGTCTCGGGTACTGTGACTGCTGAAGAGCAGAGGTCGTACATCAAGATCGAAACTTTACGCGAAAAAAAAAAAAAAAAAAAAGACAGAAATCCATGGAGCGTTAAGCGTAGTTTCTGGGTAGTTCACAGTGGGCCGTTGTACAATTTCAATCGGTTTTGTAGCGGTCGTATGCGCATAAACGATAATGGAAGACCTGGAAGGCCAAAAACGTCAATAGACGAACGAAGTGTGAAATTTGTGGCAGATGCTCTTGAAGAAGGTCGCGGTACGACTTGTGAGGAATTCTCTGAACCGACGGGAATTCCCGAACACCGGTATTCCGTATGCTGACAAAGAGGAAGATTTTTGAGAGAGAGGTCCCACACTGACTGCCGAAGAGAAGCAGAAACGCCTGGACATGCCAAACTTGCCCAAACAAAGATTGAACACTGAAGGTCAAGCATTCTTGTGTCGAATTGTCGCTATTGATGAAACATTGATTAGAGACATTGAACCGGAGATGAAATCACAATCGAGTAAGTGGAGAGCTTCAGATTCTCCAAGTCCAAAACAATTTCGGTGCGTTCAATCAAAACTCATGCAAATGATGAATTTTGCTTATGATCGTCAAGGAATCATCCTGACAGAGTCCCATGTGGAGCAAGTGTCACAGCAGCGTGTTATCGTAACGTCGTGCAAAACCTGCACAGAAAAACGCACAAAACCGGCCTCTGTTGCTCGAGATTGGGCCACTCGTTCTCCACGAAAAATTTTGGGAATTTGTGGTAATTTCCTATGGGACCAAACTGCTGAGGTTATTGGTCCCTAGGCGTACACATTACTTAATCTAACTTAATTTCGCTAAGAACAACACACACACACACACACACACACACACACACACACACACACACATGCCCGAGGGAGGACTCGAACGTCCGACGGGCGAGCCGCGGGAACCGTGGCAAGACACCCAGACCACGCGGCTATCTCGTGCGGCATTCTCCACGACAATGATCGCCTGCATATCGGCAGTGCTGTAGACAAAAAAACTGAGCGAATACGGATGACAAGTATTGCCACATCTTTCATACAGCTCGGGCATGAGTCCACCATTGTATTGTATTGTATGTTAACCGGGGACCTAGAAACGACGGCGAGGCTCCGTCCCCGTCGCAGCCGTAGTGGTCGACAACCCCACGACGAGTACCGCAGTCCACTTCACCTCTCCGCCGCCCCACACCGAACCCAGGGTTATTGTGCGGTTCGGCTCCCGGCGGACCCCCCCCCCCCCCCCCCCCCAGGGAACGTCTCACCCCAGACGAGTGTAAACCATATGTTTGCGTGGTAGAGTAATGGTTGTTGTACGCGTACGTGGAGAACTTGTTTGCGCAGCAATCGCCGACATAGTGTAACTGAGGCGGAATAAGGGGAACCAGTCCACATTCGCCGAGGCAGATGGAAAACCGCGTAAAAACCATCCACAGACTGGCCGGTTCAACGGACCTCGACACAAATCCGCCGGACGGACTCGTGCCGGGGACCAGGCGCTCCTTCCCGCCCGGAAATGAGTCCACCATACTTAAACTTTTTCCAGAAGTTGAAAAAAACCTATGCATGGAAGTCGTTATATTTCTCTGGAAGAGCTTTCTACTACCGTTACCCGAGCCATTCGACAGATGAACAGAAGTGGTGTCCTGGGTGGAATAATAGAGCTCCGAGACGTTGGGATCTGTCATAGACAAGCAGTCACACTGAAAGACTGGAAAGAGATAGTAAAAAAAAAAGCGCGTAAGTAAAAAATAAGATGTGCATGGTTTATGAAATGGTCCTCGTATTATACTGCAATTAAATAATTTACTATTACTGTATTATTATTATTATTATATTAAAATATTTTATGCGTTATTGTTATAATTAAAACAGCAAGTTGTACTTCCATTTTTCAGGTGGAGGTGGGGACGGGGGAGAGGGGAGATGAGACAGTAACAAACAGTGACCCCTACCCTAGAAGCGGACCCAGGAGCTGTGCCCGGCGGGATTGCACCAGACGGTGGAAGCGGCAGCGCGAGGCGGATCCGCGTGAGGCAGAGCGCCTCCCGCAGAACGTAAACAAACCAGTGTGGAGTGTAGTAGATGGGCGAAGAGCGAGGGCTGACTCAGCGTCGGGCTGGCACAGCACAGCACCGCGCAGCCCTTTCTGCGCAGGCGCGCTTTCCGCGGTTTCCCAGGAGCCTCTGTAAAATGCCGGCTGTTTGTTTGCGAGGGTCGCTCGCCGAGAACACGCCGGCGATTTGTTGGCGCGTGTTCAGTGTTCGGCCGACACCTCCGGTATACACTCCGCCGAATTATAAAGCCGCCGTTTGTTTTGCTTGCGGGTACGGGCTTGGGCTTTGCACCGCCGATTACTGCGTAGCAAAACCCTGCCACCCCGTAGCTGTTACTCTGTCGCAAGAAAGTAACGAGGAAACTACCATCCCCTCATCCCCTCAATTAACTCCCATCGCTCACACCTAGACTTCTCTCTCTTCTTCGCAATGTCATGTGATCCTTGAGTAGAAATATCTATGGAGTGTTCAGCCCGCCCGGTTGGTCGTGCGGTCTAACGCACAGCTTTCCGGGCGGGATGGAGTGCCTGGTCTCCGGCACGAATCCGCCCGGCGGATTTGTGTCGAGGTCCGGTGAACTATGGATGGTTTTTAGGCGGTTTTCCATCTGCCTCGGCGAATGTGGGCTGGTTCCCCTTATTCCACCTCAGTTACACTAGTCGGCGATTGCTGTGCAAACAAGTTCTCCAACGTACGCGTACACCACTATTACTATACCACGCAAACATAGGGATTACACTCGTCTGGTGTGAGACGATACCCGGGGGGTCCACCGGGGGTCGAACAGCACAATAACCCTGTGTTCGGTATGGGGCGGCGGAGGGGTGAAGTGGACTGCGGTAGTCGTCGTGAGGTTGTGGACCACTGCGGCTGCGGCGGGGACGGAGCCTCTCCGTCGTTTCTAGGTCCCCGGTTAACATACAATACAAAAAATGGCTCTGAGCACTACGAGACTCAACTTCTGAAGTCATCAGTCCCCTAGAACTTAGAACTACTTGCCGGCCGCGGTGGTCTAGCGGTTCTAGGCGCTCAGTCCGGAACCGCGCGACAGCTACGGTCGCAGGTTCGAATCCTGCCTCGGGCATGGATGTGTGTGATGTCCTTAGGTTAGTTAGGTTTAAGTAGTTCTAAGTTCTAGGGGACTGATGACCACAGATGTTAAGTCCCATAGTGCTCAGAGCCATTTGAACCATTAGAACTACTTAAACCTAAGAACATCACACACATCCATGCCCGAGGCAGGATTCGAACCTGCGACCATAGCGGTCGCGCAGTTCCAGACTGTAGCGCCTAGAACCGCTCGGCCAACCCGGCCGGCCATACAATAAAATACAATACAATACAATGGAGTGTTCACTACCCTCGCCGTACTTTGACATCGAGACTGACAACTGGAGGCCACGAAGTTGGGGTCACGAATTTACTTCAAACTTTGTACACCTTTAGACGGCCATTAAAACAACATAATGTGCAAGTAGTAAGGTGCTCTACTCTGGCAATTCCGAATAAATCACAAGAGAAATTTTACGTGTCTATTATGTGCTTTTGTACCTGTGCAAAGGTGCCGGTCGCAAGAAGTCACTGTGGTCTAGCGCGTTTTAGGTGGGTAGTGGACAAGGCGGCCGTTCGAATCCGGCGCAGAGGGCATTACTTGACGACGTGATTGAGGAGGGAGTCACTGCAGCTATTCCGGCCGGCGCGCCTCACAAGCCGCCAGGAGCCGACGGCCTCCCGTTAGAGTTTTACAGGACCTAACGCCAATTACTGACGCCTTTGCGGCAACTTGATGTCCCCTGAAGTACATCTTCCTGATGTCTTCCTCGAAGCATTGCTCGTTCCTGTCCATAAACCAAACGGTGGAACCTCTGTCAGTGACCACCGTCCCCTATCGCTTCTGAACTGTGACATGAGGACCTCTACCCGGCTCAGGAGGGTCGCCCGATGCGTCGTGTCCCACGATCAAGCCTCCTCAGTAGGCGCTCACAACATCCGACCTGCATTGAGTCGATACCGCGAGAAGATCGCTCTTGCGCGAGCCCGGCGCATCATAGGTCTCCCTTTATTTTAGTCAGGCCGTCGACAGCGTTGTTTACGCCTATTGACAAGGGATTTCAGATCGATTCCGTATTCCTGGATTTCCGGAAGGCTTTTGACACTGTGCCACACAAGCGGCTCGTAGTGAAATTGCGTGCTCATGGAATATCGTCCCAATTATGTGACTGGATTCGCGATTTCCTGTCAGAGAGGTCACAGTTCGTAGTAATTGACGGAAGTCATCGAGTAAAAGAGAAGTGATTTCAGGCGTTCCCCAAGATAGTGTTATAGGCCCTTTGCTGTTCCTTATCTCTGTAAACGAATTGGGAGACAATCTGAGCAGCCGTCTTCGGTTGTTTGCAGATGACGCTGTCGTTTATCGACTAATAAAGTCATCAGAAGATCAAAACAAACTGCAAAACGATTTAGAAAAAATATCTGAATGGTGCGAAAAGTGGCAGTTGACCCTAAATAACGAAAAGTGTGAGGTCACCCACATGAGTGCTAAAAAGAACTCGTTTAACTTCGGTTACACGATAAATCAGTCTAATCTAAAAGCCGTAAATTCAACTAAATACCTAGGTATTACAATTATGAACAACTTAAATTGGAAAGAACACACAGAAAATGTTGTGGGGAAGGCTAACCAAAGACTGCGTTTTATTGGCAGGACACTTAGAAAATGTAACAGACCTACTAAGGAGACTGCCCACACTACGCTAGTCCGTCCTCCTTTAGAATACTGCTGCGCGGTGTGGGATCCTTACCAGGTAGGACTGACGGAGTACATCGAAAAAGTTCAAAGAAAGGCAGCACGTTTTGTATTATCGCGAAATATGGGAGAGACTGTCACAGAAATGATACAGTATTTGGGCTGGAAATCATTAAAAGAAAGGCGTTTTTCGTTGCGACGGAATCTTCTCACGAAATTCCAATCACCAACTTTTTCCTCCGAATGCGAAAACATTTTGTTGAAACCGACATACATAGGGAGAAACGATCACCACGGTAAAATAAGGGAAATCGGAGCTCGTACGGAAAGATATGGGTATTCATTCTTTCCGCGCACTATACGAGATTGGAATAATAGAGAATTGTGAAGGTGGTTCGATGAACCCTTTGCCAGGCACTTAAATGTGATTTGCAGAGTATCGATGTAGATGTAGATGTTGATGACAGCGGTGATGCGGAATATGGGATTCCCAGACAGGTTTGTGGAGATCATAATGCGTCTACTCAGGTGCGCGACATCTATGATCCTGTACAATGGTCGGCTTACGCCGCTCATCCCCATACAACGATCGGTGCAGCAAGGATGCCCTCTTTCTGCGATCCTGTACGCTCTCGCCATGGAACAGTTACTTTGCGGCCTAAGCCAACGCTTCACCGGGATGACTCTTGGAGGACACACTTTTTGTTGCACGGCCTACGCGGATGACCTGGTCCTGATCCTGCGCAACGGCAACGATGTTCAGGCAGCGCTGAAGTGTGTGGAGTCCTACGGAACTGCTTCGGGCAGCGTCCTTAATGTTCGCAAATCTCACGCTTTGCCTATAGGCCGGGGGCCTCCCGGTGAATGCGTCGCTCCCCTGCCGTTCTGCGACATGGTACGATGTCTGGGTATTGATTTTATAACCGACTTGCAGTAATCGGTGACCCTTAACAATAGACACTTATTATGCCGGATCCGAGCAGAGCTCTGTGACCATCGACTTCGGACCCTGGACATGCTGCAGCGGACTCGTTTTGCTAACGTTTATGTCGCGTCGCGAATTCCGCACGTGGCTCAGACACTCCTCATCCCGCCGTCAATGGCCGGACGGATGTTGGCTCCATTGGGTTCCTTTGTGAGTCAATGCCTGTTATTTAAAGTCAGTCCCTCATCCTTCCGAAGGACAAAGGCGGTCTCAATCTCTGTCTACATCTACATATATACTCAGCAAGCTACCCAACGGTGTGTGGCGGACGGCACTTTACGTGCCGCTGCCATTACTTCCCTTTCCTGTTTCAGTGGCGTATGGTTCGCGGGAAGAACGACTGCCGGAAAGCCTCCGTGAGCGTTCGAGTGTCTCTAATTTTACATTCGTGATCTCCTCGGGAGGTATAAGTAGGGGGAAGCAATATATTCGATACCTCATCCAGAAACGCAGCCTCTCGAAACCTGGACAGCAAGCTACACCGCGATGCAGAGCGCCTCTCTTGCAGAGTCTGCCACTTGAGTTTGCTGAACATCTCCGTAACGCTATCACACCTACCATATAACCCTGTGATGAAACACGCCGCTCTTCTTTGGATCGTCTCTATCTCCTCTGCCAACCCGACCTGGTACGGATCCCACACTGATGAGCAATATTCAAGTATAGGTCGAACGAGTGTTTTGTAAGCCACCTCCTTTGTTGATGGACTACATTTTCTAAGGACTCTCCCAATGAAACTCAACCTGGCACCCGCCTTACCAACAAGTAATTTTATATGATCATTCCACTTCAAATCGTTCCGTACGCATACTCCCAGATATTTTACAGAAGTAACTGCTACCAGTGTTTGTTCCGCTATCATATAATCATTCAATGAAGAACCCTTGTTTCTATGTATTCGCAATACATTACATTTGTCTATGTTAAGGGTCAGTTGCCATTCCCTGCACCAAGTGCCTATCCGCTGCAGATCTTCCTGCATTTCGCTGTAATTTTCTAATGCTGCAACTTCTCTGTATACTACAGCATCGTCCCCGAAAAGCCGCATGGAACTTCCGACACTATCTACTAGGTCATTTATATATATTGTGAAAAGCAATGGTCCCATAACACTCCCCTGTAGCACGCCAGAGGTTACTTTAACGTCTGTAGACGTCTCTCCATTGAGAACAACATGCTGTGTTCTGTTTGCTAAAAACTCTTCAGCCGGTCTGATATTCCGTAGGCTCTTACTTTGTTTATCAGGCGACAGTGCGGAACTGCATCGAACGCCTTCCGGAAGTCAAGGAAAATGGCGTGTACCTTGGAGCCAGTATCTAATGTTTTCTGGGTCTCATGAACAAATAAAGCGAGTTGGGTCTCACATGATCGCTGTTTCCAGAAATGACATGATGCGCGAGCAAAAAACATGTTCTAAAATTCTACAACAGATCTATGTCAGAGATATAGGCCTATAGTTTGGCGCATCTGCTCGACGACCCTTCTTGAAAACTGGAACTACCTGTAGTCTTTTCGAATCATTTGGAACCTTCCGTTCCTCTAGAGGCTTGCGGTACACGTCCACCATCGAGCAACAGCCTTCTTTGTAAGCACGCATGTCAAGATGAAATGCACACTGACCTCCCTCACCAGTCTACTAATGAGGGTCCTTACGCCGAGCTCACTTATTGCGCCACTGCCGCTGACAGACGTCCCAGCGCCCTTTTCCTACTTCAGCTATTTCTTTCTTGGATATAACTACATCAGGACCATACTTCTCCCTCCTCGTCTACCGAAGGCCAAGGTAGTGTACGCCTCGCTGCAATCGCAGCTTCCGGCGACTGTGATAGAAGAAAAACATCCCCTCGTCCGATGGAATACTGTGTGGCGGGCTGTGCACGCTCCTACTTTGCGTCGGACGTCCAATCCACCTATTATGCGACGGTTAATGGAAAGCAGGTCTGCCAGTCGGGTCTCTACCGGATCCACCTGGCGGCATCATCGTCACGTACCACGTGTGGCGTGCAAGACGACGATGGCCATCGATTTGTGTACGGTGAATCGGATAATGTTTGGCTTGTGGTCCGGCAGATGCTGGTGTTCGTAATACCCACGACTCTTGACAACATCGCCCTACAAATGATTCTCTTCCCAGACATGGACTATTTTCCACTAGCAAAGACCTACTTAGTGACTTGGATTAGTGGGCACGCAGTCCTCTACATGTCTACCTGTTCGGTGATGGTGACAAGTCAGCCCTCCAATTCTGGTAATACATCGTGCAGTAGTCAAGAACCCAAAGTACCAATAACATTTCGCGAACTTTCTCCGGAGCGCTTTCCACAACCCCCTTCGCAGCTGGATCATCCATGCAAAGAGCAGATGACATAAGACCCTTCTTCCATATGACTGATACCATCCCATCAACGGTTATTCACACACACTTCCGAGAAGACGTGCATCGATGATCTACTGCTGTGTCGCCACCAACTCGGGATTTCCTTTCCTGCTGATGTCGAAAGCGATCGCCAGTCTGTACGAGGACGTGATCAGGCGGACCACGCGAACTGCAATGTATGTCCGAACAGTTTTACTTTACAAACTTTTGAATAGGCAAGTGTAATGTGAAGGCCCAATGAAGAATAATTTGAAATCTATTATAATTCATTAGTATATTTATCAACCGGATTAAGGAATGTGAACATGTATACATTATTAATCTTTGTTATTGACAAAACCAATCGTTCTGAACATTGGACACAAAGCTCATGAAATGAACGCTTTAAATAAAATTACTTCTTATATTTATTGTTTTGTAGAAAAACTGTGTAAAGAGTTATGCGATTCTTTCCCTGTTTCATGCATATTATGAAGTGCTTGAACCAAAAATGTCCTAATAGTTGCAGCATGAATTACGGTATTGACAAACCAAAAATAAAAATGCTACTAACCGCGACGTAGGCCTACCGTATTCTGCAAAGTTGGGGCACGCGAATGCATAGCTAGACATTACCCTACTTAATACTGTATGTTCCAGGCTGCAACAGCAGCTTTCCGAGATCAGACCACCACATCAGAATTGTCAACTCGACGCATCCGATTCAACTAACGTTCGACACACTAAGTGCCCACCAGCGTGGACAGACTACTCGACAAGAAAGGAAACTTTGGAATCCAGAGAGTCTCCTTTATACGGGAAATATGTTTCCTGCTGCAAATATCTCAAACGAAACTGCCACGTCTCATGATGTAGAAATGTTAGAAACTAACAACCGTTATCTCGCCCACTAGACAGTGCCAATAATGTAGTTTTAGATGGTTTTCCACACCCATCTAGGCAAATGCTGGGCTGGTAACCCACCTTCGCCTGAGAAATGTCATATCACTCAAATATATGTAATAAAATTTACACGATTCCACCATGGTTTCCATCACAATTGTATTTAATTTTTAATGATGGCCTTCGAAGGCTTGCGTTCATTTTCAAACATCTCTAATGTTTGGCTGTAGCATAATTCCAAAGGAATATTGTTATTTTCACCTTATGAATGAACAAGTCTCGCGAATGTTCCATTGGAATTACGTTGCAGTCGAGCATTTGAGATGCCATATGCAGGCGTCGTTGTCATGCTGGAGCACTTGCACTTGGGGTTGGGTTGGGTTGTTTGGGGGAAGAGACCAAACAGCGAGGTCATCGGTCTCATCGGATTAGGGGAGGACGGGGAAGGAAATCGGCCGTGCCTTTTCAAAGGAACCATCTACATCTACATCTAAATCTACATGGTCACTCTGCAATTCACACTTAAGTGCCTGGCAGAGGGTTCATCGAACCAAATGGTTCAAATGGCTCTGAGCACTATGGGACGTAACATCTGAGTCATCAGTCCCCTAGAACTTAGAACTATTTAAACCTAACTAACCTATGGACATCACACACATCCATGCCCGAGGCAGGATTCGAACCTGCGACCTTAGCGGTCGCGCGCTTCCAGACTGAAGCGCCTAGAAACGCTCCACCACACCGGCCGGCTTCATCGAACCATTTTCATACTACTTCTCTACCATTCCACTCTCGAATGGCGAGTGGGAAAAAGGAACACCTAAACCTTTCCGTTCGAGCTCTGATTTCTCTTATTTTATTATGATGATCATTTCTCCCTAGTTAGGTGGGTGTCAACAGAATATTTACCCATTCCGAAGAGAAAGTTGGTGATTGAAGTTTCATAAATAGATCTCGCCGCAAAGAAAACCGCCTTTGTTTCAGTGACTGCCACCCCAACTCGCATATCATATCAGTGACACTCTCACCCCTATTTTGCGATAACACGAAACGAGATGGCCTTTTTTGCACTTTTTCGATGTCCTCCGTCAATCCTACCTCGTAAGGATCCCATACCGCTCAGCAATATTCCAGCAGAGGACGGGCAAGTGTAATGTAGGCTGTCTCTTTAGTGGGTTTGTCGGATCTTCTTAAAGTGCTCTGCCAACAAAGCGCAGTCTTTATTTCGCCTTCCCCACAATATTATCCCGAAATTTGCCCAGAGTAGTTAGGGAAATCATGGGAAACCTAAATCAGGATGGCCGGACGCGGGATTGAACCGTCGCCCTCCCGAAAGCGAGTCCAGTGTGCTAACCACTGCGCCACCTCGCTCCTTACCTCGTTACTCGCACTTTAACCATAGGTTTTCTCTTAGCCGCATTGGAAATTAGCTGTAGAATGCTATTGAATATATAAACAGGTGGGACAAACGCTTTAAGAACAATATCACAGAAGCAGGTCATATAAATTGAAAATGCTTGTAATGTCTTAGCTTTCCAATTTCTTGCTGACGCGTGCTCAGCCTGAACGTTTCTCCTTACAAAATACAGTAACATTTGGCAGTCTTGACTAGAGAGTGTTGATCGAAATGATGTACCAGCACTGCAAAAAAGAACGAGAAGATAACAACTGCACTCAGTTAATACTTACTGCCAAGCACACAACCACTGGTTACACACAATGCCGCACTGCCTCTAAGAGTACTAGGTATGACTTTCAGGAAGTGCAGCTTACACAATTTTCAAAATAACTGTCCAAGGAAAATAGTATTTATGATGCTAATCTCAAATTATATTTTACCATCTTAATAGTATGATGTCACTAGAGGCAGCAATTTTAAAATTTGTACTCAGCAGAAGACCAAGTGCAACTCCTCGTTGTTCACACTCAGGATTTTCTTTTGGAGTTTTACTCTTACTCCGTGTATTTCTAGGATATTCCTACCAACAAAGTACCAGTGATGTCTTCCATAATTTTTATCGTAATGACGATTTCTTCGGATAGGCTGACAACAAGATAATTATCCTGTCAGAAATATCAATCTGGATATATACATCTGTCTGGTACTAATCGGTTAGATAGTGCTTATATGCTGCAGCTTATTTTTTTAGCACCATTATGAAGAACTCTGGTCAAATGTGAAACCTGTAAAGAATGTTTTATAGCGCTATAACAATCTGAAAATAAATAAAAAGTTTTTAGAAAAAACGGTCAAATATTTTGTGAAATAATTTGCCTAAAAGTAAGAAATAAAAGACATTAGAGAAACGTGCCTCTGCATATGCTCGGAATTATTTTCAGCAGTTGTAATATTGAAGCAAAAGTGTAGTTGACATTACTGTGCAAAATCAAGTATTTAAATATTTAAAAGTCACAAACAAAGAGCCATAGCCGGTGCAATGATCATACGTTAGTTACGTAGAAAGAGCACTAAGTGCTACAATATGCAATTCGATTGGAACTGCTCTTTGACACTGAAAGTTTTGACACGGAAAAAAATTTTTGACACTGAAAAATTATTGGAATTTTTTTACATCTTCGGGCATAAAAGACAT